>NC_087505.1:0-600000 GCF_036417665.1 Passer domesticus
GGGATGGATGGATGGGACTCCCAAATTTCCAGGGTCTGGGAAGAGGGAGGGGCAGGGAAAAGGGAAGGGTGGGAAGAGGGAAGGGCAGGAATTTGGTCCCGGTGAAAAATCACCAATATCACCTCCATTTTCCTCCTTTTTCCCCAAAGTTTTTATTTTTATCCCTGGCTGGCTCCGGAGCGGGGAAAAGGGAAGGGCAGGGAAGAGGGAAAAGCAGGAGAAGGGAAGGGCAGGGAAGAGGGAAGAGCAGGAAGTGGATCCCACTGGAAAACCACCTCCAGCCATCACCTCCATTTTCCTCCTTTTTGCCCCAACTTTTTATTTTTCATCCCAATCCTTCCCAAGCCTTTCCCAGGCAGTCCGGGATGGGAAGAGCAGGGAAAAGTGAGGGGTGGGAAGATCCCGGGGAAGGGGATGGGGATGAAGGTGTTTCCTTGCAGAGAAGGTGACATCACCTCCCTTTCCCTCCCTTTTCCCCCTTTCCCTCCCTTTTCCCTCCCTTTTCCTCCTTTTTCCCGCCCTTTTCCCTTTTTCTCCCTTTTCACCATTTTCCTCCCTTTTTTTCTGTTTTCCCTCTTTCCCCTCCTTTTTTCCCTTTCCCTTTCTTTCCCTCCTTTTTCCTCCCTTTTTCTCCCTATTCTCCCTTTACCTTCCTTTCCTTTTCTTTCCATCCTTTTTCCTTCCTTTTCTCCCTTTCCCTCCCTTTTCCCTTTTCCCTTTTCCCTTTTCCCCTTTCCCTTTTCCCCCTTTCCCTTTCCCTTTCCCTTTTCCCCTTTCCCTTTCCACTTTCCCCTTTCCCTTTCCCTTTTCCCCTTTCCCTTTCCCTTTCCACTTTCCCCCTTTCCCTTTCCCTTTCCCTTTCCCTTTCCC
This sequence comes from Passer domesticus, assembly GCF_036417665.1. Classification (NCBI taxonomy): domain Eukaryota; kingdom Metazoa; phylum Chordata; class Aves; order Passeriformes; family Passeridae; genus Passer; species Passer domesticus. The sequence goes on from NC_087505.1 coordinate 871, forward strand.
TTTCCCTTTCCCTTTCCCCCCTTTCCCTTTCCCTTTCCCTTTCCCTTTCCCTTTCCCTTTCCCTTTCCCTTTCCCTTTCCCTTTCCCTTTCCCCTTTCCCTTTCCCTTTCCCCTTTTCCCCTTTCCCTCCCCCTCTCTTTCCCCCCTTTCCCTCTCTTTCCCCCCTCCCCCTTTCCCGCGGCAGCCGGCGCGCCTGGCCCCGGAGCGGGAGTTCATCAAGTCGCTGATGGCCATCGGGAAGCGCCTGGCCACGCTGCCCACCAAGGAGCAGAAGACGCAGCGCCTGATCTCGGAGCTGTCAGCTGCTCAACCACAAACACTGCCCGCGCGCGCGGCGCCTGGCTGCCCACGGCCGCCTTCCCGCACCACGTGGTGCGCGTGCCGCACTCGCAGGCCGTGGTGCTCAACTCCAAGGGACAAGGTCTGGGAAAGGGGATTTAGGATGTGAAAGTTTGGGATTTGGGGTGGGAAAGGGGATTTGGGATGGAAGATGGGATTTGGGATGTGAGGTGGGATTTGGGATGGCGTGGGAATGGTGGGAGAGCTGGAGGTGTCACTTCCAGGACTGGGGAGTGCTGGGACAGCTGGAATTGGGCCCAAACCCCCCGGGAGCCTCCAGCTCCCCTCTGGAATCTGCGCCCTTTTCCTCCAAACCCACGGATTTCCCCCAAATCTCGGCCCTGGGAGCACCCGGGGTTACCCCTCACCCCCATTCCCGCTTTCCCCCAGGCTCCCTACTTAATCTACGTGGAAGTGCTGGAATGTGACAATTTCGACACGGCGAATGTCCCCCGCGCGCATCCCGGAGAACCGGATCCGCAGCACGCGCTCGGCCGAGAACCTTCCGGAATGCGGGATGGGCCCGGAGCAGCGCGCCGGCAGCTTCAGCACCGTCCCCAACTACGACAACGACGACGAGGCCTGGTCCGTGGACGACATCGTGGAGCTCCAGGTGGAGGTGGGAGCGCTGGGAATGGGATTTTCCAGAAGGTTCTGGCCACCATGATGGCACCAGGGTGTCCCCCAAGGTGTCCCCCAGGGAAGTGGGAATGCCCGACTAAAAATGGGATTTGATGGGATTTTAATTGGATTTGATGGGATTTTAATGGCATTTTGTGGGATTTTATGGGATTTTGGTGGGATTTTAAGGGATTTCATGGGTTTTCCCTGGAATTCCTGCAGCTCCCAGAGATGCACACCAACAGCTGTGACAACATCTCCCAGTTTTCCGTGGATTCCATCACCAGCCAGGAGAGCAGGGGAGCCCGTCTTCATCGCCGCCGGAGACATCCGGTGAGCTCCGGAGAACCGGGAATTCTCCCTCAAAAAGACCCGGAATTCCGACATTCCCCAGGGAAAACATCCAGGAGTTTTCGCTCATAAAACCCCTGGAATTCTGACATTCCCCAAAGCAAAAATCCAGGAATTTTCCCTGATAAAAATCCCGGAATTCCAATGTTCCCAGAGCAAACATCCAGGAATTTCTCCTGGTAAAGCCCCCGAATTCTGACATTCCCCAGAGGAAACATCCAGGAGTTTTCCCTGATAGAATCTCAGAATTCCAACATTCCCCTAGGAGAAAAATGCTGGAATTTTCCCTGGTAAAGCCCCGGAATTCCGACATTCCCAAAGCAAAAAATCCAGGAATTTTCCCCTCATAAAACCCCAGATTTCCGACATTCCCCCTGAGCAAACACCCAGAACTTTTCCCTGGTAGAACCCCAGAATTCCCACATTCCCAAAGCAAAGCTCCGGGCGTTTCCCGGTGCCTCGCGGATCCGCAGTTTTCCATGGAAAACGTGGAATTTCCCCCGGCAGGCGGCGGCTGTCGGAGCAGCTGGCCCACACGCCCACGGCGTTCCGCCGCGACCCCGAGGACCCCCTCGGCCGTGGCCCTCAAGGAGCCCTGGCAGGAGAAAGTCAGGTGGGCACGGGGGATTCCCGGGAATGCCGGGGAGAGAGCCGGGAATCGCCCCGAATTCCCGCGAGTCTGGGGTTTGGGTTTGTCCGGGATGAACCCGTTGGGATTCCGAGCCTGGAATTCCTCCTGGGAAAATCAGGAAAAGCCCCTGGGAATGAGGAGTTTGGGGGGGTGTGGTCTGTGTCCTGATGGGATTTTAATGGGATTTGATGGTTTTAATGGGATCTTAATGGGATTTCATGGACTTTTATGAGATTTTAATGGCATTTTATGGGATTTTGTGGGGGTTTATGGGATTTGATGGAATGTCGATGGGGTTGATGGGATTTTATTGGCATTTAATGGGATTTTGATGGGATTTCATAGTTCTAATGGGATTCTGATGGGATTTTAATGGAATTCCATGAAATTTTATGATATTTTATTGGCATTTTATGGGTTTTTGTTGGGATTTTAATGGAATTCCATGAAACTTTATGAGATTTTGTTGGCATTTTATGGGATTTTAACGGGATTTGATAGTTTTAATGGGATTTTAATGGGATTTTAATGGGATTGGACGGCATAAAGACAATTCCCAGGAATTCCCAGAGCTTCTCCCCACCTGAGGCTCCGGGTTTGATCCCGTTTTTCCCGGTTTTCCCTCAGGAGGATCCGGGAGGCCTCTCCCTACGGGCACCCTCCCCTCCTGGCGCCTCCTCTCCGTCATCGTCAAGTGCGGCGACGACCTCCGGCAGGAGCTGCTGGCATTCCAGGTGCTCAAACAGCTCCAGGTGAGGCACTCCCGGGGAATTCCCGAAAATCCCCAGTCCTGGAGAGGTTCCTGTCATTCCCGAAAAAATCCCCGGGGTTTTAGGGGGGTTTTTGTGGGATTTTATGGAGTTCTCACGGGATTGCAGGTGCTCAAACGGCTCCAGGTGAGGCAGCTCCTGGAGAATTCCCTAGGAATTGCCAAAAAAACCCCCATCCATGTGGGATTCCTGGTGTTCATGGGGTTTTAATGGCATTTTATGGGATTTTAATGGCATTTCCTGGGATTGTAGTGGAATTTTAAAAATATTTTGGGATTTCAATGGGGATTTTTTTAAAATGGATTTTTTTCTGTTTTTATGGGATGGTACCCGGGATTTTTTAGAAATTTCACATAATTGTAAACCCATTTCAGTCAGGGGTTTTAATGGGATTTTATTCATTTTCACATAATTTTAACCGCGCTGCAGCCAGGTTTTATGGGATTTCACCAGGATTTATCCCATTTCCCCCCATCTGACCCACACTCCAGTCAGGATTTCTGGGATCCCCCCAGGATTTACCCCCCTCCCCTCTCCCCGCAGTCCCATCTGGGAGCAGGAGCGCGTGCCGCTCTGGATCCGGCCCTACAAGATCCTGAATAATCCCATTCCCTACTGTCTGGCCCCCGTTCCAGTCAGGATTTTTGGGATTTCAATGGGATTTACCCCCCTTTCCCGAATTTAACCCTGTTCCAGTCAGGATTTCTGGGATCCCCCAGGATTTACCCCCCCTCTCTCCCGCAGTCCATCTGGGAGCAGGAGCGCGTGCCGCTCTGGATCCGGCCCTACAAGATCCTGGTGATCTCTGCGGACAGCGGGATGATCGAGCCCGTGCTCAGCGCCGTGTCCCTGCACCAGATCAAGAAGCAGTCGCAGCTGTCGCTGCTGGATTATTTCCTGCAGGAGCACGGCAGCCACAAACAGCGAGAGCTTCCTCAGCGCCCAGCGCAACTTCGTGCGCAGCTGCGCCGGCTACTGCCTGGTCTGCTACCTGCTGCAGGTCAAGGACAGGTAATTAACCCCTTAATTAATGAGTGAATTAATGAATGAATGGCGTCTGATGGGCACTGCCTGGTCTGCTACCTGCTGCAGGTCAAGGACAGGTAATTAACGGCTTAATTAATGAGTTAATTAATGAATGAATGGGGTCTGAGGGCACTGCCTGGTCTGCTACCTGCTGCAGGTCAAGGACAGGTAATTAACGGCTTAATTAATGAATGAATGGGGTCTGAGGGCACTGCCTGGTCTGCTATCTGCTGCAGGTCAAGGACAGGTAATTAACCCCTTAATTAATGATCTAATTAATGAGGTAATGGGGTCTGAGGGGCACGTGCCTGGTCTGCTACCTGCTGCAGGTCAAGGTCAGGTAAATCCCAGGGTTTGGGGGAATTTGGGAATTTTTTTTCAATATTTTTCCAGGGTTTTTTTTCACCTTTTTTTTTTTTTTTCTTTTTTCTTTTTTTTTTTTTTTTTTGAATTCTCTCCAGGGCAAAACTGCAACATCCTGCTGCACCTGAGAGCATTTGAGGGCATTTTAGGGATTTTAGGGATTTTAGCACAACTTAATGTGACTTTTATTGGATTTTTGTTTTCAGTTTCACTGGGATTTCCGGGAATTCCAGGGAATTCCTTCAGGATCCCACAGAATTTCCTGGCATTCCCCGCAGGCACAATGGGACCATCCTGCTGGATGCCGAGGACCTTTACTGGCATTTTAGGGATTTTAGCACAATTTAATGTGAATTTTATGGGATTTTTTTTTTAAATTCCACTGGGATTCCCGGGAATTCCCCGTGATCCCCTGGCATTCCCGCAGGCACAACGGGAACATCCTGCTGGACGCCGAGGGCCACATCATCCACATCGACTTCGGCTTCATCCTGTCCAGCTCGCCGCGGAACCTCGGCTTCGAGACCTCGGCCTTCAAACTCACCGCGGAGTTCGTGGACGTGCGTGGGGCCGGGGGGTCCCGGGGGGTCCCAGGGGGGTTCAAGGGAATTCCAGGGGATTCCTGGGGCATCCCGGGGGTTCCAGGGCGTTCCCAGTCCCATTCCCAGCCCATTCCCATTCCCCATTCCCAGTCCCATTCCCCATTCCCAGCCCCATTCCCCATTCCTAGCCCCATTCCCAGTCCCATTCCCAGCCCATTCCCATTCCCCATTCCCAGTCCCATTCCCCATTCCCAGCCCCATTCCCATCCCATTCCCAGCCCCATTCCCCATTTCAGGCCATTCCCAGTCCCATTCCCAGCCCCATTCCCCATTCCCAGCCCCATTCCCCATTCCCAGCCCCATTCCCATTCCCAGTCCCATTCCCCATTCCCAGCCCCATTCCCAGTCCCATTCCCAGCCCCATTCCCCATTTCAGGCCATTCCCAGCCCCATTCCCAGTCCCATTCCCCATTCCCAGCCCCATTCCCCATTCCCAGCCCCATTCCCCATTCCCATTCCCCATTCCCAGCCCCATTCCCCATTCCCATTCCCCATTTCAGGCCATTCCCAGCCCCATTCCCCATTCCCAGCCCCATTCCCAGCCCCATTCCCCATTCCCAGCCCCATTCCCAGTCCCATTCCCAGCCCATTCCCAGTCCCATTCCCAGTCCCATTCCCATCCCGTTCCCGCAGGTGATGGGCGGCCTGGACGGGGACATGTTCAACTACTACAAGATGCTGATGCTGCAGGGGCTGATCGCCGCCCGCAAGCACATGGACAGGGTGGTGCAGATCGTGGAGATCATGCAGCAAGGTGGGGACCCTGGGATCCCGGGAATTCCCGTGCCAAACCTGCTTCTCCCACAGCATTCCCCCTTCCAACCCTCACCCCATCCCGGACTTCCATTTCCCAGGATCCCAAATCCCTCATCCCATCCCAGATTTCCCCTTTCCTAGGCTCGCAGCTCCCTGATCCCATTGCCCCCATTCCAAATCCAGATTCCCAACATTCCCATCCCAATTTTTCCCAGCTCCCAGCTGCTCTGTTTCCCATTTTTCCCGGCTCCCTGCTGCCCTACCCCTGATTCCCATCCCAAATTTTCCCCATTTTATCCATTTTCCCATTCTCCCATTGCCATTTTCCCCCATTTTTCCCATTTCTCCATTCTCCCACTGCCGTTTTTCCCATTTTTTCCCATTTTTCCTGTTTTTCCAGGCTCCCAGCTGCTGTTTTTCCCTTTTTTTCCCATTTCCCAGGCTCCCAGCTGCCGTTTTCCCCATTTTTCCCCCATTTTTCCCATTTCCCATTCTCCCAGCTGCCATTTTTCCCCATTTTTCCCATTTTTCCCATTTCCCATTCTCCCAGCTGCCGTTTTCCCCCATTTTTCCCGTTTTTTCCCATTTCCCATTCTCCCAGCTGCCATTTTCCCCATTTTTCCCATTTTCCCCATTTCCCATTCTCCCAGCTGCCATTTTCCCCATTTTTCCCATTTCCCATTCTCCCAGCTGCCGTTTTTCCCCATTTTTTCCCCCATTTTCCCCATTTCCCATTCTCCCAGCTGCCATTTTTCCCCCATTTCCCCCATTTCCCAGGCTCCCAGCTGCCATTTTTCCCCATTTTTCCCGTTTTTCCCCATTTCCCATTCTCCCACTGCCGTTTTCCCCATTTCTCCCCGTTTTTCCCAGGCTCCCAGCTGCCGTTTTCCCCATTTTTCCCCCCATTTTTCCCATTTCCCATTCTCCCAGCTGCCGTTTTCCCCATTTTTTTCCCCATTTTCCCATTTCCCAGGCTCCCAGCTGCCGTTTTCCCCATTTTTCCCGTTTTTCCCCATTTCCCATTCTCCCAGCTGCCGTTTTCCCCATTTTTTCCCCCATTTTCCCCATTTCCCATTCTCCCAGCTGCCGTTTTCCCCATTTTTCCCGTTTTTCCCAGGCTCCCAGCTGCCGTGCTTCCACGGCTCCTCCACCATCCGGCACCTCAAGGAGCGTTTCCACATGAACCTGACGGAGGAGCAGCTGCAGCTGCTGGTGGAGCAGATGGTGGACGGCTCCATGCGCTCCATCACCACCAAGCTCTACGACGGCTTCCAGTACCTCACCAACGGCATCATGTGAAACCCGCCGGCCCCCCGGGGGGAAAAAACCTGGGAAAAAAATTCCCGGAGGGAAAAAAAAAAAAAAGAAAAAAAGAAAAATTTCCCCCCCGCCCCAGGAAGAAATGGGAGAATTCCAAACTTCCCGTTGTGTTCCCTCCCGAGGAGCTGGGGCACATTCGGGGCCGAGGTTTGGCTGCTCCTGGACTCTGCTGAGAGATGGGACGGAATTCCATGGAAAAGTCGGGAAAAAGGGCGGGGAGGGAGGAGCAGAGCGTGGGGGGAGCTCCCCCTTTCCTCCGCCTGGAATTCCGTGGAATTCGCCCCCAGTCCCATGGAATGTGCGGGATGGGAAGGGGGAGGGAATCCCAAAATTCCCAGAATTCCCGGCCCTGTGGGGTCCTTCCCTTGCTGGGACACCCAGGGATGGCTGGGGGGGGATTCCAGGGGGGATTCCCAGGTGGAATTTCCAGGGGGAATTCCAGGTGGGGAGTTCCAGGTGGGATTTCTGCCATTCCAGGAATTCGGGGCTGGGACTGCCCCCCTCCTTTCCCGGGTAATTCCAGCCGGGAATTCGGGGCTGGAATGTCGGACACGGGGGTGGGGGGGGTTTGGGGGGCCTGGTCCCGATCCCAAATCCCAAATCAGGGAGGATCCAGAGCTTCCCAGGGAAGGAAAATTTCCCGGAATTTCCCCTCGCCCTTCCCCAGGCCTGGCCTGCTGGGGACACTCGGAGTGTCCCCAATGTCCCCCCGTGTCCCTGTGTCCCCTCATGTCCCTCTCCCCCAGTGTCCCCCCTGTCCCTGTGTCCCCTCAATGTCCCCCCCCCTTTTTTTCTGTTTTTTTTTTTTTTTTTAATTTTTAGCATTAAAAAACCCCAAAATTTGGATTTTCAACCCCCCGGGGAGGGGGCAGGGGGCTCTGGGGACACCGGGAGGGGACGGGGGGACCCCAGCCCTTCCCAAGCCCCTTTTTTGGGGGGCAGGACCAAAATTCGGGGATGCAGCGGAGCCCTCAGCCCCTCCCCCCTCCCCATTCCCATTCCCGGGAGCTTTTCCCGGGAATTCCCGGGAGGAGCCGAGGCCGGGCACAGAGGGTGAAACCACTGGAGTTTAATGGAATCGATTCCTACAGAATAAAGAATTCCTGAGAGCCTCTCGAGCCCGCGGCTTTCCGTCAGCACATTCCCAAAATCCCCAAACCCCCGGGGAACAGCCCCGAAATTCCAGGGTCCAACCCCAAAACTCCTGGGGAACAGTCCCAGAATTCCAGCCCCTCCCTCCCTCCCTCCACCCCAATCCAGCTCAAGGCACTGAAATGCTGGAAAACCGTGGGTCCAAAGCCATTTTTCCATAGTTTTTTTGGAATTTTTTCCTTCTAAATCTCGTAGAAACTTTAATTTCTTCTCTGTATTTACACCTGGCCCGGGGGATTTCTGGGAATGGCCGATTCCACCTGATTTTTCCCAGTTTTTTTCCACTCTTTTTCCATCCATCCACCTGCAGGGAAAAGGGGAGGGAAAACTCCCCAATTCCTGCTGGAAAAAGTCAGAAAAACTGGGAATAAAAATCCAAAAAAAACCAAAGAAAAAATAAAATCAACCCCCAAAGCAGCTTCTGCCATCCCGAAAAACACAAAAAAAGGGAAAAAACCTTGGAAAACCAACCCAAATCCCAGAGGGAGCACAGCAGTTGTTGGGATCCTGGGTTTTAGTGTATGATACAACTTTACAGGGGAGGGGAGGGGAGGGGTATCCAGAGGGAATCCCGGGAATTCTTCCAGGTATTCTGGGAACAGCGGTGGAGTCCGGAGGGGCTTTTCCAGAGGATTTTTTGGGGGATTGGAAGTGGGAAAAGGTCCTGGATCCCGAGGGGAAGGAGGAGCTGGAAAAAAATTGGAAAAGCCACCAAGCCTCAGCCTGGAATTTGGGAGCAGTTTTCCCACTTTTCCTTCAGGAAAAGGCTCCTGGCTGGGATTTGAGGGATCCCTTCCCAGTCCTGGCGGTTTTTTGGGATCCTTTTCCTTCTTTTCTCTCCTTTTTCCCAGCTTTTTTCCTCCTCCTGCTCCCTCGGGAATGCCCGGTGAGTGTCCCAGTGTCCTTCCTGGGGACCTGCGGAATTCCAGGACTCTGGAATCGCCTCTTTCCCAACAAAACACACCAGGAGCGTTCCCAAACGGGAAAACAAATCCAGGAAAACCAAACAAAACCCAAAAACAACAAAAAAGGTGGATTTTGCTGGAAAAGCTTCCCCCGCCCCATCCGGATCCGGGAATTCCTGGGAAGGGCCTGGAGGGGTCCTGGAAACCCCCAATCCAACATTCCCAGGGGATTCCTGGCGGGATTTGGGATCATCCCAATCCCAATCCCATTCCCAACTTTCCCTCGGACAGCGGGAAGGGCTCTGGGGGAGTTTTATGTACACGGCGCCAATTCCCGGCCTTGGAGCTGATCCCAGAATTCCGGGAATTCTGAGATTCCCGGGAATATTCAGTTGTCCTGGGGGCTGATCCCAGAATTTGGGAATGCCGAGATTCCAGGCTCGGAGCCGATCCCACGGAATCCCGGGAATGCTCAGTTCTCCTCGGGCTTGGAAGAACTCAATCCCAGGATTCCAGAATCCCGGGAATGCTCAGTTCTCCTCGGCTCCCTGCCGGGCTCGGATGAACTCAATCCCAGGATTCCAGGAATTCCAGAATCCCGGGAATGCTCAGTTCTCTTCGGCCCCCTGCCGGGCTCGGATGAAGGCCATTCCGTGGGTCCGGAAATGCGTCTTGAGGTTGAGCTGGCTCTCGAATCCCCTCCCGCACACTTTGCACTCCAGCCGCCCCTCGGCGCCGCCGGAATTCCCGGCGCCGGCCTCGCCGCTCCCTTGGGAAGCGCCTCCCGAGGCGTCCTCGGGCTCGGCCCCCTTCTTCTTCTTGTGGGAGATGAAGCGGTGGCGGCTGAGGGAGCTCTGCGAGGTGAAGCAGAGGCCGCACTCGCGGCACTGCTGGCAGTTCCCGTCCGTGCGGTGCTGCGGGATGTGCGCCTGGAACTCGGCGCGGCTCCCGGCCACGAACCCGCACTTCCTGCAGCGGAACGGGGCCTTGGCCCCGCAGGGCCGGGGGGTCTGCGCCGGGGGCGTGGTGCTGTCGGGCTCCTCGCTGCACGACTCGTCCGAGGAGAGCTTCCGCTTGCGGCCCGGCGCCTGGAAAAGCGGGAAAAGCCGGGAGTTCCCAGCCAGCTCCGGGCTGGGATTCCCAGCAAGGAGCTCCTGGGAAATCCCTTGGGAACTGGGGCAGCTCCCAGGAGGAATTCTGGGGTGAGGAGCCTCTGATCCTGCCACAAACGCTGGAACTCCCACAAAATTCCCAGAAATTCCCAGGAAACCCCAGGAATTCCCAGATAATCCCACCTGGGCAGTCGCTGACCCGAAACCTCCCCACCTGGATGAAGTTTAGGGCTGGGATTCGTGGGTTCCCAGCAGGAATTCTAGGATAAACCCCCCCCCAGTCCCACCCCAAAGCCCCGGAATTCCCAGGAATTGCTGGAATGCCGGGATGGCCCCACCTGGGCGGGGCCCGAGGGGCCGCGGGCGATGACGACCTCCTGGCTGCGGGCGGGGTCCGTCACCTTGATGCCGTGCCGCACCTGGATGTGCTTCTCCAGGATCAGCCGGCTGCTGAACGTCCTCTTCCCCTCCGTGCAGTACCTGGCAACGCGGCAGCCTGGTTTTCCTGGGAATTCTGCCGCTGGAATTCCCGAATTCCAACCCCAAACGGGATTGGTGCAAAGCCTGGAGTCCTTTCCCAAAGCCTTCTCATCCCTGGAATTTCAATTCCCACCTTGGGCAGAGCAGGTGGGAATTGAGCCCTGATTCCCTGGGAATTAAACCCTGATTCCCTGGGAATTGAACCCCGATTCCCTGGGAATTAAACCCTGATTTTCCTGTGAATTAAAACCTGATTTTCCTGGGAATTAAAACCTGATTCCCTGAAAATTAAACCCTGATTTTCCTGTAAATTAAAACCTGATTTCCCTAAGAATTAAGCCCTAATTTCCCTGGGAATTAAACCCTGATTTTGTGGGAATTAAACCTGCTTTTCGCTAGGAATTAAACTCTGATTTTCCTGAGAATTAAACCCTGATTCCCTGGGAATTAAACCCCAATTCCTTGGGAATTAAACCCCGATTTTCCTGGGAATTAAACCCCGATTCTGTGAGAACTCCCCCTCTTCCCTCTCCAGCCCCAATCCCCGTCAGTCCTCCCCGCTCCCTCCCAGGGCATTCCCAGCCCCCATTCCCAGCCCCCCGGATCCCCTCCCAGGGCATTCCCAGCCCCCCGGATCCCCTCCCAGGGCATTCCCAGCCCCCATTCCCAGCCCCCCGGATCCCCTCCCAGGGCATCCCCGCGGTACCGGCAGGGGTAGACGCGTTTGATGCCCTCGTGGTTGACGCGGACGTGGCGGCGCAGGCTCGGCGCCGAGCAGAAGGAGCGCTCGCACAGGTGGCACGGGAACTTCTTCACGGACTGCGGGGAAAACCGCTCAGCATCCCGGGGAAAAAAACCCAGGAGGGATCCCGGGGAAAACCGGGAAAAACCCAGGAGGGATCCCAGGGAAAACCAGGATAAAACCCAGCTCAGCATCCCAAGGAAAACTGGGGAAAAACGGGAGGGATCCCAGGGAAAACCGGGAAAAACCCAGCTCAGGATGCCAGGGAAATCTGAGTAAAACCCAGGAGGGAACCTGGAGAAACCCAGGAAAAATCCAGGGGGATCCAAAAGGAGTCCCACTCCACCTGAATTTTCCCCCAGCTCCCACCTGGCATCATTCATCCAGTCAGGAATTATCCCAAAAACAATCCCCATTCCCAAACCCTCCCATTCCCAGGATGCAGAGGGCAGGAGCCAGGATTCCCACTCCAGCTGGAGGAACTCCCACCCCGCCCAGGGACCCCCCAGCCCCGCGGGGCATTCCCGGCACTCCCGGGCTGACCTTGCCGTGCTCCCTCTTCATGTGCGCCACGTACTCGTCGCGCTCGGGGAACCAGGAGCGGCAGGCGCCGCAGCTCCAGCCGCCGCCCTTGGCCTTGCTGCCGCCCTTGCGGGCGAAGCGGCCGCGCCGGGCGCGCCGCAGCTCGGGCGAGCTCGGCGCCTCGTCCTCCTCCGACGAGCTCGAGGACTCCGAGGAGTTGCGCGGCGCCGGCGCCTCCAGCGGCTCCGCCTTGGGCGCCAGCGGAGCCGCCGAGCTCCGGGAGGAGTCGTCCTTGCACCTCTGGGGCTGGTGGGTGTTCTGGGAAAGGGAGGGTGGGATGTGCCCGGTGAGCCGGGAGGGTCCGGGGAGGGGGAATCCTGCCCCGGCAGGATCCAGGATTTATCCCGGAAATCCCAAAGAAACCAGGATGGAATGCTGGGATGGTTTGGGGTGGGAAACACCCTTAAACCCCACCCAGACACGGCTCCGATCTCCCTCCACTCCCCACCCAAGTGGGGCTGGAATTTTGGCTTTTTCAGCTGGAATTCCTCCACTCCCAGCTGGAATTCTGTCTGGAATTCTGTCTGACCTTCAGGCGCTTGAGCGTGCTGCGCTTCTGGACCCCATTCCCACTTCCCCCAGTTTAGGGGAAATTTCCATAATTTCCTGCTGGAATTTTGCCATTTTTGGCTGGAATTTAAGCATTCCCACCCGGAATTCCACCTGGGCTGGGGCCTGACCTTGAGGTGCTCGAGCATGGTGCGTTTCTAGACCCCGAGCACTCCCCACTCCCATCTTCCCAGTTTGGGGGACATTTCCATCGTTTCCATCCAGAATTTCACCATTTCCGGCCGGAATTTTGCCATTTCTGGCCGGAATTTTGCCATTTCTGGCCGGAATTTCACCATTCCCACCCAGAATTCCACCTGGGCCGGGGCCTGACCTTGAGGTGCTCGAGCATGGTGCGTTTCTGGGCGAAGAGCAGCGGGCACTGCGGGCAGCGGAAGACGCTGACGCGCTGCGGCAGCAGGTGCTGGTCGAAGTGCGACGACAGCAGCGGCTTGTGCGTGAACACCGTGTCACACATGGCACACTTGTAAATCATCCTGGGGCAAAAACGGGCAAAAACGGGATGGGGGAGGCGCCAGAGGGAGGGGGAAGGGGAAAGGAGGGGAAAGAGAGGAATAAGGGAAGGGGAAAGGAGGGGAAATGGAAAGGAAAAAGGGAAAAGGAGGGAAAAAGAGAGAAATAAGGGAATGGAGGGAAAGGAGGGAAAAGAGAGAAAAAAGGGAAGGGAAAAGGGAAAGGAAAAGGAGGGAATAGGAGAGAAAAAGGGAAGGATAAAGGAGGAAAAGGGAAGGAAAACGGAGGGGAAAGGAAATGGGAAAGGAGGGGAAAAACAGAGAAAAAGGAGGGAAAAGGGGATGGAAAAAGGTGGGAGCTGAGCTCATCCCACCCACGGAGGAGGTTCTGCCAATCCTGGAATTGCTCAGGCAGGAAAAGCCCTCTGGGACCACCACATCCATCATTCCCAAGGGCCACATTCCCAAATTTTCCAGCCAATTCCACCACCGACTCCATTCCCAAACCTCCCACATTCCCAAACCTCCCACCCCAACCTCTCATTCCCAAACCTCCCACCCCAACCTCTCATTCCCCAACCTCCCACCCCAACCCTTTTCCAGGCTGAACCCGAGGCCGCTCCCGGGATGCTGGCACGGGGAGGAGCCGGGGTTGGGAATGCTCAGGAGCACTCACTTGGACTGCTGGTTGCTGAAGCCGGGGTGCTGCGTGTACACGTGGGCGTGGGCGCTGGGCGCGGACTTGAAGGCCATGGGGCAGATGGGACACTTGTGGAAAACCTCGCAGTGGGAGCTCTGGATGTGGGACTTGATGGAATTGACGCCGCCGAACACCACGGAGCAGCTGGGACACCTGGGAAATTCCATGGAGACCGGGATCCCAAACAGGATCTGGGAATTCCCAGTGGAGACCGGGATCCCAAACAAGTTCTGGGGAAATTCCCACTGGAACCAGGATGCCAAACAAGATCTGGGAATTCCCAATGGAACCAGGATCCCAAACAAGTTCTGGGAAAATTCTCCATGGAGACCGGGATCCCAAACAAGATCTGGGAATTCCCAATGGAGACTGGGATCCAAAGCACTTCTGGGAAAATTCCACCTGGAACCAGGATCCCAAACAAGGATTCCCTGGCTCCCACCCTGTGGGAGTAGTCCTTGAGGTGGGACTCCAAGTCGGCCCGCAGGAAATTCCCGCCACACTCCACGGGCAAACTCCATTTTGGGAGCTTCCCAATGCCCCCTGCCCCGGAATTCCCGGGATTCCCTGGCTGTACCTGTAGCCCACCCTGCGGGAGAAGTGCAGGCAGGAGTCCTTGAGGTGGGACTCGAAGTTGGCCAGCAGGAAGTTGCCGCCGCACTCGGGGCAGACGTGGGGCGGGCGGCTGCGGTGCATGCGCTGGTGCGCGCTGAAGCTGCAGCGGTTGGCCAGGATCATGGGGCACGCCGAGCACACCTGCAACAGCCGGTGTCAGCCACGGGGCCCAGGGGGGCTGGCAGCAGCCACGGGGCCCACGCAGGGCTGGCAGCAGCCACGGAGCGCCGGGAACGCCGCCGGGGCCGGCACCCCGACAGCCCGGGGACAATCCTGACTCAGGCCAGGAGGGCAAACAGCTCCGGGGGGATTCCGTCAAGGAATGGGGCTGAAATGGTTCTGGGATCTTGGAAAATTCCCAGCTGGGATCGGGATCCCAAACAGTTCTGGGAAAATTCCAGCTGAAACCAGGATCCCAAAGAGTTCTGGGAAACTCCAGCAGGGATCAGGATTGATGGGATGAATGGACCCATGGATCCAAGGCTGGATGTTCTCACCGTTCTCCCACCATCTCCCACCGCCCTCCCACTTCTCCACCTTCCCAGCATTCCCCACCCCTCTGAACCATCTCCCACTGCCCTGGCACCACTCTGAACCACCTCCCACCCCTCTGAACCACCTCCCACCCCTCTGAACCATCTCCCACCCCTCTGAACCATCTCCCACTGCCCTGGCACCACTCTGAACCACCTCCCACCCCTCTGAACCATCTCCCACCCCTCTGAACCACCTCCCACTGCCCTCCCACCCCTCTGAACCATCTCCCACCCCTCTGAACCACCTCCCACTGCCCTCCCACCCCTCTGAACCATCTCCCATCCCTCTGAACCACCTCCCACTGCCCTCCCACGCCAGCCCAGCTCTCCCAGCCCCCCGCTCTCACCGTGCTGCTGCTGCTGGTGGCCACCCCGGCCTGCTGGAAGTGCGCCGCCAGCCCGGCCTTGTCCTTGCACTGCTCCTTGCACTCCAGGCACCTGAAGCAGCTGTAGCTGCTCTGCTCCGAGCCCAGGGGCAGCACGGGCAGCTCCTGCGCCGCGGCCCCGCCCTCCTGGGCCACCTTCCCGGCGGGCAGGGCCAGCGACACCAGCGGGGTGATGTCGGGCTGGCCGATCATCTGCTCCAGCGCGATGGGCCGCATCACCAGGTGCGAGCACTGCATCACCAGCCCCTTGTCCTTGTGCTCGCGGGCGTGCAGCAGCAGGCTGCACTTGTTGAAGAACACCAGGCGCTTGGTGCAGTGGTTGCAGGTGACCTCGATGCGCATGCTGCGCCGGTCGTAGTGCCGCGCCAGGCTCTTCTCCAGCGCGAAGGCGTCGCCGCACTCCAGGCAGCGGTAGCCCGAGGGCGGCAGCGCCAGGCTGGACTCGGCCGGGGGGCTCAGGTTGGGCTTGTAGGTGGGCAGCAGGTTCTTGCTGTTGAGGATCTTGTTGAAGGCCTCCACCAGGCTGGACTGGCTGCGGGAGATGACGGTGCCGGCCACGCTGGGCGCCGCCTTGGGCAGCGCCGCGCCGCCGTTGGCCTTGGCGCCGCCGCCGCTCCTGCCGTCGCCCTTGGGCAGCGGCTGCGGCACCAGGTTCAGGATGTTCTTGGCCACGGATTTCCCGGATTTTCCCGGCAGGACCACGGATTTCTGCTGGGCCACGCTGGCGGCGATGAGCATGGCGCTGCTGGCGCTCTGGATGGTGGCCACGGGCAGCACCGTGCCCTTCAGCTTGGTGCCGTTGCCCAGCTGGACGCTGACGATTTTCGGCCCCTCCGTGTTTTTCAGGGGGCTGGAGAGCTCCGACTTCTCCTTGGCCGCCGCCTCCGTGGCGATGCCGGCGGGACATTCCAAGGGCTCCTGGGAATTCTGCTCGCTGGGGATTTTGGTGGAGGGCGGCTCCGAGTCCGAGGACACCCTGGTGACCGTCCTGGTGATGCTGCCACAGGAGGTTTTGATGGTTTTGATGCGCACCTTGAGCGGCCGCGAGGAGCTGGAGGACGGCGAGTTGGTGCTTCCCTCCTCCTCCTCCTCCTCGCCGCTGGAAACGCTCGGAGGGCTCCCCACGGATCTCCCCAGCATTTCCCGCTCCTCCTTCAAGGAGAGCTGCTTGGGGGAGGGCGGGATGGCAATTCCCGGGGAGGAGAAGGGCTCCCGAGGGCTGCCGGGCGAGCGTTTGAGCTCGGCCGCGGCGCCGGTGCCGCCGTCCAGCGCCGCCGGCTCCGCTGCCGGCCACGCCGCCGCGGCAGAGTCGCCGGCCGAGTAGCGCACGGTGACGGACTTGAGGTGGTCCAGCACCAGCCCCTTGGGGCTGCAGCCCCGCGCCGCAGCCTCCTCCGGGTCCGACTCCTCCTTCTTGATGCAGGCGACGGGGTGGGAGGCGTCGCCGGGCGCCGCGGCCCGGAAGGGCGCGGGGAACGCGGCGTCCAGGCCCTCGGCGGCCCCGGCCAGCGGCTCCTTGCACTCCAGGGACGGGCTGGGGGACGCGGCCAGCGCGGGCACGGCCAGGGGCTTCTCCTTGGCTTTGCACTCCCGCGCTCTGTCGATGAGGTTGGCGCCGTCCTCGCCGGGCTCGGGGCTGAAGTGGGCGAACAGCTCCAGGGCCTTGGCGCTCTTCTCCTTGGCCCAGCAGTCGCCGTTGGCCGCGGCCTCGGCGCCGCGGGCGCCGGGCGAGCGCGGCGCCTCGGGGGCGGCGAAGCCGTTCTGCAGCAGGCGCGGCGCCAGCCCGTGCCCGTCCTTGCCGTCGGGCTGCTCGGGGCACACGGTGTTCTTGACGATGACGCTGACGGCCGAGATGTCGGCGTGCGGCAGGGCGTGCTCGGCCGCCGCCGCCGCGCCCGGCTCCCCCGGCAGCGCCTTGCCGTGCGGCTCGGGCTCCTCGTGGTGCGAGTGGATGGCCTCGTTGGCGTCGATGTCGGGGATGTCGAAGGCGGCCAAGAGGTCGTCGAAGTCCGGGGTTTTCATGTCCCCCATGGCTGGGAATGGGGGGGAAAGGGTTGAGGGTTGAGGGCTGGGGGAATTTGGGGTTTGCAAGTGGGGATTTCTGGGTGTCCCTCCCGAAAAACCCCAGGGAATGCTGATGTTCCGCAGCCTTTTCCATCCCCGCTCCCCTTCCACCCCAAACACCTCCCCTCCGTCCCAGAAATCCCCCCTTTTATCCCAAAAATCCCCTTCCCACCCCAACCCTGGAGCTGATCCATCCCCTAAATCCCTGGAACTGCTGGGAAAGCCTCGGGATCAGAGCCCATCCCGGGAATTCCGGCCCCATCCCGGGCCTGTTCCCAACCTGGAGCCAGGCCCAGGATCTGTCACATCCCGGGGACAATTCCCTGTTAACCCCCGGAATTCCGGCACTTCCAGCAGGCCTGGAAGCTCCGAGGATTTTTGGTTTCTTTAGGGAAAAAAATTCCTTTCATGAGGAGGGGTTTTGATCCCACGGTTTTCCAGCTGGGAAAACTGGGAAAAAGGGGAAAGAGCCGTGGATCCAACCCCAATTCCAGCCCCGAATTCCCTCTGGGTGTGAGGCTTCTGGAAGCCCCAAGCAGGTGGGATTCCATTCATTTCCCCTCTGGAATGTGCCTCCGGAGAGGCCTTTTCCTTCCCAAATCCCCTTTTTCCTGCCCTTTTATCCCATGGAAAGCCTCCCCAGGCAGGGAATGGATCCTCTGGAAAAGCTGGGAATTGTTTTCCAGGGGGGAATCGCGCTCTTTGTCCTTTCCCATTCACACCCAAATCCTCGAGAATGGCCGGGATGGATCCCGGATTTCCCCACCCCAATTCCTCCCTCCCCGATCCCAATCCCAGAGTTTTTCTGGGAGCAAACGCGCCTGGAAAAGCCTGGAGGAGCTGCCTGGGATCAGGAGCGGGGTTTGGAAAATCCCTCCCGGCTCAGTTTGTACGGAAAGGGAGGCGGGGAAAGCGGGACAGCCGCAAGCGGGGAGGGCTTGTCCCGAAATTCCACCCGGGGCAAATCCCGCTTCCCGAACTCCGACCCCAAATCCCCATCCCGACCCTGGATCCCCAGTCCCAACCCCCCCATCCCGGCGCAGCTGCCTCATCCCGAGGGATCCGTGTGGGATTAAATTCCCGGGATTTGGCGGGGATTAATTCCCGGCCATCTGCCGGCGCCGCAGCCCGGCCCCGATCCCGGGATCCCGAAAATCCCAAAGGGAACGGGAACGGCCCCAGCCCCGGCGGGAGCCGGCAGGGCTCGGCATGCCCGATTTTCTGCGGATTCCCGATCTTCCCAGGATTCCCACAAGGGCTGGGGGGATCTGGGCAGGGATTCCGTGGGATTATTGTGGGGTATTCCCAAATATCCAGGATCCCAAACTCCCAATCCCGATCCAAATCTCCCGATCCCAAACTCCCCATCCCAAACTCCCCGTCCCCATCCCAAACTCCCCACACCGATCCCGAGCTCCCCGGGATTCCAGGGCGGAGGGATTGCCCGTGACCGCTCCCAGTCCCGCATTTGGGATGGGGAAGGGCTGAGTGACCCCCCCAGAATTTCAGGATGGGGGGGATGATCCTGAACCCCACAAATCCCGGGATTTTTAGCGGGAGCACGCGACCATGACCCCTCCAGATCCCGGTTTTGGGACGGCGGGCGGTGACCGTGACCCCCCCGGTGCCGGGATTTTTCTGCCGCAGGGAGTGACCGCGACCCTCCGAAATCCCAGGAGCGGGGGCTGCCCGTGCCCCCCGGATCCCGGGATCCTCCGAGGGAAGGGGCTGCGCTGCCGCTCCCGATCCCGGCTTTGGGCCGGGCCCCTCAGGCCGCGCTCCCGCCCAGGCCGCGCCCCCCCAGGCCCTGACCCCTCAGGCCGCTCCCGCCCTCAGGCCCCGCTACCTGGAGCAGCGCGGGGGGCGCTCCCCGCGGCCGGGTCCCGCTCCCGATCCCAATTCCCGATGCCGGTTCCCGATCCCGGTTCCGATGCCGGTCCCGACCCCGGTCCCGCTCGGGCCCCTCAGCGGCGCCGCTTCCCCTCCGCCACTTCCTGCTTGGCCCCCCCGCCCCGCCGGCCGCTCGCGCCGCGCGTTCCCGCCCTCGCCGCGCTGTCACATTGGCCGTGCGGTCCGTCACTCATTAAAACCCACGTTCTGATTGGTTCGTTCTGCTGTCACTCAATGCTGAATGCGGCCGTCCGCACTCGCCATTGGCTGAGCGGGACCCGCCCCACACGGGTAGTGTTGATTGGGAAGCGAGGATGTCATTCAACTGGCAAAGCCCCGCCCATTGCAAGGTCCTGGCTTCCTATTGGTTGCCAGGACTGGCGCATCTCGCTGCCGATTGGATGAAATCTCCGTCTATCAATTAACCCCGGCCTCATCTCTCTTCTCATTGGTCAAAGCGCGCTGTTTATCAAGCGCGGGTTCCGGCCGCCATTGGCCTCAGGGAGCGTCCATGGCGGCGGCTCCCGGCCGGGGGCTCCTATTGGGCGCGGGATTCATCCCTCAGCGCCAGAACCCGCCCGCCCCGCGCCCGGAATGGCTCCAACCCCCTGCTCCCATTCGCTGCCAGCGCTGTCACTCACAGCGGCGTCTGAGGGAAGGTCCCGCCCACGTCCGCATGCTGCGAGATGCCATTGGTGGGTAGCACTGTCACTCAAGCCGCCTCTGCATCCTCGCTCTCCCATTGGCTGGAGTGCCCAAAAGCCCGCCAAGCCAATTTTCGCTGCTCATTGGTACGCAGAGCTGCCAATCACATTTAACCCCGCCTTCCTTCCTATATTATTGGCCACCCGAATGACAACATCCGTTCCTCCCGCTCCCTGATTGGTTTGCCGTAGTGCCAATCACCCGCCCAGCCCCGCCCTTCAACCTCACGGTAAACATCCCCCGGGGGATGCCGGGAATTCCCAATTCCCGAATTCCAGGGAATTCCAGGGAATTCCTGCTCCCAGTAACGCAGCTCAGCGACTCCCCCTTGTTCTCCCCAGAATCCACAAGAAATTCCTTTAATCATACCCAGAATTCCCATGAAATTCCCACGAAATCCCCTCAACCACCGCCGCCGCTCCCGAGCAATCATTTCAATTCCCGAGCGATTACTTTATTTCCCAAGCAATCCCGTTTGTCGCTCCCGCAGCCCCCGCGGACCCCGCGTGGCTCCGTCCCTCCCGGCCGTTCCCGGGGTTTCATTTCTTGTCCTCGTCCTTGCGCTCGCGCTGCTCGCGCTGCTCGCGCGCCGCCTGCGAGGCCAGCGAGCCCATGGCGTTGCGGATGGCCTCGTTGTTGGGGTCCACGCCGGGCAGGTTCTCCAGGACGCTCTGCAGGAACTCGGGGTCCTGCATCACGTCGTAGTCGTCCTCCTCCTGCGGGAGCGGGATTCGGGATCGGACCGGGGGATTTGGGATCAGACCAAGAGATTGGGGATGGGGCTGGGGGATTCAGGATCAGCCCGGGGGATTCAGGATTGGCCCAGGGGATTCCAGATCATCCAGATCCACAGGAAAACCCAGGGAATCTGGGATCATCCCAGGGGATTGGGGATCGTCCCTGAAATCCCGAAGAAAACAAGACAAAAAGTCCTGGAATGGTTCGGGGTGGAAGAACCTTGAGGATGATCTCATCCCCGTTCTGTGGGTGGGATGGGATTGATGGGAATGGTCAGATTGATGGGATGGGACTGATGGGACGAGCTGGGAATGCCGGGAATGGCAGGAATTGCTGCAGCCCCACCTTGGTGGGCTCGGACGTGTCCATGGCCGCCCCGCTGTCCACCTCGGCCGCCTCGGCCTGGGCAAACTCTGCAAAAGCCACGCCAGAGATCCATGGAGGCAGCCCTGGGAGCAGCTCCCGGGTTCTCCCGGGGTTCTCCCGGGCTCTCACCGGCGCCCTGCAGGGACATCTGCATGGCGTAGGCGATCTGCTCCTCCTCGCTCATGGAGCTCAGGTCCGGCAGCCCCGCGCGGCCGAACTCCGGCTGCCCGATGGTCATCTTGAGCAGCGCCTCGTCCGACTCTGCGGGCAGGGCAGGGGCGTCGGCGATGCACGGGGGGGCCCGGGGTCCATGGGGGGTCCCGGGGTCCATGGGGGTTCCCAGGATCCATGGGGTGTCCCAATAATCCATGGGGCGTCCCGGGATCCATGGGGCGTCCCCACCCTCCCAGGGAAGGGTCAATCCCCCATGTCCAGCCCGAACCCATCCTGCTTCTTAGTCCTCCCCGTTCCCAATCCCATAAATCTCACTCCATCAATCCTGTTCCCAATCCCATAAATTCCACCAATCCCATTCCATCAATGCCATTTCCAGTCCCATCAATCTCATCCCATACATCTCACTTCCAGTCCCATAAATCCCATTCCCAATACCATCAATTCCAATCCCATCAATCCCCATTCCCATAAATCCCATTCCCATCAATCCTATTCCATCCATCCCATAAACAATCCCATCAATCCCACAAACAATCTCATCAATCCCATTCCCACCCCACAAATCCCATTCCATCCATCCCGTTCCCAATCCCATCAATCCCAATCCAGCAATCCCGTTCCCAATCCCATCAATCCCATTCCCATTCCATCAATCCCGTTCCCAATCCCATCAATCCCATTCCGAATCCTATCCATCCCATTCCCATCCCATCAATCTCAATCCCATCAATCCCGTTCCCATCAATCCAGTTCCCAATCCCATCAATCCCGTCCCATCCATCCCGTTCCCAATCCCACCCAGCCCCTCACCGTCCCCGCCGGCCGCGCCGATCCCGGCCTCGGCAGCCGAGGCGGCGGCCGCCCTGCGCGCCTCCTCCTCCTGCCGCTGCCGCTGCTCCTCCATGGACACCCGCAGCGCCTGCAACCCACGGGGGGCTGGGGCCCGCGGCAGCCGGGCACGAGGGGCGCGGGGATTCGGGGTTCAGGGTGGGGGGTTCGGGGTTTCACGGGATTCTGACGCTGGGAATTGCCCAGTTCCTGGGAATTCTGGGGTTGGCGTTGTGGGAGTCGGGAGATTTGGGGTTTGTGGGATTCTAACTTTGGAAACGCCCAAATTTCTGGGAATTCTGGGATCCCTACCAGAGCCAGCTTGGGGTCAGCGCTGGGATCCACCCCAATCTCAAAGCTGGAGGCGCCCAGGCCCAGCATGGTGGTGCCCTCACCCACGGGATTTGGAGTTGGATATTTGGGGATTTTGGTGCTGTAAACACCCAATTCTCAGTAATTTTGGGGATTCTGGGTTCCCTACCAGAGCCAGCTCGGGGTCAGCACTGGGATCCACCCCGAACTCGAAGTCGGAGGCGCCCAGGCCCAGCATGGCGCCGCCCTCGCCCGCCAGGATGGGGGAGCTGATGAGGGCGTCGGCCAGGCTGGGCCCCGGCGGCACCGTCACCAGGTGCGAGCCGCTGCCGTCCTTGCCGTTGAGCGCCGTGATGAACGCCGTCAGCTTCTCCGTGTTGGCCTCCTGGGAAGGGCAGGGGCAGCGCTCAGGGGCTGGGAATGTGGGGCTGGGAATGTGGGGCTGGGGAGGGAGCCGGGGTTTTGTGGGGTTGTGGCGCTGGGAACGCCAAATGCAGCTGTCAGCAGGTTCCCAGCGGGGAATCGGGCATGGGGAGGGTTTGGGATCCAGGGAGAACCCTCAAGGACAGACCTCGTTCCCAAAAACGCCCGTCAGGATTTTCCAGCCCCAACACGGAGCCGGGAGAGGCCCCAGAATTCCCTGTGGGATGTGGGAATTCCCAGGGTTCTCACCTCCTCCCCGAAGTTGATGATGTCCACATTGACCTTCTCCTTCTTCAGGCGCTTGGCCAACTTCACCAGCTGGGAAGAAGCAGGAATTCCCTGGGATCAGCAGCATCTGGGATCTGGCCCAGTGCCCAGAAATTCTGGATTTGATCCTGAATCAGCTGCCCAGCTCCAAGGGATCCATCCCAGGGATCTACCCAAGGGATCCATCCCAGGGATCCACGCTTGTGATGCCCCCAGTCCTGGGGAATCCGGGGATAACCCCTGGATTTTCTGGGAGCCGTTCCCGCAGTGATCCCGCTGTTATCCCACAGTGATCCTGTGATCCCAGCTCTGATCCCACAGTGATTCCAACTCTGACCCCGCTGTTATCCCACTGTTATCCTGCTGTTATCCCGCAGGGATCCCAGCCCCGTTCCCGCCCTGGCACTCACGTCCTTGTCGCTGTCGTGCACGGGGCTGCCCACGAAGGCGATGATTCTCATCTTGTGGTTCTTGCCCTGCCGGTGCTTCAGTGCCAGCTGCACAAAACCCTGGATTTGGGGCCATTCCCGGGAAAACGGGGAGCCCCCAGCCCCAGATCCCAGGATCTGCTCCAGGGGATGGGGCTTGAGCAGGGCACAGCAGGGCTGGGCTGAAAATCTCGGGATTCAGGGGGGTGTTCTTTGAAATTTCCGTGGGTTTACGGTGGATTTCCACGGATTTCTATGAAATTTCCATGGATTTATGGGGGATTTCCATGGATTTCTGTGAAATTTCCATGGATTTATGATAGATTTCCATGAATTTACGGTGGATTCCCGTGGATTTCTCTGAAATTTCCACGGATCTCTGCTTTAAAACCCGCCCCACCATTTTCACCACAAACGCCCAGGGGAACCCCCATTTCCCCAGCCAGGACCCCGGGCAGAGCCGGCGTCCCCCCCGGGCCCTGGCACCCTGGGGGGCGCGGGAATTGCCGGGAATGCCGGCGGGACTCACGTGTGCCACGCGGATGCCGGTGCCGAAGGTGATTTTGCCCTTGGGCTGCACCGTGTGCAGCTTGGACAGGATGCGCCCGGTGTCCGGGGTCAGCGTGGTCAGCACCTCGCAGTTACTGCGGGAAAACGGGAATTCTGGGGCAAATCCCGGGAATCCGGGGGGATTCCCCCCTGGGACTCCCTCAGGGAGGAATTCCCGCTGGGATTCAGGCTCGGCTGCGGGGCTGCCAGCACTTCACGGCCCCAGCAGCGACTCCGGGGCATTTCTTTGGCATTCTGGAAGGAATTCCCCCAATTCCCGGATTCCCCCACCTCCAAAATCCCCAAATCCCTCCGATTCCAGGAATTCCTGAAGTTCCCACCTCCAAAATCCCAAATCCCTCCCATTCCAGACCAGCCTGGCTCCAAGTGGGAACGAGCCATTCCCAGCTGGTTCCCAGCAATTCCCAGCTCCTCCTCCCTGAATTCCCAACTTTCCCTGCCTCCAAAATCCCTCCCATCCCACATGGGAACGAGCCATTCCAGGAATTCCTGAAACTCCCGTCCCCAAATCCCTCCAGGTGGGAATGAGCCATTCCCAACTGTTTTTCCAAGAATTCCTGAGCTCCCCAGCTCCTCCCTGATTTCCCCACCTCCGAAACCCCTCCCAGCC
Organism: Passer domesticus; assembly: GCF_036417665.1. Taxonomy (NCBI): domain Eukaryota; kingdom Metazoa; phylum Chordata; class Aves; order Passeriformes; family Passeridae; genus Passer; species Passer domesticus. Next base: position 25,260 of record NC_087505.1, read on the forward strand.
CAGTCCAAGCGGGAACCAGCAGCTCCCAGATATTCCCAACAATTCCCCGCCTCCCTCGATCCCAAAATCCCCAGACCCCCCCCATTCCAAGCGGGAACGAGCCACTCCAAGAATTCCTGAAGCTCCCCCCTGCAATGAGCCCAAAATCCTTGGATCCCCTCCCATTTTCCAAGCGCTCCTTCCCAGGCACTCCCGAGGGGCTCCCCACCACTCCCAGCCCCCATCCCGGGATTCCCAGCCCCCATCCCGGGATTCCCGGGAATGCCCGCACTTGGCCAGGGTGATGAGCCCCACGTTGTTCTCGGGGTTGCTGCGGGTTTTGGAGTGGCACACGATGTTGACGGCGTCCTGCTGCGCCTGCAGCCGCGTCGGCAGGAAGTCCCCGTTGCGCATGTACTCGCTGTTGTCCACGCTGCAATTCCCAAAAAAAAAACCCGGGAATGGCTCGGGGGGATCCCGGGAGATTCCCTCTCAGGGGGTGGTTGGGGTTTTTTGGGGGAAAAATGAGGTTTAGGTGCCTAAGTTTGGATTTTTTGGGGGAAAATCAAATTTATTCTGTATGGAGTCGCTGTTACTCGCACTGCAATTCCCAAAAAAACCCTGGGAATGCTGCAGGGGCATCCTGGGAAATTCCCTCTGTTGGGGTTTAACTCCCTAAGATCTGCTTTATTTTAGGGGGAAATGAGGTTTATTCCGGTCTAAAATGTCATTTTTATGGGAACGCAGAGGTTTTTCCCACAAAAACCTGATTTTTTTGGGAATACCTGACATCCATTTCCCAAAAACCTCCTTTTTTTGGGAATGGCTGATGTTCATCCCCCAAAATCCGGGGTTTTTTTGGGAACAGTTGAAGCCCATCCCACGGAATGTGCCCTGTGTCTGCCTCAGCCCCTCCCTGTGCCCTCAGCCCCCCGTCCCCTCAGGCCCTGTCTCCCCATCACTGCCTGTCCCCTCCTGTCCATCCACCTCCCTCCTGTCCCCTCTGTGTCCCCCCTGTCCCACTCTCTCCCCTCAGCCCCTGTCCCCCATGTCCCTCCCTGTCCTCTCCTGTCCCCCCCTTGTCCCTCCCTGTCCCCTCCTCTCCACTTCCTGTCCCTCTCTGTCCCCCCTTTGTCCCCTCCTATCCCCCATGTCCCCCCCTGTCCCTCCATGTCCCTCCCTGTCCCCCCTCTCCCCGCTCCCCTCAGCCCGGCCCGCTCCGCCCCCCCCGCCATGACTCAGGGGAAGCGGCCGGGCGGGCCGGGGGCTGCCCGGGGGGGCGCCGAGGGTTCCCCGGAGGTTCCCGAGGGTTCCCCGGAGGTTCCCAGGGCTTCCCCGGGGGTTCCCGGGGGGCTGCCCGGCGCTCTCACCACACCATGGTGCTCTCCAGAACCATCTTGGCTCCTTCCTCCCCTCACCGCCGGCCTGCTCCCCGCCACGCCCAACAACGCGCCCGCCGATTGGCCCGGGCCCCGCGGCCAATCAGCGCGCGCCGTCTAGGCGTGGTGCGGCGCGGAGCATACTGGGAGTTGTAGTTCGGGGCGGGGCGCCATGGCGGCAGAGGGACACCGCTGTCCCCAAGGGCCGGGACTGTCCCCAAGGGCCCGGACTGTCCCCAAGGGCCCCAAGAACAGCCCGGGGCGTCTCCTGTCCCTCAGTGCCACCCAGGGGTGTCCCCAAATGTCCCCAGGGTCCCCGGCAGAGCTGGCCCTCCCGCTCGCCCCGCCTGGGGACACCGGTGACAGCAATTCCAGGCTGGACACGGCGATTCCAGGAATTCCATTCCCAATCCAGGAAAAATTCCATCCCAAATTCCGGGGAAATTCCGGGAAAATTCCGGGAAATCCATCCCCGAATCCGGGAAAATTCCGGGGAAAGTCCCGGAAAACTCCCGGGGGATCCCGCGGATTCCATCCCCACACCCAGGAAAAGCCCGGCCCAAGTCCAGGGGATTCCAGGAATTCTGTCCCAGTCCAGGAGGATTCCACGGATTCCGTCCCAAATCCAAGAAATTCCATCACAAATTCGGGAAATTCCGTCCCAAATCTGGGAAATTCCATCTCAAGTCCAGGAAATTCCATCCCAAATCCGGGAAATTCTGTCCCAAGTCCAGGAAATTCCATCCCACATCTGGGAAATGTCCATTCCAAGTCCACGAAAATTCCAGGAATTCCTGCCCAGTCCAGGGAATTCCATTCCAGGTCCAGGAGAATTCCACGAATTCCGTTCCCATCCTGGGAGGAGCCAAATCCTCTTTTTCTCCTGGAAAATTCCCCCCACAATTCCCAAATTTCCCCCTTTGGAACAGGAAAATCCAAAAAAAACCCCAATCCCAAAAATTCCAACCCCACCCTTCCCCCCCCCCCCAGCCTCTGGATGGGGAGAATTCCCGGGAAAAAGGGGAATTATCCCAAAAAATATTTAAATATTCATAAATATTCCATTCTGGGGGGGGAATTGGGAAAAACAGTGGGAAAAATTGGAAAAAATTGGGAAAATTGGGGAAAAAATTGGGAAAAATTGGAAAAAAGTGGGAAAAATTGGGGAAAAATAGGAAAAAATGGGGAAAAATTGGGAAAAAATGGGGAAAAATTGGGGAAATTTCCCCTCCTGATCCGATAAAAAATGGGAATAAAAGGGGACTGGAGGGATTTTGTCTAATATAGACAAACATTCCAAGGAAAAGGGGAAATCCAGGGAATTGTCCCCAAATTCCCTGCAGGCAAGGCCGTTCCGAGGGGAAATCTGGGAATTTGGGGCAGGAAAAATCAGATTTCCCTAAAAAAAACCTGGGAAAGGGAAGAGCCTGGGGAGGAATTCCCTCCCTGCTCCACATCTGGGGGGATCGGCACAAAAATTCCAGGTTTTGTATAAAAAATGGGATCGTTCCAAGTGGGAATTGGGGAAAAAAAGGAGATTTTTCCATAAAAAAATCCGGGATGGAGCAAAAATCAGCCCCAGCCCGGGGGCTGCTCTGGGAGTTTGGGAATTTTGGGATTTTTGGGATGGATCCAGGTGGGAAATTCCTCGTTCTGGGTTTGGGGTTTTTTAATCCCATCCCAAAATGTGCTGAGGGAATTTTGTGGGATTGTCAGAGGTGTTAAAAAATGGGATTTGAGGATTGGAAAAGTGGGATTTGAGCTGAGAAATCCTTAAAAAATCTGGGGGAAATCCCGGGATGGGCTCGGATTCCAAAAATCCCCCAAAACTCCCCAAAAATCCCCAAAATTCCCAAAAAAATCCCCAAAATTCCCCAAAAAATCCAAAAATCCCAAAAATTCCTCCCAGATTGTGGGAAAAGCTTCCCAAAATTCCTGCTGGGAAGAGGGAGGAGGAGCCAGAGCTTCTCCATGATTTCTCCTCCTTTTTTCCCAATTTTCCAGGGGATTTCCCGTGGAAAACCCGGAGCAAATCCTGATTTTTGAATAAAAATTAAAAATTAATAATTAACAATCCCAACAATTCCCACAGGGCTGAAAACCGGGATGGGATCCTACGGAAATAAAAAAAAAAAATCGGGATAAAAATCCAAAACTCCCCCCCAAAAAATTCCACCAAAAAACCGGCGCGGCTCCGATTCCCGCTGGGAATTTTCCAGGAAATCTCTCCCGTGTTTCCATCCCAAAATCCGGGAATCCCTGGGAATTCCAGCTCCCTGCTCCCGAGGTTTCCATCCCGCTCCTGCTGGGCTTTCCCAGGAGAATTCCAGGGGAATCCCGAGGACATTCCCGGGGCTGCCCCAGCCGGAATTCCGAGGCGTTCACTGGAAGAGAAGAACTGGGAATGAGGGAAACTGGGAATGCCTGGGGCTTATCCCGAAATTCCCAGCCCTGGGGAAGGAGGGGGAATCTGGGAATGCTCTGGGTGGGATTTGGGACACTCCAGACCCTCTGGAATGAGGGGTTTCCCTCCTTTTTCCCAAATTCCAGGGATTTTGGGGCATTTGGGACATTCCAGGCTCATTGCAGACACTCGGGAATAAGGAATTTTCCTCATTTTTAAACAGAATTCCCGGAATTTGGGCAGGAATTTTCCCCAGATCCTGTTGGGATTAAAGATGGGAAATCTGGGAATGCTCCGGGTGGGATTTGGGACACTCCAGACCCTCTGGAATGAGGGGTTTCCCTCCTTTTTGGGCAATTCCAGGGATTTTGGGCTGCCCAAAGCCCCGGGAACAAGGGGAGAGCTGATCCCGCTGCATTCCTGGGACATTCAGGGATCCAACACCCCCAGTCCCTGGGAATTCCCAGGTTTTTTCCATGGAAAACACTCACAAAGCTGATCTCGGTCTCCTGCAGCTCCTCCAGCTCCAGGGCCAGGGAGGGGCCGGGGGATCCGCTGGAAAAACAACGGGAGAAACGGGAATTTGGGGGAATTTTGGGGGGAAATCCAACAAAACCCAGCCCTAAATCCCAAGCCTCTGCTGTTCCCATGGAATCCCCAGGAAACCCTGGGAAAACCACCTGAAGAGCATTGGAAAATCTGGGTTTTCCCACGGGAAACAGGCACAGGGAGAAAATTCCATGAAAATTCCACGGAATTCACGGATGAAGCGGATCCCCGGGAATTCCAGATGAAGTTCCCGTGGATGGAGAGAACACTCCAGGTTAATTCCTCCCGGGAATTCCACGGGATTTGTGGATGGAGAGAACATTCCCTGGGAAGCCCAGAGCAGGAGAGGCGGGGACACCCGGACCCGGGAATTTCCCAAAAGCCCGGAATCTGGGGGAGCAGCGCGCCCCGGATTCCCGGGGAGATCCCACAAAGCCCCAGGGGCTCACCTGGGCAGGGCGGCCGCGGGAGCCGCGCCGGGGCCCGGGTGCACCTCCACCCCCACGGACCTGCGGAACAGCGGGGTCGGCCACGGGGGTTTGGGATCAGGGATCAGCCACAGGGGTTTGGGATCGGCCACGGGGGTTTGGGATCCGGGATCGGCCACAGGGGTTTGGGATCGGCCACGGGGGTTTGGGATCGGCCACGGGGGTTTGGGATCGGCCACGGGGGTTTGGGATCAGGGATCGGCCACGGGGGTTTGGGATCCAGGATCAGCCACGGGGGTTTGGGATCAGCCACGGGGGTTTGGGATCGGCCACGGGGGTTTGGGATCGGCCACGGGGGTTTGGGATCGGCCACGGGGGTTTGGGATCCAGGATCAGCCACAGGGGTTTGGGATCAGCCATGGGATCCGGGATCGGCCACGGGGGTTTGGGATCCGGGATCGGCCACAGGGGTTTGGGGTCAGCCACAGGGCTTTGGGATCAGCCACGGGATCCAGGATCAGCCACGGGGATTTGGGATCGGCCACGGGGGTTTGGGATCCAGGATCAGCCACAGGGCTTTGGGATCAGCCACGGGATCCAGGATCAGCCACAGGAGTTTGGGATCGGCCACGGGGATTTGGGATCGGCCATAGGATCCGGGATTGGCCACAGGATTTGGGATCAGCCACTGGGGTTTGGGATCAGCCACGGGGATTTGGGATCGGCCATAGGATCCGGGATCGGCCACAGGATTTGGGATCAGCCACGGGGATGGATTTGGGATCAGCCGTGGGAACTCCCCGTTTTCCACAGGGGCATTCCAGGGAAACCTCCTCAAGAGGGGCTGGAGCAGGGCAGAGCTCCCAGTGCTTTGGGAACAAGTCTAGAATCCTTGGGAATGATCCCAAAAACCTCAGGAAGGGTCCCAGACCCCTTCCCCTGATCCTAAACCCCTTGGGATTGATCCCAAACCCCTTTTCCCAACCCCAACCCCCTTTTCCCAATCCCAAACCCCCTTTTCCTATCCCAAACCCCCTTTTCCAAATCCCCAAACCCCCTTTTCCCAATCCCAGCTGCCTTTCCCTGATCCCAAACCCCCTTTCACTCATCCCAAACCCCCTTTCCCTCATCCCAAACCCCCTTTCCCGACCCCCACCTGCTGGGGGGGGAGGCGCCGGCGCTGCCCAGGGAGGGGCTGGAGGGGGACGGGGACAGGGCCGGGGCCACCGCGGCTCCGCCGGCCTCCGGCACCGAGCGCGGGAGCAGATCCGGCCGGGAGCCTGCAACGGGAACGGAGCGGGGTCAGACTGGGAATGGGGTCAGGGAACTGGGAATGGGATTGGGGAAATGGGAATGGGATCAGGAGTGGGATAGGGAGCCTGCAACGGGAACAGAGCGGGGTCAGACTGGGAATGGGGTCAGGGAACTGGGAACGGGATTGGGAACGGGATCAGGAATGGGATAGGGAGCCTGCAACGGGAACAGAGCGGGGTCAGACTGGGAATAGGGTCAGGGAACTGGGAATGGGATTGGGAAACTGGGAATGGGATCAGGAGTGGGATAGGGAGCCTGCAACGGGAACGGAGCGGGGTCAGGGAACTGGGAATGGGAAACTGGGAATGGGATTGGGAACGGGGTCAGGGAACTGGGAATGGGATTGGGAACCTGGGAATGGGATTGGGAACCTGCAACGGGAATGGGGTCAGGGAACTGGGAATGGGAACCTGGAAATGGGATCAGGAGCCTGCAACGGGAGCGGGGTCAGGAACCTGGGAATGGGATTGGGAAACTGGGAACGGGATCAGGAACCTGGGAGTGGGGACAGAAACCTGCAACAGGATCAGGACTGGGGTCAGAAAAGTGGGAACGGGGTTGGGATTTTTGGGGTAAAACGTGGATTCTGTGGGACGAAACCAGGGATTTTTGGGGACACAGAGGGGATTTTGGGACGAACTGCCCGTGCCCACCTTGCTCGGGGTCCGGCTCGGGGCCCGGCGCGGCGCGGGCGTCGCCCCCGGCCGGGAGCTGGCTGGGGATGGGGAGGGGGATCCCGCCCTGGCAGCTCCTCCGGGGCACGGCGCCGCCGCCGCGGCTCTTCTTGGACGGGGAGGGCTTCACTGCCAAAGGGAAACGCCGTGAAAAACCGGCCTTGCCCGGGATCCCGGGGGCTGGGGCAGGGAAAGGGGAGAAACACTCAGGGATTTATGGCCCCGGGGAAACGAAGCAGGCTTCAGGGAGGTTTTGCTTCAGGGAGGTTTTGCTTCAGGGAGGTTTTTTTCAGGGAGGTTTTGTTTCAGGGAGGGTTTTAGGGAAAGAGAAGCAGCAGAAGGAAAAGGTTGGAAAAGCGGGGGAAAAATCCCTAAAAAAAAGGGCTTTTCCAATTTTTTCAAGGAATTTTTATGTCAGGAAAAGGAAAAACAATCTGAAACAAAAAATAGGAAAAAGCTATAAAAAAGCAGGAAAACCCAAAAAAGGGGGGAAAACCCATTAAAAAATAACTTTTCCAGCTTTTTTTCGGGACAGAGATGGAGAAAAGCTGGAAAAAATCCAGGAAGAAGGGGAGCAGGGCCGAGATGTGGGAGCTGCAGAGGGAATGTGGAATTGCAGCGGGAGCTGGGGCACTCACGTGGGATCCTGCGGAACACCGTGTGGCACATGAAGCGTTGGAAGCGCTCGGCGTAGAAGCTGGGCCGGTGCACGGACACCGTGTCCTGAAAAACGGGAATAAACCCCGGATTTGGGAATTCTGGGCAGGCAGGGGGAGCTCTGAGGGCCTTGGGGAGGAATCTGGGGGGAAATTCCAGGGTTTTGGGAATGAATCCCCAGGAATTTGGGTGGAAATCGCAGGAATTCAGGGGGAAAATCTTAAGATGTGGGGAGTTCCCTTAAAAGCTGGGGATTTTACTTTAAAACTGGGGGGTTTCCATAAGAAAGGGCCATTTTCCCCTCAAAAAATTCTGCTTTTCCATAAAAATCCACACCTTTTCCATAAAAATTCCCATTTTTCCATAAAAATCCCCACCTTTTCCATAGAAATTCCCATTTTTCCATAAAAATTCCCACTTTTTCCACAGAAATTCCCATTTTTTTCACAGAAATTCTCACTTTTTCCACAGAAATTCCCACTTTCTGCACAGAAATTCCCATTTCCCACTCACCCCATCATGCACCAGGGCCTTCCAGGAGTGCTCGAGCTTCTTCACGAACCTGCGGGGAGGGAATGGAGCAGAAATTCCCAGGAATTCCCATGGAATTCCCAGGGTTTGAAGCCCATGGCGGACACTCCTGATCCGGGAGGATCCCAAGGCTCAGGAAACGTGGGTTAATTAACGGGTGGTTAATTGGTAATTGATGACTGACCTGTAGGACTGCAGGACATCGATGATGCCAATGTAGAGCAGCAGCCGCTCCCCCCGGGAATTCCGGGCGGGAATTCCGCCCATCCTGGGAAAGGGAGCAGGGAACGGGGTCAGGGAATGGGAATGGGATTGGGAAAGGGAGCAGGGAACGGGGTCAGGGAATGGGAATGGGATTGGGAAAGGGAGCAGGGAATGGGGTCAGGGAATGGGAATGGGATTGGGATTGGGAAAGGGAGCAGGGAATGGGGTCAGGGAATGGGAAAGGGAGCAGGGAATGGCGTCAGGGAATGGGAATGGGATTGGGAAAGGGAGCAGGGAACAGGGTCAGGGAATGGGAATGGGATTGGGAAAGGGAGCAGGGAATGGGGTCAGGGAATGGGGAATGGGATTGGGAATGGATCCCAGTAAACCCCAGCGATTCCCAGCCAATCCCAGTGACTCCCAGTGGTCCCCAGCCCATCTCACTGGTCGTCAGTCTCGATGGTGCCCCCTCTGCGCGCCTCCCCCTGGATGGACTCCATGGCCGTGGAGTAGAGCGCTCGCTGTGCCGCGGGCCGCCCGCGCCCGTCGCCGTCGCGCTCGCGCTCCCCGGGGCCGCCGGCGGCCGCGCGCTCGCGCTGCGCCTGGTCCAGGCTGTGGATGGCCACCAGCAGGCTGTAGTCCATGATCTTGAAACTCTGCAGCACCTGCCCGGGGCAAGAAACGGGAGTTGGGGAGCGGCACCCCGCTGGAAACGGGCAGGAACGGGGTTTGGGATTCACAGAAAAATGTTCTGTAGAGAGCCCCGGGAACACGGGGAAGGGAGGAACAGGCAGCACAAACTTCCCCACAAAAAACAGGAAAAAGCACAGAACACCCCTGATTTCCCCCAAAACCCATGAAAAAGCACAGAACAGCACAAATTTTCCCCCAAAAAACAGGAAAAAAGGCAGAGCACCACCAATTTTCCTCAAAAACAGGAAAAAACACAAAACACCCTCAGTTTTCCCACCAAAAACCCATGAAAAACACAGAACACCCCTGATTTCCCCCCCAAATATAGGAAAATGCACAGAACAACCCCAATTTTACCCTCAAAGGCCAGAACACCCCTGATTTCCCCCCCAAATACAGGAAAATGCACAGAACAACCCCAATTTTACCCTCAAAGGCCAGAACACCCCTGATTTTCAAAAAAAACCCAGAAGAAAAGCACAGAACGCCCTCGACTTCCCCCCAAAAAACAGGAAAAAGCATAGAGCACCCCTGATTTCCCCCAAAAAAACAGGAAAAACCAGAGAACACATCTGATTCCCCCCAAAAAACAGCAAAAAGCACAGAACACTCCTGATTTCTACCAAAAAAACAGGAAAAAGCACAGAACACTCCTGACTTTCCCCCAAAAACCGGGAAGAAGCACAGAACACCCCTGATTTCTACCAAAAAACCAGGAAAAAGCACAGAACACTCCTGACTTTCCACCAAAAACCAGGAAGAAGCACAGAACACCCCTGATTTCTACCAAAAAGCCAGGAAAAAGTGCAGAACACTCCTGATTCCCCCCAAAAACCAGCAAAAAGCATAGAATTCTTTTTCCACACCCCCGATTTCCCCAAAAAAAACAGAAAAAACCACAAACCACCCCCAACTTCCCACCAAAAAAACAGAAAAAAACCCCAAACCCCCCGAGGCTGACCAGGCAGTCCCTCTGCAGCGTCTTGCACAGGGCGTTGTACATGTCCGAGTCCAGGAAGAGCCCGTCGGGCAGGTCCTGCATGAAGTCCAGGTCCTTGAAGGTGGGGAAGGCCTTGTCGCGCTCCTTGGGCGAGGCGCGGCGCTTGTAGGTGGAGCCCTTGAGGTCGTACTTGAGGTGCATGCGCACGGAGCGCGGCAGCAGGTTGTTCATCACCACGATGCGGATGTTCTTGCCGCCCGCCTGCACGCAGTACAGCCCGTAGAACTTGGGCAGCAGCGTCCGCGGGTTCTGGTTCAGGTTCTGGGGGGAAGGAAGGGGGGTTTGGTACAGGCACGGGGGTCTGGGGGGGTTACGGGGGGGTTGGGTAGGGGGGTGAGTCGAAATTGGAAATGAAATGTGTCAAATCCCTCTGGTTTGGGGCTTTTGGGGTTGGGGATGCATCAAAATCGCACATAAAATGCGGGAAGAGCATCAGATCCCTCTGGTTCTGGGGTTTCCCATGGATTTTTTGGGTTTTGGGGTTGAGGATGCATCAAAATCGCAGGGAAAATGTGGGAACAATATCAAATCCCCCTGGTTTGGGGGTTTGGTATGGATTTTGGGGTTTTTAAATGGATTTTTAGGGTTCTAGGGATGGGGATGCATCAAAATTGTAAATGAAATGTGGGAAGAGCATCAAATATCTCTGGTTTGAGGGTTTTGGGGTTGGGGATGCATCAAAATCGCACATGAAATGCAGGAAGAGCATCAAATCCCTCTGGTTTGGGGGTTTGGTATGGATTGTAGGGGCTTTTCCATTGATTTTTGGGATTTTGGGGTTGGGAATGCATCAAATTCGCAGGGAAAACGTGGAAAGAGCATCAAATCCCTCTGGCTCTGGGGATTCCCATGGATTTTTGGGGTTTTGGAGTTGGAAACGATTCAAAATTGCAGATACAACATGGGAAGAACATCCAAATCCCCCTGGCTTGGGGGTTTGTTTGGATTGTTGGGGTTCTCCATGGATTTCTGGTGTTTTCCATGGCGTTCAGGGCTTGGGAAGGGCTCACAGCCAGGGGAGGGCTCTCCGCCGGGATTTCCCGGGCCGGAATTCCCAGGAATCGCCGGGATCCCGGCGCTCTCACCATGTAGTAGCCGGGCAGGAGCTTCTGCAGGAACTCGGCCTCCTTGTGCTGCACGGTTTTGATGATGAACTCGTCGTCGCTGGACACGTAGAAGAGCGAGCCGCTGGCGCCCGAGTTGGAGAGCTCGATCAGGGGCTCGCTGCACAGCGAGTACTGCGGGACACGGACACGTGGGACTGGGAACGGGGACAGCTGGGGACTGCTGGGACTGGGATTGGGGACAGCTGGGACTAGGATTGGGAATGGGATTGGGGACTGCTGGGAATGGGATTGGGGACAGCTGGGACTAGGATTGGGAATGGGATTGGGAATGGGGATTGGGGACAGCTGGGACTGGGAATGGGGACTGGGGACAGCTGGGACTGGGATTGGGGATTGGGGATTGCCAAGGAAAAAGGGAAGACCAGGGAAGGAAAAACATGAAAAGGAAAGGGAAAAGAGAACTTCAGGGAATTTCAGGCAAGGAAAAGGAAAAGGGAAAAGGGAAAAGGAAAAGGGAAAAGGAAAAGGGAAAAAGGAAAAGGGAAAAGGGAAAAGGGAAAAGGAAAAAGGAAAAGGAAAAAGGAAAAGGAAAGGGAAAAGGAAAAGGGAAAAGGAAAAGGAAAAGGAAAAGGAAAAGGAAAAGGAAAAGGGAAAAGGAAAAGGGAAAGGGAAAGGGAAAGGAAAAGGAAAAGGAAAAGGAAAAGGGAAAAGGAAAAGGGAAAGGGAAAAGGGAAAAGGAAATTCCAGGGAAGGGAGAAAAAAGGGAATTCCAGGGAATTCCAGGCAAGGAATAGGGAAAGGGGAAAAGAGAAAGGAGAAAAGCAAAAAGGAAAAGGGAAAAAGGGAAGTCCAGGCAAAGGAAAGGGAACTCCAGAGAAAGGAAAGGGAATTCCAGGGAGTTCAGGGAAGGCAAAGGGAATTGCAGGGCATTCCAGGGAAGGCAAAGGGAATTCCAGGGCATTCCAGGGAAGGCAAAGGCAAGGGAAGGAGAGGCTCCCAGCTGACCAGGTAGTCGTCGGGGCGGATCCCGAAGAGCTCCCGGAAGTAGCGGAAGGCCACGGGCGCGTAGGTCTTGAAGCGGAAGTCGTTGTAGTGGTGGGCGGGGGTCAGGTTGCTGCCCTCGCTGCGGGGACACGGAACGTTCCGGAATGGGACCGGGCTACCCGGGAACGCGGCCCCCGGAGGGCACGGGGAGCGCTGACCTGGGGAAGAAGATGCTCTCCACCACGTAGAAGTCCTGCATGAGCACGTCGCGCTCGGGCTTGGTGCTCAGGCTGCCCACGGTGTGCGTGATGCCCAGCTGGATGGCGCCCTTCAGCGCCGACGACGTGGTCTGGGACACGGGACACGGGTCAGGGGGGAATGGGAACAGTGGGGACAGGGGCTGGGACACGGGTCAGGGGGGCACGGGACAGTGGGGACAGGGGCTGGGACATGGGACACGGGTCACGGGGGCACGGGGACAGGGGCTGGGACACGGGACACGGGTCAGGGGGGCACGGGGACAGGGACAGGGTCTGGGACACGGGTCAGGGGGACGGGGACAGGGACAGGGGCTGGGACACGGGACACGGGTCAGGGGGGAATGGGAACAGTGGGGAGAGGGTCTGGGACACGGGACACGGGTCAGGGGGACGGGGACAGTGGGGACAGGACAGGGGCTGGGACACGGGACACAGGGACAGGGGCGAATGGGACACGGGACACGGGGGAACGGGAATGGGAACAGCAGAGATGGGACGGGGTCTGGGACACGGGTCATGGGGGAAAGGGGACAGTGGGGACGGGACAGGGCCTGGGACCGAGGGCATGGGTCATGGGGGACCAGGGACAGCAGGGACGGGATGGGGTCTGGGACACGGGGGAACAGGAACGGGAACAGCAGGGACAGGACAGGGTCTGGGACACGGGATGGGATGGGTCATGGGGGAACAGGGATTGCAGAGGGAACGGGGTTACGGGGGAATGGGGATTACAGAGGGGATGGGACGGGTTATGGGGGACTGGGAACGGTAACGGGGGTTATGGGGGAATGGGAATGGCAGTTACAGCTGGGAATGGGAATTATAGCTGGGAACGGGGGTTACAGAGGGAATGGGAATTCCAGCCAGGAATGGGGCTGGGAGTGGCTGGAGCACAGTGGGAAGGGGGGATTTGGTGGGAAAGGTAATGGGAGCTCCCTTGGGAACTCAGTGGGAATGGGAGAGATTCAATGGGAACAGGTAGGAGCCAATAGAAATGGAAATTGCAAGAATTCAGCGGGAATAGAAATTCAGCGGGAATGGGAATTGCATGAGAATTAAAATGGGAAAAAAAGCCCCCCCAAAAATTCCCTTTTTCCTTCATTTCCATGGATCTCCTCCCGTTCCCACTGCGATCCCAGGCAGAATTCCTCGGGAAAGGAGAACAAAAAGTGGGAATTTACCTTTTTGTAGGTGGTTTCTCCTGTGGAATCCACTCCTCTGTGGCCTTTCCTGATGGTTTGGGATCCTCCCGGCATCTTGGGAAATAAAAAATAGGGGAAGAGAAGAAAAAAATTGGAAAATCCAATTTTTTTATAGGATTTTTCCCACCCAAAACCACCTGGAATCCATGGAAAGCTGGGCCGGGTTTTTCCCGTGGAAATTCCAATGTTCTAGGAGGAATTTTGGGAAAGGTGCAAATCCCAGTCCGGTGATTCCCGGCCCAAGGACCCCAGGATTCATCCAGGAGTTGTTAAATTGAATTCTTCCAGGGATTTTGGGGGTGGTGCCAGGATAGATTTGGGGTTTGGAGCAGGAATTCCCTTGGGAAGTGTAAATTCCCAAAATTCCCACGGGAGGAGCTGCTCAGGGTCAAGGCAGGCTTGGAAGAAGAGCAGGAGAAGGAGAAAAAGGAGCAGGAAAAGCTGAAATTTGGGATTTTTCCAGCCTGGAACTCACCTCAGGAGTCAGGGACTTTTTGAAGGTGTTGGATCCTGCCAAAAGAAAGGAAAAGCCACGCTCAGAGAGGATCAATCCCAGGAAAGCAGGGCAAAACCCCAGGAAAAGAGGAAAAATCCCACGAAAACAGGGGAAAATCCTACAAAAACAAAAAACTGAATTATCCCACCCACACACGCTGCTCGCCCGGGGTTTCTGGCTCCAAATTCCAAAACAAAAACATGGATAAAGAGTCAGAAAATCAGGAATCAGCCCTTAAATCCTTCCAGGGAAAAGCGAGCAGCAAGGAACTCCTTCCCAGCTGGAATCCTCACGGACCCGAGCCCAAAATTCCAGGTGGAAAAGGCGATTTGGAGCTGAAAAAAAGCAGGATAAAGGGCTGGATTCTCCCAGCAGTTCTGCCAGGCCGAGAAAAAGCTGGGAAAAGCGCAAACGCCGGCTCCGAAAGCCAAAACTTGGGGTTTTTATCCCAGAAAGAGCCCGGGAGGCGGCGCGTTCCCGCTTTTCCAGCCCTTTCCCTGGCCCCATCCCCGCTGAGCAGACAATCCCCGTGCTGGTTTTGGGATCTTTCTGGGATTCCGGGATCCCGGAGCCGCTCCCGCCCCCGTGAGTCACCGGACGGGAACGGGAGTCGGGTTTCCCTGGCACCCACACACTTCTCCCTCCCCGCTCCCGCTTCTTTTGCTTTTTATTATTTTTTGGGGAATTTCGGGCCTCTCAGGTGCCCCCCCCGTGCGTTCCCAGGGGTTTCGCAGGGAAAGGGAAGCTCGGGATTTGGATTTTCCAGGGAAAAGTTGGGTCGGGACTCCCCCCATGGCACCTCAGACACCCCCAGGAAGCCCCAAATGCCCCAAAATTCCCTCAGGAAGCTCCAAATCCCCCCAAAATTCCCTCAGGAAGCTCCAAATCCCCCTCCCCAAAGGAGTCCCACCACCCCATAAAGACCCCCAATATCCCCCTCAGCCCCAGAGTTCGACACCCCAAAGGAACCCCCCCAAAACCCCCCTCAGTCTCCCAGCCCCAAACCTCCAAAGACCCCCCCCAAAAAAATCCCCTTACCCCTGAGACCCCTCAGAGCCCCCTCACGGCCCCAAAACCCCCTCATAACCCCCAAATAAACCCGCATAACACCGAAACCCCCTTCATAAACCCCCAAAAAACCCCTCATAACCCCCAAAGAAAACCCTCAAAACCCACCCAAAATCCCCCAGGTAACCCTCCAAGATCCCCCCCATTCCCCTCAGCCCCTCACGCCCCCCAGACCCCCCAGAACGCCCCCAAATCCTCCTCATAAACCCCATAATCCCCCTTATAAATCCCCATAATCCTTCTCATAGTCCCCCAAATATCCCCTCATAACCCCCAAAACCCCCTCACAGTCCCCCAAAAACCCCTCATAACCCAATAATCCCCCTCATAACCCCCAAAAACCCCTCATAACCCCCAAATCTCCCTCACAACCCCCATAATGCCCCTCATAACCCCCAAAAACCCCTCATAACCCAATAATCGCCCTCATAACCCCCAAAATCCCCCTCATAGGCCCCCTGTAATTCCCCTCATAACCCCCAAAACCTCCTGACAAACCCCCAAAACCCCCTCATAGTCCCCCCAAAACCCCTCATAACCCCCAAATCTCCCTCACAACCCCCAAAAACCCCTCATAACCCCCAAAAACCCCTCACAACCCCCATAATTCCCCTCATAACCCCCAAAAATCCCTCATAACCCCCATAATTCCCCTCACAACCTCCAAAAACCCCTCACAACCCCCATAATTCCCCTCATAACCCCCAAATCTCCCTCACAACCCCCATAATCCCCCCCATAATCGCCCTCACAAGCCCCAAGACCGCCCCGCTCCCCTCACGCCCTCAGAGCCCCCTCACCCCCGCGCTCCCCGCCCAGCCCCTCACGGCCCCCGGGCCCCGCAGGCCGCTCCCTCGGCCCCAGCCCCGTCCCGGGCCCGCTCCCGGCCGGTACCGCCCAGGCCGCCGCTGCTGCCGCTGCTGCCGCCGGACTCGGGCCCCGCCGCCGCCATCTTGGAGCGCGCGCTGCGCCCCCCCAGCCCGCCCCCGCCCGCCGCGCCCGGCCCCGCCCCCGCCGGGGTAAGCCACGCCCCTAGCGCTAATTAACACTCCGTATGTGGGCAAAGACACGCCCACTCGATGTTTAGCCCCGCCTCTTCTCTACACGGCTCCACCCTCTCTCAGTTAAGCCACGCCTCTTCCCCATCTGCCCCGCCCCCTCATGGCTAAACCACGCCCCCGCCATGCGTAGCGCCACCAATCACGCGTGGCCACGCCCCGCTCTGTGGTAAACCACGCCCTTCCCGCGCGCGGCCCCGCCCCTCCCGGCGCGCCCCACGCGGCCGCGGGCGATGGGGGCAGCGGGGGCCACGCGGGCGGGCCCGCACGGCGCATGCGCAGTCCGAGCAGCGGCCCCGCCTCCCACGAGCGCATTCGGCCGCGGGTGTCACGTGACGGGCGGGGCGGGGTGACGTCACACTGAGCGCACCATTAAATGACGTCATCCTCATGCACCACACCCCAGTCAGTGACGTCATGGGAGCACACGCGTTCTCTCCTGTGACGTCACACAGCACGCAAACACATGCCGGTACTGTGACGTCACACTGCTGTCTTATGAATGGATGCCGCTACTATGTGACGTCACAGAGGCGCAACTCGCCCTGACACTCTGTGACGTCACAGAGTGCTCACACGCGCCCAGTGACGTCACAGAGCACGCGCAACTCCTCGCGCCCACCCCATGACGTCACTCCCGGTGACGTCACCCGCCGTTCCCGCCGTCCCCGCGCGGCGGCGCCTCCCCCCGCCCTTCGATCGATCGCTCGGCGCTCCCGGCAGGCGGCCCGGCAGGCGGGCGGGCCGAGCGCCGAGATGAGCCTGGCGGAGGGCCGCGCCCCGCGGCGCACGGCGGGGAACCGGCTCTCGGGGCTGCTGCAGGCCGAGGAGGAGGACGAGTTCTACCAGACCACCTACGGCGGCTTCAACGAGGCGAGCGGCCCCGCCGGGCACCGGCAGCGGCAGCGGCAGCGGGAGGGGAGCGGGAGGGGAGCGGGGCTGTCCGGGCGCGGGGGCATTCCCGGGATGTGCGGTTATCCAGGGATACGGGGGCGTTTGGGCATCCCCGGGTGATCCGGCCCGCGCGGTTCGGGACACCGGGTACCGGGGGATCCATCCCCGTGCCCCGCGGGGTCCGGGACGGAGAGTCCTGGGGAGCCTGGGTGGGATCCCGCATTCCCGGCATTGCCGGCATTCCCGGGACTCGGGACGAGCCCCGCGAGGAGCGCTCCGTGCGACTCCCTGGGCCGCGATCCCTCGTTCCCAACATCCCCTCGTTCCCAGGAGCTGGGGGATGACGAGCCCCGCGGGGATGGATGGGTGCAATCCCACGGTTCCCAATCCCAACATTCCCTGATTCCCTGATTCCCCGTTCCCAGGAGTCGGGCGATGACGAGCCCCGCGGGGACCCCTGGCTGGGATTTCCTGGTTCCCAACATTCCCTCATTCCCTGATTCCCCGTTCCCAGGAGTCCGGGGATGATGAGGGGACCCCTGGGTGGGATTTCCTGGTTCCCAATCCCAGCATTCCCTCATTCCCTGATTCCCCGTTCCCAGGAGTCGGGCGATGACGAGTACCGCGGCGAGCACTCGGACAGCGATGACGAGGTGGACTCGGACTTCGACATCGACGAGGGCGACGAGCCGGGCTCGGAGCAGGACGAGGCCGAGCCCCGGCGCCGCCGCCGCGTGCTCACCAAGGCGTACCGGGTACCGCGCCCCGCCGGGCCCCGGGGGGGGAAAAACCCCAAAATCGCGGGGCTGGGGCTCCTAGCCGCGCTCTGCCCTGCAGGAGCCGCTCCAGAGCCTGCGGGCCAAGAAGGCGGAGGGGCCGCGGGCAGCCAGGGGCAGGGAGGTGAAGGGGCTGCCCCTGGAGCTGCAGGAGGACGGCGGAGACAGTGAGAGAGGAGTGGGAATGGGGATGGGAATGGGGTGGGAATGGGAATGGGGGGAATGGGGGAGACAGTGAGAGAGGAGTGGGGACGGGGATGGATGGGAACGGGGTGGGAATGGGGATGGGAGTGGAGATGGGAATGGGGAGTGGGAATGGGAATGGGGATGGGGAGACAGAGAGGGATGGGGATGGGGTGGGAATGGGGATGGGAATGGGGTGGGGATGGGGGAGACAGTGAGAGAGGGATGGGGATGGGGGGAATGGGGTGGGGATGGGAATGGGAATGGAAACAGGGGAGACAGTGAGAGAGGAATGGGGATTGGGTGGGAATGGGAGTGGGGATGGGGGAGACAGTGAGGGGGGGAACGGGAACAGGAATGGGGATGGGAACGGGGGAGTCAGTGAGGGGGGGAATGGGGATGGGGATGGATGGGTGGGAATGGGTGGGGAGGGGTGGAGATGCGGACGGGGATGTGATGGGAATGGGGTGGGAGCAGGGTCTCGGCGATCCCAGCTGGAAATGGGATCCTCTGGGGGAGCTCCTGGTTCTCCAGGGGCTGGGGTTGGGATCCCGGGGATCCCCTGGGAGCATTCCCAGAATTCCAGCTGGCTGGAGTCTCTCCAGGCCGGAAGCACATGCGCCAGTCCACCACGGAGCACACGCGGCAGACGTTCCTGCGGCTCCAGGAGCGCCAGGTGCAGTCCAAGAGGAAGAAGGGAGGCACCAGCCACGAGCGGCCCCTGACCCAGGAGGAGCTGCTGGAGGAGGCCAAGATCACCGAGGAGATCAACCTGCGCTCCCTGGGTGAGGAATGGGAATGGGAATGGGGTACTGGGAATGGGAATGGGGTACTGGGACAAGGCCAAGATCACCGAGGAGATCAACCTGTGCTCCCTGGGTGAGGAACGGGGGAATGGGATACTGGGAATGGGAATGGGATTGGGGTACTAGGAATGGGGCAGGGCCAAGATCACTGAGGAGATCAACCTGCGCTCCCTGGGTGAGGGAATGGGGAAATGGGGATGGGAATGGGGTACTGGGAATGGGATATTGGGAATGGGAGTGGGATATTGGAATCGGGAATGGGGCTGGGCTACTGGGACAGGGACACTGGGAATGGCACAGGGATCCCAGGATCAGAGCTGGCAGCCCTGTAACCTTGCCGTGCTGGGCTGAGCCGTTCCTGCCTCTGTTCCCGCCCCTATTCCCCACTCCTGCCCCCATTCCTGCCCCTATTCCCCACTCCTGCCCCCGTTCCCGCCCCCAGAGAACTACGAGCGGCTGGAGGCGGACAAGAAGAAGCAGGTGCAGAAGAAGAGGAAGATCGTGGGCCCCGTGATCCGGTACTGGTCCCTGACCATGCCCCTCCTGCCCGAGCCCGGCCGCGAGGACCCCGTGGACGTGGAGGGGTGAGTGCCAGCGAGTCCCAAATCCCAGAATCCCCGTTTTGGGGTGGGTTTGGGCACTGAATCCCAACCTGGGGCTGTCACCTTGGAACCCCCGAATCCCACGGGAAAAGCAGGTTTTGATCCCCTTAATCCCGTGGAATAAGCATGTTTTGAGCCCCCTAATCCCATGGGAGTCGCAGCTTTTGGGCAAACAAACCCCAAATCCCCTATTGGAGTCACAGCTTTTGAGATCCCAAATCCCATGGTAGTCACAGTTTTTGGGCACCACCTTGGCAACCCCAAATCCTCCTTTGCAGCCACACCTCTTGAGCCCCCAAATCCCTTTGGAATGTCCTTCCCCCACAAACGCTAAATGCCCCATTGGAGCTGCACCTTTTGAGATCCCAAATTCTATTGGAATTACAGCTTTTGAGGCCCTAAATCCCTTTGGAATCGTAGCTTTTGGGCACCACCACAAACCCCAAATACCCTATTGGATTCACAGCTTTTGAGATCCCAAATCCCATGGGAGTCGCAGTTCTCGGGCACCACCACAAACCCCAAATCCCCCATTGGAGTCACAGCTTTTGAGATCCCAAATCCCATGGGAGTCACAGCTTTTGAGATCCCATATCCATGAGAGTCGCAGTTCTCGGGCACCACCACAAACCCGAAATCCCCCGTTGCAGCTGCACCCTTTGAGCCCCCAGACCCTTGGCAATCCCCCCCTTTGCCTGCCCCCGTTCTCAGCCCCGTTCCCGGCCCCGTTCCCGGCCCCGTTCCCAGTCCCGTTCCCAGCCCCATTCCCGTCCCGTTACAGGCTGGGCCCCGAGGCGCGGCCGCCGTCGCCGGGCAAGTGCTCGCGCACCTTCATCTCCTTCAGCGACGACGCCACCTTCGAGCGCTGCTTCCCGCGGGCCAAGGCGCCGCGGCTGCCGGTGCGCGAGCTCTGCCCCGTCACGCACAAGCCGGCGCTCTACCGCGACCCCATCACCGACATCCCCTACTCCAACGCCCGCGCCTTCCGCATCATCCGCGAGGCCTACCGCAAGTACGTCACGGCCCACGGGCTGCCCAGCGCCGCCGCCGCCGCCGCCGCGGGCGCCGGGGACAGCGCCGGGGCGCGGCCCGGCCGCCAGAAAATCGTCATCAAGCAGAGCGTGCCCAGCGCCTGAGGCATGGGATCTGGGGTTTGGGGTGTGGGGGTGTTCTTTCTAATACAGCAGAAAATCGTCATCGAGCAGAGTGTTCCGAGTGCCTGACGCCTGGGATCTGGGATTTGGGGTGTGGGGGTGTAGGGTGTCCTTTCCAAACAGCAGAAAATCATCATCGAGCAGAGTGTTCCGAGTGCCTGAGAGATGGGAGCTGGGATTTGGGGTGTGGGGGTGTAGGGTGTCCTTTCCAAACAGCAGAAAATCGTCATCGAGCAGAGCATTCCGAGTGCCTGACACCTGGGATCTGGGGTTTGGGGTGTGGGGTGTGGAGTGTCCTTTCCAAAACAGCAGAAAATCGTCATTGAGCAGAGCGTGCCCAGTGCCTGAGAGATGGGATTTGGGATTTGGGGTGTGTCCTTTCCAAAAGAGCAGAAAATTGTCATTGAGCAGAGTGTTCCAAGTACCTGGGATTTGGGATCTGGGATTTGGAGTGTTGGGGTGTGGGGTGTTGGAGTGTCCTTCCCGACATAGCAGAAAATCGTCATCGAGCAGAGCGTGCCCAGCACCTGACACCTGGGATTTGGGGTCTTGGGGCATTGGGATATGGGAGCCTCCAGACTCTGCATCCTCCCCAAAAGAGCAGAAAATCGTCATCAAACAGAGCTTTCCCAGTGCCTTACACCTGGGATTTGGGGTGCTGGGATTTGGGATGTGGGGTGTGGGAATGTCCTCCCCAAAAGAGCAGAAAATCATCATGGAGCACAGCGTCCCCACTGCCTGAGATCCCGGATCTGGGGTTTGGGGTGTCAGGTTATTGGGATGGACAGCGGTGATGGTTTTGTTGAGGGGATCCTTTCCAAAGCGTTGGCAATGCCTGAAATCCCGGGATTTTGGGATGTTGGGATTTGGGATTTAAGGATATGGGATCACCCACGTGAGGGACGTTTTTTGGGGTCAGTGTTCACCGGGGGTGTGGAGGAGGGAATAAAGTTGAATTGGGGGTTGGTTTGTGTGGGGTGGTGGGAGCCCCTTTTTCCAGGAGATCCTGCAATAAATAAAGAGGTTTGCAGAGCCCTTTTCCAGAAATCCTACCCAAAAAATGGGGTGGGAGCCCTTTTTCCAGGAAACCCTACAATAAAGGTTCATGAAGCCATTATTTTCCAGAAGACCCCACAATAATACCGGATTCCTTTCTCCAGTTTTAAAATAAAGCCTCAAATAAAGTTTATGGGATTCCCTTTTCCAGAAGACCCTACAAAACTCATTCCCAGCTCCCCCAAACCCCATCTGGGGGCTCCGAACCCCCTTCACCCCCCGAATTCGGGGCTTGTGGGGGCAAACCCGCCTTGAGCTTTGTGGGGTTTGTGGGATTTGGGAGGGCTCCGTGCCCCCCTCACCTTTCCCCGTGTCCCCCTTTCCCCCCGGCGGTTTTTGGGGTCGGAGCCCTGCAGGTTTATGGGACTGGGCAAGGATCCGCTCTCTGGCGGTTTGTGGGGTCGGGGGGGCCCCGCGGGGCCGGGGCGGGGCCCCCCCGTTCCCGATAAGGGCCGGGCGCGGATCCGCCCCTCCCGGCCCCAATAAAGCGCTGATCTCATGCCCCGCGCGGCCCCAGAGCTTCGGGACCGGCCCCGGCTTTTGGGATCGCCTTTGGGATCGGCCCGGGGCTCCGGGATCAGCCCCGCGTTCGGGATCGGCTGTGGGATCCGCTTTAGGATCCCCCCCGAGCTTTAGGATCGGCCGCGGGATCGGCCCCAGGTACGGCCCCGCTGTCCCCGCGCTGTCCCCGCGGTGTCACCTCCCCCTCCCCCTCCCGACACAGACATTTGGGATTTGGGGGATCCCGGAGCCGCTTCCCAAAGGAATTCCCACGCTGTGTCCCCACCCCGGCTCTGGGGACACCGCGGGGCGCCGCTTGCGGGGCCGCGACATTCGGGGACTCGCGGTTTGTCCCCGCTGTCACCCCGGAATTTGGGGGGGACGCTGGGACCGGGGGCGAGGCGGGAGCGGGATGTGACCCTGGGAGGTGACAAAGGTCGGGGACAACTTTTGGGCTGTGCTCGGCGTCCCCAGCCGCTGTGGGGTGGCACGGCCAGCTCCCCCCTGTCCCCCCGTGTCCCCAGAGCCGCCAGTGCTGGCACCAAGGGGTGCCCCCCGTGTCCCCCCGTGTCCCCATCGGTGCCACCCGCTGTCCCCGCGCTGTCGCCAGGTCCCCGCGGCCATGACGCCGTACCGGCAGGAGCTGGAGAAGTACCGCGACATCGACGAGGACAAGATCCTGCAGGAGCTGTCCCCGGAGGAGCTGGCGCAGCTGGACGCCGAGCTGGCCGAGATGGACCCCGAGGTGGGCACGGGCGGGGGGCCGCGGGACAGCAGGGGACAGCAGGGGACAGCAGGTGACACGGGCGCTGTCCCCAGAACGTGCTGCTGCCCGCGGGGCTGCGCCAGCGCGACCAGACCCTCAAGAGCCCCACGGGACCCCTGGACCGGGACGCGCTCCTGCAGCACCTGGAGCGGCAGGCGCTGGAGGCCGAGGAGCGCCAGGACCTCGTGCCCTTCACCGGCGAGAAAAAAGGTCTGGGGACAGCGGGGACAGCGCGGGGACAGCGCGGGGACAGCGCGGGGACAGGCTGGCCACGGGCTGGGGACAGCGCGGGGACAGGAGGGGACCGGGCCCCCGGGCTCGGGTATATTTAGCTCGGCCTCGCCAGCGGCTCGGGTGTCCTGGGCGAGCTGGGCCCCCGCCAGCCCCGGGCACGGCCACCAGCCCTGGCAGTGTCACCCCCGGGAACAGCAGTGCCAGCCCCGGGATGGTCACAGCCCTGGCAGTGTCACCCCCGGGGACAGCAGTGCCAGCCCCGGGATGGTCACAGCCCAGCGCCAGCCCCAGCGAGGCCACCCCGGTGATGCCACCTGAAGCCGTTTGTCCCGTGTCCCCGGTCCCCAGGGAGGCCGCCTGTCCCCGTGCCCGGTGTCCCCATGTCCCCGCGCCGCCTGTGACCCTGTCCCTGTCCCCAGGGAAGCCGTTTGTCCCCAAGGCGGCGGCGCCGGCGCTGCCGCGGGAGGAGCAGGTGACGCTGGAGCCCGAGCTGGAGGAGGCGCTGGCCAACGCCACCGAGGCCGAGATGTGCGACATCGCCGGTGGGTGGGGACAGCGGGATTGGGGTCGGGATGGGATCGGGAACGGGAATGGGAATGGAATGGGATGGAATGGGGCTGAGACGTGTGACATCGCCAGTGGCTGGGGACAGTGGGGACAGCAGGATTGGGATTGGGAATGGGATGGGATGGGAATGGGAATGGGAATGGGGCTGAGATGTGTGACATCGCTGGTGCGTGGGGACAGCGGGACAGTGGGATGGGATGGGATGGGATGGGATGGGAACGGGAATGGGACGTGCGACATCGCCGGTGGGTGGGGACAGCGGGACAGCGGGGTTGGGAATGGGATCGGGATGGGAATGGGAACATGGATGGGGTTGGAATGGGGGTGGGATTTGTAAAGGATGGACTTGGGATGGGACTTCCATGGGATTTGGATCTGCTGGGCTGGGGTTTCCATGGGGTTGGGAGCTGATAGGGTGGGATGGGATTTCCATGGGATTTCCATGTGGCTCCCATGGGATGAACGGGGCCGGGCTCTGCGCAGGCCGGGATCCCCGCGGGGCCGGGAGCGGCACCAGGAAGGGCCTTGGCCGAGGGTAACGCTGTCCCCAAGGGTGTCACTGTCACCCGGGGAGGGACACCTGTCCTTGTGTCACACACCTGAGTGTCACGCGGTGTCACTGTCACCTGGGGAGGGACACCGAGCACCGGGCCAGCACGGCACACCTGTCCTTGTGTCACTGTCACACACCCGAGTGTCACACGCATCCCTGTCACCCCTGTGTCACACACAGCTGAATGTCACACGCACTGTCCCACAGTGTCACACGCACTGTCCCACAGTGTCACACTCGGTCCCCCCTCACCCTCTGTGTCCCCTCAGTTAAAGCAGCCCCGACCTCCCCTTTGGCTCCCAGTGCCACCTCCCCGGGGGGACAGCGGGGTCCTGTGTGCCCCGTGTCCCCTATGCCCCCGATGTCCCCAGTGCCACCCCGCTGTCCCCGCAGCCATCCTGGGCATGTACACGCTGATGAGTAACAAGCAGTACTACGATGCCATCTGCAGCGGGAACATCTGCAACACCGAGGGCATCAACAGTGAGTGACAACAGGACAGGGATGGGGACACAGTGAGTGACAACGGGACAGGGATGGGGACGGGGACAGGGACAGAGCCTGGGAATCCACAGTGAGTGACAAAGGGACACAGGGACAGGGGACAGAGCCTGGGGACAAGGGGATAAGTGCCTCCATGGGGTGGTTGGGGCAGCATTTGGGGACCAAACTCGCATGTCCCTGTGTCCCTGAGCCCGTCCCCATGGTGTCACGGTGTCCCCACACTGCCCCAGGCGTGGTGCAGCCGGACCGGTACCGGCCGGTGCCGGACGAGCCCCCGAACCCCACGGACGTGGCCGAGACGCTGCGGCGGCTGCAGGACAACGACCCCGCGCTGCAGGACGTCAACCTCAACAACATCAAGGTGACACCTCCGCTCGCGTGAGGCTGGCACCCAAGGGTGCTCCCTGTCCCCAGTGCGTCCCCACGGTGCCGGGTCCCACCCCAGCCCCTGGTGACCCTGTGTCCCCAGGACATCCCTGTCCCTGAGCCCCCTGGGGACACTCCCAGCTCCTGGTGACCCCGTGTCCCCGTGTCCCCAGGACATCCCTGTCCCCACGCTGGAGGCCATCTGCCAGGCCATCAAGACCAACACCCACGTGCGCAGCCTCAGCCTGGTGGCCACGCGCAGCAACGACCTGGTGGCCAACGTGAGTCCCCCACTGTCCCCAAGTGTCCCCAGATGGGTCCACCCCGTGCCTGTCCACCCATCCCTGGGACACCAAAGGCGGTGTCCCCACAGTGCCACTGTGGTGTCACTGCGGTGCCACTTTGGGGCCACTCTGGGGTCACTCTGGTGCCACTCTGGTGCCACGGCGCTGTCCCCGCGGTGTCCCCAGGCGGTGGCCGAGATGCTGGAGCAGAACCGGAGCCTGCAGAGCCTCAACCTCGAGTCCAACTTCATCACCAGCACGGGGATGCTGCGGCTGCTGGCGGCCATCGGCCACTGCCCCACGCTGAGCGAGATCCGCGTGGACAACCAGGTGACAGTGGGGACAAGGACAGCAGGGACAGGGACAGCAAGGGAGGTGACAGTGACCTGACTGTCCCCAGTCCCACAGTGCCAGCGCCTGGGGGGTGTGGCAGTGCCACTGAGGGTGTCCCCGCTGTTCCCGCAGTGCCAGCGCCTGGGGGACACGGTGGAGATGGGGGTGTGGCAGTGCCACTGACCCTGTCCCCGCTGTCCCCGCAGTGCCAGCGCCTGGGGGACACGGTGGAGATGGCCATGGCAGCCACGCTGGAGCAGTGCCCGTCCCTGCTGCGCTTTGGCTACACCTTCACCCTGCAGGGCCCGCGGGCGCGCGCCGCCGCCGCCCTCACCCGCAACAACGAGCTGCGTGAGTGTCCCCAGGGTCCCCAAGGTCCCCAGGGCCACCCCGGGGCCACCGCCAGGGCCCCACCCGGGAGGGCTCAGCCAGAGCTGGCCCCAGCTCACAATGAGCCCCTGAGTGTCCCCAGGTGTCCCCAAGGGTGGGTTTGGGGTGTCCCAGAGGTGCACCCACCTTAAAGGGAGCCCTGGGAGTGTCCCCAAGGGTCCCCAGGTGTCCCCAAGGGTCCCCAGGTGTCACCTGGGGGTCCCAGAGCTTGGAGCAAGCTCCTGAGTGTCCCCAAGTGTCACCAGGGGCGGGACTTTGGGGTCCCACCCCTGACCCCCCTCTTTTCTCTCCCCCCAGGTCGCCAACAGAAGAAATCCTAAAATTCCCCCGTGCCCGCACTGAGCTCAGGAATAAAGGGAATGAAGTGGAGAAATGGTCCCAAAAAATTCCCACTTTATTCCTGGGGCTCTGGGGACGCTTGGGGGCTCCTGGGGGCTCCTGGGGACACTCGGGGCTGTCAGGCTGGTGGCAGTGGTGGCGGCTCCTCCTCGTCGGAGTCGAACTCGGCGTTCCCGTCCTTCACCCAATTCCCAGAGGGATCCTGGATCCAGCCCCGGCTGGGACACAGGAAACCGATTGGGGACTCGCTGGGATCTCGGGGAGTTTTTTGGGATATTTTTGGGGCTTTTTTTTTGGGTTTTTTTGGAGATATTTTTGGGATTTTTTGTGGGTTTTTTGGGGTTTTTGGGGTGGTTTTTTTTTTGGATTCTTTGGGATATTTTTGGGATATTTTGGGGGATTTCTGTGGGGGTTTTTTGGGGGATATTTTTGGGGTTTTTCCCAGAATTCCCAGACCCCACCCACCTGCGCAGGTGCAGGTGGTGCCGCAGGATCCGCAGCCGCTCCGGGCTCGGCCCCTCGGAGCTCCGGGAATTTCCTTTCCTTCGCCGTTTCCTGTCCTTGGGAGCGCCTGGGGGAGCGAGGACGGGGCTGCCGGGAATTCCGGGATGGGGAATTCCCGGGAAAGCCCCTGCAAGGGCGGGCTCTCACCCTCTCTGTGCGTGGGGCCGGGGGTTTCGGGATTCCCGGGGTTCCCGGGGTTCCCGGACGGCTCCGGCGGCGTCTGGGGATTCTTTGGGATCATCCCGGGGATCCCGGCCTGGGAGCTGCTGCCCTTCGTCCTGGGAGGGGGACGGGAGAGGGGGTGAATCCCAAACCATTCCCTTTCCTGGGAATCCCAGAACTTTTCACGGTGTCTCTGAGCTCCTTTCCCATCTTCTCCCTTTTTTTTTCCCTGTTTCTTTCCCATTTTTCCCCATCTTTTCCCCATTTCCCCCATTTTCCTGTTTCCCCACATTTTTCCCTGCTTTTCCCCCATTTTCCCTGTTTCCCCTGTTTTTCCCCCATTTCTTCCGTTTCCCCATTTCCCTATTTCCCCCCATTTCCCCATTCCCGCAGTGTTTTTCCCTGTTTCCCCCATCTTCCCCCCCTTTCCCCCCATTTTTCTCAGTTTTCCCCCATTTCCCCTATTTTTTCCATTTTCCCCCCATTTCCCCCATTTTTGTCCCCATTTTTTCCCATTTTCCCTGTGTTTTTCCCCATTTCCCCCATTCTCCCTGTGTTTTCCCCCCATTTTTCCTCATTTTCCCCGTGTTTCCCCCGTTTCCCTCAGTTTTTCCCCCACATTTTTCCCATTTCCCTGTTCCCCCCCATCCCCCCAGTTTTCCCCGTTTCCCCCCATTTCCCCCCGTTTTTTTGCCCGTTTCCCCCAGTTTTCCCCCCGTTTCCCTGTGTTTATCTCCATTTCCCCCATTTCCCCCATTTCCCCGTGTTTCCCCGGTTCCTCACGCGTTCCGGCGGCAGCAGCTGCTGTACGGGGCCGCTCTCAGCAGCGCGCTCCGCGCCAGCCGCCGCGTCCGGGCCAGCAGCGGCGCCTGCGCGACACGCCCGCTCAGGCCCCGCCCACCGCGGCCACGCCCACCGCGGCCACACCCCCATCGCGCCCAACCAGGCCACGCCCACTCCGTATATGGCCAAAGGCCACGCCCCCACGGACACACCCATATAGGCCACGCCCCCGTGGAACACACACCCCCACATAGGCCACACCCACCCAGGACAACACCCCCATAGGCCACACCCACTTGGGAGACACCATGGGGCCCCACCCACTTGGAGACCACACCCACAGAGACCACACCCACACTGAGCCACACCCACATCGAACCCCACCCATTCAGTGTCACACCCTGGGGCCACGCCCAGCCCGGCCACACCCACCTGCCCCCCTGGCTCCGCCCCCGGGGGCTCCTGGGGTCCCTGCGGGGCCTCGTGGGGCCAGCGGCGCCCGAAGGAACGCTGCAGGCCTGGAACGGGGACAGCAACGCGGACAGGGGGACAGGGGGACAGGAATGGGGACAGGAATGGGGACAGGAATGGGGACAGCAACGCGGACAGGGGGACAGGAATGGGGACATGGGAACAGGGACAGGGACGCTGTGAGGGGACATGGGGACAGGGACAGGGGACATGGGGACAGGCGAGGGGACAGGGATGGGGACAGGGACAGGATGAGGGGACAGGTGACATGGGGATAGGGACAGGGGGACAGGAATGGGGACAGGGACAGGGTCAGGGACACGTGAGGGGACAGGGACATGAGGACAGGGTGAGGGGACCGTACAGGTAACACAGGGACAGGTGAAATGGCAGGGGACACGGGGACAGGGGACACCCCGGGGCACGGGGACAGGGGACATGGTAGGGGACACGGGGACAGGGGACATGGCAGGGGACACGGGGACAGGGGACACCCGGGGCATGGGGACAGGTGACATGGCAGGGGACAGGGACAGGGGACACCCCGGGGCACGGGGACAGGGGACATGGCAGGGGACACGGGGACAGCCGCACTCACTGTCCAGGTGCTTCCTGCCCGCGCGGTGCAGCAGCAGCGTCTGCAGAGTGTCACACACGGGCCGCTGGGGACACAGCGAGCACGCCAGCCTGGGGACAGCACGGGGCACTCTGGGGACACCGCGGGGACACCGCGGGGACACCGCGGGGACAGCCAGGGGACAGCGGGGACCCTCACCTGCCGTCGCGCAGCAGCAGCGCCTCGTCCTCGGGGATGGCGCTGGCCAGCAGCTCGGCCACGCGGCGCCTCTGGGGACAGCGGGGCCCGCCGTCACCTCCTGTCCCCACACTGTCCCCAGACTGTCCCCACACTGTCCCCAGACCGTCCCCAGACCGGCCCCACACTGTCCCCAGACCGGCCCCAGACTGTCCCCACACTGTCCCCAGACCGGCCCCAGACCGGCCCCACACTGTCCCCACACTGTCCCCACACTGTCCCCAGACCGGCCCCACACTGTCCCCAGACCGGCCCCACACTGTCCCCAGAGCCGGACAGCCCCGGGCCGGGCTGAGGGGACACAGCGGGGCCGGGGAAGGACCCGCGGGACCCGGAGGGGACACAAAGGGCCCGGGGAAGGGTCGGGGGTCCCGGGGGGTTCAGGAAAGGGCTGGGGACACCCCGGGGAGGGTGAGGGGACACAAAGGGAGCGGGGAAGGGTCGGGGGGGCCTCGGGGCCGGGAAGGGCTCAGGGCACCGCGGGGCTCAGGCCGCGGCCCTGGGTGAAGCCGGGGGAGGCCGGGGCTGGGCCGGGCGCTGCCGGGGGTGCCGGGGGGTGCCCGGGGAGGGGTCCCGGGGGTCCCGGGGGGTGCGGGCCCCACCTGCAGCGCCCCGAGCGGGCCCGGGTCGCTCTCGTCGCGCTTAAAGGACATGGCGGCGCCCGCTAGGCCGCGGTCTCCATGGCAACCGCCACCGCCGCTTCCGGGTGGCGCTTCACAGCGGGCAGCGCGCGGGGGGAAAAACCAATCAGAGAGGGCCCAGCGCGGCCCCCGCGGCATGATGGGAGCTGTAGTTCGAGCGCGGGAAGCTCCGGTGGGAATGGCGGCGGAGGCGGCCCGGGCGGAACTACAACTCCCAGCAGGGGCGGCGAGGCCGCGCCGGTTCGGCGGGGCCCGGGGCCGAGCGCTCCCCGTGAGCGGCGGGGCCGGGCCGGGACCCCCGGGCGGGACCCCCGGGCCGGGACCCCCGGGCGGGCCATGGCGGGCAGCGGCGGGGCCGGGGCGGCGCCGCGGGAGCACCGCCTGCAGCCCGGGGACACCCTGCCGGGGCTGGCGCTGCGCTACGGGGTGACGGTGAGCGGACCGGGGACACCGGGGGGACACCGGGGGGACACCGGGGGCAGGGGGGGCCGTGGGGAGCCCAGGGGTCATCTCGGGCCCGTGCTGGCCCGGTTTCCTTTGCCTGCTGATCCCGGTCCGTGTCCCCATCCCTGTCCCTGTCCTGTCCCCGTCCTGTCCCCATCCCGGTCCCGGTGCCGGTGCCGGTGCCGGTGCCGTCCCGCAGATGGAGCAGATCCAGCGCGCCAACCGCCTCTACTCCTCGGACACGATCTTCCTGAGAGCCACGCTGCTCATCCCGGGGCACGGCGAGCCGCCGGGGGACAGCCCCGGGGACAGCCCTGGGGACAGCACCGGGGACATCACCGGGGACATCACCGGGGACAGCGCCGGGGACAGCCCCCGGGACGGCCCCGGCCCCTCCCGGCGCGACCTCTCGGCCTCGGATTTCCTGCGGCGCTTGGACGCCGAGATCGGGCGCTGCAAGGAGGCGGCGCGGGGGCTGCGGGGCCCGGGCAGGTGGGAACCGGGGAACCGGGGAGAACCGGGGGAAAATCGGGGGGAAAAATGGGGGGGAAATTGGGGTGGAACTGGGAGGAGATTGGGGGAAATTCCGGGGAAAAATTTGGGAAAAATTTTTGGGAAAAATTTGGGAAAAAGTGGGGTAAAAGTGAGGGAGTGAAACTGGGAGGAGATCGGGGAGCGGAGCCTCGGGTGCAGCCGGGTGTGGTGGCACCGGGGCGGTGGCACTGCCACCCCGGCTGTCACGGTGTCACTCGGTGTCCCCGCAGCCCCGGGGGTGGCCCCGGCCCCGCTCTGTCCCCCCGGGGGGCCCGGCTGGGACCCCGGCCCCTCACCAGGACCCCGCGGGCGGCCGCGCTCAGGGACAGCGAGGACGAGATCTTCACCTTGTGACACCGGGGACATGGGGACACGGGGACAGCGAGGACACTGGGGACACCCGGGACGAGATCTTCACCTTGTGACACCGGGGACATGGGGACACGGGGACAGCGAGGACATTGGGGACACCCGGGACGAGACCTTCACCCTGTGACACCGAGAACCCGAGCCTGGGCACGCCCAGGATGTGACACTGAGGACACCCGGGAGGTGACACGGGAGGTGCCACCAGAGGTGCCACCGCTCCTCGCAGCCGTGGGCCCCGAGGGGACACGGGGACTTTGGGGACGTGTCCTGCTGTCCCCTCCCTGTCCCCCTTTGGGGCCGCAGGGCCAGCCCCGGGGCACCTGGGAGCCACTGGGGACAGGGACAGGGACAGGGACGGTGCCACCACGCCCTGCCAGCTTGTGAATAAACCCGAGCATTGTCACCAGGCTGGGCTGTGACACCCCTGGGGACAGGGTCACACCCCCTTGGGGACATTGTCACACCCTGGGGACAGGGTGACACCCTGGGGACAGTGTGACAGCCCTTTGGGGACACTGCCACCCCCCCAGGGGCATTTGGGGACATCGCAGCCCCTGGGGACACCGCGGGGCTGGATCCCAGAACTCCCAAATCCCCAAACCCCAAATTCCCAAACCTGAAATCCCAAACCCCAAATTCCCAAATCCCCAAACCCCAAATTCCCAAACCTGAAATCCCAAACCCCAAATTCCCAAATCCCCAAACCCCAAATCCCCAAACCCCAAATTCCCAAATCCCCAAACCCCAAATCCCCAAACCCCAAATTCCCAAACCTGAAATCCCAAACCCCAAATTCCCAAATCCCCGAACCCCTCCCGTCACCTCCAGGATCTCCAAACCCCAAATCCCCATCCCAGGATCTGAGACCCCTCCCCCAGGGAAAAAGAACCCCCAAATCTTATAAAAAAACCCAAATCCCATTAAAAAAACCCCAAATCCCGTTAACCCCCCCCCCCAAATTCCACTCAAAAAACCCCAAACCCCATTAAAAAACCCCAAATCCCACAAAAAACGAGTCCAAAAGTGGGGGATTCTTCCCAGCTTCAGCCCCCCGGGCTCTGATATTTATAATATTTATATGGAACCCCGGGATTTGGGGAAAATCCGGGGTTTTGGGGGGAAACCTGGGTTTTGGGGGGAAATCCCGGGATTTTGGGGGTGCCACCCCCCGATTGTCACCGTGTCACCCCCGATTGTCACCGGGAGGGGGGAGGGGACACCGGGGGTATTTACAGCGTGGGGGAGGGGCGTACGTACATATTTATAGGGGTTTTTTTTGGGGGGGAAAAGGGGGAATTCCCAACAAAGTGCATCTGTCCGTCTGTCCGGCCGTCCGGGGGGAATTCCCGGCCGGAATTCCCTGGAAAATCTTCCGGGGGGTCTGGGGGAGGGGAGGGAAATTCCAGCCCATCCCCCCCCTCCGGGTTAAAGGTGGGCGGGGGGCGTCGGAGCCTGGAAGAAAAGGGGGGAAATGGGGGAAATAACGGGGGAAAAGGGGAATTAAATAATGGGGGAAATAACGGGGGAAATGGGAAATTAGCAGGGGGAATAATGGGAGAAATAATGGGTGAATAATGGGAAATAATGGGAGAAATAATGAAGGAAATGGGAAATTAATGGGGGAAATAATGGGGGAAATAATGGGGAAAATAAAAAACAATGGGGGAAATAATGGGGAAAATGGGAAATTAATGGGGGAAATAATGGGGGAAATAAGAAGGGAAATAATGGGGGAAATAATGGGGGAATAATGGGGGAATAATGGGGAAAATGGGAAATTAACATGGGAAATAATGGGGGAAATGGGAAATTCAATAATGGGGAAATAATGGGAGAAATAATGGGTGAATAATGGGAAATAATGGGAGAAATAATGAAGGAAATGGGAAATTAATGGGGGAAATAATGGGGGAATAATGGGGGAAAAGGGGAATTAAATAATGGGGGAAATGGGAAATTAATGGGAGAAATAATGGGGGAAATAATGGGGAAAATGGGAAATTAAATAATGGGGGAATAACGGGGGAAATGGGAAATGAACGGGGGATAGTGTGGTGTGGGAAAGGGGACAGGGACGGTGCCACCGGGCTCTCACCTGTGCCGCGGGTGGCGGTGCCAGCGCGGGTGGCAGTGCCACCGTGTCCCCGGGGCGAGCTCTGGGGGCTGGGGGGCGGCAGGGCCCTCCCGGGCACGGCGCTGGGGACACTGGGGACACTGGGGACACTGGGCACGGCGCTGGGGACACTGGGGACGTTGTTGGGGACACTGGGGACACTGGGCACGGCGGCGTCGCCCCCGCCCAGCGAGCGCAGCAGCTGCCGGTGAGCGGCTTCCATGGCCTGGGGGGACAGGGACAGCTGGGGACACGGGGACACGGCTGGGCCAGCCCTGGACACCCGAGTGTCCCCCCCATGTCCCCAGTGATGTCCCCAATGTCCCAGTGATGTCCCCAGTCTCACCCTGAGGCTCAGCAGTTTCACATTAATGTCCCCAATGTCCCAGTGACGTCCCCAATGATGTCCCCAATGTCCCCAGTGATGTCCCCAGTGATGTCCCCGTGTCCCCAGTCTCACCCTGAGGCTCAGCAGTTTCACATTAATGTCCCCAGTGTCCCCAATGTCCCAGTGACGTCCCCAGTGATGTCCCCAGTGATGTCCCCAGTGATGTCCCCAGTGTCCCCAGTGATGTCCCCATGTCCCCATGTCCCCAGTCTCACCCTGAGGCTCAGCAGTTTCACATTCATGTCCCCAGTGTCCCCAGTGATGTCCCCATGTCCCCAGTCTCACCCTGAGGCTCAGCAGTTTCACATTAATGTCCCCGATGTCCCCAGTGATGTCCCCAGTGATGTCCCCGATGTCCCAGTGATGTCCCCAGTGACATCCCCAGTGATGTCCCCAATGTCCCAGTGATGTCCCAGTGATGTCCCCATGTCCCCATGTCCCCAGTCTCACCCTGAGGCTCAGCAGTTTCACATTAATGTCCCCAGTGTCCCCAGTGATGTCCCCATGTCCCCAGTCTCACCCTGAGGCTCAGCAGTTTCACATTCATGTCCCCAGTGTCCCCAGTGATGTCCCCATGTCCCCAGTCTCACCCTGAGGCTCAGCAGTTTCCCCCGCAGCTCCTCCAGGGTCCCCAGGAGCAGCTCCGTGTCCCCGGGGGGGTCCCCGCTGTCCCCGGGGGGGTCCCTGCTGTCCCCTCCCGGCCGGGGGGGCCCCGTGGGGAGGCTCAGGTAGAAGAAATTCCCTGCAGGGGACAGGGGACATCAGTGGCCCCGGGGACCCCTGGTGGCCCCCAAGGGCTCCTGGTGGCCCTGGGGACTCCTGGTGGCCCTCCTGGGGGTGTTTCTGGTGGCCCTTCTGGAGTTTTTGGTGGCCCCAGGGATATTTTGGTGGCCCCAGAGGATCTTTGGTGGCCCCAGGAAGGAATTTGGTGTCCCCTGGTGGAGTTTTTGGGGCCCTTTTTGGGTTTTTTGTGGCCGTTTTTGGTTTTTGGGGGCCCTTTTGGGTTTTTGGGGCCCTTTTTGCATTTTTGGGGGCCCTTTTGGGGTTTTTGAGGCCCTTTTTGGGGTTTTGGTGTCCATTTTTGGTTTTTGGGGCCCTTTTGGGGTTTTTTTGGGGTGGGGGAGGGGCTGGTTACCCTCGGTGCTGGCTCCGCCTCCTTCCCGCAGCTCGGGCTCTGATTGGCTGCAGCTGTGTGGGGGCGTGGCCTCCTCCAGCCCCTCCTCCTGGGCTGGGCCCCCCAAAAAAGGGGGGGGGAGGGGAAGGGGGAGCGGCCCCGCCACCGGAATGCGGTAATTAGCACCCCAATTAGTTAATTAGCACCCCAATTAGTTAACTAGCACCCCAGTTAGTTCATTAGCACCTCAATTAGTTCATTAGCACCCCCAATTAGCACCCGAAATGAACTGGCACCCGAAATCAGCACCCCAAAGTTAATTAGCGCCCCTAATTAGCACCCAGCACCCCAGAATCAGCACCCGAAATTAATCAGCACCCAAAATTAGCAACCCAAATTAATTAGCGCCCACCACCAAAAAGAAGCACCCCAAAATGCCAAAATTAGTGTTCAGAACCCCAAATCAGAACCCGAAATTCATTAGAATCCAAAATCAATTAGCACCCCAAAATCAGCACCCAAAATTAATCAGCGCACAGAACCCCAAATGAGCACCCAAAATTAATTAGCACCCAAAATTAACGAGCACCCAGCACCCAAAGCTGGGACCCAAAACTGGCACCCAAAAGCAGCACCCCAAAATTGGCACCCAGCACCAGACCCCAATCAGATCCCAAAATCAGAGCCCGAAATCAGAATCCCAAAATCAGAACCCAAGATCAGATCCCGAAATCAAAACCCCAAAATCAGAACCCCGAGATCAGAATCCCGAGATCAGAACCCCAAACGAACGCCCTGAAATCAACACCCAAAAATCAGCTCCAAAACCCAGAACCCAAAATCACCATCCCGAAATCAGCGCCCGGGGAACGAGACCCCAAATCCCAAAAGGAGCAGGGAATGAGACCCCAAATCCTGGGAATGAGAGAGACCCCAGATCCCAGCAGGGATCCCTGCAGGCACTGCAGGGAATTCCCATCGATTCCCCCACAAATCCCACCCCAAATTCCCCAAATTCTCCCGATCCTACCCCAAATCCCAGAGGAATTCCTGCCCCAATCCCCCCAAATTCCTGCCCCAATCCCCCCAAATTCCTGCCCCAATCCCCCTTTACCTTTCCGGTTGATTCGGATCCCGTTGGGCTCCGGCCCCTCCGGCCCTTCCTGGCTGGACACCGGGAATTCCCGACCGGACTTTGGGAATTCCCGAGTGGACACTGGGAATTCCTGACTGGACACTGGGAATTCCTGGCTGGACATCCCGGAATCCTGGCTGGACACCG
This sequence comes from Passer domesticus, assembly GCF_036417665.1. Taxonomy (NCBI): domain Eukaryota; kingdom Metazoa; phylum Chordata; class Aves; order Passeriformes; family Passeridae; genus Passer; species Passer domesticus. Next base: position 61,134 of record NC_087505.1, read on the forward strand.
GGAATTCCTGACTGGACGTTGGGAATTCCCAGCTGGACGTCCCGGAATCCCGGCTGGACGTGGCCGAGTCCTGGCCGGACGTGGGGAATTCCCGGCCGGACGTTGGGAATTCCCGGCCGGACGTGGGGAATTCCCGGCCGGACGTGGGGAATTCCCGGCCGGACGTGGGGAATTCCCGGCCGGACGTTGGGAATTCCCAGCTGCACTGGCGGGGATCCTGGAGCCGCCGGACAATCAGGAGCCGCAGGGCCTCCACTGGGATTGGGGAGGGAAAATGGGATTTGGGGTTTTCCAGGGGAAATGTCCCGGGATAGGGGAGAGAGGGAGGGGACAGAGGGATCTGGGATGTTCCCCCGGGGATGGAGGAAGGAAAACTGGGGGATTTGGGATTGTCCCCAGGGAATGGGGGAAGGACATTTGGGGGATTTGGGATTGTCCCCAGCTCTCACCATCCTCCAGCGCTGCCTCGGCCACTCCGGCGCTTCCCGGGGATTTGGGGATTCCGGGAACGGGGCCGGGACCCCCCGGGGCGGGGTCGGGGTCCCCCGGGTCGGGGTCGGGGTCGGGGTCCCCCGGGTCGGGGTCCCCAGCCCCGGCCCCCCGCGGCTCCTCCAGCAGCTCCTGCGCCCGCCCCGGGGGCTCGGGGTCACTGCCGGCTGCCAGGGGGACACCGAGGGGACGTGGGGACACCGTGGGGACACAGAGGGGACATGGGGACAGCGGGGACACCGAGGGGACATGGGGACAGCGGGGACACAGAGGGGACACTGTGGGGACACCGTGGGGACACAGAGGGGACATGGGGACACGGGGACACAAAGGGGACACTGTGGGGACACGGGGACACAGAGGGGACACCGTGGGGACACAGAGGGGACATAGAGGGGACACCGCGGGGACACCATGGGGACACGGGGACACAAAGGGGACACGGACAGGACAGGGACAGGGACGGGGACAGGACAGGAGGTGACAGGAGGGGACAGGAACACGGACAGGGACAGTGGGGACATGGGGACAGGACAGGGGGACAGGGTCGGGGCAGGCCCCGCGTACCTGAGGAGCAATCCTCGGGCTCGGTGTCCCGGGCCAGCTCTGGGGACACGGCGGGGTCCGGCAGCAGCAGGCTGGGAACGGGAACGGGAACGGGAACGGGAACGGGACAGGGCTGGCACCGGGACAGGGACAGGGACAGGGACAGGGACAGGGACAGGGACAGGGACAGGGACAGGGACAGGCAGCCCCAAGTCCCCATCCCAGAGACCCTCTGGGGACACCGGGGACCTCCTGAGCTCCGTCCCCGTTCCCATCCCCTCCCCATTACTCCCGTTATTCCCAGTCCCATTCCCCTCACTCCCACTATCCCCTCATTCCCATTCCCATCATTCCCATTATCCCACCGTTCCCACCACTCCCCTCATTCCCACCACTCCCATTCCCACCATCCCATTCCCCTCATTCCCATTATCCCATTCCCATTATCCCGTTATCCCATCCCCAGTCCCACCTGGCCCCGTCCCCGCTGGCCTCGCTCTGTCCCTGCTTTGGTGGCCCCGGGGGGCTCCTGGTGGCCCCTTGCACCGCCTGCTCCAGCAGCTGCATCCACCTGCAAAAGATTCCAGCCAGGAATTCCAGCCGGGACCCCCAGCCCTTCCCGGGGACCCTCCCTCTCATCCCGGGGAGGAATTCCAGCCCATCCCAAGGGATTTTCCTGCCCTTCCCAGGAATTTTTGTCCCCCCAGGGTATTTTCCAGCCCATCCCAGGGGATTTTCCAGCCCATCCCACGGATTTTTTTCCCCCCAGGGACTTTTCCAGCCCATCCCAGTGGTTGTCCAGGATTTCCCCTCACGTGTTCTTCTCCGAGGACGTCAGTGCCACCAGCTCGTAGATTTGGGGTCCCAGCTCCGAGGTGCAGATGATGAACAGGGCGCGCTTGTCTAGGAAGGACAAAATTCCCAAAATTCCCAGCCCCAGAATTCCCAAAATTCCCGGAGTTCTGGGATTTCCCCTCTCACTTGCGGCCACGGAGCAGATGAGCCCCAAGCTGAGCTGAACCCCCATTCCCACAGCCCTTTTTCCCCCCCAAACACCTTTTCTCCACAGAAAATCCCAGATTTTTACACAAACCCCCCGTTTCCCCCTGTATCATTCCCAGAATTCCCGGAATTCCCTGATTTCCTTGCCCTCCTGTGGCCAGAGTGCACCAGCAGTGAGCTGAGCTTGAGCACAGGGATGAACCCCCATTTCCCCCCAAAAAACCCAAGTTTTTTACAAAAAACCCCCATTTTTTTACAGAAAACCCCCATTTTTTTACAGAAAACCCCCATTTTTTTACACAAACCCCCAGAAATTCCCGTTTTTTCCCCATCTCATTCCGGAATTCCAGGATTTCCCTGCCCACCTGTGGCCACGGAGCGCACCAGCAGCGAGCTGAGCTTGAGCACGGGGCTGAAGCTCTGCTTGGTGTCCGGGGCCCCCCCCAGGCCACCCTTGCTGTGACACTTGAGCAGCCAGCGCTCGTCCTGGCGCTGCAGCAGCACCAGCAGCTCCTCCAGCAGCAGCACGTGCAGGTCTGAAAAATTCCAGGGGGGTTGGGGAATTTTTGGGGATTTTTTTGGGAATTTTTGGGGATTTTTTCCGATTTTTGGGGGATTTTTTGGGTATTTTTTCCAATTTTTTTTTCGATTTTTGGGTATTTTTTAAATTTTGGCGACCTTTTTTAATTTTTAGGGGATTTTTAGTGATTTTTTTGGGGGATTTTTTTAGTTTTTTTTTTTTTTTTTCCGTTTTTGGTGTATTTTTTGGGGGGGATTTTTGGATCCCAGTCCCTCCCAGTTGCCCCCAGTCCGTACCCACGCTCTTGTCCTTGCCCACTCTCCAGGCCAGGGGTCCCTCGTGGATCATTCGGTGTGTGGTCAGGTCCAGGTTCTGTGGGACCAAAACCCATGGAAACACCCCAAAACCCAGGGGAAACACCCCAAAATCCAGGGAAACACCCCAAAACCCAGAGAAAACACCCCAAAATCCAGGGAAAACACCCCAAAATCCATGGGAAAACACCCCAAAATCCATGGGAAACAGCCCAAAATCCAGGGAAAACACACCAAAATCCATGGGAAATACCCCAAAATCCAGGGAAAACACCCCAAAACCCAGGGGAAACAGCCCAAAATCCAGGGAAAACACCCCAAAATCCATGGGAAAGACCCCAAAATCTGTGGGGAACACAAAGCAACAACGGCGTTCTGCAAGGAAAATCATGGGATTTCCACAGAAAAAATGGGGGATTCCCGTGGAAAACTGGGGTGCAGCAATGGGGACTTCCAAGGAAAACCAAGGGATTCCCATGGAAAAATGGGGGATTTCCATGGAAAACTGGGGGATTTCCATGGAAAACCAGGAGATTCCCATCAAACCCATGGATTCCCATGGAAAACCAGGGTGCAGAAATGGCGATTTCCACGGAAAACCAAGAGATTTCCATGGAAAACTGGGGGATTCCCATCAAACCCATGGATTCCCATGGAAAACCAGGGTGCAGAAATGGGGATTCCCACAGAAAACGGAGGGATTCCCATGGTGCAGAAATGGGAATTTCCAAGGAAAACCAGGGTGCAGAAATGGGGATTCCCACAGAAAACCGAGGGATTCCCACGGAAAAACGGGGGATTTTCATGGAAAACCGGGGGCTCCCCACAAACCCCGGGGATCCCCAGGGGAAGGCGGGGAGGGCCCGTGCCCCGGGAGCAGCGGGAATACCCGGAATTCCGCGGCCAGGGGGTTGCTGGTCCTCTCCAGCGCCGAGGTGTCCAGGCGCCGCTGGTGCTCCCGCAGGCGCTGCCGGTTCTCGGCGCGCCGCACGGCCTCGTTCACCGCCCGCAGCACCTCCCGGCTCTGCTCACGGGCACGCAGCAGCTTCTGCTGCTCGGGGGAGCCCGCTGGGAACGGGGAGAAACGGGGAAAATCCAGGGGAAAATGGGACTGAGATCATTGATAGGGCACGCAGCAGCTTCTGCTGCTCCGGGGAGCCCGCTGGGAACAGGGGGAGAAATGGGGAAAATCCGGGGAGAAATGGGACTGAGATCATTGATTGGGTACACAGCAGCTTCTGCTGCTCCGGGGAGCCCGCTGGGAACACGGAGAAAAACAGGGAAAATCCAGGGGAAAATGGGACTGAGATCATTGATTGGGTACACAGCAGCTTCTGCTGCTCGGGGGACCCCGCTGGGAACGGGGAGAAACGGGGAAAATCCAGGGAGAAATGGGACTGAGATCATTGATAGGGTACACAGCAGCTTCTGCTGCTCCGGGGAGCCCGCTGGGAACGGGGAGAAACAGGGAAAATCCAGGGGAAAATGGGACTGAGATCATTGATAGGGTACACAGCAGCTTCTGCTGCTCAGGGGAGCCTGCTGGGAATGGGGAGAAACAGGGAAAATCCAGGGAGAAATGGGACTGAGATCATTGATTGGGTACACAGCAGCTTCTGCTGCTCCGGGGAGCCTGCTGGGAATGGGGAAATCCAGGGAGAAACCCATGGGATAACGGGAAAAATCCGTGGAAAGACCCGGGGAAAAATGGGATGAAATCCAAGGAAAGATCCAGGGGAGAAATGGCGAAAATCCAGGGAAAAGCAGGGGACTGACAGGGAAAGCAGGGCAGGGGAAGTGGGGGGCTCTCCAGGGCGAAGGGAACGAGGAATTCCAGGACAGACCCCCGGGATCGGGGCGCTCCCGTCCCTACCCGGGGTGCACTTGATGACGTTGTCCAGCAGCAGCGGGGTACTTGGTGAGGCGCTGCATCTCCGCGATCAGCAGATCCTTCAGCTGCAGCCGCCGGCACTGCGGGTTGCTCTCGGCCTCCTGGGAACGCAGGAGCTTGAGATCACCAGCTCCTGATCCCTCTGCTTCCTAAAACCCTGGAGCTCCTGATCCCTCTGCCTCCAAAATCCCTAAGTTCCTGATCCCACTGCTTCCCAAAATCCCGGAGCTCCTGATCCCCCTGCCTCCCAAAATCCCGGAGCTCCTGATCCCTCTGCCTCCCAAAATCCCCTAAGTTCCTGATCCCACTGCTTCCCAAAATCCCGGAGCTCCTGATCCCCCCTGCCTCCCAAAATCCCGGAGCTCCTGATCCCACTGCTTCCCAAAATCCCGGAGCTCCTGATCCCTCTGCCTCCCAAAATCCCGGAGCTCCTGATCCCCCTGCCTCCCAAAATCCTGGAGCTCCTGATCGCTCTGCTTCCCGGAATCCTGGAGTCCCTGATCCTCTGCCTCCCAAAATCCCAAAGTTCCTGATCCCTCTGCCTCCCCAGATCCTGGAGTTCCTGATCCCTCTGCTTCCTAAAACCCTGGAGCCCCTGATCCCTCTGCCTCCCAGAATCCCAGAGCTCCTGATCCCCTGCCTCCCAAAATCCCGGAGTTCCAGATCCCACTGCTTCCCCAAATCCCAAAATCCTGGAGTTTCTGACCCTCATTGGTTCCCCAAATCCCGGAGTTCCTGACCCCAACTGGTTCCAGGAATCCCAAAATCCTCAGCGAGCCCAAAAATCCCGAAACCGCCGAAATCCCCAAATCCCGAAATTCCCGACCCCGCCGGGCGACATAAAGGAGAAAAAGGGAAAAACCAGGTGGAAACAGGGAAAGAGAGGGCGGAGACGAAGGCGAGAAAAGGTGGGAAGTGCGGGAGAATCCCTGCGGAAGTGCAGACCTGCATGAAGAGCTGGAAGCGGCTCTCCTTGCGCTGCTTGGTGCGGATCAGCTCCAGCGCCACCGACTGCGAGGAGCAGAAGGCGGCGGCCACGCGCTGGAACTCCTCCTTGGCAGCGCCCTCGAACTGGGAACAGCCCCGGGAAAAGGGCATTGGGACCCCCGGGAAAGCGGGATTGGGATCCCCGGGAAAAGGGCATTGGGACCCCCGGGAAAGCGGGATTGGGACCCCCAGGAAAAGGGGATTGGGACCCCCGGGGAAAAGGGGATTGGGACCCCCGGGAAAGCGGGATTGGGACCCCCGGGAAAAGGGGATTGGGACCCCCGGGAAAAGGGCATTGGGACCCCCGGGAAAAGGGGGGATTGGGAACAGCGGGAAAACGGGATTGGGACCCCCGGGAAAGCGGGATTGGGACCCCCCGGGAAAAGGGGATTGGGACCCCCGGGAAAAGGGGATTGGGACCCCCGGGAAAAGGGCATTGGGACCCCCGGGAAAAGGGGATTGGGACCCCCGGGAAAAGGGGATTGGGACCCCCGGGAAAGCGGGATTGGGACCCCCGGGGAAAATGGGATTGGGACCCCCGGGAAAGCGGGATTGGGACCCCCGGGAAAAGGGCATTGGGACCCCCGGGAAAACGGGATTGGGACCCCCGGGAAAAGGGGATTGGGACCCCCGGGGAAAACGGGATTGGGACCCCCGGGGTTCCCAGCATTCCCGGGGCTCCGGGGAGGGGGGGTTCCCTACCCGGGCCAGCATCAGGTCGCCGATCTCGCCGATGATGGGGCCCTGCTCCTCCCGGAGCTTCCTCATGGATTCCGAGAGGGAATCTGGGAATGCGGGGAGGGGAGAGGGCGGGGAGGGGGGGGGGGGGAAAGGGGAAAAGGGGAAAAAAGGGAGGAAAAAGTGGAAAAAAAGGGGGAAAAAGGGGGGGAAATAGGGAAAAAGGGGGAGGAAAAGGGGGGAAAAGGGGAAAAAAGGAGGGGGAAAGGGGGGAAAAAGGGAGGTAAATTTGGGATTTTGGGAATTTGGGAATTCCAGAGATTTGTCTCACCGTGCACATCAGTGAGGTCAGGCAGGTTGGGGGAAGAGCAGGATCCCAGTGGGATTTGGGGAAAGCGGAGGGGTCAGGAAGTTTGGGATTTCAGGATTTGGGAATTTGGGGATTTTGGAATTTGGGATTTCAGGATTTGGGGATTTGGGATTTCAGGATTTGGGGAATTTGGGGATTTGGGATTTCAGGATTTCGGGGATTTAGGATTTCAGGATTTTGGGGATTTGGGATTTTGGGGATTTGGGTTTCTGGGGATTTGGGATTTTGGGGATTTGGGGATTTGGGAATTTGGGATTTCAGGATTTGGGGATTTGTCTCACTGTGCACGTCGATGAGCTCGGGCAGGTTGGGGAAGAGCAGCCCCAGCTCCTCCCGGCTCAGGAGCTGCTCCCGGCGCAGGCGTTGGAAGAAAAGCAAATCCAGAACGCGCAGGATGCGCAGGTGGGACAGCTCGGTGACAAACAGCTCTGGGGACACACAGGGGACACGTTGGGGACATTGGGGACACACTGGGGACAGACTGGGGACATCCAATTCCCAAGGCAGCCCCCGGAGCAGAACCCGACACCCAGAACCAGCCCCAGCACCCCAAAACCAACCCCAAATCCCGGGAAAAAAACAGGAATGAGATCCCAAATCTCGGGAGTGAGACCCCAAATGCAGAAGTGAGACCCCAAACCCAGCAAGGAACAGGGAACGAGACCCCAAATCCTGGAAAGGGGCTGGGAGTGAGACCCCAAACCCCAGGAATGAGCCCCCAAACCCCAGGAATGAGCCCCAAACCCCAGGAATGAGCCCCCAAACCCTGGGAGTGAGACCCCAAACCCCGGGAATGAGCCCCAAACCCCAGGAATGAGCCCCAAATCCCAGGAATGAGCCCCCAAACCCCAGGAATGAGCCCCAAATCTCAGGAATGAGCCCCCAAACCCTGGGAGTGAGCCCCCAAACCCCGGGAATGAGCCCCAAACCCCAGGAATGAGCCCCAAACCCCCGGAATGAGCCCCAAACCCCCGGAATGAGCCCCAAATCTCAGGAGTGAGCCCCCAAACCCCAGGAATGAGCCCCAAATCTCAGGAATGAGCCCCAAACCCCCGTAATGAGCCCCAAACCCCAGAGTTCCTCCCCCCAGAGCCCCCCCAGCCCCAGCCCCCGGCGTTCCCGGCGTTCCCGGCCGCTGCCCACCGTTGATGACCTCCTGGCGATCCACCTCGCGCTGGGGCAGGCTGGCCAGCAGCTCCCGGCTCACCGAGTGCTGCCAGCTCTGGGAATTCTGCTGCCAGCTCTGCTGGGAATTCGGGGCCGGCTGGGAGTCGGGCTCCGGCTCCAGGTCGGGCACGGGGCCCTGCTCGTCCTCCAGCAGGTGGGGCAGGAAGGGGTCGGCCCCCAGGCCCAGGCTGGGGGAATCCATGCTCCTGGAAAGGGGGAAAATCCAGGAAATTGGGGGGGGAATGGGGAAAGAAGGGGGGAAATGGGGAAGGATGAGGAAAAAATGGGGAAAATTGGGGGGAAAAATGGGGAAAGAAGAGGGGAAATTGGGAAAGGATGAGGAAAAAAGTGGGGGAAAACGGGGAAATTGGGAGGCAAAAAAAGGGGAAAGAAGGGGGAAACATTGAGAAAGAATAAGAAAAAAAGTGGGAGAAATGGGGAAAATTGGGGGAAATTTGGGAGGGATAAAGGGGGAAAGAAGGGAGGGAAATTGAGAAAGAATGAGGAGAAAAGTGGGGGAAAATTGGGGGAAATTTGGGAGGGATAAAGGGGGAAATTTGGGAGGGAAATTGAGAAAGAATGAGGAGAAAAGTGGGGGAAAATTGGGGGAAATTTGGGAGGGAAAAAGGGGGAAAGAAGGGAGAGAAATTGAGAAAGAATGAGGAAAAAAGTGGGGAAAAAAGAGGGAAAAATGGCGAAAATTGGGGGGAAAAAATGGGGGAGATTTGGTGGGGGGAAAGGGGGGGGAAATAATGAGGGAAAAAATGGGGAAAAAAGAGGGAAAAACGGGGAAAACTGGGAATGGGAATTCCGGGGGGGTCACTCACCTGCGCCCCATCTTTGGCGTGTAGGGGGGGGTGGGGTTTTCCAGGGATCTGGGAAAAGAACGGAAAAATCCCCCTGGGCTGTCCCAAAATCCCAAGTTTTCCCCGATCCTGATGAGTTCACCCTCAAATCCAGGGATTCAGCCCCAAACCCGTTACGTTCTATGGATTTTTCCATGGATTTTTCCATGGATTCTGCAGAAATTTGGGAGCTGAAGGAATAAAACCCCCTCCCTCCAGCCCCCTAAATCCCATTCCCAAAAACCCCAAATCCCAAACTTCCCCCGATCCCAATTTCCCCTCCTTTCCCAGACTTCCATCCCAAACCCCAAAACCTGGAGCTGGGCCCTCCGGAATTGTGGGAATTCCATGATTTCTGGCATTTCCCACCTGTTGGAGAGGCTGGAGGTGCAAAGACCCTCCAAAAAACCCCAAATCCCTCCATCCCCACGCTCCCACCTCGCCAGAGTTTGCTCCCAAACCCCCGTCACCCCAAAATCTGGGGCTGGGCTGCCCAGAATTCCAGAAATTCCATGATTCCCACGATTTCCCACCTGTTGGAGAGGCTGGAGGTGCAAAGCCCTTCCCAAAAAACCCCAAATCCCAAATTCCCCCATCCCCACGCTCCCACCTCCCCAGAGTTTGCTCCCAGAGCCCCATCACCCCAAAATCTGGAGCTGGGACCTCCGGAATTCTGGGAATTCTGGGAATTCTTGGATTTCGCACATGCTGGAGAGGCTGGAGGTGCAAAGCCCTTCCAAAAAACCCCAAATTTCCCCAATCCTGATGTTTCCACCTCCCCAGCGTTTGCTCCGAGAGCCCCATCACCCCAAAATCTGGGGCTGGACCCCCTGCAATTCTGGGAATTCTGGGAATTCCGGGATTTCCCACCTGTTGGGGAGACTGGACGTGCAAAGCCCTTCCCAAAAAACCCCAAATCCCAAATTCCCCCCATCCCCACGCTCCCACCTCCCCAGAGTTTGCTCCGAGAGCCCCATCACCCCAAAATCTGGAGCTGGACGCTCCGGAATTCCGGGAATTCTGGGAATTTCGGGATGCCCACCTGTTGGAGAGGCTGGAGGCGGAGGAGGAGGCGGAGTGCAGCCGGGCGGGCTCGCTGCCCGTGTCCATGTCCACGTCGCTGCGCGAGCGCGGCACCAGCTCCGAGCGCCGCGAGCGCCGCAGCTCCTCCCGGCCCTTCAGCGACTCCGAGCGGCCCAGGCGCACCTCGCAGCGGGAGCTGGGAATGCCGGGGGGAATGGGAATGCTGGGCAAAAATCCTGGGATTTGCGGCAAAAAATCCCCGGGAATTACGGCAAAAATTCCCAGGAATTACGGCAAAAATCCCCGGAATTACAGGAGAAATCCTGGGGTTCACAGGGAATGGCCCCATAGGGATCAGGCGCACCTCGCAGCGCGAGCTGGGAATGCCGGGGGAAAATGGGAATTCTGGGCAAAAATCCTCAGATTCATGGTGAAAAATCCTGGGGAATTACGGCAAAAATCCCCAGGAATTGCACAAAAAACCCCCAGGATGTATGAGAGAAATTCTGGGGTTTAGAGGGAAACGCCGGGATCAGGCGCACCTCACAGCAGGAGCTGCTGGGGATGGGGGGGAAAATGGGAATTCTGGGCAAAAATCCTGGGATTCGCGGCGAAAAATCCGCGGGAATTACAGCAAAAATCCCCAGAATTAAAGGAGAAATCCCCAGAATTAAAGGAGAAATCCCCAGAATTACAGCAGAAATCCCCAGAATTAAAGGAGAAATCCCCAGAATTAAAGGAGAAATCCCCAGAATTACAGCAGAAATCCCCAGAATTAAAGGAGAAATCCCCAGAATTAAAGGAGAAATCCCCAGAATTAAAGGAGAAATCCTGGGGTTTAGAGGGAAACGCCGGCATCAGGCGCACCTCGCACTGGGAGCTGCTGGGAACAGGGAATTCCGAGGGGAAAAATGGGAATTCTGGGCAAAAATCCTGGGATTTGCGGGAAAAAGTCCGCGGGAAGCCCCGAGCCGGCCCCACCTGTCGGGCTCCAGCAGCTCCTCGGGGATGCTGCCCGTGGACAGGCGCTGCTGGCCCGGCTCCGGGGGCTCCCCGTGGCTGTTCTCAAAGTGCTGGATCATGGTCCGCACGTTCCCCGGCTTCACTGCTGGGAAAACACGGAATTCCGGGAGCTGGGGGGGCCTCAGAGACAGTTCCCATCCTAAATCCCAAAATTCCCATCCTAAACCCCGAAATTCCTGTCCTAAATCCCAAAATTCCCATCCTAAATCCTGAATTTTTGATCCTAAATCCCAAAATTCCCAGCCCAAATCCGAAATTCCCGATTCTAAATCCTGAATTTCCCCATCCCAAATCCCAAAATTCCTGATCCTAAATCCCAAAATTCCCATCCCAATTCTCAAAATTCCTGATCCTAAATCCCCAAAATTCCCATCCTAAAATCCCAAATTCCCATCCCAAATCCCAAACCTGATCCCAATTCCCAAATTTCCCTTCCTAAATCCCAAACCCCCAATTTCCCTCCTAAACCCCAAATTCCTAAATCCCAAACCCTGATCCTAAATGCCAAATCCCAAATCCCAGAGTTCCTCCAGGAATTTCACCAGAGAAGAAAAAAATGGGAATAAACCCCAAAACCAAGGGGAAAAAAATGACTCAAAAATGAAGGAAAAGCAACGAAAAATTTGGGAATTTTTACCTTCCGCAGGGGACAGGGGGACATGAAATGCTGGAAAACAAAGAGGAGATGTCAAAATTCCCAAAATCCGGGGGAAAACCGGGAATTCGGGAATGCTGATGGGATGAGAACGGAAAAGAACGGGATGGGAACGCGGGAATGAGGCCGGGATCTGGGAATTCCAGGGGAAATCCCAAGAAAATCCCAGGAAATTGATGGGAAACCCCTGGAAAATTCCGGAAAAATTCTGAAGACAATCCCTGTAAAATGCCCAGGAATTCCCGGGATCCCCGGGCATTCCCGGGCTGCGGAATTCCGGGGTCACTCACTGCTCTGGGAGGAGCTCCGGGGTTTCCCGATGTATTTCAGGATCGGGTTCTGCCTCTGCTCCTTCTCCTTCCTGGAGCTGCTGCTCTGTTGGGAAAAAATCCTGGAATCGCTCGGAATCCCGGGAATTCCCCGGCCCCAAAGCCCAAAATCCCATCCCGAATTCCCAGTTCCCATCCTAAATCCCAAATTCCCATCCCAAATTTCCACCCTAAATCCTAAATCCCCATCCCAAATCCCGAATTTCCGTCCCAAATCCCAAATTCCCACCCCAAATCCCGAATTCCCACCTCAAATTCCGAATTTCCACCCCAAATCCCAAATTCCCACCCCAAATCCCAAGATTTGGGTCAAAAAATCTCGGAATTCAGGTCTAAAATTCCCAGGATTTGGGTGAAAATTCCCGGAATTCCCCCCAAAACCCCCAGGTTGGACCCCTGGGATCTCCTCGCGGAGCTGCTCCCGGGAATCCCGGGAATTCCTGGCAATTCCCACCTTCTTGGCCTTGGGGAAGAAGGGCAGCCACTTGTCCTTGTCCGGGAGCTTCTCGGGGGCTCCGGGGTTTCGGGATTCCCGGGATTCCCGGAATTCCCGGGGCCGGATCCCGGCGTGGGCCATGAAGGTGCTGAGGGCGAAGGCCATGGGAGAGCTGGGAAAGAGAATTCCAGAGGTGGGACGGGCAGAATTCCCGGGATCCCCAGATCCGCTGGGAGAGGGGGAAGAGGGAAAACTGGGAATTCCAGGGGAGGATTCCACAGGGAAAGTCGGGAATGGCACAAATTCCCGGATTTTTTCCCCGCTGGATCCGCTCACCTCCGCTCCTCCTCGTACTTGGAGCTGCGGGAAAAGGAATTCCTTGGAGTCTTCCATTCCCAATCCCAAATTCCCCTTCCCAATCCTAAAATTCCCATTCCCAGTCCCAAAATTCCCACTGCAGCCCCACAATGCCATCAGGAATTCCCGAATCCCACCAGGAATTCCCAATCCCAGCTCTCACAGGATGTCCCCGAGGTGCCGATCCCAACGATCCCATGGGAATTCCCAAAGATCCCACAGGAATTCCCAATGATCCCATGGGAATTCCCAACGATCCCATGGGAATTCTCAATGATCCCATCAGGAATTCCCAAAGATCCCATGGGAATTCCCACTCCCAGCCCTCACAGGATGTCCCCGAGGTGCCCCAGCTGTCTCCCATCCCAATGATCCCATCAGGAATTCCCAGCGATCCCACAGGAATTCCCACTCCCAGCCCTCACAGGATGTCCCCGAGGTGCCCATCCCAGAGGAATTCCCAACAATCCCACAGGAATTCCCAGAGGAATCCCCACTCCCCTGCTCACAGGATGACCCTGAGGTGCCCATCCCAATGATCCCATCAGGAATTCCCAAGGATCCCACAGGAATTCCCACTCCCAGCCCTCACAGGATGTCCCCGAGGTGCCCATCCCAATGATCCCACAGGAATTCCCACAGGAATTCCCAGAGGAATTCCCAGTGCTCACAGGATGTCCCCGAGGTGCCCCAGCTGTCTCCCATCCCAGCGATCCCACAGGAATTCCCAGAGGAATTCCCAGTGCTCACAGGATGTCCCCGAGGTGCCCATCCCAGCGATCCCACAGGAATTCCCACGGGAATCCCAATCCCATTGCTCACAGGATGTCCCCGAGGTGCCCCAGCTGTCTCCCATCCCAGCGATCCCAGAGGAATTCCCAGAGGAATTCCCAATCCCCATTCCCATTGCTCACAGGATGTCCCCGAGGTGCCCCAGCTGCCTCCCATCCCAGCGATCCCACAGGAATTCCCAGAGGAATTCCCATTGCTCACAGGATGTCCCCGAGGTGCCCCAGCTGTCTCCCATCCCAGCGATCCCAGAGGAATTCCCAGAGGAATTCCCAATCCCCATTCCCATTGCTCACAGGATGTCCCCGAGGTGCCCCAGCTGCCTCTCTGCCAGCGCCCGCTCCCTCTCCCGGCGCTCCCGCGGCTCCCGGGCGCCGCTGCCCGGCTCCAGCTCCTGCAGCTCGTTCTCCCCGTAGAGGCTGCCCAGCCCCAGCGTGCGCTTCGTCCTGGGGGAACAACGGCGTTGGGGCCCGGAATTCCCGACATTCCCAAAATCCTGCTTGGCTCTCCGGGAAAAGCTAAAAAACAACAGGATTGGGGCCCGGAATTCCCGACATTCCCAAAATCCTGCTTGGCTCTCCGGGAAAAGCTAAAAAAAATGGGATTGGGGCCTGGAATTCCCAACATTCCCGAAATCGGGATGTCCTGCTTGGTTCTCCAGGAAACAGTAAAAGAAAATTGGGATTGGGGTCTGGAATTCCCAACATTCCCAAAATCAGGATGTCCCACTTGGTTCTCTGGGAAAAGCTGAAAAAAACGGGATTTGGAGCGCCCAGAAAGACCCGAAATTCCCCAAATTTGGAATTTTCTGCTTGGTTCTGCGGGAAAACAAAAAAAATAACAGGATTGGGAACTCCCAGAATCCCAAAATCTGGGATTTACAAAAAAACGGGATCAGGAGGTCCTGAAATTCCCAATTCACCTGAGGTTTTCATGGGAAAAAACCCAAAAAAACAGGATGGGGAGCTCCTGAAATTCCCAAAATTTGGGATTTTCCTCAGGTTCTGCTGGGAAAAAGCAAAAAAAATGGGATTGGGAGATCACAAAACTCCCAAAATCCGGGGTTTTCCTGGGGTTCTGCCCTGAAGAGGGACGGGGAGCTCCCGGAATTCCCAGAGCTGGGGATTTTTCCGGGATTTTTCCGGGATTTTTCTGGGATTTGGGGGGTCCCACCTGTAGTCCTGGAGCTGCTCCTGGATTTCTGGGATGAGGAATTCCTGCGCCTCCAGCAGCGCCGGCCGCAGCTCGTCGCCGTTCCGCAGGCGCAGCTCTGGGAATGGGGAAATTTGGGATTTTGGGAATTTGGGAATGCTCCGGGGGCTCCTCTCACTGCAGAGCTGATTCCCAACCTTCCTGGGGCTCTGGGAAAAGTTTGGGAATTCCCAATCCCGGCCCTGGGCTCCTTTTCCGGGGGGAAATTCCTGGAATTCTGAACTCACCGATCTCGGCCAGGAGCTGCTCCGGCAGCTTCACCCGCAGGGGCTGGAAAAGAGGGAAAAGCATCCCAAAATCCAGGAAATCATCCCAAACTCCTGGGAAATCCATCCCAAAATCCATCCCAAAATCCATCCTAAAATCCCGGGAAATCCATCCCATAATTCCAGGAAATCCTCTCAAAATCCTGGGAAATCCATCCCAAAATCCATCCCGAAATCCTGGGAAATCCATCCCAAAATCCATCCCAAAATCCTGGGAAATCCTCCCCAAATTCCTGAAAATCCTCGTTAAATTCCTGAAAATTCTCCAACATAGCAGGAAATCCTCCCCAGACTCCAGAATATCATCCCAAAATTCTTGAAAATCCTAGAAAATCCTCTCTAAATCCTGGAAAATCCTCCCGAAATCCCTTTAAATCCCCCCCAAACCCCTGGAATTCCCCCAAAACCTCGGGAATCCCCCTGAATCCCGGGAATTCCCGAATCCCGGCGCTCACCGCCGCCCTGTCCAGGAAGATGTTCCAGATGTCCCTGCCCAGGGCCCGGCTCTCCCGGGGGCTCTGCTGGCAGCAAACCTCGGAGCACAGGTGGAAGAGCTGTGGGAAAGCCGGGGAAATCCCGGGAATGCTGAGGAAATCCCGGGAATGCCGAGGAAATCCCGGGAATTCTGCTCCTGGGAACGCCCCGGGGCTGGGAATGGGACCCCAAGGAGGAGGAAATCTGGGGATTTATTCCCAGGAATATCCTTGGAAGCTCTGGGAGGTGCCAGAAGTTGGGAATGGGATCCCAAGGGTCGGAAAATTCCATGAATGTTGAGGAAATCATGGGAATTTTTGAGGAAATCCCGGGAATTCTGCTCCATCCCCACCCTACACCCTGGGAGCTGCCATGGGTTGGGAATGGGATCCAAGGAGGAAATCCCAGAATTCCTGCTCAGTTTTCACACCCAGGAATATTCCTGGAATCTCTGGGAGGTGCCAGAGGTTGGGAATGAGATCCCAAGAGCAGAAAATCCCAGGAAAATTTGAGGACATCCTGGGAATTCTGCTCCATCCATGATCTTGGAATGCTCTGGGAGGTGCCAGAGGTTGGGAATGGGATCCCAGGGGTCAGAAAATCCCGGGAATTTCGGGAATTCCTTACCAGGGGAGTGGGATCAGCCTGGGAGAAGAGGAACCTCAGGAAAACTCCCAAATGGGCCGGGCGGGATTTGAGAATTCCCAAATCCTGGAACACGGAATCGCTCTGGGAACAGAGAGAGGGAGAGGTGGGAAGCGCCAGGATCCCAAAATCCCCCCCAAAACCCCCCCGGCATCCCCAGCCCCCCCAGGAATTCCCAAATCCCCATTCCCGCCATCCTCACCTCGTTGCTGCCGCTCCCGGGCTCACAATCCTCCTCGGGCCCGATGATCTGCGGCCTCCCCGATCCCTATCCCAAAAAAAAAACCGGGATCAAGCTCCGGGAAGGGCCCTGGGGGGGATCCCCGTGGGGATTTTCCCGGATTTTCTGGGATTTTCCGGGATTTTCCAGCCCCACCGGATCCGTGGAGAGGCGGGAGCCGAGCACGGGGGAGCTGCGGGGGCTGCCGGGCTCGGAAAAGCCGGAATTCCGGGACACCTGGGAAGGGGAATTTCGGGATCAGCATCCCCAAAAACCCCCCAGGGGAGGCGGGGATCCCAAAATCCCTCGGAATTCCCAGGGAAAAACGCCCAGAGAGGGAAAAGGAGACAGGAATTCCAGGGGATCCCAAATTCTTGGGGGAGTTTTTCCCTCTCCTGGAATTTCCCCCCTTTTACCAAACTTTCCCTGGAATTCCCCCCGTTTTTCCCAGAATTTTCATCCCCTTTCCCCAGATTTTTCCTGGAATTATTTCCCCCCCCTTTTTCCTGAATTTCCCCCCATTTTCCCTTTTTTTCCCCTCAATTTCCCCCCCCCACCTTCTCCCTGGAATTTTCCCCCCCAGGCTTTTCCCAAACTTTTCCTGGAATTTCTCCCCCTTTTCCCCAAACCTTTCCTGGAACTCTCACCCTCTCTTCCCAGATTTTCCCTGCAGTTTCCCCCCTCTTTTCCCGGATTTTCCTGAACTCCTCCCCACCCTTTTCCCGGATTTTCCCCAATTCTTCCCCGCCCTTTTCCCAGATTTTTCCCGGATTTTTCCCAGATTTGTCCCGGATTTTTCCCGGACTTTTCCCGATTTTTCCCGGCTTTTTCCCCTCACCTCTGCGGACTCCAGCCCCGGGTCCCCATCCTGGGCATCCCTGGGGAA
Organism: Passer domesticus; assembly: GCF_036417665.1. Lineage (NCBI taxonomy): Eukaryota > Metazoa > Chordata > Aves > Passeriformes > Passeridae > Passer > Passer domesticus. The sequence continues at coordinate 78,258 of NC_087505.1, forward strand.
TCGCCCCGGGAGCTGCGGGGAGCCCCGGAGAGCCTCCCCTTCCAGGGAGCCCAAATCCTGGGAAAGGGGACACGGATCAGGGAAAGGGGAACTCCCGGGCCAGGAAATTCCCAGGAAATGCAGAAATGGAAAAAGGGATCCCAGAAATCCAGGAATGAGGGGAATTCCCAAAATTCCCACCTCCACCCCAATTCCCACCGAGCTCCTCCATCCCCAGTTTTATTTTTTGGGAAAAGCAGAATTCCCAGAGCTCGGAAAGAACTGGGAAGGGCTCGGGGGCGGTCCCGGGATTACTCCTGGGATGATTCCTGGAATTCCAGGGATCATTCCTGGATCCATTCCCGGATCATTCCCAGATCCATTCCGGCCCATTCCCACGATCATTCCCACACCCACTCCCACACCCATTCCCGCGTTATTCCCGGCCCTTTCCCATGATCATTCCCAGCCCATTCTCACATCTGTTCCTGGCCCATTCCCACATCCACTGCCAGATCCATTCCTGGCCCATTCCCGTGTCATTTCCGTGACCATTCCCATGATTATTCCCGGCCCATTCCCACACCTATTCCCGTGTCATTCCCACATCCATTCCTGGCTCATTCCCGTGACCATTCCCATGATTATTCCCGGCCCATTCCCGTGATTATTCCCAGCCCACTCCCAGATCCATTCCCAGCCCCTTCCCACACCCATTCCCATGACCATTCCCGCGTTATTCCCGGCCCATTCCCACACCCATTCCCGTGTCATTCCCACATCCATTCCCAGCCCATTCCCGTGTCATTCCCAGCCCATTTCTACGACCATTCCCAGCCCATTCCCGCGTTATTCCCGGCCCATTCCCATGATTATTCCCAGCCCATTCCCAGCCCATTTCCACATCCATTCCCGGCCCATTCCTGTCTCATTCCCAGCCCATTCCCGGCCCATTCCCATGACCATTCCCAGCCCATTCCCGCATTATTCCCGGCCCGTTCCCATGTCATTCCCATGTCATTCCCATGTCATTCCCGTGTCGTTCCCGTGTCATTCCCGTGCCGTTCCCGTTCCGTACCGCTCCGCGCGCCTCCTGCAGCACCTTGAGCTGCAGCTGGCTGAGCCGGCGCTGCGCCCCCTGCAGCTGCTCCTCCAGCGCCGCGCCCGGCTGCCGCTGCAGCAGCTCCTGGAAGCGCTGCGACAGAGGGGATCCCTCAGCCACCCCGGGGACGGCCGGGAGACCGCCCGGAAATACCCGGGAAATATCCGGGAAATATCCAGGGAACACCCGGGAAATACCCAGGAAATATCCAGGGAACAGCCGGGGAACAGCCGGGAACAGCCAGGAGACAGCCCGGAAAACAGCCGGGAAACACCCGGGAAACAGCCAGGAAATACCCAGGAAATATCCAGGGAACAGCTGGGGAACAGCCGGGAAATACCCGGGAAACACAGGGGAAACAGCCAGGGAACACACGGGGAACACCTGGGAAACAGCCAGGAAATACCCAGGAAATACCCGGGAGACACCCAGGAAATAGCCGGGAAACACCCAGGAAACAGCCGGGAAATACCCCGGGAAGAGCCAGGGAACACCAAAAAATTTAAAAAAAAATTCCAGAAGATAATAAAAAAAAAATCTCAGGAAAATCCCCAAACATGCCACTGATCTGTCTGGGGTTTTCCAGGATTTTTCATGGAAACGCTGGGAGGGAGAGGGAATTCCCACAGCGTTCCCAGGGAAGCACCCACGAAAAATAATTTTAAAAAAATCCCAGAGAATAATAAAAAAAATCCTAGAAAATCACAGAATATAATAAGAAAAGATCTCCGGAAAATCCCCACACATGCCACTGGTCTGTCTGGTGTTTTCCGGGGTTTTTCATGGAAATGCTGGGACTGACAGGGACAGAATTCCCACAGCGTTCCCAGGGACAGCCCGGGAAAACACCCAGGAAACACCCAGGAAAAACAATTTTAAAAAATCCCAGAAAATCTCCCCCCCAAAATAATCCCATGAAAATCACAACCCCCAAAAAAACCCCCTCAGAAATTCCCAGAAATCCCCCCAGGAAAGCGGGAGAGGAGGAAGGGCAGCACCTGGAGCTCGGCCTCCTCCTGGCGCAGCATGTTGCGCAGGATCTGCGCCGCGTGCTTCTGCACCTCGGGGTCCTGCGGGCACGGCCACGGCCGCGTGAGAGCGGGAACGACGACGGGAATAACGACGGGAATAACGACGGGAATAACGACGGGAATAACGGGAATGGCAGCGGGAACGAGAGTGGGAATAACGGGAATGGCAGCGGGAACGAGAGCGGGAATAACGGGAATGACAACGGGAATAACAACGGGAATAACGACGGGAATAACGACGGGAATAACGGGAATGGCAGCGGGAATAACGACGGGAATAACGGGAATGGCAGCGGGAATAACAGGAATGACAATGGGAATAACGGGAATGGCAGCGGGAACAAGAGCGGGAATGAGAGCGGGAATAACGGGAATGACAACAGGAATAACGACGGGAATAACGACGGGAATGGCAGCGGGAATGACAGTGGGAATAACGGGAATGGCAGCAGGAATGGCAGCGGGAATGAGAGCGGGAATAACGGGAATGGCAGCAGGAATGGCAGTGGGAATGACAACAGGAATGAGAGTGGGAATAACGGGAATGGCAGCAGGAATGGCAGCGGGAATGACAGTGGGAATAACGGGAATAACAGGAAAAATGGGAATGGCAGCGGGAATGAGAGCGGGAATAACGGGAATGGCAGCAGGAATGGCAGTGGGTTAACGGGAATGGCAGCGGGAACAGCAGTGGGAATAACGGGAATAACGGGAATAATGGGAATGGCAGCGGGAATGAGAGCGGGAATGGCAGCGGGAAAAATGGGAATGGCAGCGGGAATGGCAGCGGGAAAAATGGGAATGGCAGCGGGAATGGCAGCGGGAATGACAGGAATGACAGGGGGAACGGCAGTGGGAATGACAGTGGGAATAATGGGAATAATGGGAATAACAGGAATGGCAGTGGGAATAACAACGGGAATGACAGCAGGAATGACATTGGGAATAACAGTAATGGCAGCAGGAATGGCAGTGGGAATGACAGTGGGAATAACGGGAATGGCAGCAGGAATGGCAGCGGGAATGAGAGCGGGAATAATGGGAATGGCAGCAGGAATGGCAGCGGGAATGACAGTGGGAATAACGGGAATGGCAGCAGGAATGGCAGCGGGAATGAGAGCGGGAATAACGGGAATGGCAGCAGGAATGGCAGTGGGAATGAGAGCGGGAATGACAGTGGGAATAACGGGAATGGCAGCAGGAATGGCAGCGGGAATGAGAGCGGGAATAATGGGAATAACAGTGGAAGTAACGGGGATGACAGTGGGAATGGCAGCAGGAATAATGGGAATGACAGTGGGAATAACAACGGGAATAACAACAGGAATAACAACAGGAATGACAGTGGGAATAATGGCAATGACAGTGGGAATAGCAGTGGGAATAATGGGAATAGTGGGATAATGGGATAAAGGGAATGGGATTGGTGGGTTAATGGGAATGGGGGGAATCACGGAATTCATGGGAATCACGGGATGGGATGGCAATGGGAGTGGGTACGAGGGGTTGGGATCCCCTCGGGGAATTCTGGGATCTCCTGGGGGAGTTTTGGGGTCACTTGAGGGAATTCGGGGCTCCCCCCTGGAATTGTGGGCTCCCCCTGGAATTCCGGGCTCCCCCCTGGAATTGTGGGCTCCCCCTGGAATTGTGGGCTTCCCCTGGAATTCTGGGCTCCCCCCTGGAATTCTGGGCTCCCCCTGGAATTCGGGGCTCCCCCTGGAATTCGGGGCTCCCCCTGGAATTGTGGGCTCCCCCTGGAATTCCGGGCTCCCCCTGGAATTCCGGGCTCCCCTGGACCCGCGGCTCACCTGCAGGGGCCTGGGCTCCGTGATGCGCTGGGGGGGCCCCTGGGGACACCCCGCGGGCTCCGGCTCCTGCTGGGACCCCGGGACCCCCACGGAGCCGGGGGGGGACCCCAGCAGGGTCAGGGCCACGTAGGCACCGGCTGGGAACAGAACGGGACACGGGAACGTCAGCGGGAGCTCCGGGAAAAGTCTGGGATCGAGGGGGGCTGGGAGGGGCTGGCGGGGAAAATCCACAAGGGAAAAACTCCAGGAGGAATGGGAGCGGGAAGGATTTCCTGGGAAAACATGGGGTGATGAGGGGGATTCCGAAAAACTACTGGGAAAAAGGAGCCAGGAGGATTTCCAGGAAAACGGGGGGAAAAGGACTTCCAGGGAATATCTGGGATAAGGGGGTGAGAAGGATTCCCAGGAAAAACTTGGGAGAAGAGGTGAGAAGGATTTCCAAGGAAAAATTTCCAGGAAAAATTTCCAGGAGAACTGGGAGTCAGAAGCATTTCCAGGGAGAATGTGGGATGAGGGGTGGGAAGGAATTCCTGGAAAAACGTGGGAAAAAGGGCTGGAAACACTTCCGGGCTGGCCCCGAATTCCCGAGGGATGGAAAACGTCCTCCCCCTCCCCCAGTGCCGCCGAATTCCCACGGAACGGGAGCAGAATTCCCAGGAATTGCAGCCAAAACTCACACTTGATCAACTTCACCACCTCCAGGTGGGAGCTGTTGGTCACCATCGTCCCGTTCACCTGGAACAGCGGGCAGGGCTGGGAACGGGCTGGGAAAACGGGAATGTCCCCGGGAATGTCCCCGGGAATGTGGGGAGGGGGCTGGGAACGGGCTGGGAAAACGGGAATGTCCCCGGGAATGTCCCCGGGAATGTGGGAGGGGAGTGCCCACCTTGAGGATGCGGTCACCCTCCTGCACGCCGGCCCTCATGGCAGCCCCACCTGCACACGGGACAGGGCAGAGCCCAGATTTCTTCTGGAACGTTCCACAGGGGCTTCCCCACGCCCTCAGCCCCGCCCCTGCTAAACCCCCCCGACAGGGAACGCTTCCCCAGGGACGCCCCGCTGCCCCCACGCTCCCTGCCACCTTTCTCCACCACTTTCCCACCATTTTCTGCCCCAGGCTGAGACTGGGGATGGAAGAGGGGACCCCTGGGAACTGTCCATCCGTGTCCACCCCTGTGTCCATCTGTGTCCATCCCTGTTCCCCTGTGTCCATCCGTGTCCATCCCTGTTCCCCTGTGTCCATCTGTGTCCATCCCTGTCCACCCCTGTGTCCATCCCTGTCCCCCTGTGTCCCCCCAGTCTCCCCGTGTCCCCCGGGTCCATCCCCGTGTCCCCCGTGTCCCCCTGTCCCCGTATCCCCACATGTCCCCCGTGTCCCCCCGTGTCCCCACCGGGCCGCACGGACTGCACGAGCACCACGCGGTCGCCGCTGACGGTGAAGCCGAAGCCATGCTGGTCCCGCTGGATGATGACACAGCGCTGCACCAGCCCTGCGGCACCACAGACGGACACACGGACACACAGGGACACACAGGGACACACAGGGACACACGGGGACACACAGACACACGGACACAGGGACAGGAGCAGGAGGAGGCAATGAGGCTCTGCAGTGTGGGTTTGGCCCTGAGGAAGCCCCGGTCCCAGGGCCTGCAGGGCCTCGTGGTCACTGCCCAGCCTGGGCCACCACTCCTGTGGCCACCTCTGACCTCGTGGTCACTGCCCAGCCTGGGCCACCACTCCTGTGGCCACCCCTGACCTCGTGGTCACTGCCCAGCCTGGGCCACCACTCCTGTGGCCACCCCTGACCTCGTGGTCACTGCCCAGCCTGGGCCACCAGCTCCCACGGCCACCCCGGACTCCCCAGCCCCAAATTCCCCCTTGTGGGACCCCAAATCCCAACGTTCCAAGAGTGTGGGAAGATCTGGGCCCGCGCCCCCAGCCCTGAGTGCCCGCTGAGTGCCCAAACTCCCGAATTCCCCAGGGAAATCCCCACCTGTGGACTCCGAGGCGTCCGAGGGCTGCCGGCGGTGCCCGGGGGACCGGCGCTCCGAGGGGGACTCGCCCAGGGACGAGGAGAGGCCGCTCAACCTGGGGGGAACGGGAGCTTGGGAACTGGGAACGGCCGGGATGGCCCCTGGTCACTGCCAGGACAGGGGGGATGGCCCCTGGTCACCCCCAGGACAGGGGGGATGGCCCCTGGTCACCCCCAGGACAGGGGGGATGGCCCCTGGTCACTGCAGGACAGGGGGGATGGCCCCTGGTCACTCCAGGACAGGGGGGATGGCCCCTGGTCACTGCCAGGACAGGGGGGATGGCCCCTGGTCACCCCCAGGACAGGGGGGATGGCCCCTGGTCACCCCCAGGACAGGGGGGATGAGCCCTGGTCACCCCCAGGACAGGGGGGATGAGCCCTGGTCACCCCCAGGACAGGGGGGATGGCCCCTGGTCACTGCCAGGACAGGGGGGATGAGCCCTGGTCACTGCCAGGACAGGGGGGATGAGCCCTGGTCACTGCAGGACAGGGGGGATGAGCCCTGGTCACCCCCAGGACAGGGGGATGGCCCCTGGTCACTGCCAGGACAGGGGGGATGGCCCCTGGTCACTGCCAGGACAGGGGGGATGAGCCCTGGTCACTGCAGGACAGGGGGGATGGCCCCTGGTCACTCCAGGACAGGGGGGATGGCCCCTGGTCACTGCCAGGACAGGGGGGATGGCCCCTGGTCACTCCAGGACAGGGGGGATGGCCCCTGGTCACTGCAGGACAGGGGGGATGAGCCCTGGTCACTCCAGGACAGGGGGGATGGCCCCTGGTCACTGCAGGACAGGGGGGATGAGCCCTGGTCACTGCCAGGACAGGGGGGATGGCCCCTGGTCACTCCAGGACAGGGGGGATGGCCCCTGGTCACCCCCAGGACAGGGGGGATGAGCCCTGGTCACCCCCAGGACAGGGGGGATGAGCCCTGGTCACTGCCAGGACAGGGGGGATGAGCCCTGGTCACTGCAGGACAGCTGAGATGATCCATGGAAAAATCATCCCAAATTTCCCACCCTGGCACAGCTCGAGGCCGTTCCCACTTGTCCTGTCCCCATTCCCTGGGATCAGATCCCAAATCCCCCTGGCAGATCCCAAATCCCTTCTGGCAGATCCCAAGTCCCCCTGGATCCTAAATCCCCCTGGCAGATCCCAAATCCCCCTGGCAGATCCCAACCCCCCCTGGCAGATCCCAAATCCCTTCTGGCAGATCCCAAATCCCCCTGGCAGATCCCAAACCCCCCCGGATCCCCCTTTTCTCCGGGATCAGCCCCCACCAAGGCAGAAATCCCAGGAAAAAGCCCCGAGGATTTCCCAGCCCCTTTCCCACACAGAGCCCAGAGCTGGGCACTGCCCTGGACGTTCCCGGCCAATCCACGGAAAACCAGGATTAACCCTCGGGATTATCCAGGGCCAAGCCCGGGTCAGCCCTTGTTATCCACCCAAAATCCCTTTTTTCCCCAAAAAATCCCCGAATTCCGGGACCCGTGGCATTCCCGGGATGATTTCCCTCAAAAGCCACAATCCAGGAATGCCCAGGTCAGCCAGGGGGATCCAAGGGGATCCAGAGGCTTTTCCTGCCCCTCGGGGAGCAGCCGGGGCTTAGCCAGTCTATAAAAAAGTCGTTTAATTCGGCTTAATTAAAGCTCCTTAATTGCCTGGGGGCGGCCCAGCCACGGCAATTCCAACAATTCCCACAATTCCCATTCCAGAGGCGCCTCCAGAGGGACCCCAGCCCTGCCCTCCCTTCCCAGCTCCCAAAAATCCGAAATTCCCAAAAAACTGGAGCTTGGAATGGGAAAAAAATTCCCTTTTCCCAACATTCCTGACCTCTGGGTTCCTTCCCACAACAGGTTTGGAGTTCCCAGCTGGAAAATCCCATGGAAACCTGGGATAAACCAGGGTTGAAAGCAGGAAAAATGGGAAAAAATCCCATTTCCAACATTTCTGACCACTCAATCCCCTCCACGCCGGGGTTTTCCAAGGAAAAGCAGAATTCCAGGGCAGCTGGGGGGAGCTGCAGGGTTCTTCCCATAAAATTCCCAGTTGTTTTTGTTGGGAATGCTGCAGGATAATCCCACAATTCCCAGCTTTTCCCTGCATCCCAAACCCTCCCAAGCTGTTCCCAACCCCTGCTGGTCATTCCCGGGTTTTTTTTTGGGATCTGATCCCACTGGGAATCTCCTCTCTGCGAGGAGCCAGGATTCCCAAAATCCCACCAATTTCCATGGGAACAACCCCGAATTCCCAAAGCCCTCAGGGAAAGCGGGAACGTGGGAACTCCGGGCTTGGATTCCCAAATTAACAAAAACTCTCAGGGGAAAAAAAAAAAAAAATCTCGGGGGAATTTTTTTTTCTTCCCACATTCCGAGTCCTGGGAGGAATTCCGGGAGTTCGGAATTTCTCCTCGGATTTGCAACATTTGGTTCCCTCCCTGCCGGGGGCTGCGGCTCCGCTGCCCTGCCTGGGAAAGCACCAGGGAAACCACGAGACACCCGAGAAAAACGGGAATTCTTCCCGCTTTTTAAACTGGTTTATCCCAAATTTCCACGGGACTTTCCAGCTGGGAATTCCAGTTCCAGTGTGGGAAGAAAGGGGAAGGAACCTAGTGGGCAGAAATGTTGGGAAAAGGGAATTTTTTCCCCATTTTTTCCCGCTTTAAATGTGGTTTATCCCAGATTCTGGTGGATTTTCCAGCTGGGAATTCCAATCCCAGTGTGGGAAGGAACGCAGGGGTCAGAAATGTTGGGAAAAGGGATTTTTTCCCCATTTTTCCTGCTTTAAACGTGGTTTATCCCGGGTTTCCATGGGATTTTCCAGCTGGGAATCCCAACCCCTTTTTTTTTGGGAAGAGATGGGAAGGGATCCCAACGGGACGACACCGCCCGGAGCGATCCCAAACGTTGGAAAGCGGGAATTTTCCCTGGCTTTTGTTGGGGTTTTTTCGGGAATTCTCCACGGGAATTCTCCAGGAAGCTGCTCCAAGGGCTCCCGGCAGGGTAATGATTAACGGGAGCCACTCCTGGAAAAGTGGGAAGTGGCAGAGCTGGTTTGGCCGGGAATTCGGGATCCTGGAATTCCCTGGCCCGGGGGGATCCTTTTTCCTTTCCCTGGCCCGGGGAATCCTCGGAATTCTGGGGCTGGGAGCGATCCCAAAAGCCCGGGGGCGAGGGAGGGAAACCTCTCCCTGTGCCCGGGGGATCCGGGACGGAACCGGGCACTTCCAGGGGTGGAAATCCATGGAATAACCTGGGATAAAATCCAGGATTTACCCCGGAAATCCCAAACAAACCAGCCCAGGGAATCCTGGAATTCTTTGGGATGGAAAAGATCCTTAAATCCCCAAAAAAATCCCACCCGAATTCCAATCCCAGGGACGTTCCCACCATCCCAGGGATCCATGGAATAACCTGGGATAGGAGCCAGGGCTGATCCCTGGAATCCCAAATAATCCAGGGCAGGGAATCCTGGAATTCTTTGGGATGGAAAAAGCAGGGAAAAAACCCCTGGGAATTTGGTGGGAAAATGATCCCCGAAATTCCCGGGATCTGCTTCACTCCCAGGGCCCCAAATTCCTCATTTTCCACCCAAATTCACGTGGGAAATGCCGTGGCTGGAGCAGGGATCCCAGTTCAGGAATCCTCAGCTAAATTCCTGAATTTATCCCAGAAAAACCTCCAGGGTTTTCCAAGGGTTTATCCCACAAAAAAAAAAAAAAAAAAAAAAAAATCCCCAAATTCGGTTTAAAATGGAGCAAAACAAACTGGGAAAAAGCCAATTCCCAGTGGCAGATACTGGAAATCTCCCAAAAACCAGAAAGGTTTGGGATATTCCCACCCCACTCCCCAAATCCGGGAGTTTTATCCCAAAACACTGCTCCCCTGAGGGATTTATGGAAGTGCGGGATGGGCTGAGCCCTCCCCATTCCCAAAATCACAGAATTTTATCCCAAAACGCTGCAAGGACGGGGTGGGAGGTCCCAGGCTGGGCTGACCCCCCCAGAAATCCCAAAATCCCAGAGTTTTATCCCAAATTCCCCCCCAGGAATGGGGTGAGGGCTCCAGGACGAGCTGAACCCCCTCCCAGATCCCCCAGACCCCCAAAATCCCAGAATTTCACCCCAAAGCGCTGCAGGGATGGGGCAGGAGCTCCACCCTGATCTAAATCCCTTCCCCTGAGCCCCAGAGCCCCAAAATCCCAGATTTTCACCCCAAAATCCCAGATTTTCACCCCAAATCGCCGCTTTTCCCCCCGAGACATGGGGCGGGAGGTGCAGATGGGACTGAGCCCCCCCCCGAGCCCCAAAACCCCAGATTTTCACCCCAAAACGCCCCAAATCCCAGCGTTTCACCCCAAACCACTGCCGGGGGGGGGTGGGGGCTCCAGGACGAGCTGAGCCCGTTTTCCCCCAAGCCCCCAGACCCCAAAATCCCAGAATTTCACCCCAAATCGCCGCTTTTCCCCCGAGACGTGTGGTGAGGGCTGCAGGACGAGCTGAGCCCCCTCCCAGAGCCCCAAAACCCCCGAATTTCACCCCGAAACACCCCAAATCCCGGCGTTTCACCCCAAATCCCGGCATTTCACCCCAAATCCCGGCGTTTCACCCCAAATCCCGGCATTTCACCCCAAATCCCGGCGTTTCACCCCAAACCCCGCCGGGACACGCTGTGGGGTCCGGGACCAGCCGAGCCCCCTCCTCTAAGCCCCCAAACCCCCCAATTTCCCCCCAAAGCGCCGCTTTCCCCCCGGGAGCGGCCGAGCCCCCTCCCCGCTCCCCGCACCCCCAAAATCCCCCGTTTTCCCCCCAAACCGCCGTTCCCCCCCTCAGGACCCGCGGCGGGGGCTCCCCCCGGGCCGAGCCCCTTCCCCTTCTCCCCTTCCCCCGCGGGGGCCCCCAGCCCTGCCCGGCCCGGGGGTCCCCGCAGCCCGTACCTGTCCGGGGCCTGCGGAGGCCTCACGCTCATGGTGGAGCTCTGTCAGGGCTCTGCCCGGAGCCGCCGCCCCGCTCCGGCCGCCCCCGCCACCATCCCCGGCCGCGGCGGCTGCGGCGGCCTCGGGGGGCCCCGAGCGACCCCCGCCCGGCCCCCCGACCCCCCGAGCTGCGGTTCGGTGCCGGCCCGGCTGTGGGGGGCTCCCCCTCCCGCCGCGGGGGCCGGGCTGAGGGAGAGGCCTGGAGGCCGCTCCCAATCCCCGGGCTCGCCCGGCCCCCCTGGCCGGGCACGGCGGGGCAGCGCCCGCGGCGCGGGGGCGCGGGCAGGGCCGCGGGGAGCGCGGGTGAGGGACAGGGGGACGGGGGGAGGACGCGGGGTGACCGCGGGGTGCGGGGGACACGGGACAGGGAAAGGGCACAGAGAGACCTCGGGGTGCGGGGGACACTGAGTGACCTCGGGTGTGAGGGACAGGGGGACGGGGGGAGGACGCGGGGTGACCGCGGGGTGTGAGGGACAGGGGGGACAACGAGAGTCTGGGGACACTGAGTGACCTCGGGTGTGAGGGACAGGGGGAGAGGGAGAGGACACAGAGTGACCTCGGGGTGCAGGGGACAGTGGGGACAGTGTGGGTCTGGGGACACTGAGTGACCTCGTGTGTGGGGAACAGAAGGGACAACGAGAGTCTGGGGACACTGAGTGACCTCGTGTGTGGGGGACACGGTGACAGGGAGAGGACACAGGGTGACCTCGGGTTGCGGGGTACAGAGGGGACAACGAGAGTCTGGGGACACGGAGTCACCTCGGGGTGCGGGGGACATACGGTGACCTCGGGGCGTGGGGGACAGTGAGAGGACACTGAGTGACCTCGGGTGCGGGGTACAGGGGGACAGGGAGGGTCTGGGGACACGGAGTGGCCTCGGGGTGTGAGGGACAGGGGGACAGGGAGAGGACGTGGGGTGACCTCAGGTGCGGGGGACCCAGGGACAGTGAGGATGTGAGGGGACACTGAGTGACCTCGGGGTGCGGGGGACAGGGGGACAGTGTGGGTCTGAGTGACCTCGGGGTGCGGGGGACAGGGGGACAGTGTGGGTCTGAGTGACCTCGGGGTGCAGGGGACACGGGACAGGGAAAGGGCACAGTGACCTCGGGGTGCAGGGAACAGAGGGGACAATGAGAATCTGGGGACACGGAGTGACCTCGGGGGGCAGGGGACACAGGGACAGTGAGGGTTTGAGGGGGACGCGATGTGCTGGGGGTGTGGGAGGTGATGGGGACAGCGAGGGAGGGGGACACAGTGACCTCGGGGTGCGGGGGACAGCGAGGGTTTGGGGACACAGGGACAGCGAGGGTTTGGGGACAGCGAGGGTTTGGGGACAGTGAGGATTTGGGGACAGCGAGGGTTTGGGGACAGTGAGGGTTTGGGGACACAGGGACAGCGAGGGTTTGGGGACAGCGAGGGTTTGGGGACAGTGAGGATTTGGGGACAGCGAGGGTTTGGGGACAGTGAGGGTTTGGGGACAGCGAGGGTTTGGGGACAGTGAGGGTTTGGGGACACCCATGGGGACAGTGAGGGTTTGGGGACAGTTTAGGTTTGGGGACAGTGAGGGTTTGGGGACACCCACAAACCCCGAAACCCCCAAGACAGAACCCCCAGACCCTCGGGAGTTTCTGGGATCCAGGGAATCCCCCAACGCCCCTTCCCAAAATCCCGGCTCCTCCCGGATCCCAAACTCCACAAAAACCTCGGGAAAAAAACCCCAAACTCCCAAGGAAACCAGCGAGCCCTCTCTGTTAAAAGGTTTTTATTTAACGTTTTCAATTCGAGGTAAAATACTTTTATTTTTCAGGTTTTTTTTTTCCTTTTTTTTCCGTTTTTTTTTTTTTTTCAACTTCCATAACAAAATACGGAGCTATGGGATACCCCTGGAAAAAAATATGTATATTATCCATAAATTTCTCTAGCACTCCATCATATATATATATAATATATATATGCAACCCTTTTTTAAATCTGATTTTTATAGAAATCGGAATTTTTTAAAGGCACAAATTTCGGATTTTTTGTCTTTTTTTTTATGGTTTTTTTTGCCCCTCTACTTTACACCCTATGTACAAAGCCACGCTCCCCCATCCCAAATTCCATCGATTTTCCCGGTGGATTCCTGCTGGATTCCCACCGGGGAGAGTTCAAATCCCTCGAAATCCCTCGAAAAAGGGGTTTTTTGAACCCAAAGAAAAGCGTAAATATCGGTTTAAAAAGCGCTAAAAAAAAAAAAATCAAAGTTTTTCCCGGAAAACCCAAAGTTTTTCCGGATTTTTGATGATTTCAACCGAGAGAAAATTCCTGGTATTTTTTTTTCAATCCCACCAGGATGCGGAGACGCGAAAAAAAGAAAGAAACCAACGGAAAAACAGCTTAAAATAATAAAAAACCTCAACATAATTATGGAATAAATAAAAAAATCCGGGACAACCCCATTAATGCTGTTGGATTTTTCCTCCTTTTCCTCCTTTTTGGGGAATTTCTCCCCAAAAATTCCCCGTTTTTGGGGTTGTCCCATCAAAGTCTTTTTTTTTTCTTGTTTTTTAACATTTTTCCTACGGATTTGCTACGAAAAAGAAGCGAAATGAACAAAAAAAACGGCTGGAAAAACGGGATCATGCTCCGGGGCAAATTCATCCAGGAGAGAATTCCAACCATTCCCAACTTCCCGAGGGCTTGTTTGTATTAAATGGTTTGGCACGTTGGAATTTTAGGAATTTTTCCTTGAAATTTCCGATTTTTTTCTCCATAAAATTTTGATCTGGTTGATTTTTTTTCCTTTAAATCCGTTTTTTTTTAAATGTTTTCCTTCTCCTCTTCGTGCTTTTTTTTTTTTTTTCCTTCCTCTTCCTGCTTTTTTTTCCTCCTCCCGGGCTCCGTTGGGAATTCTGGAATTCCCGAGAGGCGCCGGATCCGTCGTCCTGAGTCCGGAATTCCCTGAACTCTCCCGAGTTTTTTATTTTCATTTTTAATCCTTTTTTGCAGTGCAATGGCTGTGAAAAACAACACCCAACATTCCCACCCTTCCCAAAAAACCCCCAATCCCAAAAAATCCTTTTTAAAGCCACAAAAATTCCAACTTCTTTCCTTCTCTTCCCGTGGGATTTCGCCTCGAATCCGAAGGATTGGAGGGGGGAAAAATCCGGGATTTTCCCCCCTTTTTATTTGTGTTTTTCCCGACGGTTCCGGCACTTGGATTTGGGATCGGCGGCGGGAATTCCGGGAAAGGCCTCCTCGTGTAATTCCTGAGTTCGTCCTCGCGCCCTCTCCGGGGTTTTTTTGGGATAATCCAGGGGTTTTCCACCCCAAATTCTTTGAACTCCACATTCCAAGGATCCCAAACCCGGCCGGGTTGGGACTTTGGGAATCGCTGCCGGTTCCTCTTCCAGCAGGGAATTTCCTGCCCGCGCCGCCCCCCCGGAATTCCCGACATTTCTGCTCCATCCCAGAGCTAATCCTTGGGAATTCCCGACACTTCTGCTCCATCCCAGAGCGAATCCTTGGGAATTCCCGGCTCCGCCCCGGCGTTCTCCAGGGTTTTTCCCGCTGGGAGCACAATCCAGAGCCTCCGGAATTCCGCTGCGCGGGGGGAACGGCGGGATTTGGGATTTCCCCCCCAAAAACCAGGAGGGATCCACGAAATCCGAGCGCTCCCGGAAAAAAAATTCCCAGAAAAAGTCCAAACGTGGTTTTTTGATTTTTTGTTTTTTTTTCTTTAAGGCATGAGTCAAACGGGGAGAAAGGGGGAGGGTCCAAAAATCTGGGAATGGCGCCGGGAATTCCGGCGTTCCCGGGACTCACCACAATCATTCCAGCGCTCCTTCCAAGCATTCCCAAAAAATTCCACCCACACGGATTCCGCAGCGGGGAAGAAAAAACTCCCGCTCCGGGCACACGAAAACAAAAAAAACCAAACCCCAACATTTTTAATGCGTTAGGATTAAAGGCATCCGGTTAATTTTGTGTTATTCCCGTTCCCATTCCCTGAAAAAGTTTGGAGAGTTTTGCTCATGGCTTCTGTGAGAGAGAGAGAAAAAAAGGCGGGAAAAGGGGAATTTTCCCCGGAAATCCGCCGGGAACGACGCGGCCTCCATCCCGATTTTCCGAGTTTTCCTGAATCCTCTTCCCCCCGCCCCAACCCCGCTCCGTGGACAGTGCAAAATTCCCGATGCAAAATTCCCAAGCTCCTCCTTTTCCCGAAAAAAAAAAAAAAAAAAAAAAAACAAAAAGATTGAACCAAACCAGCTCCTGGATGGCCGGGGAAAGCTCGCATCCGTGAAAAAGGAAAAATCCCAAAAAACCCCCCCCTGGATCTGGAGATTCCCGGTGTCCCAAAGAGCCCGGGAGCAGCCCCGAGGCCGCGCCTGGAATTCCTCCATCCCAGTCCTGGAGCTCGAGCCGGCTTTTCCGGGAAAACCGAGCGGGAATTGCGGCGTCTTCACCTGCAAGTCAACAACAGAAACAACACAAAGCCCAAAGCTCCCC
This sequence comes from Passer domesticus, assembly GCF_036417665.1. Classification (NCBI taxonomy): domain Eukaryota; kingdom Metazoa; phylum Chordata; class Aves; order Passeriformes; family Passeridae; genus Passer; species Passer domesticus. Next base: position 93,672 of record NC_087505.1, read on the forward strand.
GCCCCCCTCCCTTCTCCCACCCCTGAAATTCCCTAAAAATTCCCAGACCTACCCCGCCCCCCTCCCCGCCCTGATCCCAAACTGCTCTGCAACCTTGCTACATAAATACACGGATGTTTTTCCGGGTGTTTTCCAAGGTTTTTTTGTTCCAGCCGGGATTAGGTGTCGGAGGCGGCGGCCACGGCTTTGGGCAGGTGCCAGATCCCGTTGGGCCGCGGCTCCTCGGGCATTTCCTGCCGGGAATCTCCGTTCCAGCGGCGCTTCAGCCGCAGCTTGGGGGGCATCAGGGCGTCCTCCCTCCTCTCCTGGCCCGCGGCCTCGCCGGGGCAATCCCGCGCTGCTTTCTCCGCGCTCTCCTCCCCGGAGGCCCCGGGGTGAGCGGGCGCGGGGATCCACGCCGGAGCCGCCGGGCGGGCGAACACCGGCACCTTCTCCTCCTCTTCTTCCTCCTCCTCCTCCTCCTCTTCCTCCCCGTGGCGTTTCTCCTTCTTCTCCTCCTCCTCCTCCTCCTTGTCCAGCGCCGGCTCCACCTTGACGCGGGGCGCGGCGGGCAGCGGCGCGCCGGCGGCCTCGGGGCTCTCCAGCCTCTCGCGGTTCTTGCGGCCGGCCGGCGGCGGCTGCAGCTTGATGGGGAACTGCGGCTGCTCCTCCAGCGGCACCGGGCACTGCAGCGGCGGCACCACCAGCGGGTAGCGGGGGAAAGTCCGCGGGCTCAGGTGGTAGTTGAACACGGAGCAGGCCTGCGAGTGCAGGTAGTGCTTCATCTCCTCGGGGTTGAAGGAGAAGCAGCTGCTGCCGGCGGCGGCGAAGGGGCTGAGCCCCGGCGACGGGCTGTAGGAGAAGAGCGTGGGGGTGAGCGACAGCGCCGGCGAGATGGGCACGTTGAGCACGCCGGGGCGGCCCGGCAGCGGCGACACGGCGAAGGGGCTGTGCGGGTGCTCGGGGAACATCCCGGGCCGCGAGAAGAGCGGCAGCACCACCTCGGGCTTGCGCTTGGGCCCCGCGGCCGCGGCGGCGGCGTGCGGCGGGGCCAGCAGCTCCCGGCGCCAGTCCGGGCCCGCGTCGTCCAGCTCGGCCGGCTCCGGTTTGCGGTCGGGGTCCGGCAGCGCCTCGGCGTGCGGCGGCAGCAGCGGGCCCGGCGCGAAGCGGCCCGGAGCCTCCTCGGTGGGAGAGTGAGGGTCCAGCGGAGGGAAGTGGAAACGGGAGGAGGCCGTGGGCACGGGAGGGGCGCTCTGAGGGACCACGCCTGCACGGGGAAAAAGGGGAAAAGTGAGAACAGGGGGGACTGCACGGGGAAAAAGGGGAAAAGTGAGAACAGGGGGGAAAAAGGGAGAAAAAGGGGGGAAAAGGGAGAAAACAGGGGGAAAAGGTGAAAAAAGGGTGAAAAAATGGGGGGAAAAGGTGAAAAAAAGGGGGAAAAGTGGGGGAAAAAGGTGAAAAAAAGGGAGAAAGGTGAAAAAAGGGGGGTAAAGGGTGAAAAAGGGGGGAAAAAGGTGAGAAAAGGGGGGAAAAGGGAGAAAAAGGGGGGGAAGTGAAAAAAGGGGGGGAAAGGGAGAAAACAGGGGGAAAAGGTGAAAAAAGAGTGAAAAAATGGGGGGAAAGGTGAAAAAAAGGGGGGAAAAGGGGGAAAAAGGTGAAAAAAAGGGAGAAAAAGGGGGGTAAAGGGAGAAAAAGGGGGGAAAAGGTGAAAAAAGGGTGCAAAAGGAGGGGAAAAGGTGAGAAAAGGGGGGAAAAAAGGGAGAAAAAGGGGGGAAAAGGTGGAAAAAGGAGGGAAAAGGTGGAAAAAGGAGGGAAAAGGTGATAAAAGGGGGGAAGTGAAAAAAAGGGGGAAAAGGGAGAAAACGGGGAAAAGGTGAAAAAAGGGTGAAAAAGTGAAAAGGGTGAAAAAGGGGGGAAAAGGGGGAAGAAAGCGGGAAGAAAGGGGGAAAAAAGGGGAGGAAAAGGGAGAAAAAGGGGGGGGAAGGTGAAAAAAAGGGGGGGAAAGGTGAAAAAAGGGGGGGAAAGGTGAAAAAAGGATGAAAAACGGGGGAGAAATGGGGAAGAAAAGGGGAAGAAAGGGGGAAGAAACGGGGGGAAAGCGGGGGGAAAAAAGGGTGAAAAAAGGGGGGGAAAAGGTGAAAAAACGATGAAACAAAGGGGGGAAAAGGGGGAAGAAAGGGGAAAGAAAGCGGGGGAAAAAGGAGGGGGAAAAAGGGGGAGAAAGGCCAAAGAAAGGGGGGAAAGAAACGGGGGAAAGAAGGGGAAAAGAATGGGAAAGAATGGGAAGAGGAGGGGAAGAGGAGGGGAAAAGAGGGGATTTAGGGATTGGCGGGTTGGAGGAGGAGCTTGGGGAGCTGTGGGAAGAGCTGGTTGAAGTTTGTGGGGACAGCTTGGAAATGCGTGGAAGTATTTTAAATGGGGATGGCATCAGTCCATGGAAATGTCTGAAATATCCATGGGAAAAACTCAAATATCCATGGAAATATCTCAAATACTCATTGAAATCACTTCTCTGAGGGGGAAACTCATCAATCCATGGAAATGTCTGAAATATCCATGGGAAAAACTCAAATATCCATGGAAATAACTCAAATACCCACGGAAAAAACTCAAATATCCATGGAAATATCTCATCTGAGAGGGGATCTCAGCAATCCATGGAAATGTCTCCCAGTATCCATAAAAATCCATGGAAATATCTCCAACATCCATGGAAACCTCTTCTCTGAGGGGGAATTTAATCAATCTACGGAAATGTCTCAAATATTCATGGAAATATGTTCATTATCCATGGAAATATCTCTGATATCCATAAAAACCTCTCCTCTGAGGGGGGAATCTCGTCAATGCATGGAAACATCTCAAAGATCCAAAAAAATATCAAATTCCCACCCAAATCTCTCCTATTTCCACAAAAAATCTCTGTGAGGGAGGGGAAAAGCCTGGAGAAAACCCCCAAATTCCAGGTTTGCTGTCCTAACCCCCACCCCACTGGGAATGAAAAGGGCTGGGATTAACCAAGAGCGTTCCAAATTCTCCGAAATTTTTTTTTCCAAGTGCCCCAGGGACAGGAGGGAGCAGGGCGAGAGAGCTGGGAACTGCCCGGACTCGTTTGCTCCCAGTTAATTACGGAATTACAGCTCCAGACACATCTTCCCACCCCCGTTCCTTGGCTTGGAAAAGACATTCCCTCCTCCCTTAAAAAAAAAAAAAAAAGAAAATAAAACAAACCCCAGCAGGGCCCACACAGGTGAAGGAGACACCAACACCTGGAGGAATTTTTCCCTTTTTTTTTTTTGGCCTTCCCGGAGCCTTGGAAAAACAAAACCTCGGAGATTCCCTCAGGGAGGGGAGGCAGCCCCAGAGACGGCGCCGGACGGAGGCTCCAGCCTGGAAAAATCCCTTTTTTCCCCCCACAGAACCTGCTTTTATCCCTATTTTCCCTGCCTTTTCCCTGCTGGATTCGTGTTCCAGGCCCCTGAAAACTGGATCGGGATCCTCCAAATCAGGACTTTTTTGTGGAGAAAATTTTGGAATTTTTTGGAACAACGACTTGCAGACAGTTCTTTTATCTTTATGGATTCAATAATCACCAATTTCCCCACTTTTTCTGCCTTTTTACCCTACTGGATCAGCCTCGCAGGCTCTTCCCAGAAGCAGCTCGTGCTAGGCCCAGCTCCTCTAAAGTGAGATTTTGTGAGGAGAAAAGTTTGGAATTTCTGGGAATATTGACTTCCAGAGGGTTTTTCGATCTTTATGGATTCATTAATCACCAATTTCCCCACTTTTTCTGCTTTTTACCCTGTTTTTTTCCTGCTGGATTGGCCTTCCAGGCTTTGCCCTGCAGGAGAGTGTGCCAGGCCAGGCTCCTCTAAATTGAGATTTTGTGAGGAGAAAAGTTTTGAATTTCTGGGAATATTGACTTTCAGAGGGTTTTCCTATCTTTATTGATTCAATAATCACCAATTTCCCCACTTTTCCTATTTTTTTTCCCTGCTGGATTGGCCTTCCAGGCTCTGCCCTGCAGCAGAGTGTGCCAGGCCGGGCTCCTCTAAATTGAGATTTTGTGAGGAGAAAAGTTTGGAGTTTCTGGGAATATCGACTTCCAGAGGGTTTTTCTGTTTTTATGGATTCATTTTCCCACCATGCCTGGATGGGAACAATCCCCCAGCTGTAGGAATTTGGCTCTTATGGGGTTTAATTCCATCGAAAATCCCCTTGGAAAGATTCTTTCCCCAGGAAACTGCTGCTGACTCCAGGATAAACCTGGCAAAACTATTTTAAGGCAAAAAAAAAGACATTTATGCTCCATTCCCAAAGTCTTCCTCGTTATCCTCTCTCCTCCAGGGAAATATTTTTGATTTTTAGTCAAAATCCAAGGAATTCCTAGTTTCCTCCAGGACCGCTGTGATCCCTATGGAATTCCTCCCAACTCCAGGGCAGGAAAAGGTTAAAAAGGAACAATTTTTGGTTGAAAAGGGGTGGGAAAAGGGGGAGAGGAGGGAGAAAAAGCCGAGGATTTGTACAAGGCCCCATAAACTCACCTGAGCCACTCCGGGATTGCATCCCAAGGCTGATCCTCTTATCCCACAAATCCCAACAATCCCCGGGGAAAGATAAACCCTGAGCCCACAGCCCCCACAGCAGCTGGGATTTGCTCCCAGGTTTTGGGTTTTTTTATCCAGGCTGGCTGTGGAAAAAACCAAATTCCACATTCCTGGAGGGTTTTTTTGGGGTTTTTTTTCCCCCCCAATTCCCACCCGGAATTCCCAAATTCCCGGGGCTCACCGTTGGGCCGGATGTTGATGAAGGGATAATTGGGCATCACCAGCTTGTTGAAGTTGAATTTGTAGGTGAATCTTTTGCCCTTGGTCTTGTGCAGGATCCTCTTATTGTAGTAATATCTGGGAATAAATTTTTTAAAAATTGAAAAAACGGATTGAAGCACCCAAAAATCCAGAATTCCTTCCTAATTCCTGAGGGATTCCTTCCTAATTTCCTGTTTAAACCAAAATATGGAATTCTAGGATGGTTTGGGTTGGAAAGAGCTCAAACATCCTTAAAAATCCACGGCCAGGGGCAGCTCCCACATTCCCAGGTCGCTCCAAGCTGGAACTGGGCACTCCCAGGGATGGGAAATCCACGGAATAACCTGGACCAAGGAAAGATTTATCCCTAAAATCCCATCTGATGGAATCCTGGAATATTTTTGGGTGGAAAAAGGACTTTAAACCCCAGCTCAACCCCACCACCCCAAACTCTGAGAGACAAGCTGACACCAGCATGACATCCTGCTGGAAAATCCCAAAATTCCATGAAAACAAAAGGGAAAAACCCCAAATTCTGCTGACCTGAGGGCTCAGTTGAGCTTGTTGTACTTCATGAGGGGTTTGCATTTCTGGTGCCACCAGAGCCAGGCCACCAAAACCCAAACCCTGAGGGATGTGGTGACACCACTGTGACATCCCACTGGAAAATCCCAAATTTCCATGGGAAAAAAAAAGGAAAAACCCCAAATTCTGCTGACCTACAGGCTCAGTTGAGCTTGTCGTAGTTCATGTGGGGTTTGCATTTCTCTGAGGGCGTTTGGTGCCCTCAGAGCCAGGCCACCAAAACCCAAACCCTGAGGGACGAGCCACGTGGGATGTCATCCCCATGACATCTCACTTAAAAATCCCAAAATGCCGTGGAAAAAAAAAGGGGAGAAACCCCAAATTCTGCTGACCTGAGGGCCCAGTTGAGCTTGTCGTAGTTCATGTGGGGTTTGCATTTCTCTGAGGGCATTTGGTGCCCTCAGAGCTGGGCCACCAAAACCCAAACCCTGAGGGACGAGCCACGTGGGATGTCATTCCCATGACATCTCACTTAAAAATCCCAAAATGCCGTGGAAAAAAAAAGGGAGAAAACCCAAATTCTGCTGACCTGAGGGCCCAGTTGAGCTTGTCGTAGTTCATGTGGGGTTTGCATTTCTCTGAGGGCGTTTGGTGCCCTCAGAGCCGGGCCACCAAAACCCAAACCCTGAGGGACGAGGCGACACCACCGTGACATCCCACTGGAAAATGCCAAATTTCCATGGGGGAAAAAAGGGAAAAAACCCCAAACTCTGCTGACCTGAAGGCTCAGTTGAGCTTGTTTTACTTCATGAGGGGTTTGCATTTCTGGTGCCCTCACAGCCGCGCCACCAAAACCCAAACCCTGAGGGACGAGCCACGCGGGATGTCATCCCCATGACATCCCACTGGAAAATCCCAAAATTCCATGGAAAAGAAAAAGGGAAAACCCCCAAAGTGTGCTGACCTGAGGGCGCGGCTGAGCTTGTCGTAGTTCATCTGGGGCTTGCACTTGCGGCGCCCCCAGAGCCGCGCCACCTCGTCGGGGTCCTTGATGACGAACTCGCCGTACTCGCCCTGCTGCCAGGCGATGACGTGCCGGAACTCCTCCTTCTGCAGCAGCTCCAGGATGAAGTGCCACAGCTGGATCTGCCGCGAGCCCGGGCTGGACTCCGTCTTGTACGCCCACTCCGGGAAGTGGTAGCCTTCGGTGGGGGGGAATGGGGAAAAAGCGTTATTTTGGGAAAATCGGGGGGGGGTTTGGGAGGTGGGGTTCTGTCAAATATTCCCTGTGGGAGCAGGGAGATCCAGGTTCCCATCCAGCTGCTGACTTCTGAGGCATTTCAGTCCATTTTCCTTGGAAAATGCACCCAAAACCCACAAAATACCCACCAAAAATTGGTAAGATTTGGTTGGAATCCCATTAATTACTGGAAAGTGGAATTCCGTTCAAAGTCCCATGTGGGAGCACGGAATCCTAGATTCCCATCCAGCTCCTCACTTCTGACTCCTTTCATCTCAACTTCCTTGGGAAATCCACTCCAAAAACCACAAAAACCCCACTAAAAACCCACCAAAAATCCATAAAATTTGATTGGACCTCATTAAATGACTGGTGTCTGGAATTCCATTCAATATTCCCTGTGGGAGCAGGGAATTCCAGGTTCCCATCCAGCTCCTCACTTCTGACTCCTTTCATCCCCATTTCCTTGGAAAATCCACCCAAAAAACACAAAACCCCCACAAAAAACCCACCAAAAATCCGTAAAATTTGATTGGAACCGCATTAATTACAGGTGTCTGCAATTCCATTTAATATTCCATGTGGGAGCAGGGAATTCCAGATTCCCATCCAGCTGCTGACTTCTGACTCCTTTCATCCCCATTTTCCTTGGAAAATGCACCCAAAACCACAAAAAACCACCAAGAATGGGTAACATTTGGTTGGAACCCCATTAATGACTGGAGCCTGGAATTCTGTTCAATATTCCAGGTGGGATCAGGGAATTCCAGGTTCCCATCCAGCTCCTCACTTCTGACTCCTTTCATCCCCATTTCCTTGGAAAATCTACCCAAAACCCACCAAAATCCTACAAAAAACCCACTAAAAACTGCCAAAAATCAGTAAAATTTGGTTGGAACCCCATTAATGACTGGAGCCTGGAATTCCGTTCAATATTCCCTGTGGGAGCAGGGAATTCCAGGTTCCCATCCAGCTCCTCACTTCTGACTCATCCCAGTCCCATTTCCATGGAAAATCCACCCCAAAAGCTACAAAAAAACCACTAAAAAACCCCTAAAAGCCGTGAAAAACCACCAAAAAAACTGCAAAACTTGGGCAGAATTCAAAATTCCGTGTGGGAGCAGGGAGAGCCAGGGTTCCCATCCAGCTGCTCACTCCTGACTCATCCCAGCCCCTTTTCCCTGGAAAATCCACCCAAAAGGCACAAAAAACCCACTAAAAAACCCTAAAATTGCCAAACTTGGCTGGAATTCCATTCAATGTTCTGTTCAAATTCCCAGGGATGGAATTCGGGCAAGAAAAATTCCCATTTTGGAGGGGTTTTTTTTAAATCTGATTTGTGGTGGGATTTATTTTGGGAAAAATCTGATGTGGGGTTGTGGCTGTTTTTGGGGAAAAATCTGATTTAGGGTGAGGGTTTTTTTTTGGGAAAAATCTGATTTGGAGTGGGGTTATTTTGGGAAAAATTCGAATTGTGGTGGGGTTATTTTGGGAAAAATCTGAATTGAGGTTGTGATTTTTTTGGGGGGAAAAATCTGATTTAGGGTCAGGGTTTTTTTTTGGGGGAAAAATCTGATTTATGGTGGGGTTATTTTGGGAAAAATCTGATTTGGAGCGGGGATTTATTTTGGGAAAAATTCAATTTGTGATAGGGTTATTTTGGGAAAAATTCGAATTGTGGTGGGGTTATTTTGGGAAAAATCCGATGTGGGGTTGTGATTTTTTTTTGGAGGGGGGAAGAATCTGATTTGGGGTCAGGGTTTTTTTGGGGAAATCTGCTTTGGGGTGGATTTTTTTTTGGGAAAAATCCCCTTTTTTCCCAGTGCCACCCACACTCCTGCCAGGACAGGAATCCCAGGAGGAACAATCCCAAATCCATCCCTGGGGAGGGAGGAATAATTTGAATTTTAAAGGCAGGAGTGGGAATGCTGGGAGAGGCGGGATGAGCATTCCCAGGAATATTTTTATCCCGGGAAAAGCAGCAGAAAGTGGAATTTGGGGGCTCCTTACCCCCTCCTCCCTCGGGCTTGTCCACGATGCTGCAGCCAGCTTTCATCTTCGGCCTCCTGCGGGGGGAAGCGGGGTCAGGGCGCCCGCCGGGGGGAAGAAATGGGGGAAAAATGGGGGAAATTGGGGAAATTGGGGAATTGGGGGAAATGGGGGAATTGGGGAAAAATGGGGGAATTGGGGAATTGGGGAATTGGGGAAAAATGGGGGAAATGGGGGAAATGGGGAAAAATGGGGGAATTGGGGAATTGGGGAATTGGGGAAAAATGGGGGAAATGGGGGAATTGGGGAAAAATGGGGGAATTGGGGAATTGGGGAATTGGGGAAAAATGGGGGAAATGGGGGAAATGGGGGGAAATGGGGGAATTGGGGGGAAATGGGGGAAATGGGGGAAATGGGGGAAATGGGGGGAAATGGGGGAGAGAATGGGGGAATTGGGGAATTGGGGAAAAATGGGGAAAAATGGGGGAAATGGGGGAAATGGGGGAAATGGGGGGAAATGGGGGGAAATGGGGGAAAATGGGGGAAAATGGGGGAGAAATGGGGGGGAAATGGGGGGGAAATGGGGGAAATTGGGGAAAAATGGGGGGAATGGGGAAAAATGGGGGAAAATGGGGGGAAATGGGGAAATTGGGGAATTGGGGGAAATGGGGAAAAATGGGGGAAATGGGGGAGAGAATGGGGGAATTGGGGAAAAATGGGGAAAAATGGGGGAAATGGGGGAAATGGGGGGAAATGGGGGGAAATGGGGGGAAATGGGGGAAATTGGGGAAAAATGGGGAGAAATTGAGGGAAAATGGGGGGAAATGGGGGGAAATGGGGGAAAATGAGGAGAAAATGAGGAGAAAACGGGGGGAGAATGGGAGGAAAAAACAGGGGGGAAATGGGGAGAAAGTGGGGGGAAAATGGGGGGAAGAACAGGGGGAAAATGGGAAAAATGGGGAAAAGGGGGAGAAAATGGGGGGAAAAATGGGAAAAATGAGAGGAAAGAAGGGGGAGAAAATGGGGGAAAGGGGGATAATGCAGAAAATGGGGGGAAATGGGGGAGAAAAAGGGGGGGGGAGGGGAAAAATGGGGAGAATGAGAGGGAAATGGAGGGAAAAGGGAATAAAGGGTGAAAAAAAGGGGGAATAAAGGGGGGGAAAAGGGGAAAAAAGCGGAGGAAAAAAGGGGGGAATGTGAAAAGGCAGAAGGGGGAAAAGGGGGGAAAATGAAGAGAAAGGGGAAAAAGGAGGTGAAAATGGGGGAAAAGAGGAGAAAAAGGGAAATTTCCCTGCCTGGGATTGCAGGAAGGAGACAAAACAAACCCTGCTCAGTTCCCAGACGGGCTGGGCTGCCAAAATCCACAGCTGGGAGCTCGCCCAGATGTGCCAGGGAAGGAGGGAGGGAACACCGGGAAAATGGGGGAAAACAGAGAGAAAATGGAGAAAAAGAGAGAAAAAATGGGGAAAGCAGAGAAAAATGGGGAGAAATGGGGAAAATAGAGAAAAAATAGAGAAAAATGGGGAAAATAGAGAAAAAAATAGAGAAAAATGGGGGAAAATAGAAAAAAATAGAGAAAAAATAGAGAAAAAATAGAGAAAAAATAGAGAAAAAATAGAGAAAAATAGAGAAAAAATAGAGAAAAAATAGAGAAAAAATGGAGAAAAAATTGGGGAAAATGGGAGGAAAATAGAGAAAATTGGGGGAAAATAGAGAAAAAATAGGGAAAAATTGGGGAAAAGTGGGAGAAAAAGAGGGGAAATGGGAAAAAAGGGAAAGAAAAAGTGGGAGGAGGGGAGCTCACCCAGATGTGCCAGGGAAGGAGGGGAGGGAACACTGGGAAAAACGGGAAAAACAGGAAAAAAATGAGAAAAATAGAGAAAAATGTGGGGGGAAAAGGGGAAAAAAGGAAAGAGAAGGGGAAAAAAAGGGGAAAGGGAGCTCACCTGGATGTGCCAGGGAAGGAGGGGAGGGACAGTGGGAAAGACGGGAAAAAAATAGAGAAAAAAATACAGGAAAAAATAGAGAAAAATACAGAAAAAAAATAGAGAAAAATGGAGAGGAAAATGGAGAAAAACAGAGAAAAAATAGAGAAAAATGGAGGGGAAAATAGAGAAAAAAATAGAGAAAAAATAGAGAAAAATATAAAGAAAAACAGAGTAAAAAATAGAGAAAAAACAGAGAAAAATGGAAAAACCCAGAGAAAACCAGAGGAAAAACGGGGAAAGGGAAGGAGAAGGGGAGGGGAGGACGGGCAGCGGCCGCGGCAGCCGGGCCCGGCCCGGAGCCCCAAATGGCCGCCGGGAGGGGCCGAGCGGCGCCGGCTCCGCTCCCGCCGCGCCTGTCCCGGCCTGCCCGGCCCGCCCCGGCCCCGGGCGCCGCCGCTCGGCCCCTCCCGCCCGCCCCCCGCCCCGCGCCCGGGGCCCACCGGTAACGGGGCCGCCGTGCCTGCGCAGCCCCCGCTTAGCGGGACCCTTCCCCGCTTACCGGGACCCCCCGCCGGCAGCGGCAGCAGCCCCGCCCCGCCCCCCGGCCCCGCGGGGGCTCCGCTCCGCTCCGCTCCGCTCCGCTCCGCTCCGCTCCCCCGCCCCGGTGCCCCCGGTAATTCCGCCCCCCCACCGCGGGACGCACCTGCGGGGGCGGCGCGGGCCCGAGGAGCGAGGCGGGATCCGGGAGAAGGAGGAGGAGGAGGAGGGCGGGAAGGGAGGGGGGGACCGGGGAAGGAGGCGGGCGGGGGGGGGGCGGGCGGTTCCCGGTAGCGCGGGGGCGGCCGCGCTGTCGTTGCTCGCGCCGCCGCTGCTGTTTCTCCTTCGGTGGCGCGGCCGCTTCTCCTCCTTCTCCTCCTTTTCCTCCTCCTTTTCCTCCTTCTCCTCCTTCCTCTCCTTCTCCTCCTCCCGGTGCCTCCCCCGCGCCGCCGCCGCCGCCGCCGGAACCGGAACCGCCGCCGCCGCCCACGCGCTTCCGGGCAGCGCGCGCGCCCACGCGCTTCCGCTTCCGGTCTCGGCGGGGATGGGGATGGGGGGGGCGCGGGAGCGCGCGCGGGAAACGCCGCCCCTCCCCCCCCTTCCCCTCACGAACGGCGGCGGCCAGAAACCGGGGAAAAAACGGGGAAAACGGGAAAAAAACGGGGCAAAACGGGGGGAAAATGGGATAAACGGGGCAAAAACCCGGATAAACGGGCAAAAGCCAGGAAAAACGGGAAAAAAACGGGGATAAACAGGGCAAAAACCGGGATAAACGGGCAAAAATCAGGAAAAACGGGGAAAAACGGGGAAAAACGGGGCAAAAACCGGGATAAACGGGCAAAAACCGGGAAAAACGGGGAAAAACGGGGCAAAAATGGGATAAACGGGGCAAAAAACGGGAAAAACGGGGAAAAACGGGGAAAAACCGGGATAAACGGGAAAAACGGGGATAAACAGGGCAAAACCCGGGATAAACGGGGAACAACGAGGAAAAACCGGAAAAAAAAACGGGAAAAAATGGGATAAACCCGGGATAAACGGGCAAAAACCAGGAAAAACGGGGAAAAACCGGGATAAACGGGGCAAAAACGGGAGAAACGGGCCAAACAGGGATAAACGGGGCAAAAACCGGGAAAAATGGGGAAAAACGGGAAAAAACGGGGATAAACAGGGCAAAAATGGGCAAAAACAGGGATAAAGGGGGAAAAACGGGGCAAAAACGGGATAAACGGGGAAAAACGGGGGGAAACGGGGATAAACTGGGATAAACAGGGCAAAACCGGGCAAAAACGGAGAAGAACAGGATAAACGGGGAAAAACAGGGATAAACCGGGCAAAACCGAGCAAAAACTGGGCAAAAAACGGGATAAACGGGGATAAACAGGGCAAAAAACGGGCAAAAACCAGGAAAATCAGGGAAAAACGGCGATAAACTGGGCAAAAACCAGGCAAAAACGGGGCAAAACCAGGATAAACAGGGACAAAGGAGGCAAACACCCGGGATAAACGGGCTTACAAAAACAGGGATAAACTGGGCAAAACCCGGGATAAACGGGGAAAAATGGAGAAAAAACGGGGGAAAACCGGGCAAAAACGGGGGAAATGGGGAAAAACAGGGACAAGTGGCGAAAAACGGGGATAAACCGGGAAAAACCGGGCAAAAACGGAGAAAAAACGGGGATAAAGGGGGCAAACACCTGGGATAAACGGGCCGAACAGGGATAAACCAGGCAAAAAAACCTGGGATAAACGGGGCAAAAACGGAATATACAGAGAAAAACCAGGATAAATGGAGAAAAACGGGGATAAACGGGCCAAACGGGGAAAAACAGAGAAAAACAGAGCCAAAAGGAGATAAATGGGGCAAAAAACGGGATAAACGGGGCAAAAATGGGGCCAAACAGGGATAAATGGGGCCGAGAGGGGCAAAACCGGCGATAAACGGAGAAGCCAGACCTGAATACCGCCAAAACCAGCCCAAAACCAGCCCCAAAGCGGGGCCAAACCAGGCCCCAAATACTCCCTAAACCGGCCCAAATGCCCCAAAAAACCCCAAAACCAGCCATAGAACCAGCCCCAAACGCAGGCCCAGAACAGGCCCAAAATACTCCCTAAATTAGCCAAAAATGCCCCAAAACTAGCCCCAGAACACCCCAAAATCCCCAAAAACCAGCCCCAGAACACCCCAAAAAACCCCAAAACTGGCCCCAAAATAGAACCAAAACGAGGCCCCAAACCACCCAAAATCACCCCAAACCACCCCAAAACCAGCCCCAGAATGTCCCAAAAACCCCAAACCCACCCCAGAACGCCCCAAAAGGCCCCAGAATAGAACCAAACCCAGGGCCAAAACTAGGCCCCAAACCGCCCCAAAACCGCCCCAAACCGCCCCAAACCACCCCAAACTGCCCCAAATCACCTCAAACACCCCAAAATGCCCCAAACCACCCCAAAACCACCCCAAACCGCCCCAAACCGCCCCAAAACCACCCCAAACCACCCCAAACCGCCCCAAAACCACCCCAAACCGCCCCAAAACCGCCCCAAACCGCCCCAAAACCACCCCAAACCGCCCCAAACCGCCCCAAAACCACCCCAAACCGCCCCAAAACCGCCCCAAACCGCCCCAAAACCGCCCCAAAACCGCCCCAAACCGCCCCAAAACCGCCTCAAACCGCCCCAAAACCACCCCAAATCACCCCAAACCTCCCCAAATCACCCCAAACCACCCCAAAACCACCCCAAACCACCCTAAAACCTCCCCAAAACCACCCCCAAACCGCCCCAAAACCACCCCAAAACCACCCCAAACCACCCCAAAACCACCCTAAAACCGCCCCAAACCACCCCAAATCACCTCAAACCCCCCAAAATGGCCCAAACCAGCCGGACCCCGCCGACGTCACCAACATTTATTTGTTCGTATTTACACGGCGGGGGTGGGGGCTGCCCCGCCCGGGGGTTTTGGGGTCCCCGCCCGGGGGTTTTGGGGTCCCCTCCCGGTGTCCCCCCTCCCCTCTTGGGGTCCCCAACGTCACAGCCGCGCGCGGGGGCGAAATTCCCGATTCTCCCCCGATCCCACAACAGGCAGGGACCCCCTGGGACCCCAAAAAACCCCCGGGGACCCCCCAAAAACCCCCGGGGGACCCCCCAAAAACCCCTCCCTTGGGGACCCCTCCCCAGCACAGTCCCAGGCGGGGAACTGGGGACAAACCCGAGGGTTTTGGGGTCAGAAAAGGGGAAATGTGTCCCTTTGTGGGGTTAGGGGGATCTTCCCACCCCAAAACACCCCGGGGACCCCCCAAAACCTCCGCCTTGGGGACCCCTCCCCAGCACAGTCCCAGGCGGGGAATTGGGGACAGACCCGAGGGTTTTGGGGTCAGAAAAGGGGAAATGTGTCCCTTTGTGGGGTTAGGGGGATCTTCCCACCCCAAAACACCCCGGGGACCCCCAAAAAACCCCCGGGGACCCCCCAAAACCTCCGCCTTGGGGACCCCTCCCCAGCACAGTCCCAGGTGGGGAATTGGGGACAGACCCGAGGGGTTTGGGGTCAGAAAAGGGGAAACCCGTCCCTTTGTAAGGTCAGGGGGATCTTCCCACCCCAAACCCCCTGGAGAGCACCCCGGGACCCCCAAATTCTGGCTCCGCCACCCCTGATGGGGATCCCCCTCCCCAAAACAGACCCAGGCGGGGAACTGGGGACAGACCCGAGGGTTTTGGGGTCAGGAAAGGGGAAACCCGTCCGGTTGTGGGGCCGAGGGGATCATCCCACCCCAAAACATGCGGGGAGCACCCAGGGACCCCAAAACCCCCCCGGGACCCCCAAACCCCCCCGGGACCCCCAAACCCCCCCCTCTGCCGGGCCCCCCCTCCCCGGCCCGGTCCCGGGCGGGGTTCGGGGGCGGGGCCGAGGTTTTGGGGCAGAAAAGGGGGAATCCGTGGGGCTGTGGGGTCGGGGCTCCCGCGCTGGCTGTGGGGTCGGGGTTTGGCACGCGACGCAGCCCTTCGGGGTCCCGGGGCCCTGCGGGGACACCCCGCTGTGGGGTGGGGGTCCCCGCAGGGAGGAGACCCCAAAACCCGGCCTGGCTTTGGGGCAGCCCCTCCCCAACACTCAATCCCCTTTTTGGGGCCATTCCCCCAACCCTATAATTCCCTTTTTGGGGTTTTTCCCCAACCCTTCCATCCCCTTTTTGGGGCCATTTTCCAAACCCTTTAATTCCCTTTTTGGGGCCATTCCCCCTCCCCAACCCTTTAACCCCCTCTGTTTTGGGGTCTGGGCTGTCCCCCAAATGTCCCTTTTTGGGGACACCCCAACCCTTCATCCCTCGCTCTTTTGGGGTCCCCTAATTGTGCCTTATTGAGGACACCCCAAACCCTTTAACGCCGGGTTTTTGGGGTCCCCCAAATCTCCCTTTTGGGGACACCTCGAACCCTTTAACCCCGGCTCTTTTTGGGGTCTGGGGTGTCCCCCAAATCTCCCTTTTTGGGGACACCCCAACCCTTTAACCCCGGCTCTTTTGGGGTCCCCCAAATCTCCCTTTTGGGGACACCCCAAACCCTTTAACCCCGCCCTCTTTTGGGGTCCCCTAATTGTCCCTTTTTGAGGACACCCCAAACCCTTTAACACCGGGTTTTTGGGGTCCCCCAAATCTCCATTTTAGGGACACCCCAAACCCTTTAACGCCGGGTTTTTGGGGTCCCCTAAATCTCCATTTTAGGGACACCCCAAACCCTTTAACGCCGCGTTTTTTGGGGTCCCCCAAATCCCCCTTTTTGGGGTTCCCCCCTCCCCCCGCCCCCCGTCCCCGGCAGTTTTGGGGTCGGGTCCCTTTGGGGTGCCCTCACCTGCGGCCCTATGTCACCTCCTCGGCCGTGTCCTCGGGGCCGTTCTGCTCGCCGCCCCCCGGCGCCGCTTTTGGGGGCCGCGGGCTCGGCTTTTTGGGGTTCGCCGCCCTCCTGCGGGGCCTCGGGGGGGCTGGGGCCCTGCGGGGCGACAGTTGGGGTGCCCCCGAGATTTTTGGGGTGCCCCGCAGTTTTTGGGGTCCCCGCGTGGTTTTTGGGGTCCCCGAGGTTTTGGGGTTCCCGTGGTTTTTGGGGTTCCCGTGGTTTTGGGGTTCCTGGGTATTTTATGGGGATCCCCCCCCCTGCAGTTTTTGGGGTCCCCCCTCGGATTTTGGGATTCCTGAGGTTTTAGGATTTTTATGGGTTTGGGATTCCCGAGGTTTTTGGGATCCCTGTGTTTTTTGTGGGGATCCCCCCTCGGTTTTTGGGGTCCCCCCCTCGGTTTTTGGGATTCCTGGATTTTGGGGTCCCCGTGGTTTTTGGGATTCTCGTGGTTTTGGGGTTCCTGTGGTTTTTGTGGGGATCCCCCCCTTGGTTTTTGGGGTCTCCCCTCAGAATTTGGGATTCCTGAGGTTTTGGGGTCCCTACGATTTGGGGGATTCTTGTGGGTTTGGGATTTTTATGGGTTTGGGATTCCCGAGGTTTTTGGGATCCCTGTGTTTTTTGTGGGGATCCCCCCTCGGTTTTTGGGGTCCCCCCTCGGTTTTTGGGATTCCTGGGGTTTTGGGATTTTTATGGGTTTTGGGATTCTCGTGGTTTTTGGGATTCCTGAGGTTTCGGGGGTCCCCGTGGTTTTTGGGATTGCCGAGGTTTTGGGATTTTCACGTTTTTTTGGGATTCTCATGGTTTTGGTGTTTCCCTCCTGGTTTTTTGGGGACTCCTGCAGTTTTTTGGGGACCCCCCCCAGGGTTTTTGGATCCCCGTGGTTTTTTGGGACTCTGAGTTTTTTGGGGAACTCTCCCTGGTTTTGGGGACCCTCCTGTTTTTGGGGATCTTAGTGATTTTTGGATTTCCCGTGGTTTTTTGGGATTCCCGTGGCTTTTAGGGACACCCCCCCCCCCCCCGTTTTTGGGGACCCCTCTTGGTTTTTGGGGACTCCGGTGGCTTTTGGGATTCCTGTGTTTTTTAGGGCTCCCGCGGTTTTTTTGGGATTCCTGCGATTTTTGGGGATTCCCGCGGGGTTTTTTTTGGGATTCCCGCAGTTTTTGGGGATTCCCGCAGTTTTTGGGGTCCCCACTGCGGGGTTTTGGGGTCCCCACCTGGTCGTTGCCCTCGGGGGGGCTCCTGCAGACGATGTCGCTGTACTGGGGCTCCCCGGGGCTCTCCTCGGGCGGCGCCGTGGGCGTGGCGGCTGCGGGAAACGGGGCGAAAACGGGGGAAAACGGGAAAAATGGGGGAAATGGGAAAAAACACGGGGAAAATGGGGAAAAATGGGAATAAAAACGGGGGAAAATGGGAATAAAACCAGGGAAAATGGGAATAAAAACAGGGAAAATAGGAAAAATGGGGAAAATGGGAAAACAGGACAACAAGAAAATGGGTAAATGGGAAAATGAGAAAAATGGGAAAAATCAGAGCCGGGAACTGGGGAGTTGTGGAATTGGGGAGTTGGGATTTGGGAACTGGGGAATTAGGAACTGGAAATTGGGACTTGGGGATTGGGAATTGGGATTCGGGGATTTGGGGATTTGGGAGCTGGGAATTAGAAATTGGGAATTGGGATTTGGGGATTGGGATTGTGATTTGGGATTGGGATTGGGGATGGGGATTGGGGATTTGGGATTGGAATTGGGATTTGGGATTGGATTTGGGATTGGATTTGGGATCGGGATTGGATTGGGATTGGGGGTTTGGGATTGGATTTGGGATTGGGATTTGGGATTGGGATTTGGGATTGGGTTTGGGATTGGGGATTGGGATTGGGTTTGGGATTGGGGTTTGGGATTGGGATTGGGTTTCGGTTTGGGATCGGGTTTGGGTTTGGATCGGGATTCGGGGTTTGGGTTTGGGGCTGCCCACCTGCCTCGGCCGCCTTCTCGCTGTTGACCCTCCAGCACCAGAAGGCGCCGCCCAGGCCCACGGCCAGCAGGACCAGCGCCAGCACCACGTAGCCCGAGGTGGAGAAGGCCGAGGGACCCCCTGGCAGCGCCCGGGGACAGGGACAGCGTGCCAGGCACCGGGCACCGGGGTGCCACCCGCGGGTGCCAGCCCGCCGGGCCACCCGGGGGTGTCACCTCAGCTGTGTCATCTTGGCTGTGTCACCTCAGCTGTGCCACCCCAGCTGTGTCACCCTGGCCATGCCACCCCAGGTGTGTCACCTCAGCTGAGCCACCCAGGTGTGTCACCTCAGCTGTGTCACCTCAGCCATGTCACCCAAGTGTGCCACCTTGGCCGTGCCACCCTCAGCTGTGCCACCCCTGGGCTGTGCCACCCCAGGTGTGTCACCCTTGGCCATGCCACCCTCAACTGAGCCACCCCAGGTGTGTCCCCCCGGTCCTGTCCCCCTGGCAGTGCCACCCAGCTCTGTCCCCCACCCCGGCAGTGCCACCCTGGCTGTCCCCGGCTGTCCCCCTGGCAGTGCCACCCGCCTGTCCCCGCGGGTGCCACCCCCTGTGCCCCCGTCCCTCACCTCCGCCCTGGCACAGGCTCTGCAGGTCGAACAGGGCGACCTTGTGGTCGGCGGGGTTGCTGACGGTGCAGGCGTAGGTGGCGTTGGTGGCGGCGGGTGGCAGTGCCACGCGCAGGGTGGTGCCGTCGGGGGACAGCTGGTGGCGCCCGGGGCCCAGCTGGCCCCAGGCCAGGCTGTCGCGCCGCCAGGTGACATTGACGGCGCCGCGGCCGCTTGCCCTGGCACTGCAGGGTCAGGTTGCACCACTCGAGCGTGCTGGCCAGGAGCTGGCTGCGGGTGCGGGGCGCGGGCACGGCGTCTGCGGGTGCGGAAAATCCCAAAAATGACCCCAAAACCAGCCCCAAACCCTCCCGAGGCATGGCGTCTGCGGGTGGCACCAAAATCCCAAAAATGACCCCAAAAAACAGCCCAAAACCCCCCCAGGCATGGCGTCTGCAAGGGGTGGCACCAAATCCCAAAAATGACCCCAAAACCAGCCCCAAAACCTCCCCGAGGCACGGCCTCTGCGGGTGGCACCGAAATCCCAAAAGAAACCCCAAATATTTGTGCTCCGTGCCTCAGTTTCCCCGCCCAAACCCCTACTTAACCCAATGAATAACGCACTAATTAATTAACTAATTAATTAATTAACAAATCGAGCCTCCCTCACCGTAGACAGTGAGGTTGAAGGCCTGGTCACCCACCAGTCCTGGCCAAAACCCCATTTGTGCTCTGTGCCTCAGTTTCCCCACCCAACCCACAACTCAACTCAACAACTAATTTAATTAATTAACTAATTAATTAGCCGTTCCCCCTTACCATAGATGGACAGGTTGAAGAACTGACTATCCACCAGGGCCGGCCAAAACCCCGTGGTTTGTGCACATTGGTGCTCCGTGCCTCAGTTTCCCCACCCAAACCCCTACTTAACCCAATCAATAATACACTAATTAATTAACCAATTAATTAGCCATTCCCCCTCACCGTAGACAGTCAGGTTGAAGGCCTGGTCCTCCACCAGGGCTGACCAAACCCCATTTGTGCTCTGTGACTCAGTTTCCCCACCCAAGCCCCGTCTAAGTCAGTGATTAATTTAATTAATTTAACTAATTAATTAGCCGTTTCCCTCTCACCGTAGACGGTGAGGTTGAAGGCCTGGTCCTCCACCAGGGCGGGCTGCAGCTTGATCCTGGCGGCGAAGACGCCGCTGTCGCCGCGCTGCAGCAGCCGCAGCCGCAGCGCCGTGGCCCCCGCGGGCTCCAGGCGCCGCCCGAAGCGGTCGCGCGGGTCCGGCCGCTCGAAGCCCCCCGCGCCCACCTCGGCCACCTGGATGGTGGCACCGCCGCCGCCCGAGAAGCTCCACTCGATCTCCTTCACCGTCTGTTGGGCAGCAGCGCCGGCGACAGCAGCACGGAGCCGCCGAGCACGCCGTGAACCTGCCGGGGCGGGGCGCGGCTCTGCCCGAACAGCAGCTCTGTGACAGAAAAATGGCACCTGAGAGGGCTTGGGGACATCTGGGGACATCTGGGGACATCTGGGGACATCCTTGTTGGGGGTGACAGCAGCATGGAGCCGCCCAGCACGCCGTGAACCTGCTGGGGCGGGGCACGGGTCTGCCCAAACAGCAGCTCTGTGACACAAAATAATGGCACCTGAGAGGGCTTGGGGACATCTGGGGACATCTAGAGATGGTCTGGTGGGGTGGCAGTGCCAGTGACAGCAGCACGGAGCCAACCAGGACATCATGAACCCGCCCAAGACGCCGTGAACTGCCGGGGCGGGGCACGGGACTGCCCAAACAGCAGCTCTGTGACACAAAATAATGGCACCTGAGAGGGCTTGGGGACATCTGGGGACACTTGGGGACATCTGGGGACCGTTTTGTTGGAGGTGGCAGCAGCACGGAGCCGCTGAGCACGCCTTGAACCTGCCCAGGACTGGCCAAACACCAGCTCTGCCACACAAAAATGTCACCACAGGGGTTTGGGGACAACTGGGGACACTTGGGGACATGTGGGGGACACTTGGGACCTCCTTCTTGGGGGTGGCACAGCACGGAGCCGCCCAGGACGGCGTTCACCTGCCCAGGATTGGCTGCAGAGCAGCTCTGGGTCACAAAATGTCACCAGAGGGGATCTGGGGACAACTGGGGACATCAGGGGATGTCTGGGGGCGTTTTTTAGGACGTTTGGGGAGCATTTTGAGGGTGTTTGGGGGCTTTTAGGGACACTTGGGGGCATTTTGGGAACTTTTTAGGATGTTTGGGGACATTTGGAGCCATTTGAGGGCATTTTGGGGACATTTGGGGACATTTGGGGACGTCTGGGGAGGAAGAGGAGGAAGAGGAGGAGGAGGAGCGTCCTGGCAGCGGCCTTGGCCGCGTTCGGAGCCGTCGGTGTCGTCAAAAAAAAAGCAGAAATTTTGGGGCAAAGCGGCCCAAAAAGGTGAATCAATCCAGGAGAGGAATTTCCTCCCACAAGAGAAGGCAAGGCGGAAATTTTGGGGGAAAAAGCGGCAGAAAAGGGGAATTCAAAAGGGGAATTCTTGCGGGTTTGGAGCGGTGTGCGAAGCGGGCGTTGCCAAAAAGAGAGGGAAAAGCAGAAATTTTGGGGAAAAATCGGCAAAAACGGCAAATGCACAAACGTGGGGTCTCTGAGCCTCCAAAAAAGCGAGGGGAAGGCAGAGGTTTTGGGGGAAAAATCGGCCAAAAAGGTCAAAAGCTAAAAACTACAGGTTCAGATGCGGCCCCATCTGAACTCGGGGCTCTCACCAGAACAACGCTCCAGGAGAGACTGGGTGGAATTCCCAGCCAGAATCTCCAAAACCTCATTTTCTGCCTCAAAACGCGCCTCCTGCCAGAGCCCTGCGGAAAACCGAGAACGGGGGAGGTTTTTTGGGGAGAATTTCTGAAAAATTGGGGTTTTGGGGGCTGAATTTCTGCAAAATTCCGGGTTTTTGGGGGAGGAGAATTTCCACAAAAATGGAGTTTATTTGGGGTAGAATTTCTGCAGAATTGGGGGGGGTTAGGGTAGAATTTCTGCAAAATTTGGGGAATTTTGGGGCAGAATTTCTGCAAATTCGGGGGTTTTGTGCTTTTTTGGGTTTTATTTGGGGTAGAATTTCTGCAAATTTGGGGATTTTGGGGCAGAATTTCTGCAAAATTGGGTTTTTTTTGGGGCAGAATTTTACCCAATTCCTGCTCCCAGGAGCCGCTGGGCAGCTCCAGGCAGGGATAAAACCCCAAAAATTTTGGGATTGGCGATTCCCCCCGGGCCGGGCCCTGATCCCAGCCCGGGGGAAAGTGCTGAGATTCCATTTGGGGATTTTTTTTTTTGGCATTTCCCTGGAAAAATTGCACTCGGCGCCGCCTCCCCCGCTCCTGGCAGCGCCCTCCCCCCGCCAAGCTGTCACCTGCGCCACCCCCGCGTCCTGGCACCGGAACCTCGGGAATCATCCCGGGAATTCGGGAATTTCGGGAATCATTCCGGGAATTTCGGGGCCAGCGGGGATGGGACGGGCCCGGGACATTCCCGGTGTCCCCTCCCGGTCCTTGTCCCGATGAAACCGGGGCTCAGCCCGGGCGGCGCTCGGTGCAGTTCCGTTTGGCCCGGGTTTGACTCCTGCTTTTCCCGGGTTTAATTCCTGCTTTTCCCGGGTTTAAATTCCTGCTTTTCCCGGGTTTAATTCCTGTTTTCCCGGGTTTGACTCCTGCTTTTCCCGGGTTTAATTCCTGTTTTCCCGGTTTAATTCCTGCTTTTCCCAGGTTTGATTCCTGCTTTTCCCAGGTTTGATTCCTGCTTTTCCCAGGTTTGATTCCTGCTTTTTCCTAAGTTTCATCCTTGTTCATCCCGGGTTTCATCCCTGCTCATCCCGGGATTGATTCCTGCTTTTCCCGGGTTTGATTCCTGCTTTCCCCAGTCTTTCCCAGGTTTAATTCCTGCTTTTCCCGAGTTTCATCCCTGCTCATCCGGGTTTCACCCCTGCTTTCCCCGGGTTTCATCCCTGCTTTTCCAGCCCGACTTTAAACCCGAGGGAATTTTTGAGCGCTCGGTGAAGTTTTTCGGGGGGTGAAGCAGCAGGGGGGGATGCTGAGAGCAAGGAGGGGCTGGGGAAGGAATTCCAAAACCCCCCGGAATTCCAAACCCCTCTCCCGAATCCCCAGACCCGCTCCCCCTCTCCATCCCCCCCATTTCCTCTGCAGCCCCCCGGGGGCTCCCTGAGCTTTTCCCGGGATTTTTTCCCCCTTTTCCCACCCCGGGATTCGGGAGGAGCGGGGGGATGCTCGGCCCCTCCCGCGCCAAGCGCCGCCCCGGCTCAGCCTGTTTATCCCAGATTTTGGTTTTTTTGGGAGCACGAGGCTCTCCCGCAGCGCGGAGAGGAGGGAGGAGGCAGAGCGGGATCCATCCCTGCTCCCAGTCCACCCCAAACCTCCGAAAACGCCCCAAAATCAACTCCAGCCTCGTTTTAACCCGCGGCGCTTCCCCCCGAGCCGGGCTCTGCTTCTCCTCGCTTCCCACGCTCCAAATCCCGGGAATTGATTTTTTTCCCACCTTTCCGGGCTGGTTTTTTTGGAGCATCACCTGGCGGCACCATCCCCGCCCGGCCCCGCCAGGCCAATAATCAGCGAGGCAAATGAACCCCGTAATTAACGCTGCCCGTCCGAGCGGCCGCTTTCCCGCAGGAATGTTCCCGGAGGGGATTGAGGGGAATTCTGGAATCTTTGGGAATTCCGGGGGGATCCCGCTCCCGGCTTTACGTAAGGAGCCGCTCCCCGACCCCGGCGAGGAAAAAAAAATAATAAATCGCAGCCCCCCCCAATCAAAAAAAAAACCCAAAAAAATCCGCGTGGGGGAGCCGGGGCCGCTGGATGCGGAATTCCAGAGCTTTCCAGGGAGCGGGGGGGGCCCGGCCCGAGCCCCCCGGGGGTCCCGCGGGTCGCCCCCCACTCACCTGGGCCGAGCCCCAGCAGCGCCAGGAGCAGCGAGGGCAGGCGCGACCCCCGCGGCGCTCCCCGCTCCATCCCCGCCGGCTTTGGGGTTGTTTTCCCGGGAATTGGCTCGGCCGGCTCGGCTCGGAGCGGGAATCAGCGGCCGGAGCGGCGAGGAGGAGGAGGAGGAGGAGGAGGAGGAGGAGGAGGAGGAGGAGGGGGAGGAAGGAGGAGCGACCACCCCGGAGCCGCAGCCCGCGGGGCGCGGAGCATCGCGGGGCTCGGGGCTCGGGAGAGCCGGGGGGACCGGGAGTTGGGGGGGAAATCTGGGAATTGGGGGGAAATCTGGGAATTGGGGGGGAAAAACGGGAATTGGGGGGGAATCTGGGAATTGGGGGGGAATATGGGAATTGGGGGGGAGAAAACGGGAATTGGGGGGGGAAATCTGGGAATTGGGGGGAGAAGAACGGGAATGGGGGGGGAAAAACGGGAATGAAATCTGGGAATTGGGGGGGGAATAAACCGGGAACGGGGCAAATAAACCGGGAGTGGGGGGGAAATAAAGCGGGAATGGGGGGGAAAAAACACCGGCAATAGGGCGGAAAAACGGGAATGGGAGGAAATAAACCGGGAAAAGGGGGGAAATAAACGGGAATGGGGGGAAATAACCCGGGAATGGGGGGCAGAAAAACACCGGGGATAGGGGGAGAATGGGAGAAATAGGGGGGAAATCGGGGGGGAAAAACGGGAACGGGGAAAGTGCGGGAGCGGGGGAAAAATCCCCGGGAAGGGGGGGAATGCGGGAATGGGGGGGAAAAATCCCCGGGAAGGGGAATGCGGGGATGGGGGGGAAGCCCCGGGATCGGGAGCGGGAGCGGGCGGAGCGCGCGGTGATGGCGGGGGCTGCGCTGAGCCCGAGCCGGATCAGAGCCCGGATCAGAGCCCGGATCAGAGCCCGGATCAGAGCCCGGATCAGCGCCCGCGACAGCTCCGGGGGGGAAAACACTCCGGGAAAAGAGAATTCCCGCAGTTCCAGAGCGCCCCGGGGCGCTGCAGGGGGTCTGGGGAGGGAGATGCCGGAATCTTCCCTTCCCTTCCCTTCCCTTCCCTTCCCTTCCCTTCCCTTCCCTTCCCTTCCCTTCCTTCCCTTCCCTTCCTTCCCTTCCCTTCCCTTCCCTTCCTTCCCTTCCCTTCCCTTCCCCTCCCCTCCCCTCCCAAATTCCCTTTCCTTTTCCCCAAAACTTTGGGGTGTTGGCCTTCCCTTCCCCTCCCCTCCCCTCCCAAATTCCCTTTCCTTTTCCCCAAAACTTTGGGGGTGTTGGGAATGCGGGGCTGGCACACAAGGGGTTAATCCCAGCTTTGTTTTTCCCGGATTTTTGTTTTTTGAGGAATTCCCCCCCATGGACAAGGAGCGGCCGGGTGTCCCAAAAAAAAAAATCGAATTTTGGTGCCCCAGATCCCTCCAGGATTCACCTTGTCCCCCCTCTCATCCCCAAAAAAAAAAAACCCTGGGAAAAGGAATGAGGGTCCCGGGCTGGGCTAATTAACAGCAATTAAGGGTTAATGAGGGGTTAATGACGGGCGATGAAACCTCTGGAATTCCAGGAGGGAGAGAGGGAAAAGCTTGGAGCGAAGCCCGGCCCGGGAAACTCAGAATTCCTGGAAGGAAAATTGAATTTATTCCAAAACAGTCCAGGATCCAAGGTGAAACAACGCCGGGAACTGGGATGAGGATTCCTTTATTTTTATTTTTTTTGGTTTTATTGGGATCACAGCCAGGAAAACCTGGAAAAACCAGGAAGGAAAAACCATTCCCAAGGCCAGGAATATCCGGAGTTTTAGGGAATCCTGGAATAATTTGGAGCCGAAGTGTCCCAAGCTGGAATTTTAAGGAATTCCCTCTTTTTTTTTCCAGCCCCATTTCCTTGGATCATCTCCTGGGAGATCCTTCCATGTGGAAATGAAGGAATTTGAAGGAATCTTAAAGAATTTGAAGGAATTCCCATTTCTTTCCAGGCCCATTTTCCTCATCCCTGTGATCCTTCCATGTGGAAATTAAGGAAGGTTCAGGAATTTTGAGGCATTTTCAGGAATTTTAAGGATTTTTTTTTTCAGGAATGTTAAGGCACTTTAAAGAATTTTCAGGGAATTCCAAGGGATTTTCAGAAATTTTCAGGGATTTTAAGGGAAATTTAGAGGGATTTTAGGGAATTTTTGAGGAATTTTTTCAGAATTTTCAGGGATTTTAGGGGATTTTTTGGAGGAAATTTTCAGGAATTTTAAGGGATTTTCAAGAATTGGGGAAGGCTCCGTGGGACAGACGGATCCGTCCCCATCCCGGCGCTTTTCCAGAACGTTCCGCAGGGTTGGGCTCGGCCCAGGCCCCAGGTTTGGGGTGAAGGCGCCGAGGGAAAATAAAAACCCCGGGAGGGAGGAATTTGGGGGAAGTTTTGGGGAAATCCGGAGTTTTCTGGGGTGGGGGGAAGGCCTCGATCCACCGGGATCCATCCAAACCCGGGGAAAAGGGAAACAAATCCAGGGTTTGGGCACCCCAAATGCAGGAATGGGAACGCAAATTTAGGGATGGGGAACCCCAAAGCCAGGGGATGAGGGATCCCAAATTCAGGGAAGTGAACCCAAAATCAGTGACTGGACCCCAAATTAAGGGAATGAGGGATTCCAAACTTGGCATGTGAACCGAAATTTAGGGATATGAACCCAAATTTAGGGATTGGGAACCCCAAATCAATTCCAGGGGATGAGGGATCCCAAATTTAGGGATGTTGACCCGAATTCAGGGATGTGAACCCAAAATCAGTGATTGGACACAAAATTAAGGGAATGAGGGATTCCAAACTTGGGATATGAGCCCAAATTCAGGGATGTGACCCCAAAATTAGGGATGTGATCCCAAATCCAGGAATGGAGGACCCCAAACCCCACAGAATTGGGGGAACCCTCAAAGCCCCCTTTGGGACCCCCCAAACCCCCCCGGGGCTGCTCCCCGAGGGCCCAAGCGGGGGGAAAAGGGAGAATTTTGGGATTTTTGTCCCCAAAACCCCCCGGGACCCCAAAATCCCCTCATGGCACGGCGATGACGTCATGGCGAGGCCACGCCCACGACACTATGGCGGGGCGGAAATCTCGCGAGAACGCGCGGTTAATCCCGAGGTCATAAATAGCCCGGCTGAGGGACGCGGCCCTCAGAGCCCGCCCAGCCGGGGGCGGGCGCGGAAGGGGGGGACGCTGCGCTGCGGGCCCGGCTAGGCCGCGTCATGGCGGCGTTCGTGAGGGGAGCGGGGACGAACCCCGGGAATTCCCTCCGGGAATTCGCCAATTCCCCCTTGGAATGGCATCCCAGCCTTGGAGGGACAGCGCTGTCCCCCTGTCCCGCTGTCCCCTGGCTGGGGGCGCGGGAAGAGCCGTGCGGGGAAACTGAGGCACGGTGGATCGCACGTTTCCATTTTTCCGCATCAAATCCTTGAAAATCTCTCCTGATTCCTCCTCTTCCTCTTCCGACAGCCCGCGATTTATGGAGAATTCCAATAAAATTGGTTTATTTTGTCACTTATTGGTGTTTATTATTGGTGTTTATTATTGGTGGTGTTTGGTCACCAGTCGGGGAAGGGAAGGGCTGGAAGGTGAAATTCCAGCGGGACGTGTTAAAAAATGGGATTTTCCTTCCAAAAGCCAAATTCCGGATTCCGGGAGGGAATCCTGATTTAATTATTGGATTAAAATGGGTTTTGTATAAAGGGAGGCACAAGGAAGGAGGAGGCAAAGGATTTGTGAGGAAAATTCCCGGGGAATAAACGGGGATAAAGGCAGGAATAAATCAGATAAATCCCTGGAATGAATTCATCTGGAAGTTTGGATTTTTTAGAATTGTATTGCCAGCAAAACCCCTCCAGGGATTTGAGAACGCTGGAATTGCAGGAATTACGGATGGAAAAGGAAAATATTCCGCTCCATCCATTCCTCAATTCTCCCAGAAAAACAATTAAGGAATGACAAAAATCTCCCTTTTTAGGTAAAATACCCCCCAAAATAAAAAGAAAACTCAGAGCCACTTAAATGTTTTGGTTTTTTTTTTTTACCATTTATATTTATATATATATATATAAAAAAATTAAATATATATAATATATCGTGTTTAAGACTAAAAATATAGTACAGAATATTTAAAAAAAAAAGGAAAATGCAACATAAAAAAAATGGGAATGGGGAGAGATCGCGGAATTCTGGGGGGGAAAGGAACGGGGGAGGGTCTCTAAACCAACCTGTGCTAAAAAAAAGGGGGAAATTCCATTTTCCAGCCCCAAAGTGGGGCTGGAATTTTAAAGCTTCCCGGTGGCCGGGGCGGGGCTGCCCCTCTTCCCGTGGGATATTGCTCTGGAGTTTGGGGGGCAGCACCTGGAGCGGGAATTCCCTCCCCCCTCGAGTTTTGGGGTCAATTCAGGCACCTTTGGGATCCCCAAAGGGGGGTTTTGGGCCCGTCCTGACGGGACCTTTCTTGTGGATTTTGGGAATTTCGGGAGAAGGGAATGAGGGGGGAGGGTCCCAGGGGCTCGTACCGGGATTGGCAACGGGGGATTTGGGAATTCGGGGGATTTTGGGAAGCTCCCGACCCCGGGGTGGGCCCTTGAGGGGAGGGGAGGGGTCTTGTACCTAATCCCGGGGGTTTTTTGGGAATCGACCGGGAATTCCCTCCAAAATTCACCCGCAAAATCCCCAATCCCAAATTTGGGCTCCATTGGGAACTCCCTCCAAAATTCACCCGCAAAATCCCAAACTGGGGCTGGGAATCCTCTGGGAATTCCCTCCAAAACTCATCCCCCAAATCCCTAATCCCAAACTGGGGTCCCTTTGGGAATTTGGGAATTCCCTCCAAAACTCATCCGCAAAATCCCCGGTCCTAAATTGGGGCTCTTTTGGGAATTTGGGAATTGGGGCTGGGAGCTCCCTCCAAAATTCACCTGCAAAATCCCCAATCCCAAATTTGGGCTCCTTTGGGAATTCCCTCCAAAATTCACCCGCAAAATCCCAAACTGGGGCTGGGAATCCTCTGGGAATTCCCTCCAAAACTCATCCCCCAAATCCCCAATCCCAAATTGGGATCCCTTTGGGAATTCCCTCCAAAACTCATCCCCCAAATCCCCAGTCCCAGACCGGGGTCCCTTTGGGAATTTGGGAACTGGGGCTGGGAATTCCCTCCAGAACTCAATCCCCCCCAAATCCCCAGTCCCAAACCGGGGTCCCCGGTGCCCCCCAGTCCCCGGCCCAGGGAGAGGGGCCCGGCCGAGCTCCTGATCCCGACGTTTCGGTTTCCCGGGATCCCCAGGATTCCTGGGAATGCGATTATTCCCAGCTGGATTTACATTCACAGGAGGGACCCCCAGCTCTGGGGTCGCCCCGGGATGGGATCGGGGGATCCCAGCGCCGCCTTTCCCGTGGGAGCGGTGTGCGTACGGAACGGGGGCTGCTCCCCAAACCCCAAACTCCCGCCGCTCCAGGGGGATTTGGGGATGGGGAGAACGGGGGCAGCCGTCCCTGAGGGAGGGGGGCCCAAAATCAAGGCACAGGGAATGGGAATGGTTCGGGATGGGGCGTTGTTGTGGGGTTTGTGCGTCCCCTCTGGATCTGGGGACACGCAGAACCCTCCTGCTGATCCCGATGGGAATGGGAATGGCAGTGGTTCGGGATGGGGCTGGTTTTGGGATTTCTGTGTCCCTCTGGATTTGGGAACATGCAGATCCCAATGGGAATGGCAGTGGTTCGGGATGGGGCTGGTTTTGGGATTTCTGTGTCCCTCTGGATTTGGGAACATGCGGATCCCAATGGGAATGGGAATGGGAATGGGAATGGGAATGGGAATGGGAATGGGATTGGGAATGGTTTGGGATGAGGCTGTTTTTGGGATTTGTGTGTTCCTCTGGATTCGGGAACACGGATCCCAATGGGAATGGGAATGGCTTGGGGAATTGGAATGGTTTAGGATGGGTTTTTTGGGGATGTGTGTGTCCCTCTGGGTTTGGGACCACAGATCCCAACGGGAATGGTTCAGGATGGGTTTTTTTGGGATGTGTGTGTCCCTCTGGATTTGGGAACACAGATCCCAACGGGAATGGTTTAGGATGGGTTTTTTGGGATGTGTGTGTCCCTCTGGATTTGGGAACACACAGATCCCAATGGGAATGGTTTAGGATGGGTTTTTTGGGATGTGTGTGTCCCTCTGGATTTGGGAACACACAGATCCCAACGGGAATGGTTCAGGATGGGTTTTTTTGGGATTTGTGTGTCCCTCTGGATTTGGGAACACACAGATCCCAACGGGAATGGTTTAGGATGGGTTTTTTGGGATGTGTGTGTCCCTCTGGATTTGGGAACACACAGATCCCAACGGGAATGGTTTAGGATGGGTTTTTTGGGGATGTGTGTGTCCCTCTGGATTTGGGAACACACAGATCCCAGCAGGAATGGTTCGGGACGGGGCTGTTTTTGGGATTTGCACGTCCCCCGGGGTTTAGGGACACGCAGAGCTGCTCCCCAACGACGACAGGGCTCAAACCCCGGCGGCGGGCGACGCGGGGAGGGGACAGGGCGGTGTCACCCCCATCCCTCCACCCGCGGGGGCGGGAAAGTACCGGCGGAAAAAGAACCAACGGAATGAACGGAAGCTCCAAGGAAACCGGGGGAACCGGGTGAGGGAGGGATCGCGGGGCGAACCCCTGAATATCAGGGGACGCCGGTGAGGTACCCGCGGAGCCGCGCCCGCCCTAGACGTGCGTCTGCATGCGCTGCTGGAAGCGCTGCCCGTAGTCCGAGTGCTGCGAGGTGTAGGAGAAGCGCGCCGCGCTGCCGAACTTGCCCACGGCCTCGTAGGCCTCGTAGGCGCCGCGCTCCAGCCCCGCGGCCGCGCCGAAGCCCAGCCGGTAGGGTGGGAAGGCCGCGCCGCCCGGGAAGGCCGCGCCGCCCGCGTAGTTCTCGTAGGACAGCTGGCTGGCCGTGTCCCCCGCCGCCGTCCCCGCCGCCGCCGCCGCCGCCTCGGCGGGGAACTCGGGGCCGCCGCGGGGGTAGGAGCTGAGCTGGGCGTAGCCGCTGGAGTGCGAGAGGCGCGAGGGCGGCCGCGCCTCGAAGCGGCCGGGGCCCGGCGCGCGGTAGTCGCCGTAGAGGACGGAGCGCGAGGCCGGGCGCTCCTCGTGGGCGCGGACGTTGTAGTAGCCGTTGGTGGGGTCCTGGATGGGGGGGAAAGAAAAACGAGGGGAAAATCCAGCGGGTTTTGGGAATTCTGGGGTTGGGTGGAGGGGTTGGGGTGGGGAGGGGCGTGGCAATGGAGGGTGGGGGTCCTTTGGGATTGTTAGTGGGGGGTGGGAGTTCCTTAGGATTGTTTTGGGGGGTGGGAACTCCTCGGGATTTCCTGGGGGATGGAACTAGGGCAGGGCTGGATTCATGGAACTCTGGATCTCTTGGATTTACGGGATATCGAGGGTGGAATGGACACACCAAGATCATCCGAAATCCCACCCTGTCCCTTGGGAGCCTTGTCCAAACACTCCTGGAATTTTTGGGGCCGTGCCCATTCCCTTAGGGAATGCTCCAGAGCCTGACACCCTCTTTCCCTAAAATCCATCCCAAATCCCTCTTGGAACATCTCCTTCCTTCCCTGCGATCCCATCCCTGATCCCAGAGAGCCAAGCTGCACATTCCCAAAATTTCCCCTCCTTCCCAACAATTCCACCTCCTCACGCCTGAAATCCCTGGAGTTTTCCACCCATTCCAGGGGAAGAAAAAAAAAAAAAAAAGAAAATTTGGGATCTGCCCCTCTCTTCCCACCCTAAAATCCCGGCGGGACCGGACCTTGAGCTCGTACTCCTCGCGGGTGTCGATGGTGTCGCAGCGCAGGTCCTGCTTCAAGTCCACGTCATCCTTGAACGACTGGAAAACCCACGGGAACGTGGAATTATGGAATTATGGAATTACGGAATGGGGTGGGCGGGGAGGAGCCTTGAGACCCATCCCGTGGTGGGAAGGGGTGGCTCCCGATAGCCCAGGCGGATCCAAGGTGGAGCTGGGCGCTTCCAGGGATGGGGAATCCATGGGGTCATGGGATCCATGGGATCAGGGATGGGGAATCCATGGAATCAGGGATGGGGAATCCATGGGATCAGGGATGGGGAATCCATGGGGTCATGGAATCCATGGAATCAGGGATGGGGAATCCATGGGATCATGGAATCCATGGCATCATGGATGGGGAATCCACGGGGGTCATGGATGGGTCCAGGACGGATCCCTAAAATCCCATTAAACCGGCCCAGGGACCGCTGGAATTCTTTGGGATGGAAAAGACCCTTAAAGATCCGAGGGCAGGGACATTCCCACCATCCTGGGTGGCTCCAGCTGGGCCTTGGGGACACTCCCAGGGCTGGGGACACTCCCAGGCTGGGGACACTCCCAGGGCTGGGGACACTCCCAACATTGGGGACACTCCCAGGCTGGGGACACTCCCAGGGCTGGGGACACTCCCGGGCTGGGGACACTCCCAGGGCTGGGGACACTCCCGGGCTGGGGACACTCCCAACGTTGGGGACACTCCCAGGGCTGGGGACACTCCCAACATTGGGGACACTCCCAGGCTGGGGACACTCCCAGGCTGGGGACACTCCCAACGTTGGGGACACTCCCAGGGCTGGGGACACTCCCAGGCTGGGGACACTCCCGGGTTGGGGACACTCCCAGGGCTGGGGACACTCCCGGGTTGGGGACACTCCGAGCCAGCGCCTCCCGGCCATCCCAGTGACAATTCCCCGCCGGGATCGCGGCCTGGCCGCGTGTCCCGTGTCCCTCACCGAGTAGATGGCCTTCATGACGCGGGTGGCCGTGGACACGCTGGCCGTGTCCTCCTCCCTGTCCGCGTGCAGCGTCAGCGGCTCCCGGTTCACCGTCTCCACCTTGATGTCCAGCTTGCGCAGCGTGACGTCCTTGCGGCCTGCCGGGCGACCACAGGGTGACCAGGGAGTGACCACGGCGTGACCACGAAGTGACCCCAAAATGACCATGAAATGACCCCCAAAGAGACACCCAGAGTGACCACAGAGTGACCATGGAGTGACCACTGAGTCACCACCATAGAGACACCCAGAGTGACCACAAGTGACCATGAAGTGACCCCACAGAGACACCCAGAGTGACCACAGAGTGAGCACGAAGTGACCACAAAATGACCATGAAGTGACCCCCAAAGAGACACCCAGAGTGACCATGAAGTGACCACAGAGTGACTACTGAGTGACCCCCATAGAGACACCCAGAGTGACCACAGAGTGACCACGCAGTGAGCACGGAGTGAGCACAAAGTGACCACAGAATGACTGTGAAGTGACCCCAAAAGAGACACCCAGAGTGACCACAGAGTGACCATGAAGTGACCCCAAAAGAGACACCCAGAGTGACCCTTGAGTGACCCCCATAGAAACACCCAGTGACCACAGAGTGACCCCTGCGTGACCCCTGCGTGACCCCGCTGTCCGCACTCACTTCCTTTGCGGCGCCGGTACAGGAAGCAGGCGAGGGCCACCAGGCAGCTGATGAGGAGGATGCTGGCCCCGATGGTGGCCCCGGCGATGATGCCCACGGGCAGGACCTCTGCGGGGACACGGCCGCTTGGGGACGGGGCAGTGCCACAGCCACGCCTCTCCTCCCGGCGTGCCCCGCAGCTCGGCTCGGAGAGGGATTGGGGGGTCCCCAAGTCCAAGATGGGACCGAGCCCCAGCTGGTCACCCACAATTCCAGGAATTCCTCGGAGAGCCCAACCCCATCCACGGCCTCACCACCTTTTCCAGGAGGAATTCCCACAGATTTCCAACTCGAGGCCACCCAAAACTGTCCCTGAGCTCCCTGCTGGTGTCACCTTTCTCCTCGAGCTGGATGATGGCTGTGCTGGGCTCAAGGTTGTCCCAACCAACCCAACTCAAGGCCACCCAAATTGTCCCCAAACTCCCTGCCAGTGTCACCTTTGCCCAACCCAAAGTTGTCCCAACCTGACCCAACCCGAGGCCACCCAAAACTGTCCCCAAGCTCCCTGCAGGTGTCACCTTTGTCCTCGAGCTGGATGATGGCCATGTCTGGCCCAAGTTTGTCCCAGTCCAACCCAACTGGAGGTCACCCAGATTGTCCCCATTCTCCCTGCCGGTGTCACCTTTCTCCTCGAGCTGGATGATGGCCATGCCTGGCCCAAAGTTGTCCCAACCCAACCCAACTGGAGGTCACCCAGCTTGTCCCCAAGCTCTGTCCCATGTCACCTTTCTCCTCGAGCTGGATGACGGCCGTGCCGGGCCCGAAGCTGTCCCAACCCAACCCAACCCATCTCGAGGTCACCCAGCTTGTCCCCAGGCTCTGTCCCATGTCACCTTTCTCCTCGAGCTGGATGATGGCCGTGCCTGGCCCAAGTTTGTCCCAGCCCAACTGGAGGCCACCCAGACTGTCCCCAAGCTCTGTCCCGTGTCACCTTTCTCCTCGAGCTGGATGATGGCCGTGCCTGGCCCAAGTTTGTCCCAGCCCAACTGGAGGCCACCCAGACTGTCCCCAAGCTCTGTCCCATGTCACCTTTCTCCTCGAGCTGGATGATGGCCGTGCCTGGCCCAAGTTTGTCCCAACCCAACCCATCTCAAGGTCACCCAGACTGTCCCCAAGCTCTGTCCCGTGTCACCTTTCTCCTCGAGCTGGATGATGGCGGTGCCGGGCCCGAAGCTGTTCCAGGCCGTGCAGTTGTAGCGCGTCTGGAAGTCGGCGTCCACGACGTTCTGGATGCTCAGCGTGGACAGCACGCCGCTGCCCGTGTTGCTCCTCTCCACCGTGTAGCGCTCCAGCGTGCCCGCTTCCAGAATGTTCTCCTTCCACGCCCACGCCTGCGGGGGGGCGGCCTCAGCATTGACTGAAATAACCCTGAGCTCGTTTTATTCTGTTTAAATTGGGGGTTGTGGATTATTCTGATATTAATACAGTTATAACTATTAAATTTAATATTATTTATTTGTTTTATGTTTGTAAATTGTATTCTAAGTATATATATTAATATATATTACTTGCATCTTCATCATAAATTAACCTATATTATATTTATAAATAACTTTATAAATATAGATATTTATTTATATTATTTAATAGTTTATATTTTATATTTTATGTTTTATATTTTATATTTTATATTTATTCATTATACTATAAATATAAATATTTCTATTTATTTATATATATTTATTATAAACACAAATATAATATTTTATTTTTTTAATTTATTTATGTTGTATTTAATCTGTTTGATATTTGTAAATGATAAATACATATTAATACACATTAACTGTAATATATCTTTATAAAATAATTCCGTTTATATTTAGAAATAATTGTATAAATTTCTTAAATATTACCTATTTATTTACCTATTTATTCTACACTATTTTGTATTATTCATTTTACATTTACAGATTATACTTAATAGATAAATACAACCCCACGACATACTTAATTATATATATTGATATATATTTATTGTTTATATGTTATTAATATATATTCTTTATATATTATCAATATATATAATTTATATTGACATACAGATATAGCAATACGGGATAGATTGTTATATTAGATAGAATATTAGATATACTACAATATATTTTATATTAAAATATGAATTCAAGTGGCTATTTGATGATAAAATTCAGTGATATTTTGGAACGAAGTGGTTTTGTTGGTGGAGTTTGGGCTGTGCGGACTCACGATGCGGTCGGGCGGCGGCGTGCTGCCGATGAAGCACTCGACCTTGCCGCGGTCGCCGCGCACGGCGAACTGCACCGGCTCGCTGGAGATGATCGGGGGGCCTGGCAGCGGGGATTCGGGGTGGTCAGGGACGGGGAATCGGGGATTCGGGGTGGTCAGGGACGGGGAATCGGGGATTCGGGGTGGTCAGGGACGGGGAATCGGGGATTTGGGGTGGTCAGGGACGGGGAATCGGGGATTCGGGGTGGTCAGGGACGGGGAATCGGGGATTTGGGGTGATCCGGGGGGAAATTGGGGATTTGGGGTGATTGGGGGGCCTGGCAGCGGGGATTTGGGGTGGTCAGGGAGGGGGAATCGGGGATTCGGGGTGGTCAGGGACAGGGAATCGGGGATTTGGGATGATCGGGGGGCCTGGCAGCGGGGATTTGGGGTGGTCAGGGAGGGGGAATCGGGGATTCGGGGTGGTCAGGGACGGGGAATCGGGGATTCGGGGTGGTCAGGGACGGGGAATTGGGGATTTGGGGTGGTCAGGGACGGGGAATCGGGAATTTGGGGTGATCCGGGGGGAAACTGGGGATTCGGGGTGGTCCAAAGGGGAAATGGGGATATTCAGGGTGATCCAGGGAGAATCGGGGATTTGGGGTGATCCGGGGGGAAATAGGGGATTTGGGGTGACTGGGGGGGAATCGGGGATTTGGGGTGACTGGGGGGGAAACTGCAATATCTGAGGTGGTCTGGGATGGAAATGGGGATATTTGGGGTTGTCGGCGGGGAAATCGGGAATTTGGGGTGGTCCGGGGGGAAACTGGGATATTTGGGGTGGTCTGGGAGGGAAATCGGGAATTTGGGGTGTCCTGGGGGGATCCAAGCAGAGGAAATTCCTGGAGCTGTGTCCAGGCCAGGAGTGAGGGATTGGAGGATAAAATTCCCAGTTTTCGCTGGAATTGGGGAAGGGCTCGGGATCAGGGTTTGAGGGGGATAAAATCCCCAGTTTTAGCTGGAATTGGGAGAACCTCCCACAGGAAATTCCAGGTTGAAATTCCTGGAATTCCTGACCCCCCCATTGTCTCCCTGGAAGGAGGGATGGTGTGGAAAATCCCTTTCCAGGATTTATTCCCTTCCCATGATCCCATTTCACCCTTTCCCCTCAATCCTCAGTCCCAAACCCAACAAAAACCCCCAAATTCTGTTTCCCCCCCAATCCCAGCCACCCCAATCCGTAAAACCTAAAACTCCCTCTGCTTCCCCCGACCAAAAATGAGAGAATTTTTGGGGGGACGCCCCAGGGAATCCCAGGAGGTTTTGGGGCGGTTTTGGGGGATGCCCCAGGGAATCCCAGGAGGTTTTTGGGGTTTTTGAGGGCGCCCCAGGGAATCCCAGGAGGTTTTGGTGCGTTTTGGGGTTTTTGGGGGCGCCCCATGGAACCCCCGGCGGTTTTGGGGCGGTTTCGGGGCGCTGACCGTTGACGAAGAGCGTGACCTCCCTCTCGCCCACGCCGATGCGGGGCACGATGGCCTTGCAGACGTACTGGCCGGCGTCCGCCTGCGTCACCGACTTCAGGTACAGCTGGTTGCTGTTGCTCAGGACCTGCGGGGCCGTGGGGACGCTTGGGGACGGCCGGGAGGGGCACGGGACGCGCCCCAAAGCTCGGCGGCCTGGCCCTAAATCATTCCCGTGGGAATCCCAACCCCGGTCCCCGAATCTGGGGGGTTTGGGGGGTGGAGGGGGCACGGAGGAATGGTGGGGGGGTTCAGGGGTCTCGTTTGACTGCAGTCCCAAATCCAATCCCAAATACAATCCCAACCCCAATCCCAACCTCAATCCCAAATCTAATCCCAAACCCAATCCCAACCTCAATCCCAAATCCAATTCCAAATCCAATCCCAAACCCGGTCCCAAATCCAACCCCAATCCCAAATCCCAACCCCAATCCCAAATCCAATCCAAACCCCAAACCCAATCCCAACCCCAATACCAAACCTCACTCCCAAATCCAAACCCAATCCCAACCCCATTCCCGAATCCCAATCCCAAACCCAATCCAAATCCCAAACCCAATCCCAAATCCCAATCCCAATTTCCATTTTCAGGGAGTTTTGGGAGGGGACACAAAGCCACAGTGGGGACATTCAGGGGTTGTGTGTGACCCCAATCCCAATGGGAATCGTGTGCCGAAATTCCCCAATCCCAACCCCCGCTGTGACCCCGGAGAGCGGCTCTGGGGGATTTTTGGGATGGGGGAGGCACCCCTGAGGAAGGGCTGACCCCAAAACTGGGGAGCAGGGAGTAGGAACTGCCCGGGATGGGGCTTTTTTGGGGGGAATTTTTTGGGGGGATTTTTTTGGGGGGGGGGGGATTATTTGGGGATTTTTTTGGGGGGGGATTATTTTTGGGGACTTTTTTGGATTTTTTTTTTTTTTTTGGGGGGATTTTTTTGGGGGATTTGGGGGATTCTTTTGGGTGATTTTTTTGGGGGATTTCGGGACACCTGGAGCCCCCCCGACCCCGACGGGACGCGGAACATTCCGGAAGGAAGGGGCTCCTACCATGTTGGACTCCTTCTTGGTCCAGGTGAGGGTGAGCGGGGGGTTCCCCGACCACACGCAGGTCAGGGTGACGTCGGAGCCGATGTCCGTCACCGTGGGCTTGGGGTCCACCACGATCCGGGGGGCGACTGGGGGGGAACGGGGACAGAGGCAGGAGCGGGGCGTGGGGAGGGGGTTTGGGGGCGGTTTTGGGGTTCGGGGCCGCTGCTGGGTCACTCACAGTGCACGTCCACCAGCGTGCTGACGTTGGTGCTGCCGATGTCGTTGTGCACCTCGCAGGACACGGGCTCCGTGAAGAAGGTGTAGTCCACCTGCGTGTCGTACCTGTTCTCCGTGGCCTCCTCGATGATCACCCCGCCCTTGGCCCACCTGGGGACACCGTGGGACCCCCATCCCCATCCTAAATCCCAATCCCCATCCGAAATCCCGATCCCCATCCGAAATCCCGATTCCCATCCGCAATCCCAATCCCAGTCACCATTTCCGAAGGGTTTTGGGGAGGGGACACAGAGCCATGTTGGGGACACGGGGACACCGTGGGACCCCGATCCCTGTCCCATACCCCGATCCCCATCCGGGACCCTGACTCCCATCCGAAACCCCAATCCCGATCCGCAATCCCAATCCCAATCACCATTTCCGAAGGGTTTTGGGGAGGGGACACAGAGCCATGTTGGGGACATCTGGGGACATTGTGGGACCCTGATCCCGATCCTAAACCCCGATCCCCATCCAAAATCCCGGTCCTCATCTGAAATCCCAATCCCCATTCTAAATCCCAATCCTGATCCTAAATCCCAATCCCAGTCACCATTCCATCAAAACCCATTTCCAAAGGGTTTTGGGGAGGGGACACAGAGCCGTGTTGGGGACATTCAGGGACACCGTGGGACCCCAATCCTAATTCCCAATCACCCCCCTTTGGCCCCCATGTTGGGGACATCCGGGGACATTGTGGGACCCCAATCCCGATCCTAAATCCCAATCCCCATTTCCAATGGGTTTTGGGGAGGGGACACAGAGCCAGGGTGGGGACATTTGACCCCAATCCCAATTTCCAATCCCAGTTTCCAATCCCGATTTCCAGTCCCCGGGGTTTTGGGAAGGGGAGGGGACACAGAGCTGGGGTGGGGACACTGTGTGACCCCAGGTGACCCCAGCCCCAATCCCAGGGGTTTTGGGAAGGGGAGGGGGCACAGAGCCGGGGGGGGACACTGTGTGACCCCGAGTGACTGCAGCCCCGTGGCGCGGGTTTTGGGGTCACCTGTAGCCCTTGATCTCGGGGTTGGCCGTGGCCATGCAGGTGAACACGACGCGCTCGCCCTCCTGCACCGTCTGGGGCTGGATGGACAGGGTCACCGTCGGGGGGTCTGTGGGGACAGGGTGGGATCAGGGGGGCTCGGGGGGACACGCGGGGGTCCCCCAAAAGCTCCGTCCCGGCCTCGTGGGGACCCGCGGGCGCTCCCTGGGGCTGTCACCCGCTGTCCCCTCCCGCCGGTGGCCGCCCCTTCCCGCGGCAGCCACCGGAGGTCGGCGTTGGCCACCGAGAGCCGGCCCTGCCTCCTCCTCTTCCTCCTCCTCCTCCTCCCCCTCCCGCAATTCCCATCCACAGACGCCGCTCCCACCTGCGACACCCCAAAAATCCCCCAAAATCCCCCCCCAAATCCCCCAAAATGCCCCCAAATCCCCATCCACCTCCCCGCCTCTTTCACCCCCAGTGTCCCCATGTCCTGGTGTCCCCATGTCCTGTATCCCTGTGTCCTGTGTCGCTGGTGTGCCGGTGTCCCCGTGTCCCCATGTCCCTGTCTCTATATCCTGTGTCCTGTGTCCCCGATGTCCCTGGTTTCCCTGGTTTCCCCAGTGTCCCCGTCCCCATGTCCCCGTGTCCCTGGTGTCCCCATGTCCCTGTCCCCTTGTCCCTGTTCCCCTGTCCCCTGTCCCCGTGTCCCTGTCCCCGTCTTCTTGTGTCCCTGGTTTCCCCGGTGTCCCAGTGTCCCCGTGTCCTCATGTCCCCGTATCCCCAGTGTCCCTGTCCCCGTATCCCCGGTGTCCCCGTGTCCCCGTCCCCGTCGCGGTGTCCCCGTGTCCCTGTCCCCGTCCCGGTGTCCCAGTGTCCCTGTCCCCGTCCCGGTGTCCCCACGTCCCCGTCCCCGTCGCGGTGTCCCCGTGTCCCTGTCCCCGTCCCGGTGTCCCAGTGTCCCTGTCCCCGTATCCCCGGTGTCCCCACGTCCCCGTCCCCGTCGCGGTGTCCCCGTGTCCCTGTCCCCGTCCCGGTGTCCCCGTGTCCCTGTCCCCGTCGTGGTGTCCCTGTGTCCCTGTCCCCGTCGCGGTGTCCCCGTGTCCCTGTCCCCGTATCCCCGGTGTCCCCATGTCCCTGTCCCCGTCCCGGTGTCCCCATGTCCCTGTCCCCGTCCCGGTGTCCCCGTGTCCCTGTCCCCGTGGCGGTGTGGCGGTGGGGCGCGGGTGGCACTGACGGTGCACGTTGAGCCTGACGAAGGTCTCCTTGCCGGCGGGCACGGCCTCGTTGGAGCTGCGGCAGGAGAAGACGCGGCCGATGTCCAGGTCCGTGGGGGTGATGGCCAGCAGGCTCGTGGTGCTCTCGCGCTTGCCATCGGCCAGCAGCTCCTGCGGGACACGGACGGCTCTGGGGACACCGGCAGGGGACAGGGACAGGGGCTGGGGACAAGGACAGGGGCTGGGGACACCGGCAGGGGACAGGGGCTGGGGACTCCGGGAGGGGACAGGGACAGGGGCTGGGACAGGGGACACCGGCAGGGGACAGGGACAGGGGCTGGGGACACCGGCAGGGGACAGGGACAGGGGACTCCGGGAGGGGACAGGGACAGGGGCTGGGACAGGGGACACTGGCAGGGGACAGGGGCTGGGGCTGGGGACAAGGACAGGGGCTGGGGACACCGGCAGGGGACAGGGACAGGGACAGGGACAGGGACAGGGGACACTGGCAGGGGACAGGGGCTGGGGCTGGGGACAAGGACAGGGGCTGGGGACACCGGCAGGGGACAGGGACAGGGGACTCCGGGAGGGGACAAGGACAGGGGCTGGGGACACCGGCAGGGACAGCTCCTGCGGGACACGGACGGCTCTGGGACGGGGACAGGGGACAGGGACAGGGGACTCCGGGAGGGGACAGGGACACGGGCTGGGGACACCGGCAGGGACAGCTCCTGCGGGACACGGACGGCTCTGGGACGGGGACAGGGGACAGGGACAGGGGACTCCGGGAGGGGACAGGGACACGGGCTGGGGACACCGGCAGGGACAGCTCCTGCGGGACACGGACGGCTCTGGGGACACCGGCAGGGGAGAGGGACAGGGGACACTGGGAGGGGACAGGGACACGGGCTGGGACATCGGCAGGGGACAGGGACAGGGGCTGGGGACACCGGCAGGGGACAGCTCTAGGGGGGCTGGGGACACCAGGAGGGGACGGCCACCACACTGCGGTGTCCCCATCCCGTGCTGGTGACAGTGCCGTCCTGCTGCAGCCCGTCGTGGAACCAGGCGATGGTGACGGGGGACGAGGGGGGACAGAGGGGAGAGGGAGGACAGAGGGGACAGCTCTGGGGACACTGGGGACACCGAGCGGGGCCGGCCGTACCGTGCTGGTGACAGCGCCGTCCTGCTGCTGCCCGTCGCGGAACCAGGCGATGGTGGCCGCGGGCTTGGCGCTGCGGGCGCGGCACGTCAGGTTGTAGGGGGTCCCCGCCCTCAGCAGGATCTCGGGGGCGCCGTCGATCGTGGGGTCCTCCGGGGGGACTGCGGGGGGGACAGAGGGGACACCGGCTCGGGAGGGGACACCAGGAATGGGGAGGGGACACTGGGGACTGTGGGGCACAGGGAATGGTGGGGGGACGTGAGAGGCTCTGGAGGACACGGGGAGGGACATTGGGGACACAGGACCGTGTGGGGCATTGGGGACACTGGACCATAGGGGACATGGGGGGACACGGGACCATGGGGGACAATGGGGACCGTGTGGGACATTGGGGACACAGGACTGTGTGGGACACTGGGGACACGGGACCATGGGGGACACGGGACCATGGGGGACATGGGACTGTGTGTGGCACTGGGGACCATAGGGGACACTGGGGCCCATGTGGGACATTGTGGACACAGGACCATGGGGGACACTGGGGACTGTGTGGGACATTGGGGACACGGGACCATGGGGGACGTGGGGGACACGGGAGCATGTGGGGCATTGGGGACCGTGTGGGACACTGGGGACACGGGACCATGGGGGACACCGGGGCCCGTGCGTGGCACCGGGGCCAGCCCTCACTGAGCACGGTGAGCTTGGCGCGGCGCGAGCGCAGCGCGGCCTCGGTGGCCTGGCACTCGTAGACGGCGTCATCGGAGAGCTCGGCGTCGCGGATCTCCAGGTTGTACTGGCCCGAGTCGGCCGTGCCCACGATGCGGTACCGGGGCCACGCTGCGGGGACAGCGCGGCGTCACCCGGGGACACCAGCGCCACGAGGACACCAGCGCCATGGGGACGCCAACACCACGGGGACACACCAACCCCACAGGGACACCGCAATCCCACAGGGAAATCCCAATCCCATGGGTCACACATGGGGACACTCCCATCCCATAGGGACACCCCCACCCCACAGGGACACCCCCACCCCACAGGGACACCCCCATCCCATGCCCAGGCTGTGGGGCCAGCACTGGAAGTCACACAGGGACACCCCCAGAGCCACTGCCCCTTTCCCAGGTACCCTTCAGCCCTGCCCCGTGGGTGCCACCCCCAGGTCCCCCCTCCCCTCCCGGTGCCACCCCCGGCCCCGCTGTCGCGGCACCTTTGAGGCCCTGGCCCATGCCCAGCGCCAGCCCGTCCTTGGTCCATTGCACGATGCCGGAGTAGTTGAGCACCACGCAGGACAGGACGATTCTCTGCCCCGCCACCACCGTCTGGTCCTCGGGCTCCTCCACGAAACGCGTCTGCACCGCTGCGGGCACGGGGCCGCGGTCAGCACCGGGCACGGGGCCGCGGTCAGCACCGGGCACGGAGCCGCGGTCACCGCGCAGCGCCCGGCACCGCGGCACCGCGTGTGCCGACATCCCCTGATCCCGAGATCCCCCTGAGATCCCTCAGGATCCTCCTGAGATCCCCCCTGAGATCCCCCCCTGAGATCCTCTCAGGATCCTCCAGAAACCTCCTGGGACCCCCCTTCGAGATCCCCCTGAGATCCTCCCCAAGATCCCCTTAGAGATCCCCTCGAGATCCCCCAGGATCCCCCTGAGATCCTTCTGGGATTCCTCGAGATCCCCCTCGAGATCCCCCTCGAGATCCTCCCCCAAGTTCCCTCCCTGAACGCCCCAGGATCCCCCTAGAGACCCCCCAAATTCCTCCCTGAGATCCTTTCAGGATCCCCCTGAGATCCCCTCAAGATCCCCCCAGGATCCTCCTGAAATCCTCCGGAAACCTCCTGGAACCCCCCCGCCTCGAGATCCCCCCGAGATCCCACTGAGCACCCCCAGGATCCTCCCGGGATCCCCCCAGGACCCCCCGGAGCTGCCCACGACCCCCAACCCCCCCAGCCCGGGCCCCGCCGCTCCGGCTCCCGATCCCAATCCCGATCCCAATCCCGGCTGTTCGGGATCGATCCGGGGTCACGCGGCCCGCGGGGATCGAGCGGGATGTGACAGGGACAGGGACAGGGACAGGGACAGGGACGCGACAGGGACAGGGACAGGGACAGGGACGGGGACAGGGACAGGGACGGGGACAGGGACAGGGACAGGGACAGGAGCGGGGGAGGGCTCGGGGTGCCCTGGGGCAGGGGGCGGGCAGCGCGACCCCCGCTTCTCCCGGGTTTTACTCCGGAATGTGGCACGGCACGGCACGGAACGGCACAGCTCGGGGTGCCCGCCCCGCTCCTCTCCTCTCCTCCTGAATCCCCAAAATCCGCGGGCTGCGGGGCCCTCCTGCTTCCGATCCCGAAAATGAAACCCCCGGCGGCTCCAAAATCCCCAAAAATCCCCCCAAAATCCTCGTGTGGGGGTGTCTGCTGCTCCTCCCGGGGTGGGGAATCCAGGGAACCCCGGGGTTGGACACCCCCAAATCCCTGGGATGGAGAATCCAGGGATCCCCGAGTTTGGACACCCCCGAATCCCCGGGGTGGGGAATCCAGAGATCCTCAGGGTGGGGAATCCAGGGATCCCCGAGTTTGGACACCCCCGAATCCCCGGGATGGGACCCCCGGGACCCCCGGGAATAGCCCGTGCCAGCCTCGCGCTCCCTCCCTGCGGTGTTTGGGGACAGCCACCGCCGCCGCCAGCCCGGGGTGCCCCGGTGCCACCCCCGCGCCATCGGGGGGCGGGGGCTGCGGGGATTTTGGGGGAAGA
The DNA here is from genome assembly GCF_036417665.1 of Passer domesticus. Classification (NCBI taxonomy): domain Eukaryota; kingdom Metazoa; phylum Chordata; class Aves; order Passeriformes; family Passeridae; genus Passer; species Passer domesticus. The sequence goes on from NC_087505.1 coordinate 137,760, forward strand.
TGAAGGAGAAACGGGGGCGGGATGGAGCGGGGCGAGATCAAAGGGGGGAGGGAGAGGGAGGGGAGGGAGAGGGGCGGGGGGAGCCGCGGGCACCGGGATTTTGGGGGAGATCGAGGGGAAAACGGGCACCGGGATGGCACCGACCCAGCTGGGAATGGCCCCGGGTTTTGGGGGACACCGGGGGGAGCCGGGCACAGCCGGGGATGTCCCACCCGTTCCGCCGTTCCCGGTGTCGCTGTCCCCTGCCCGAGCTGGCCCTGGTGGCCCCTGCCCGGCGTGCCACCCTCCCTGTGTCCCCACGCGCTGTCCCCAAGGCTGAGACGCCAGCGCCGGGTCCCCGCAGTGCCAGTGCCACCTCCCAGTGCCAGTGCCACCTCCCAGTGCCAGTGCCACCCTCCAGTGCCAGTGCCACCTCCCAGTGCCACCTCCCAGTGCCACCCTCCAGTGCCACCCTCCAGTGCCAGTGCCACCCTCCAGTGCCGGTGCCACCTCCCAGTGCCACCCTCCCAGTGCCACCCTCCAGTGCCACCTCCCAATGCCACCCCGCAGTGCCACCCCCCGCGCCAGCCGCGGTGACAAAGCCCGCCAGGGGCTGGTGGCCATTGTCACAGCCGGAGCCACCTCCTGCCACTGTCCCCGTCCCCCCTCCCCTGGCAGGGAGCGGGATGGGGGGGAGGTGGCGGTGCCACCCCTACGGTGTCGCCGGGCGGTGGCACGGCTTTGTTTTGGTGGTGACACTGCGCCGAGGTGACAGCGGCGGCCCCGCGGGGGGACGGGCACGAGGTGGCGCCTGGCTGCCGCGTCCCTCCGTGTCACCGTGTGCCCCCCAGCGCTGGCACCGGGCCGCCCCTGTCACCGCGGTCCCCTTGTGCCGCTGTGCCACCCCTCCTTGTCACCGCGGTCCCCTGCCGTGTGGCAGCACGTGCCTGTGCCCGCGGGGATGTCCCCAGACCTGTCCCCAAACCCGCCACGGCAATGTCCCCCTGTCCCCAAACCCGCCACGGCCCCACGGCAATGTCCCCCTGTCCCCAAACCCGCCACGGCCCCACGGCAATGTCCCCAAACCGGGCAGAGCCAGGACGCTGAGGGAGCTCCCCGTGTCCCCCCGTGTCCCTCCTGTGTCCCCTCTGTCCCCCTGTCCCCGGCTGTCCCTGCGTTCCCCCTATTTTTTCCATTTTTCCCTTTTATCCCCCTTTTCCCCCCATTTCTCCCCATTTTCTTCCACATTCCCCCCCTTTTTCCCCCCTTTTCCCTCCCCTCCCTGTTTGATCTCTCCCTCCTCCCTCCCCTCTCCTCGAGGTTTTGCATTTGAAGCCTTTCCCCTCTTCCCTTCCCGAGCTGCTCGCTGCTATTTTTATGTGAAACAACAAAAAAAAAAATATAAAACAAAATAAAAAACCCAAACCCAAAACAGGCTGGGGGGGGAGGAGAGTTCTAAAAAAAATAAAATAATCAAATAAAAAAGCTCTTCCCCGGCTTCCAGGGGATCCATGGGATTGGTGGGATGGGATCCATGGGATGGGATTTATGGGATTTATGGCAAGGGACTTGCAGGACCTATGGGATGGGATCACTGGGATGGAATTTATGGGATTTATGGGGTCCATGGGATGGGATTTATGGGATGGGATGGGGTGGGATCAGTGGGATGGAATTGATGGAATGGGATTTATGGGATGGGATTTATGGGATCCATGGGATCCATGGGATGGGATTGATGGGATGGGGAGGGGTCCCGAGCTGGAGACCCCGGCAGTGCAGGGAATGGGGGGTCCCATCCCGGTGGGGATTTGGGAGCCTCTTTCACCAGGGATCGACCCCGTTTTCCTGGGAATTCTGGTCCCGTTTTCCCGGGATTTCCATCCCCGTTTTCCCGGGATTCCCAGCCCGTTTTCCCGGCCCGTCTCGGGCTCCCGCCCCGCTGCCCGCGCTCCCCCCGCGCCCGGAGCTATTTTGGGATCGGGAATTCGGGACCTCGGGCCCAGCCGGGGGAGGGGACGGAGAATTCCCGGAGCCGCCCCGGGTGTCCCCAAAATCCCGGCCCGGGGTGGAATTCCCGGATTTTCTGGGCCGGGACAGAATTCCCAGTGATGAGGGAAACTGAGGCACGGGTGGGGGAAACTGAGGCACGGGTGGGGGAAACTGAGGCACGGGTGGGTTATTCCACAGGGAAACTGAGGCAGGGCAGTCCCCCCCTCCCCCCCGGGGCCGCCTCTCCCGATCCGGGGCCGCCAATCCCATTAATTAGCGACCTTTCATTAAGACATCGCTAATGAGGCCGCAGCTCCTGGAGGGGGGGAACGGTTCCAGCAATTTTTTCCCCCATTTTAAATTTTTTTCCCCCATTTTAAATTTTTTTCCCCATTTTTAAATTTTTTCCCATTTTTGCATTTCCCCCCGTTTTTAAAATTTTTCCCCCATTTTTAAAATTTTCCCAATTTTAAATTTTTTTTCCCCATTTTAAATTTTTTTTCCCCTATTTTAATTTCCCCCCCCATTTTTAATTTTTTCTCCCCATTTTAAACTTCCCCTCCCCACTTCCCTCTCATCAAATTCGGGATTTTTCGATCTTTTTTTTCCCCCCAACTTCTCCCAAAAAAAATCCTCCCCCCCTCCCCCCCCCGCGCGGCCAGGCCAACAAACAAAAGTCTTAATTAGACATTGTTCCTCCGCAAATTAATTAAAGCCGCGCCAATCAAGGGCGCTCGGGAACGGGGGAGGGGCGGACGGGGGGGGCTCTGATTTGGGGAGGGGTCCCTGGGGGGCTCAGGGCGGTTTTTGGGGGGTCTGGGTGATTTTTGGGGGGCTCGGGTCGGTTTTTGGGGGGCTTGATCCACCTGGGGTCACCCCAGGAGGGAAATTTGGGAAGTTTGGGATTTTCTGGGGGTTTTTTTTGGGTGTTCGGGATCTTCTTGGGGACATTCGGGGCCTTTTTGGGGGAACTTGGGATTTTTTTTTGAGTATCCGGAATTTTTTGGGGGTGGGATTCGAGATATTTTTGGGGTGAGATTCTAATTTTTTCGGGGGGGGGAAATTTGGGATTTTTTAGGGAGAATTCGAGGTTTTTTAGGGGAGGATTTGGGGTTTTTTTTGGGGTGAGATTTCGTATATTTTCCTGGGGGGAAAATTCGGGATTTTTAGGGGAGATTCGGAGTTTTTTGCGGGGCGAAATTTGGGATTTTTGGGGAGGATTTGGGGTTTTTTGGGGATGGGATTCTGGATTATTTGGGGGGAGAATTCCGGATTTTTGGGGGGGTGGAATTCGGGATTTTTTAGGGAGAATTGGAGTTTTTTTAGGGGAGGATTTGGGGGTTTTTTGGGGTGAGATTTTGGATTTTTTCTGGAGGGAGAATTCAGGATTTTTGCGGAGGGATTCGGGGTTTTTTGGGGATGGGATTCTGGATTATTTGGGGGGAGAATTCTGGATTTTTGCGGGGGGGAATTCGGGATTTTTTAGGGAGAAATCGAGGTCTTTTAAGGGGGGAATTTGGTTTTTTTTGGGGGATGAGACTCTGAATTATTTGGGATGAGATGCTGGATATTTTTTTGGGATAATTCGGGGTTTTTTAGGGTGGATTTGGTTTTTTTTGGGGTGTCCCGAGCCCCGCCGCTGCCGCTCCCTCCCCGCTGCGGTCGGGCCGGGCGATGATCCCACACTTTTGGAATTTGAGGAATTTCCTGCCAAGGCTCCCTCTGGAAAGGCAAAAACGCCGAGGTTTTAACCCTCTGCTGCCCGGCCCGCCCGACTTTGGGGCAGTTCCATCCAGTTTTGGGATCATTGCGGAGTTTTCCCTGATTTTTTCCGGGATGGGGATCGCTGCTTTTCACAGAAAATCGGAATTTTCGTGCCTCAGTTTCCCTCTCCCCCACGCCAAGGTCCCGTTCCTGCCCTAAATCCCTCCAAAAACCCCAAAACCGCCCCAAAAATCGCCCCAAAGCCGCCCTGGGGGGGCTCGGCCCCAGGAGAAAATTCCTTTTTTTCCCAACTTGATTTGAGTCAAATCCGCTCGGAATTTTCTTTTCTTTTGCTTTTGAAAATAAAATTTCACCAAAAGAGGGAAAGGAGGAGGGAAAAGGGGAAAATTTGTCCCCCCAAAAGTGGCCCCAGCGCCGGGATGTTCCCCCGAGGAGGGTGGGAAAGGGGAAAATGCGGATTTTGGGGAAAATCCTTTTGGGGAAGGGAAAGAAAAGGGGAATTTGGGAAAAAACCAGCTGGGGAAGGGGGGGAAATGTGGATTTAGGGGAAAAAACACCTGAAAAAAGGGGAAAAATGTGGATTTTGGGAAAGTCCACATGAAGAAAGGGGGAAAATGTGGATTTTTGGGGGAAAATGTGGATTTTGGGGAAAAAACACCTGGAAAAAGGGGAAGAATGTGGATTTTGGGAGAAATCCACGTGGGGAAGGGAGGGAAAAAGTGAAATTTGGGAAACAGCCACATGGGGAAGGGGGAAAAATGTGGATTTTGGGGGGAAAAATGTGGATTTTGGAGGGAAAATGTGGATTTTGGGTGGAAAATGGGGGGGAAAATGTGGATTTTGGGGGGAAAACGTGGATTTTGGGAAAAGTCCACATGAAGAAAGGGGAAAAAATGTGGATTTGGGGAAGATCCACATGGGGAAGGGGGGAAAATGTGGATTTGGGGTGGAAAATGTGGATTTTGGTAAACCCCCACCTGGCTAAGGGGGAAAATGTGAATTTTGGGGGTGCAATCCGCCTGGGCCAGGCTCCCTCCCCAGCCCCGCCGCTCCCAGGGATGCCCCGAGCCCTCGGAGCCTTCATCCCGCTCCTCCTCCCCCTTCCCCATCCCCATTTAATTAGGGAAAAAAAAGCCCAAAAAAAGAAAAAAAAATTAAATTTCCCCCCCCCTCCCCGTTCCCATGGCAACGCCTCCAGCCGCTCTCGCCTTGGAAATAAAAGTTGTTTTTTCCTTCCCCCTCCTCCTCCTCCTCCTCCTTTTCCTCCTTCCCATTCCCACCCCAAACCCCCCCGGATTTTGATTTCCATTTGGATCATAATCCGCCCGTTGCCATGGCAACGCCGCCAGCCCTTTCTGTCCCAGCCTTGCAGCAAAGGCCTCCTTCCCCTTTTCCCCTTTTCCCTCCTTTTCCCCCCTTTTTTCCCTTTTCCCCCCATTTCCCCCTGGTTTTTGCCCCATTTTCCCCCCGTGTTCCCAATTTCCCCCCACTTTTCCCCCCATTTTTCCCTGTTTTTTCCCCCCATTTTTCCCTGTTTTTTCCCCCTTTCCCCCCTGGTTTTTGCCCCAATTTTCTCCTGTTTTCCCATTTCCCCCCCATTTTTCCCATTTCCCCCCCATTTTTCCCTGTTTCCCCCCATTTTTCCCCGATCCTCAAATCCCCTCCTTCCTTCCCCCCATCCCGGGGTCCCGGTGTCACTTTTGGGGGCAGGGGGCACAGGAGGGGCTGCTCCGGCTCCCGGCGCCTCTGGAGATCCCAAATCCCAAATCCCTGATCCCAGATCCCAAACCCCAGATCCTAAACCCCAACCCCCAAATCCCTGATCCCAAATCTCAGACCCCAAATCCCCAAATCCCAGATCCCAAATCCCAAATCCCTGACCTCAAAATCCCAGATCCCAGTTCCTAAACCCCAAAACTGAGATCCCAAATCTCTGATCCCAAACCCCAAATCCCAAAATCCCTGATGCCAAATCCCAGTTCCTAAACCCCAAATCCCAGATCCTAAATCCCAAAATTCAGACCCCAAATCCGTGATCCCAAATCCCAAAATCCCAAATCCCAAATCCCAGAATCCCAAATCCAGAACCCAAAATCCCAAATCCCAATCCCAAATCCCAATCCCAAATCCCAATCCCAAATCCCAAATCCCGACCCTTTTCCCGCTGTTCCCCGGGACCAGCCCCGGCTCCTTGAGGGGTCTCTGTGGCCTGGGGGGATTTGGGGGAATTTTGGGGCATTTTGGGGGTTCTGCCCCTCAGGCTCCGCCCCCCGCCCGGAGGCGGGGTTATGCAAATGAGCCGCGCGCCCCGGAGAGCGCAATTAGCGCCGGGAGCGGGAGCGATTAATGAGGAGATAATGAAGGGAAGAGGAGCCGGGAATGGGGGGAGGGGGCGGAACCGCCCGGAGCTCCCGGGAAAATCCCGATAAATCCTGGAAAAATCCCGATAATTCCCGATAAAATCCCGATAATTCCCGATAAATCCCGATAATTCCCCATAAATCCCGATAATCCCCGATAATTCCCGATAAATCCCGATAACTGCCGATAATTCCCGATAACTGCCGATAATCACCGATAATTCCCGATAATTCCCGATAAAATCCCGATAATTCCCGATAAATCCCGATAATCCCCGATAATTCCCGATAAATCCCGATAACTGCCGATAATTCCCGATAAAATCCCGATAATCCCCGATAATTCCCCATAAATCTCGGATAACTCCCGAAAATTACCGATGATTCCCGAAATTTGCTGAGAATTCCTGATAGAACTCCCGATAATCCCCGATAACTCCCGATAATTTCCAAGAATTCCTGATAATCCCCAAGAATTCCCAAAAATCCCTGAGAATCCCCGAGATTTCCTGAAAATTCCCAATAATTTTTGGTAATTCCCAAAAATCCCCCAAAATCCACGATAATTCCTGAGAATTCAGGATGTTAATTCCCGATAATTCCCAAAAACTCCAGATAATTCCCAAAAATTCCCCCAAATCCACGATAATTCCCAAGAACTCCCGATAATTCCTGAGAATTCCCGATAATTCAGGATATTAACTCCCAATAATTCCCAAAAATTCCCGATAATTCCCAAAAATTCCCGAGAATTCCCAAAATTCCCAAAAATCCCCAATTACTGCTGAGAAAACTCGGGATTAAACCAAGCCTGGATTAAACCGGGAAGGATTAAATGAAGAAATCATTAATGAATGAATAAATTAATGAATAAATTAATGAATTAATGAATGAATTAATGAGTGAGGTCGCCCCAGGGGCACGAAGGGAAGGGGGAGAAGGGCCCCAGGGTTGGGGTTTTCCACCCCAAAATCACAAAAAATCACAAAATCACACCAAAAGCACAAAAAATCACCACAAAATCACAAAAAAATTGCAAAAAATAACCAAGGAATCACAAAAAATCACAAAATATCACAAAAAACCCCACAATAAATCACTGCGAAATCACAAAAAATCACCAAAAAAATCACAAAAAATCACAAAAAAATCACCAAAAATCTCAAAAATTGACAAAAAATCATCCCAAAATCACAAAAAGATCACAAGAAATCACCTCAAAATCACAAAAAATTCCAAAAAACAACCCAAAATCATAAAGAATCCCCCCAAATCCCGTTCCCAGCGCTCCTGGGCCTGTCCCTGTCACCCTGGAACAAGTTTGGGGTCAAGGGGGGTTTGGGGTCAAGTTTGGGGATCCCAAATCCCCTGGGGTCAGGTCCCTGCTGTCACCTCTCCCATGTGAGGGAAGGGGAAAAAATAAAATATAAACACAAAAATAAAATAGAAATATAAAACAAAAAAATAAAATAAAAATAAAATTAAAAATAGACTCGAATATAAAATCGCAAAATAAAAAATAAAATAAAATAATACATTAAAATAAAATAAAATGAAATAAAATGAAATGAAATAAAATAAAATAAAATAAAATAAAATAAAACAAATAAAATAAAATAAAATAAAATAAAATAAAATAAAATAAAATAAAATAAAATAAAATAAATAAAAACCCCGGCAGAGAGAGAAGGGCCCAGCAAATGAATAAATATTTCAATTTGAGGCGCAATCACGGCGAGTGATTGAAACGGGGGAAGAAGAATGGGTTTCATTTCGATAAGAGCCAGGGAATGATTTGGTGGGAAATGAAGAGCGATGAGCCGGGGACCCCAAACCCGCCCCAAATCCCAATCCCAAACCCAGGGACAGCCCACGGCTCCCAAAATCCCCCACGGCTCCCAAAAATCCCCACAATTTCCAGAGAACCCCCACGTTTTCCTGAAAGAACCCCAAATTTTCCTAAAATCCCCCACATTTTCCAGGAAAAACCCCATGTTTTCCTCCAAGAGCCCCACATTTTCCAGGAAAAACCCTCCCTTTTTCAAAAAATCCCCCACGTTTTCCAACGATCCCCCACATTTCCCAAAAATTCCCCACTTTTTCCAAGAAAAACCCCACATTTCCTAAAATATCCTGCACATTCCCCTGAAGAACACCCCCACTTGCCAAAAATCCCACAATTTCCAGAAAACCCACATGTTTTCCTCAAAGAACCCCAAATTTTCCAGGAAAAACCCCACATTTTCCAAAATATCCCCCACATTTTCCTGAAAACCCCACGTTTCCGGGGAAAAAAAACCCAAAATTTTGGGGGAAACCCCCAAATTGGGATGGGTTTGGGATGGGTTTGGGATTGAAGGGATGGGATGGGTTTGGGATGGGATTGGGATGGGTTTGGGATGGATTTGGGATGGATTTGGGATGGGTTTGGGATGGGTTTGGGATGGATTTGGGATGGATGGGATGGGATTGGGATGGGTTTGGGATGGATGGGATGGGTTTGGAGTGGGATTGAAGGGATGGGTTTGGGATGGGTTTGGGATGGGTTTGGGATAGGATGGGATGGGTTTGGGATGGATGGGATGGGTTTGGGATGGGTTTGGGATGGATGGGATGGGTTTGGGATGGGTTTGGGATGGATGGGATGGGTTTGGAGTGGGATTGAAGGGATGGGTTTGGGATGGGTTTGGGATGGGTTTGGGATAGGATGGGATGGGTTTGGGATGGATGGGATGGGTTTGGGATGGGTTTGGGATGGGTTTGGGATGGGTTTGGGATGGGTTTGGGATGGATGGGATGGGTTTGGGATGGGTTTGGGATGGGTTTGGGATGGGTTTGCGGTGGATTTGGAGTGGGATTGAAGGGATGGGATGGATTTGGGATGGGTTTGGGGGTCACTGGGATTGTCACGCAGGGATGTGAGCCCTGATCCCAAACTGGAGCTGCCCCATCCCAAACCAGAGCTATCGATCCCAAAACGGAGCCATTGACCCCAAAACAGACCTGTCCCACCCCAAACTGGAGCCATCCCATCCCAAAACAGAGCCATCGATCCCAAACCGGATCCCTCCCCCCCCAAACTGGAACTGTCCCACCCCACCCCGGGGCCGTTTCACCCCAAACCGGGGCCGTTCCTGCCCCAAACCGGGGCCGTTTCACCCCAAACCGGGGCCGTTTCACCCCAAACCGGGGCCGTTCCTGCCCCAAACCGGGGCCGTTGCTGCCCCAAACCGGGGCCGTTTCACCCCACACCGGGGCCGTTTCACCCCAAACCGGGGCCGTTCCTGCCCCAAACCGGGGCCGTTTCGCCCCAAACCGGGGCCGTTTCACCCCAAACCGGGGCCGTTTCACCCCACACCGGGGCCGTTTCACCCCACACCGGGGCCGTTTCACCCCAAACCGGGGCCGTTCCTGCCCCAAACCGGAGCCGTTTCACCCCAAACCGGGGCCGTTCCTGCCGAGCTCCCCCGTGCCCCGGGCCGGCCGCGCGGCCGCCTTTGTTCCCGGGGGTCCCGCGCTGCCCTCGGGGGTCCCGGGGGTCCCGGGGGTCGCGGCTCCTTCCCCGCTCCTGCCCCACCCCCCGCGCTCCCGCCGGGTTTTTTTTGTTTTTTTGGGTTTTTTTTCCCTTTTTTTTCTTTCCCTTTTTATTTTTTTTCCCCTTCCCCTCTCTCCTCTCGGCATCTTAGCAACGCCGCCCCCTTAATTAAAAATTAGATTGGATTTTGCAGCCGGGGAGAGCCGGAGGCCGCGCCGGGGCAGAGCCCGGCCCCGCGGACAGGGGGGGACCCCCAAAACTGCCCCCAAGGGAGGGGGCGCCTCCCCCCCGGGCCCCCCGAGGGTCTGGGGAGGTTTTGGGGACCCCCCCCCGAAAACCCCGCGGCTTTTCCTCAGCGTGACCTTGGCAGAGCAGCTCCCCGTGCCTCAGTTTCCCCCGGGGCGGGTTTTGGGGGGGTTTGGGGGTTTTTGGGGATTTTTTTGGGGGGGGGGTTGGGGTTGTTCCCCGCCCCCACCCCGGGAGGCCGCTCTGGAGGGGGTGGGGGTGGGCAGAGGGGGGGTCCGGGCCGCCCCCAGCCCCGATCCCAAGGAATGCCCGGCTTGGGGTCCTGGGGACCCCCCGGGGGCGGCGCCTGCACTCGCCCCGGACGGACGGACGGACGGACACACGGACAGACCCCCCCCGGCCGGGTCAAGCCCCCCCATCACCCTCAGCCCCGACCCCCCCCGGGGGTCCCGTGTGAGCCCGGGGTCCCCGGAGCGGCCCCGGGAACCGGGAGCGGGACCCGGCCCCAAAACCGCGGGCCCGGCCCGGGGGCTCCGACGGGACCGGAACCGGGAGAACGGAGCGGCACCGGGAGGGAGAACCGGGCCCGGCTCCGTCGGGACCCCCCGGTACCGGATCCCGGGAATCCACCAGAACCAGCCCCGGGGTTCGGGAGAACCGGGCCCGGTCCCCCCGGGACCCCCCGGTACCGGATCCCGGGAATCCACCAGAACCAGCCCCGGGGTTCGGGAGAACCGGGCCCGGTCCCCCCGGGACCCCCCGGTACCGGATCCCGGGAATCCACCAGAACCGCCCCGGGATTTGGCCGAACCGGGCCCGGGGTTGAGGCGAACCGGCCGCGATTGCCCCCGAACCCTCCGATACCACCGCGGCGGCTCCGCAGGCGGCGAGCCCGGGCCCGCCGGCACCGGGGAACCCGCCGGGACCCCTCCGGGCTCTCATCCCGCCGGGAACGGGCGGGACCGGCGGCGAGCGGGGCTGGAGCGCTGCCCGCGGAGTTGGGAACGGCGCTCCGGGGCGGCCGCGCTGCCGCCGCCGGTCCCGCTCCGGGTCCCGCTCCGGGCGCCGCTCCCGGTGCCCGATCCCGGTGCCGGTTCCCAATCCCGGTTCCCGGTGCCGGTTCTCGATCCCGGTGCCCGCTCCCGGTGGCCGTTCCCGGTTCCCGGTGCCGATTCCCGATCCCGATCCCGATCCCGGTGCCCGGTCCCGGTACCCGGTGCCGGTGCCGGTTCCCGGTCCCGGTTCCCGACCCCGGTGCCCGGTCCCGGTTCCCGGTGCCCGATCCCCGTTCCCGATCCCGGTGCCGGTTCCCGATCCCGATCCTGGTGCCCGATCCCGGTTCCCGGTTCCCGATCCCCGATCCCGATCGCGGTGCCTGATCCCGATCCGGTCCCGGTTCCCGGTTCCCGGTCCCGGTGCCAGTTCCCGGTTCCCGGTCCCGGTCCCCGGTCCCGGTGCCGCTGCCCACCTTGCCCGCGGGTCCCGGCGAGAGTCAGCAGGCACAGGAGGAGGATCCGCATCTCCCGTCCCGTGGCGGCGGCCGCGCTCCGGGGCCGGGCCCGCCGGGGCTCCGGGGCGCTGCGCGGGGGGCTCCGGCCGCCCCTCTGCGCCCCGCGCCGCCCCCGGTACCGGCGGCGCTGCCTGGGCCTGGCCCGGCCGGGAGGGGCCGCGGGGCCGGGAAGGGCCGGGGGCTCCGGCGGCGCCGAGCCCGGAGCTGCGAGCCCCGAGCGAGCGGCGGCGGGGGCGGGGCCGGGGGCGGCGGGGAGAGGGAGCGGGAGAGGGAGGGAGGAGGAGGAGGAGGGAGGGAGGGGGAGAGGGAGGGAGGGAGGAGGAGGGGGGGGGGGGGAGAGCGGGGACGTGCGCGCGTGTCGCGCGTGGGGCTGCGCGGGGGAGCGCAGGAGGGGCGGGAGGGGGGGTTTGGGGAGGGAGAGGGGATTCGGGGTGTGCGAGGGGGAATTTGGGGTGAGGGAGAGGGGATTTGGGGTGTGCGAGGGGGGGTCGGGGGGCGAGAGAGGGGTTTTGGGGTGTGGGAGGGGGAATTTGGGGAGACTGAGGGGGGTTTGGGGAGGGAGAGGGGGTTTGGGGTGTTCGAGGGGGGATTTGGAGTGTGCAGGGGCGGTTTTTGGGGTGTTGAGGTGGGTTTGGGGCGGGTGAGGGGATTTGGGGAGACTGAGGGGGTTTTGGGGTGTGCAAGGGGGGTCTGGGGTGCGGGAGAGGGGGATTTGGGGTGGGAGAGCGGGATTTGGGGTGTGCAGGGGGATTTGGGGAGGGTGAGGAGGGTTTGGGGAGGGTGAGGGGGTTTGGGGTGTGCGGCGGGGTTTGGGGGGCGGGAGAGGGCATTTGGGGCTGGCCAGCGGGTTTTTGGGGTGTGCAAAGGGAATTTGGGGTGTGCGAGGGGGGTTTGGGGTGTGCGAGGGGGGTTTGGGGAGGCTGAGGGGTGCACAGCTGCATTTTTGGGGTGCACATCTGCATTTTTGAGTTCACACCTGCCTTTTTGGGGGTTCACACCTGCATTTTGGGGTGCACACCTGCGTGTGCACACCTGGAGCCGCAGGCGTGCACATCTGGCCGGCCCGTGCACATCTGGCCCCGCGTGTCCGTGTGTCTGTGTGTGTCTGTCTGTCTGTCTGTGCCTCTCCCCGTGCGTGGGCGCTCCTCCATCTCCCCGCGATTCCTTCAGGCCTGGAATTTTTTAATTTTCCCCCCCCCCCCTTTCCTCTTTTTTGAGCTTTTTCTCTTTTTCTCTTTTCTCCTTCTCTCATTTTCTTTTTTTTTCTCTCTCTCTCTTTTTTTTTCCCCCCTTTAATCTCAAATAGAATTTTATTTTTTCCTCCGCCTGGAGGGATTTGGAGGGGAGCTGGGAAAAGCCGGGAAGCGGCTCCCGGCCAAGGGGGTCGGGGAGCAGCCCAGCCCCCCCTCCCCGCATTTTTTTCCATGGAAAAAGCCATTTTTTCCCTCTCTCCCGGGGATTTCCAAACGCTTTCTCCCTGCCCTGCAGCGATCCCGGGCCCTGTCCCGTTCTGGGTCACACCGGGGGTCCCTCCTCTCTTTTCCATGGATCCCCCAGCCCCAGGAATTCCCAAATTCCGGGGGGGGGAGGCACCAAAAGCTTCCGGTTCCAAAGCGCCCGAGCCGGGCTGCAGCAAAAAGGGGTGAAAAGATCGGATTTTGGTCAAAAGGAATCCCACGGGGGACCCCAGGCCCGCGGGGGTTTTGGGGTTTTCTCCCAAATCCGCCCCAATTCCTTCCTTGGCCCCGGAGCGGGAGAGGCCCCGGAGCTGCCCCCGCTGCAGGAATTTGGGGAGGAGGAGGAGGAGGAGGGAGCGAGGGGTCAGGGAGGAGCCGGGAATTCGCTGACGGATCGGGAAAAGCCGCTGCGTCCGCACTCGGGAGCGGGCAGGGGGCACGGGGGGCGGGGGAGACCCCAAAACCTGCGGGGAGCGGGGGAGGAGAAGTCAGGGCCCGGACGGCTCGGCTGCAGCCGTCAGCCCGGAGTTAGCCCGGAGTTAGCCCGGAGTCTGGGCCGTTATCCCGGAGTTTGGGTTCGTTATCCCGGAGTTTGGGCCGTTATCCCGGAGTTTGGGTTCGTTATCCCGGAGTTTGGGCCGTTATCCCGGAGTTTGGGTTCGTTATCCCGGAGTTTGGGCCGTTATCCCGGAGTTTGGGTTCGTTATCCCGGAGTTTGGGCCGTTATCCCGGAGTTTGGGTTCGTTATCCCGGAGTCTGGGCTGTTATCCTGGAGTTATGCCGGAGTTTGATCCGTTATCCTGAAGTTTGGGCCGTTATCCCGGAATTTGGGCCCTTATCCCGGTGTTTGACTCATAATCCCGATGTTTGGCTCATTATCCCGGAGTTTGGTCCATAATCCCAGTTTTGGTCCATTATCCTGGTGTTTGGTCCATTATCCCAGCCTTGCACCCCAAATCCCGACAATGGACCCCAAATCCCGACACTGGATCCCAAATCCCAGCCCACGGGGGGGCCCCAACCGCTCCCCAATCCCAAAATTCCGGATCCCCAATCCCAAAATTATGGATCCAATCCCAGAACATCTGGGGGGACGAGGGCCCAGAAGTGACAGAGCCAGGAGGGGCACCCCAAATTCTGGGATTGGCACCTGGAGTTCTGGGATTGGCACCACGAATTCCGGAGATTGGCACCTGGAATTCCAGGGATTGGCACCCCAAATTCTGAGATTGGCACCACGAATTCTGGGATTGGCACCTGGAATTCCAGGGACTGGCACCCGCAGCTCCGGCTCTGGCGCCGGCCGCGCGTTTCTGGCGCCGGAGCGCCGGCGGCGGGCGGGATCTCCGGTGGGCCGTGAAATCCCAATCTGTGCCGGGAATTCCCGGGATATTGATCCGGGGCCTCGCGGCTCCCGGCGCCGGTTCTGCCCCTTCCTGGTGCCGCCGGAGCCGGGGAACCGGGAAATGTTTGGGGTGGAACGGGGAAATATTTGGGGTGGAACGGGGAAATGTTTGGGGTGGACCAGGAGGATCCTTGGGGGGGACGAGAAGAACATTTGGGGTGGCCAAATGCAGATCCTTGGGATGGACAAGGAGGATCCTTGGGATGGATGGGGAAAATATTTGGGATGGACGAGGAAAATCCTTGGGATGGGTGAGGAAGATCCTTGGGATGGCCAAGATGATCTTTGGGGTGGCCAAAAAAAACATTTGGGGTGGCCAAGGAGGATTTTTGGGGTGGCCAAGGAGGATTTTTGGGGTGGCCAAGGAGGATTTTGGGATGGCCAAGGAGGAGTTTTGGGGTGGCCAAGGAGGATTTTTGGGGTGGCCAAGGAGGAGTTTTGGGGTGGCCAAGGAGAATCTTTGGGGTGGCCAAGGAGGATTTTTGGCGTGGCCAAGGAGGAGTTTTGGGGTGGCCAAGGAGGATCTTTGGGGTGGCCAAGGAGGATTTTTGGGATGGCCAAGGAGGAGTTTTGGGGTGGCCAAGGAGGATTTTTGGGATGGCCAGGAGGATCTTTGGGGTGGCCAAGGAAAACCCTCCAGGTCAGCCCCAGGATCTCCACCGGGATTCCCTGGGGAGCTGCAGCCCTGGAATTGGGATGAAAGGAGGGAATTTCACTGCTTTCAATGGATTTTTATTTTTTGGGAAGCGTTCCCACAGGGAAGGAGCAGCCAGGCCGGAGGCTCCAGCCCTTCCCACCAAAACGCGCCTCTTTCGGATTCCTTTTTTATATTTTTTCTCTTTTTTTCCCCAAAATCCATTCCCAAGCCCCTGCCCTCCATCCCGCGGGAATTATCTCCGGGCGGGCGCGGCTGGGATTTGCAGGAGCTCCATTTCCCAAGGAAAAGCCTCTCCGGCCCCGAAATAACTCCTGAGCTCGAGGGGATTGCGGCCAAAATCCCGAGGCCCGGGGGGGCTGGGGGGACTGGGGGGGACACTGGGGGTGTTGGGGGACACTGGGGGGACTGGGGGACACTGGGGGTGTTGGGGGACACTGGGGGGACTGGGGGACACTGGGGGGCACTGGGGGATTGGGGGGACTGGGGGGACTGAGGGGCACTGGGGGGTGCTGGGGTGTGCTGGGGGATACTGGGGGGTGCTGGGGGGCACTGGGAGGACTGGAGGGGGACTGAGGGGTGCTGGGGCACTGGGGGGTGCTGGTGGATACTGGGGGACTGGAGGGGGACTGGGGGCACTGGGAGGTGCTGGGGGATATTGGGGGTGCTGGGGGGCACTGGGGGGGACTGGGGGGCGCTGGTGTGTACTGGACACTGGGGGGCGCTGGACACTGATACTGGTGGACACTGGTGGACACTGGGGGGTGCTGGTGGACACCGGTGGACACTGGGAGGTGCTGGGCACTGGAGGACACACTGGTCACTCTGTGTGCTGGTCACTCTGTGTGCTGGTCACTGCTGGTCACCGCTGGTCACTGCTGGTCACTGCTGGACCCTGGTGGGTGCCCCATTCTCCCCCCAGCCCAGAGCTGCTCCTCGGCCTGATCCTGATCCGGGGTGAATCCCCGATCCCCAATCCCCGATCCCCAATCCCAGACGGCTGAGCCGCGCTCTGCCCTAATCCCGGCCCGGCTGCTCCGGCTGCTGCCAGAGGGGCCTCCCTGCCTCAGTTTCCCCAGCCCCTAAATCCTGCTGCTCTGTGCCCACGGGTCTCTGAGTTCTGGGATCCCAAAACCCCAGGAACCCAGAATCCCAGAACCTCAGGATCCAAAGATCCCAGAACCTTGGGATCCCGGAACTCCTGAATTCTGGAATCTCAGGAACCCCAGAATTCCAGAATCCCAGAATTCCTGAATTCCAGAGCCCCAAAATCCCAGAATCCTAGAATCCCAGATCCCCTAACTCCAGAATCCCAGGATCCAAAGATCCCAGAACCCCGGGATTCCAGAACTCCTGAATTCCGGAATCTCAGGAACCCAGAACCCCAGAACCCAGAATTCCAGAACCCCAGAACCCAGAATCCAAAGATCCCGGGATCCTGGAATCTCAGAACCCCAGGATTCCAGGACCCCCGGAATCCAAGAATTCCTGAATTCCAGAACCCCAAACCCCAGAATCCTAGAATCCCAGAACTCCCGAACCCCAGGACTGATGAGGTTGGAAAAGCCCATCAAGCCCATCCGGAATTCCAGGAATTCCTGGGTCGCCTCCAGGGCTGCCCCTCCCTCCCTCCGCAGCCCCTTCCAGGCGGAAATTCCCCCTGAAATTCCCGATCCCGCAGAGCAAATTTGGGAATTGTGGCACAAGGAAGGACACAGAGCCCTTTGGGGAGCGCCCCGAGCCCATCCCGAGGATCCCCCAGGCCGTGCCTCGGGGTGTTCCCTCCCTAATTAATGTTCCCTAATTAATTCCCTAATTCCCCAAATCTCCCGCTTTTGTCTGGGCAGAGGTGACACCCAGGGGACAGCTGCCACCGGGATTATCGTCTCCACAAATGATTCACTGGGAGGCCACCAATTCATCAATCCAAATTAATTAATTAATTAAACCGCGGTGATTAATCCCCGGATCAGCAATGAGCTGTTAACCCGAACTTCTCCGGCCTGGAAAAATCCGCATTTTTCCCCTTTTTTTCCCCCCTTCAAACCCCCGCATTCAGAATGTGCATTTTCCAAAAATCCCTTCCCAAAACCCCGCGCTGGGATGATGGAATTCTGGGATTTTGGGGTTCCAAAATTCAGGAATTCTGGGATATTTGGGGTTCCAAAATTCAGGTATTCTGGGATTCTGTGGACCCAAAATTCAGGATTTCTGGGATTTTGGGGTTCTGGAATTCAGGAATTCTGGGATTTTTGAGTTCTGGAATTCAGGAATTCTGGGATTTTGGGGTTCTGGGGTCCCACCCCGACCCTTTTCCCGTCGGAACCAGCTCGGACACAGCTCCAGGATTTTATCTGGGGCTGGGGGCGTCACAGCTGCATCCCGGTTCCTCCATTCCCGGAGGGATTTGGGATTTGGGGGGGGTTCGGGGACCCCCCGGCCGCTCGCGGTCTCCTGCTGCCACCTCCCGGCCTCTGCTTCGAAAAGAATTCCCGGGATTTTCCCTCCCCGCCGCCTCGGGAATGCGGGATGGGAGCAGCGAATCCCATAAAAACCGTCCGGGAACGCGGGGAGGGTTTGGGGCTGGAACGGGGAGGATTTTGGGGCTGGAACGGGGAGGATTTGGGGGCTGGAATGGGGAGGATTTGGGGGCTCGAACGGGGAGGATTTTGGGGGCTGAAGGAGGATGATTTTGGGGCTGGAATGGGGATTTTTGGGGCTGGAACGGCGATTTTGGAGCAGAAGGAGGGGAATTTTGGGGCTAGAACGGGATGGATTTTGGGCTGTAAAGGGAATTTTGGGGCTGGAACGAGAAGGATTTGGGGGCTGAAGGAGGAGGATTTTGGGGGCTGGAATGGGGAGAATTTTGGGGCTGGAACGGGGAGGATTTTTGGGGTTGGAAATGGGGTTTTGAGGTTGTAAAGTGCATTTTGGGTTGGAGATTCCTCCCCAAACTCCCCGTCCTGCTGCTGGGGTGCCCGAGCTGGGGACAGCGGAGCCACCGCGGTGTCCCCAAAGCAAAACCCCCAACCCCGCGCCCTGCCGGGGCAATGAAAATGAATTCCCTGCGAGCGCTGGGGCTGAGAGCAGCACCCCCGCCGTGTCCCTGTCCCCTCGGCCAGAGGGGCGGCCGGGGGGCGACAGCGCGCCCGACCCCCCGGAGGAGGAAGAGGAGGAGGTGCAAAGGAGCCGCACGGGGCAGAGGAAGTCCCCGCCGGGCTCTCGGCAGCCCCGAGGGGTCCCCGCTCCGAGATGTCCCCGCCCGGGGGTGGCCGCTGTCCCCCGGCGCTGCTGGCGCTGCTGCTGGGGCTGGCCGGGAGCCGAGGTGAGGAGGGGGAGCGGGATGGGGGGCCGGGGGGCGATTGGGGATTGCGGGAATTCGGGAATTGCGGGGAATTCGGGAATTGCGGGGAAAAGCCGGAGCGGCGAGAGGGGCTCGGGGGATGGAGCGGGGCTGGCTGCGGCTTTGGGGGATTCTCCTCGGAGCCCTCAGCCCGCCCTGCCCGGGAGAGCCGAGCCGAGCCGGGCCGGGCCGGGCCGGGCCGTGACGCGGGGCCGGTTCCCTTTCCTGAGCAGAGTTGGGCTGAAAGTCGCGACTTCCCTGTCCCGACAGTTCCCCAACCCCACAGCTGCGACCTTTCCCTCTTCCCAAACTCAAATCCCTCTGCCCAGCCAGCACAGTTCCTTTTTCCCGGGATTTTGAGGCAGCTGCTGGCGACCCGGGGTCTTTTTTCCCCGAAAAGCAGCGACTTGGGGTGTGGGGAGCGGGGGAACCAGCGGGATTTGGGAGATGGATTCACCCTGGAGCATCTCCAGGTGCCTGGGGCATCTCCCGGCCACACCTTGGCGGGGTTTGGCGTCGTTGTTTTCCCGACAGCTCCAGGATTTGCAGAATCCCAGGATTTCTGAGGCTGGGAGAGAGCTCTGAGGTCACGGAGTCCAGGCTGGGACCAAGCCCCACCTGCTCCCCCAGAATTCCAGGAATTCCCTGGACACCTCCAGGGGTGGGGATCCAACCCTCCCTGAGCCCCTTCCAAGCCCTTTTCTCTTTTCCACGAGGAATTTTCCCAAATTTCCAGCCCTGGCAGAGCTGGAGGCCGTTCCCTCCTGTCCTGCCCCATTCCCTGGGATCAGATCCCAAATCCCCTCTGGCAGATCCCAAATCCCCCCTGGATCCCCCTTCTCTCCAGGCTGAGCCCCCCCAGCCCCCTCGGGAGAATTTGGACCCTCTCACCCACCCCGGCAGCTCCGGAGCAGCAGGAAAAGACAATTCCCGTGTCCTGCAGGAAAATTCCCGTGTCCTGCAGGAAAATTCCCGTGTCCTGCAGGAATTCCGGCACCTGGAGCAGGGGGAAATCCCTTCCCGTGCCCCCCGCAGGTCCCACCCATCAATAATCCCGGCTCCCACTCCCCCAGGGGAGGATTTCCTGCCTTTCCCTGCTCCAACCCCTGGAATTCCCAAATTGCCCGAGCCTCGGGGTGTCCCCACACCTGCACAGCCCGGGGCTGGAGCCGCTGGAAATTCGGGAGCAAAACTGTTTTGGGGAGGAAATTCCTGGTGGGAAGCCCCCCGGGATGGGTGGGGTTGGCCCCGGGGGCTGGGGAAGGGAGGGTTTGTGGGGCTGGGCCGTGCAAAGAGCCCCCAGAGCTGCCCTGACCACACGGAGCCGCAGGAAGCGGCGTCGGCCCTCCGGATGTTCCGCGGGTTTTATTTTGGGGGCCTTCGACATCCGGGGCTGCTCTCGAGAAGAGAAACGCAGAAAGTTGAGAGGAAAGGGGGCAGGGGGTGAAATTCCCTGGGATGGGGAGGGGGACGGGCACCGGGAGGGGGAGGGGAGGTGTGGAGAGAGAGAAAAACCCCTGGAACGGGGAATGGACACAGAACCAGTCTGGGATAACGGGGAGAGGGGAAATTTGGGATGGGGAATGGACACAGAACCAGTTTGGGATAACGGGGAGAGAGGGGAAATTTGGGATTGGGAACCAGCCCAGGATGGTGAGGAGAGAGTGGAACCCCTGGAATGGGGAATGGACCTTGACCAGTCTGGGATAATGGGGAGAGGGGAAATTTGGGATGGGGAATGGACACAGAACCAGTCTGGGATAATGGGGAGAGGGGAAATTTGGGATGGGGAATGGACACAGAACCAGTCTGGGATAACGGGGAGAGGGGGGAAATTTGGGAATGGAGATGGGGAATAGACACAGAATCAGTTTGGGGTGGTGTGAAGAACGGAATTTTTGGGATGTGGATGGGGAATGGGCCACTACCAGTTTGGGAGAATGTGGAGAAAATTGATGGGGAATGGACACTCAACCGGTCTGGGATAATGGGGAGACAGTAGAAATTTTGGGATGGGGATTGGGAACCAGCCCAGGATGGCGAGGAGAGAGTGGAACCCCTGGAATGGGGAATGGACGCTCAACTGGTCTGGGATAATGCGGAGAGAGGGGAAATTTGGGAATGAGATGGGGAATAGATACAGAACCAGTTTGGGATAATGGGGAGAGAGGGGAAATTTTGGGATGGGGAACAGACACAGAACCCGCTTGGGATGGTGTGGAGAGTGGAGTTTTGGGGATGGGGAATGGGCCCTGGGGCCAGGAGGGGCCTGGGTGGGCACTGCAGGTGCAGCCCAGGGGTGGCCCCAGCAGTGACCGTGTCCCCTCCGGAGCCACGGAGTCACAGCCTCACCCCGGCTCTGGTTTAGGATCCCCGGGATGCCAAACCCGAGTTGTGTCCGCGGGAGGATCGCTGTGCCTGGCGCCGGAGGAACCCCCGTGGGAGTGGACAGAGATCCACTGGAAAGTGAAAATTGGTTCCGGAACGTGGCAGAAGATCCTGACAGCCCCCAGGGATGGAACTGTCTCCTATCCCAGTGGTTCTTTCCATGGGAAAGGGAAATTCCAGCTGGGAAACTTCTCCCTGTGCATCTCCGCGGTTCACAGAGCCGACAGCGGGGTCTATGCGGCCGAGCTCGAGAATGGGTCAGTGATTTCCTCTCAGTGCTTCCGAGTGTCCGTGTGGGGTGAGTGCCTGGGTCCCTGTGTCTCCGTGTCCCTCTGTCCCTCATCCCCCTGTCCCCTGTTCCCTCTCACCCTCGCTGTCCCCGCAGACCCCCTCCCGCCGCCGGAGCTGAAATCCCAAATCCTGCAGCGGGATCGGGGCTGGTGCACCCTGGCCCTGCTCTGCTCCAGCCCCGGGAACGTCTCCTACAGCTGGGCCTGTCCCGGGCATCCCCCGGGGGAGCTCCCGGAGCAGATCCTGGAAAAGATCCCGGAGCAGATCCCGGGACGGATCCCGGAGGAGATCCTGGAGGAAATCCTGGAGCAGATCCCAGAGCAGATCCCAGAGCAGATCCCAGAGCAGATCCCGGGGGAGATCCCGGAGCAGATCCTGGAGGAGATCCCAGAGCAGATCCCAGAGCAGATCCCGGAGCAGATCCCGGAGCAGATCCCGGAGCAGATCCTGGGGATCCCCTCCCGGCTGATCCTGAGGCTCCCTGAGGGCGCCGAACCCCAAATCTGCCTCTGCAACGTCAGCAACCCCGCGGGGTGGAGCGCGGCCCGCGCCCGGCTCACCTGCCCAGGTGATCTGCCCGTGGATCCCGGGATTTCGGGGGGCTGGGAGGGATCCACCAGGGTGGGGACCAGGATTTAAAGTTTTGGAGTTTGTAAGTGGGTAAAAATGTGTTTCCAGCACTAAAAGCTTTTGAGCATGTATTTATTTCCATATAAAATTGTATTTACTATTATTTCTTATTTATACTTATTTGCTTATTACTATTTCTTAAATCCATAATTATTTACATATGGAAATTAATTTATGTACATATATTACAATATATAATACATTATATATATGTAATATATACCCATTTATATAAGTTTATAGAGAACATAAACTTATTTATATATCTTTAATCCATTATTATTTTTACACTTTTTATTTGATATACGGCAAAAATAACACTTTACAGATTCAAGAAATCCTGGAATGTTTTGGCTGGGAAGGGACCTTAAATCCCAGCTGAATTCCAGGATTCTGGGATTCTTTTCCTGAAATTCCAGAGAATTTCAGCCACTGGACACTGCTGGCTGTGGCTGTGGCCGTGGCCGTAGGGCTGACCCTGCTCCTCGTGGGCAGCTGCTGCTGGTGGAGGAAGAGGAGGAAGAATTCTCGGGAAGGTTTGTCCAGAATGTGGGGGCAGGATCCCAAATTTTGGGGTTTTGACCCCAAACTGACCTTTGGAACCCAAATTTGGGGATTCTGACCCCACAGGGACCCCCGGAGCCCCCTCAGGACCCTCGGAGATGACCGTCTACGCCGAGGTGGGAGAGAAGAAACCCTGCCAGGACCCCGTGAGTGCCTGGAATGTCCCTTCCCACCCAAAATCTGGGAATTTTGGGGTCGGAAAAGCCCTCCAAGGTCATGGAGTCCACCCTGGGGCTGAGCCCAGCCTGGTCACTCAGGGCCCGGTCATCCCTCGGACACATCCAGGACCAGGAACCCAAACCTCGGGCAGTTCCCAGGCCTGACCAGGCTTTCCATGGGGAAATCCCCTCCGTGTGGGAATTTCGGGAACCCCAAGTTGATCCTTTTAACCGTTCCTGGCATTTTTTGTGTCCCCAGGCCGGGACGGGGGAGGCCACCCAGGAAGGAGCCACCATCTACACCGTGGTCACTCCCAGGACACTGGTAGGGTCATTCCCGTGGGATCCCAGCTGATTCCCAGGCTGGATCCATTTTTTAATCCATTTTTTATCCCAAAATTTCCCATTTTTTGTGCATCCTGACCCTTTTTCCCTGGCAGGAGCACCCCAGGCAGCGGGAGGAACCCGAGAATTTCACCATTTACTCCACGGTCCAGCTCGGCCGCAGGGTGAGGCTGTCCTGAAGTGTCCCCAAGCCTTGGGGACACCAAATCCGTGTCCCCCAAGGTTCTGGGATTGTCATCCCACTTTTCCCAATGGGAATTTTCCCCTTTTTCCCACAGCCTTCCTCCATCAAGAGGAAGAGGCTGGACCGAGCTTTGGTCTCCACTGCCTACTTGGAGGTAATGGAGAATCCACGGGGGTTTTTTGGGATCAAAAATCCCAAAATGCCCCAAATCCCACCCGTTTCCTTGCAGGATAATGGGGGTTACAGGCGCTTGGGCTTCCCAAATCCTGCCGACCACCAGCACCCCTAAAACCCCGGAATTCCCATCCCTGTGGAATTCTCCAGGAAACTCCAGTGGACACTGGGATCAATGGAATAGAAATATGCAGAAATTCGAGTTTTTTCCCCCAAGATTCAACGCCCAGCTGTGCCTTGGAGCGAAGATTTGGGGATGGAAAACTCCAGAAGGGATGGATTTGGGATTGGGCAGGCGGGATGGGCAGGGGTGGGAATTTTGTGGTGTTTTTGGGGTTTGGAAAATTTGGGAATCCTTTTTTTTGTTTGTTTTTCTTGGTGAAGGGTGTGAAGAGGTTTGGGTTTGCCCGTCTGAGTTTCTGGCCAAGGCACCAATTCTGGGGTGGGTTTAGCGCTGGTCAAACCCCAGCGCTCACTGGAGTTGTTTGCTCATTGCCTGCTGTGAGATACGGAGCAGGAGGAGGAGGGCAAAACAGGCTCAAAACTTTAAATGGTATTAAAAAAATCTTTATCGACTGACTTAAAATAAAAATAAAAATAAAATCAGAATAAACCTTCGGAATGCTTATCCCCCAAGCTCTTTTCTTTCCCACTGACAACGTAAAGAGACAAAACCTGGCACTTTCAGTCAGTTTACCAACTCAAAACAGCCTGTCTTCAGCTCTCTTGTGGAGAGCAGTCTCTCTTGCCATGCCACGGAGACTTCTCCACAAGAAACAGCTCTTTCCTGGCTTTTAATTTTAATTTCCGTGAAGCGAACAAAGTCCATTGTGAGACAGCGGCTGCGCTGCCCCGGCCGTGAGGATTTTGGCCGGACAGTCTCGGCCTCGTGGTCGCTCTGGATTTTGGGGCCACCTCCAGTGCTGGCCACGAGGCCACTCCTGGCGCTTGGTGTGGCCGTGTGGCTGCTCATGGTGTTGGGACAGTCCTGGTGGCACGGCCCGGCTGTGGCAGGAATCTCAGCCCAGCCTGGCCGCGTGGGGCCGGTCAGTGACCCGTTCCCAGGGCAGAGGAAAGAGCTTTTCTTGGGCTTTGCTCATTTTTAAATCTCCTTTTCCACAGAGGCGTGTCCAGCTCCTTTCCGTGGTTTAACTGGCTGTCAATCTGCAAACCGAGCCAGGTGATTGGCTCCTCAGACCTCGCCAGCGGATTGGCTCCGCCCCACAGGGAACCAACCCCAAAGCCCCCGGGATCTCCCCCAACTAAAAACCCAACAATCGGTTAAACCACGAGGGGAGATGAGGCAGAATCAGGAGAACCCCAAATCCGCCCCAAACCCACCCTGAATCCACCCCAAATCCGCCCCAAACCCACCCTGAATCCACCCCAAATCTGCCCCAAATCCACCCCAAATCAGCCCCAAATCTGCCCCAAATCCATCCCAAATCTGCCCCAAACCCACCCCAAATCAGCCCCATCCTGGCTCTGTCCCCCCTCCCAGGTCCCACCTCCTGGGATGGTTTTCCTGGGCTCCAGGGATGGTTTTCCAGGCTCACCTTTGGATTTGCAGTGGAACAAGAGGTAAATTGATAAAAGCGACGCGATTTCAACCCCAGCTACGACGCCGATCCTGATCCAGCTGCTGGAGTTGGCACCTGGAAATGGAAGAAGATCCAGAGGCAACACCCCAAAATAAACCCGGCTCTTCCTGGCATTGGGGCAGGGGGAATTTGGCCTCAAATCCCACCCTGATCCCTCATTCCAGGAGATCTCACTCCAAGCCAGCACAGAGGCTGGACAAGCACTGGACAAGGACGAGGATCCCAGAATTCCCAAATTCCCCAGTTGTTGGGTCAGAAAGGAACTCCGGAGATCTCCCAGCACTGCCAGGACGGGGTCACCCAGAGCAGGGGACACGGGGACACGGCCAGGTGGGTTTGGGGTGGCTCCAGAGGGGGACACTCCATGGGAAGAGGTTCTCACATGGAGGTGGAACTTCTGGGGGTTGGGTTTGTGGCCACCACTCCTTGTCTTGCCCTGGTGCCTCTGGGAAGAGCCTGGACATTGCCAGGAAAGGGATTTTGGGAGGAGCTGGAGGGTGCTGGGCTCGGGCTCCCCAGTCGCCCTTCCTGGCTGGACGTGGAAAAGCTGCCCTGGGCACTCGGGGACACTCGGGGACACTTGGGAACACTCACTCAGGAGTGAGGATGGACATGGACAGGGGTGGCAGCTTACCTGGGCTGGCAGGGTGGGTGTTTTTTGCTGGCAAGGGGAGAGAACGGGGACAGGGGTCAGAGCTTCCCTCTGCATCCCAGGGAGAGCCGGACCCCGGAGAGTGGGATCAGCCCAGCCCAAGCTCAACATTCCCATCCCATCCCAACTCATCCCAACCCCAAATGCCAGCTTTTCCTGCTCTCAGGGGATCGGGATCAGCCCATCCCACTGTTCCCCACCTGTCCCCAGCTCTCACCTGAGCAGAGCACCCCGGGGGTGGTGACGGTGATGCTCCTGCTGCTGACGGGGTTCCGTGCCATGCACGTCAGCGGCTCCAGTTCTTCCAGGGATGATTCGTTCACCCGCAGCACCACGGAGTCCCCGTCCCGCGGCTGATCCCGCACCCTCCAGCTGTAGGAGACGTTCCCGAGGCCGGCGCCGGGCGCGGAGCAGCGCAGGGAGAAGCTGCAGCTCCCGTCCGAGCAGTTCTGGGCCTCGCAGGTCACCGTGGGCTCTGCCAGCTCCCCTGGGGGCACCGGGGTGTCACAAACCTCTCTTTTAGGATAAAAAACTTCAAAAGAACACTAACTGCACCTACTGAACACCTGGAGGGTGAAGGTGGATCGTTTTCCATCAATGATTACAGAGTAGGTCCCGGCGTCCTCCATCCTCAGCTGGGAGATGGTGAGCACACGGCCCTTCTCGGAGACAGCAAAACGGGTTTGGAATTTGTCTTTAGAAAATACCGGTTGAGGAGGGTCCTCAAATCCCACAACCAATATGGGTTCATTCCCAAAATTCCAGAATGCTGCACTTTTGTCTGTGTTGTGGCTGCGGAAGGTCACAAACCTGCCCAGGACCCCGATCACCTCCGTGGTGTCGCTGGCGCTCACTGGGGAGAGAAAGCGGGGAGGGAACATGAGATGGGGGTGGGATGGAGGAGGGGGAATGTCGGATGGAGGTGGGCTCAGGGTGGGATGGAGGAGGGATGGAGGTCAGTTGAAGGGGGCAGGAAGGTGGGATGGAGACAAGATGAAGCTGGGATGAAGGAGGGGTGAAGGTGGGATCAAGGTGGGATGGAGGTGGGCTGGAGGAGGGATGAAAAGGGGAAATGGAGGTGGGATGAAAAGCTGGGATCAAGGTGGGACCAAGATGGGATCAGGGTGGCATGAAGTTGCTGAACCCAGAGAATGAAGCCAGACCTGGTGGGATCTGGTGATTCCTGGTGGGAACTGGCGATTCCTGGTGGACTCTCACCATTCCATGTGGGATCTCAGCATTGCAGAGATGAGAACCCTCCCACACTCCTTTGGATGCAGCCCAGGACAAGGTCCAGGATCCCTCTGGGTCCATCCCTTCCCTCCAGGGGCCACACTGCTACCTTGGGTCACCAATTCCAGGAGGAAGCAGTTGTTTTTTTTTATTTTTGCAACTTCCCATTTCCAGATAACCATGCCACCCGGTCTCGACTGGGAATGGAGTTTTTCTTCCCAGTTTTTCTAACAGGGAACTGATCCTGGCTCAGCCCCGAGGCTGGGCTTGGAATTTCTGGCTCCCTCAGCCTCAGGCAGCCTCTGGGGCACGGACAATGGAAGATCAGGAAGGAAAAGCTGCTGGGGAAGACAAACTTGCAGGAAATATACTGAATAATGAAGCCACGGGATGGTTCACATGATAAACCCCCCACAGAGGCTGTGGGGAAGGGCTGGGCTGAACCTTGCCCAATTTCTCTCTTTTCAGCCAGAAAACAGCCCAGGATGAGACCTCCAAAAACCAGGAGGCAACGGGGAGAGGAGCAGGAGCTGAAGGCAGAGCAGGAGGTCTGGAGAACATCTGGAGCAGAGGCTGGGCCAGAGATGGACACCAGGGATGGACAGCAGGGATGGACACCAGGGAGGGACAGCAGATGGACAGCAGGGATGGACAGCAGAGATGGACACCAGCTCTCCAGCAGCAGCTTTCCATGGCAGCAGCAGCTCCATGGCAGCCCTGGATCCCAACATTGGGCACAAATCCTCCCCGTGGAGCTGCTCTGGTGCTCCCACCCAGCCCTCAACCCCAAAAACCCTAAAAACAGCCCCAAATCTCCTTCCCAGGGGACAAGGAGCACCTGGCACTCACTGGTTTGGTGGAGGACCATGAGTGTGGCAAGAAAAGGGATCCAAAACACGTCCATGGGTGTCAGGAACAGAGAGGATTTGGGGCACCAGCATGCAAAAATGAGCACCAGAAAGAGGAAGAACAAGGAAGAAGTGTCTTTGTGGCTTTTCAGGCTCGAGGTAGAGGGGAGGGCTTTGGATGTGGTTTGTGACGAAAATGACGCATCAAGGAGGGGCAATTCACTCTCACACAGAAATTTGAGGTGTTTAAAAAAACCCAAAGCATTCTGTTTTCAAGGAAAAAGGAGGAAACTCCAGGTGTTTACAAAAAACCAACCCCGTTCCCAAGGAAAGATGAGGGTGGCCGCTGGGACAAAGTGTCACCATGGCCGTGTGTGACAAATGGCTCAGTGCTCCGTGAGACTGGAATGGTTTGGGATGGAAAGGAACCTTAAATCCCAAAAAATCCCAGCTCCATGGGCAGGGACCTTCCCCTGTCCCACGTGGTTCCAGCCTGGCCTTGGGCACTTCCAGGGGTGGGAAATCCATGGAATCACCTGGGGCCCTCACAGGGAGCAATTCCAACCCAAAATCCCACCCAAATCCCGTCCTGTCCCCCTGACTCCACTTCCCCTTTTCTGAACATTTCTGCCTTGGGAAAATTCTCCTTCCATTTTTCCTGAAGCCTCTTCAGGTCCTGCAAGGCCACAGCGAGGTCACCCCAGAACTTCTCTCCAGCTGAACAGCTGAACTTCCTGGGGTTGGAAAATGCACAGCCCCATTTGTTTTCCCAGGATTTTGGGGCAGCAGGTGGTGAGCCAGGGTCTTTTTTCTCCTAAAAGCAGCAATTTTGGGCTGTGCGGAACAGGAAACTGCGGGATTTGGGAGATGGATTGACCCTGGAGCATCTCCACGTGCCTGGGGCATCTTTTCGGTGCACCTTGGAACGACCATTCACAGATCCACAGGTGTGGGAATGACCATTGCTGGTTCCACAGGTGTGGGAATGACCATTGCTGGTTCCACAGGTGTGGGAATGACCATTCCTGGTTCCACAAGTGTGGGAATGACCATTGCTGGTTCTACGGGTGTGGGAATGACCATTGCTGGTTCCATAGGTGTGGGAATGACCATTGCTGGTTCCACAGGTGTGGGAATGACCATGGCTGGTTCCATAGGTGTGGGAATGGTCATTCCTGGTTCCACAGGTGTGGGAATGACCATTCCCAGATCCATGGGTGTGGGAATGACCATTCCTTATTCCATAGGTGTGGGAATGACCATTGCTGGTTCCACAGGTCTGGGAACGACTATTCCCAGATCCACAAGTGTGGGAATGACCATTCCCATGGATCCGCCACCATTCCCAGCTCCAGGTGCATCCAGAGCATCTCTCCCTTTTCCCACAGCTCCAGGATCCCGCTGGAATTCCTCCAGCACAGCCAGGAGGTTCCTTTCCTGTGTCCAGCCCTTGTTTGACCATCCCGCACCGCTCTGGCCATGCTGGACACACCAAGAGCTCCTCCCGGTTCCTCCGGGGCTGCTCAGGGATCCCCAAGGGATCCCCCGGGATCAGCGGCGGTTCCAGCCGGGCACGGACCCCAGGGAGGATCCCGGGGAGGCTCAGGCCACGGGAAGGGTCACGCTGGCGTAAACCGTGGTGGGCTCCTGGGGGGACAGAAATGGGGGCACAGAGGGGTCAGCGAGGTGGCCGGGCCGGGGGTCACCCACGGGCGGGGGTTTGGGACAGTCCCCCTTACCTGGGACAGCGGGGGGCGTCCCCGCGGGGTTGGGGACCCGGCCGGGGAGCGGGGGGCTCCGTCGGGGGCCGGGGGTGGCCCGGTGGCCGCGGTGTAGATGGTGGTGCAGGACGGGGGGGTGGCGCTGGGGACGGTCCCTTTGGGCTTCTGAGGGAGGGAACAAAGGGTGGGCAGCGACCCGAGGGTCCCCACGGGGCCACCCTGGTCCTGCTGCCACCTTTTCCTGCCGGGGTTGTGCCCAGCGGGGCTCGGAAAAGGGGAAAAATCCCGGAGTTTGTCCCCAAAGCCACCCTGGGATGTTGGGGGCTCGGCAAGTTGTGTCATCGGGCTTTATTCCCGAAATTCCCAAATTCCGGGTGAGTGGTGTGGCAGGGATGGGTGACACCCCCAATGACACACTCTCCTTTCCCCCCCCTTTTCTCTAGTTTTCCCTTTCCCCCCTTTTCTTCCCCTTTTCCTCTTTTTCTCCCTTAATCCCCTTTTTGCCCTTTCTCCCTCTTTTTATATCTTCTTCCTCTTCCTCCCCTTTCCCCCTTTTTTTCTGTTTTCGTTTCCTTTTTGCCCTGCACTTACTCTCCCCCTTTTTCCCCCTTATCCCCCCTTTTCCCCCTTTTTCCCCCCTGTTCCCCATTTTTCCCTTTTTTCCCCCTTATCCCCCATTTTCCCCCATTTTCCCCCTTTCCCCCCTGTTTTTCCCCATTTTCCCCCCTCACCTGCACCCGCTGCACCTGGGCGTAGATGGTGGCGCTGGTTGGGGTGGCCTGGGAGGGGTCCGGGGTGGCCTGGGAGGGGTCTGGGTCACCTGTGGGTGGGGAGGGGTTGCACAATCCCGGGATCAGCCAGGCTGGAAAACAATTCCGAGGTCTCCCAGTCCGAGCGGTGCCCAGTCCCTTCTTGGTCATCCCAAGGAATCTCCAAGAATTCCTCGGACACCTCCAGGGGTGACCACCCCAACCCTGAGCCCCTTCCAAGGCATTTTCCCTTTTCCAGGAGGAATTTTCCCAAATTTCCCACCCTGGCACAGCTCGAGGCCGTTCCCTCTTGTTCTGCCCCATTCCCTGCGATCAGATCCCAAATCCCCTCTGGCAGATCCCAAACTCCCCCTGGATCCCCCTTTTCTCCAGGATCACCCCCCAGCCCCCTCAGGAATTCTCCTTTCAGGATTTTCTCCCCCAGAATCCCATCCTTGGTCCCTCAGGGCTGGGCTGGGGGAGGATCCCAGCGATCCCAATCCCAGTTCCACCCCTCAGGACCCCGGGTGGCCGCGTGGGGACCCGTCACAGCCTGGACCCGCTGGCCTCGGAATTCTTTCCCAAGCTCCGGGATTTTGGGGATCAGACCTCGGGAACCCCCACCCGCTCCAGGACGCCCCAAACTCACGTCTGGCCCTGAAGGTGACAATGGCCACGATGATGAGGATGATGACAATGATGGCACCGAGCACCGCCAGAGGCACCACGAGCTCTGTCCTCTCCCTGGGGACACCTGGGACACGAGGGGACACACAGGGGAGGTGGCCCCGGGTCACCCAGAGCCTTTCGTCACCTCTGTCACCTGATTTTGGGGCTGATTTTTGTCACCTGTCCCCTGATTTTGGGGTGATTTCCATCACTTTGTGCCCTGACTTTGGGGTGGATTTTTGTCACCACTGTACCTAATTTCGGGTCTGAATTTTGTCCCTTCATCACCTGATGCAGAGGCTGAATTTGTCACCTCTGTCACCTGATTTGGGGTTGATTTGCTGCAGAACAGGAAGCAAAGGGCAGGAAATGCCTCTGAGCTCTCTTTATTTGCCTTATTTGAGCTAAAAACCCACTGGGGGCTGGATATGGGGTCAGAAAAAATCCCCCAAAATCTCCCTGGCGGCTTTAAGGGGGCTCGAGGGACAGAAATATCTTGAATATTCATAAAAATATCTCCAATATCCGTAAAAATCTCTTGTCTAAAGGGGGATATTTCTAATCCATAGAAATATCTCAAATATCTGCAGAAATCTCTCAAATTCCCCCACCAATATCTCAGATTTCCGCCCAAATCCACCAAGTTCCCATCGCTGTGCTGACAGCACGGGGGCATCTCCAGAGCTTCCTTCCCACCCCACAACCCTGGGATTCTGAGGTTTTGGGATTCTGAGATGCCGGGGTTCCAAAATTCTGGGGTTCCAGGTTTCTGGGGTTCCAGGATTCCAGGGTTCTGAGATTATGGGATCCCAGGATTCTGGGATTATGGGATTCTGGGATTTGAGGATTCCCGGGTTATGGATTTCCAAGATTCTGAGGTTCTGGGGTTCTAGGATTCCAGGATTCCGGGATTCCAGAATTCTGTGATGCCAGGATTCTGGGATTCGAGGATTCCCAGGTTCTGGAATTCCAGGATTCTGGGGTTCTGGGGTTCTAGTATTCTGTGATTCCGGGATTCCAGGATTCTGGGGTTCTAGGATTATGTGATTCCAAGATTCTGGGGTTCCGGGATTCCAGAATTCTGCGGTTCCGGGGTTCTGGGATTCTGGGGTTCCGGGGTTCCGGGGTTCCGGGGTTCTGGGGCTCTGGAATTCCAGGATTCCAGGACACCAGGACCTACCCCGCTGCTCGGCGCCGCACTGGGCCGCGTCGAAGGCGGCACGGCGGCTGCTGACGGGGTTGCGGGCGGTGCAGACGCAGCCGAAGGCCGCGCCCCGCAGGGAGAAGGAGAGGCGCAGGACGCTGCCGTTCCCGGAGCAGATCCCCCCGGTGCCGTTGTCCCGGCTGTCCCAGCTGTAGGAAACGTTGTCCCCCCGCTCCGAGGAGCAGTTCAGCGCCAGGGAGCAGCTCCCGTTGGAGGATTCCCGATGCAGGATCCGGATGCTGGGGTCGGCCACCGGCTCTGGGGAGAGACGGGAATTCCAGGCTGTGGAATGGAGGTCGGTGTTTTCCACCTCCCACGTCCCAGACATGCTTCCAAAAGGCTGAGAACTCCCAGAAAAAAAACCAGCAACATCCAGGAAAACAGCAGGAAATGCCAGG
Organism: Passer domesticus; assembly: GCF_036417665.1. NCBI lineage: Eukaryota > Metazoa > Chordata > Aves > Passeriformes > Passeridae > Passer > Passer domesticus. Next base: position 169,776 of record NC_087505.1, read on the forward strand.
AAAAGGCCGGGAATATCCAACAAAAAGCCGGGGAATTCCGGCAAAAAGCTGGGATCGGCCTCCAGCTCTGGAAAAAGGAGAAATGGAAATTCCAGGATTTTTTGGACATCAGGGTGGGCATTTCCCACCCTGACCACCATACACCTCCCAGACCTGATCCCAAAATGCTGGAATCATCCGGGAAAAGGCCTGGAACATCCAGGAAAGGCCTGGAACATCCAGAAAAGGCCTGGAACATTCAGGATAGGCCTGGAACATCCAGGAAAGGCCTGGAACATCCAGGATAGGCCTGGAACATCCAGGATAGGCCTGGAACATCCAGGAAAGGCCTGGAACATCCAGAGAAGGCCTGGAACACCCAGGAAAGGCCTGGAACATCCAGAGAAGGCCTGGAACGTCCAGGAAAAGGCCTGGAACATCCAGAGAAGGCCTGGAACATCCGGGAAAAGTCCTGGAACATCCAGAGAAGGCCTGGAACACCCAGGAAAAGGTCTGGAACACCCAGGAAAAGGCCTGGAACACCCAGGAAAGGCCTGGAACATCCAGGAAAAGGCCTGGAACATCCAGGAAAGGCCTGGAACATCCAGGAAGAAGCCGGGATCACCATCCCGGTGATTCCCAGAGGATTTTTTTACCAAACACTTCCAGCTGGATCTGCCAGACCTCCTCCTCCGACCCCTTGTTGACGCTGTACTCGTAGAGCCGCTGGTCATCCCGGCTGGTGTTGAGGATTTCCAGGGAAAAGTTCTGCTCGCGGAAGCGCATCCGCTCCGGCTGGAACTCCGAGTGATTCCCGCCGGAAATCTTCACCAGGAATTTCTTCGTCAGCGGCTCCTTTATGATTTTTTTCCAGGAGGCTTCCCCGAATTGCTCGGTGCGTTCCTGCAGCTCGCGGGGGATCCGCAGGAGCGTCGCCTCTCCCAAAATTCCCAGCACTGTTTCCTTGGCTCCGATCCCTGGGAAGAGGGGAGGGAGAAGGGTTGAAGTTCATGGGATCGTCCTCATCCCAATCCTGGAGGAATCCTCCAGGATCGGGTCAGGCATGGCCTGGATCCAGCCTGGTGAGCCACAGGATCCCAGATCCACGGGAGAAACCTCCAGATCCAAGGGAGAGACCCCAAATCCAAAGGTGAGACCCCAAATCCAGGACAGAAATCCCCAGATGCAAAGGTGAGACCCCAAATCCAAAGGAATCTCTTTCCCAACTTCAAACCTCCTGGAATTTTGGGAATTGCAGCCACCTGGAAGCAGGTTCAGGAACAAATCCCACATTTTCCTTCTGGTTGAGGTGGTCCCAGGTTGGTTTTTTTTTTGGAAAAAAAAAAACCTGAGGGGTGTCATCACACCCCAGGATTCCCGTGGGAGGATTTTTCCCCCCAAACCCTCTTTGTTGTTTTTTATTCCAAGCCAATGATTCAGAATTTCCTCGATTTGGATTTTCCTCGACTCATATTTTCCCTCATTTCCGGGCAAACAAATTTTGAATTTGTACGAAATTGTGGGAGGAGAAGGAGGAGGAGCCAAAGCAGGAGCTGCCAAAAGCAGAGAAGGGTCCCCATTGTGCCACCCCCACTTTTCCCGAAGTCTTTTTTCCATGGGTTTTGGCCCAGAAAGGAAAGGGAAAAGGAAAGGAAGAAAAGGGAAGAAAATGGAAGAAAATGGAAGAAAAAGGAAGAAAAAGGGAAAATGGAAAAGGGAAATGGCCTCCTACTGGTGGAACCTGGAATTCTGGCTGGAAGCCTGGAGGGAATTTTGGCTCTGCAGACCCCCCAAAACCAGGGATTTGCCCCATTTTCATGGAAGTTGTCCCATGGCAAAGGGTTGGAAGCCAAGGGTCCCATGGCAAAGGGTTGGAAGCCAACAATCCTCAAGGCCCTTCCAGCCCAAACCATTCCATGATTTTATTCCTTGGGAATCTCCCAGCCCAGGGATCTGAGCCAATCCTCCGGGAATCTTCCTCTGGAACATCCCAACTCCCTCTGGAACTGGATTAATCCCTCAGGGCTCTCACGACCCTGCTAAAATTCGTCCAAATCCTTCACTTTTCCGGCTGAATTTTTTCCATCACATTTTAATCCCCTCCTCCCTCTGGGAGAGTTTTAGGGACACTCCTCACATCCCACCTGGAGCACCTCCACCCCAAAGCCCTAAACCCCTTCAGATCCACCAAAAAAACCCCAAAATCCAGGAGAAACCACCCCAAACCCCCCAAAACTGGGGAGGAAACCCTACATACCCCAAAGAGCTCCGAGGGTGAGGAGCAGCTGGAGCCAAGCCCCGGAGCCCATCCCGGGATCACGGAGCCTTCGCTGCTCCGGGGCTCAGAGCAGGTGCTGACAGGAAGACCTTCACCCCCAGGCTTCTCATTTCCTGTTTTTGGGGGCTGAATGAGTCGAGCCTTTGCCTTTTATCTTCTTTGGTCGGAAATTATTCAAAGCGTGGGGTTGTGCTCCGTGCCCCAGAAATGATGCGGAGAAAAGCAGAAAATGGGTTTGGTTTTCCCGCCAGAATTCCGTTATCCTGCTGAAGGTCCTCAAACTGCTCTGAAAAAAGAGGAAAAATCCAGTTTTGAAGGAATTTCATGGATTTTTCCAGCTCTGGAGAGATGGAAGCTTCAAAGCAATCCCGCTAAGGGATGTGGGCAGCTCCTCGGAGCATCCCAAAATTTGTTTCATCCCCCCGGGGTGGGGCCACGCAGAAAGGTGAGAAAACACCAAATTTCCCAGGAATATCCCAGCTTGGAGCTCCATGGGATCCACCGAAGGAGGAGAAGGATGGGAGGTCACCAAAAACTCACCTGGGAGAAGCCAAATCCTCGTTTTCGGTGGATTTGGGATCAGCTGGGGATGGGGATGGTCCTTCCTGGAGGAATGGCTGGGAAAGGCCAGAAAAATCCAGTCATGGATCTGCTGCTGGAAAATCTTGACTGGTTTTGGTGGAGGAGCTTTGAAATCCGAGGGTTTTTGCCTTTTTCTTCCTCCAAATTTCACCAATTTTCCCAATTTTCAGGGTGTGGATAGAACAGGAATTCCAGGATCCCTGAGGCCGGAGAAGAGCTCTGGGATCCAACAATCCAAGATGTCACTGACTCCCACCTTGCTGCTCCTTGGACACCTCCAGGGCTGAAAATTCCGGGATTTTAACCCAAATCCCATCCTGGGATTGGATCACATCCCGCTGCTTTCCAGGGAAGCCCAGCTCAGAGTTTTCCACGAGGTTTTGCTGCCGGGCAATGATTTTTGAATGACAAAAAACCCTGAAACCACCAAAAAAACCCCACCCGGAACATCCGGTGAGGCTCCTCCTTCCTTGCTCAGAAAGCACCTGATAGGTAAAAACCCAAAGCCATCATTTCCCAAAAATCAGACTTTTACAGAAAAAATACGAATGGGGAAGAGCAGGATGAATTAATCCAGGAAAACCAGCTGTGGTTCCTCCTGGAAACTTCTGGAACGGGAGCTTGGAAGGATTTTGGGGTGGCAAAGGCATTGGTTTTGGGGTGTTTGGGGGCATTTTGGGATTTTGGGGGGTATTTTGGAGTTTTTTGTGGTGTTTTTAGAGGCACAAATCCCACCTGGAATTCCCATGGCCAGGCTGGATTTCTCCATGGATTTCTCCAACCCCCAGGTCCCAAAAGGAAAATTTTCAACCTGGAAATGGTCCAGAAAAGCCAAAAAATCCCCCCCAAAGGCAATTTTCCCCACCTGGGCTTGGCTAGCATCAGGCAGGAAAAATTAATGAAGTGAAATCATCCAGAGGAAAACTCCTTTTGGGAACAAGGAACATAAAATGGCAGGAAAAACCTCTTTTAAGTGGAAATAATGATCCTAAATTTGTTCTTTTCCTCATCAATTCATCCTGGAATTTTCTGCCTGGAAGCTCGCCTGAGATTTATTTATTATTATTTATTATTATTAATTAATTATTAATTATTAATTTCCAGAAGTTTTTTTCTATCCTGGATTTTATAAGTGGAATAAAAGCTCAAAATCTCCACATGGAAATGGACCAAGACCCAAAAAAATTATTTCCAAGGGGGAAAAGTTGCTGGAAAAATCAACTTTGGTGTTAAAATCATCATCCAAGAATCAGGAATTACCCTGAGCCACTCCTCAGGCGGGGCTGGAATTATTCGGAATTTTCCAAGGAGGTCCCTGTTGACCCTCGGATGATTCCAAGGAATCTTTGGGAATCTTTGCTGAAAGTGGAATTTTTTTGGGATTTATGGAGGTGAAATCCCCGATTTTCCTCTTTTTTGGGCTGGGTTGGTGGAGCTGGAAGCGTTCCAAACTTTTCCAGGGATTTTTTTGGAGGCTCCGTCGTTCCTGTGATTTCTTCCCACCCCGCTGGATCCGTGTCCCACCCTCCGGAGCCAGATCCTCCTCTGCGGGACAAAGGAAGGGATTTTATCCCCAAAAATGGGGCTGGGGGGAAACATCTCCGAGCTTCTTCCATCATCCCCCGATCCCTGAGCCATGGGATGTCCCAGCCCACGGAAAAATCCAGAAAATCCTAAAGATGTGGTGTTGAGGATGGAATTTAATGTGCAAAGTGACATGTGGGAAATCCAAAACCCACCCCAAACCCTCCCTCGCAGGAAGCACCAAAGGCCATCCCAAAACCAGGAGGATCCCCCAGAATTCCGGGGAACCCCGGGAAAGGCTCAGATGGGGTCTCCCCGCAGGTTTTGGGGTGAGGGGACAGGAGGATTTCCAGTTAACCACAAACTGAACGATCCCGGTGACTCCGCTCCCTCCGCGCCCGGAGCATTCCGGGATCTTCGTGCAGGCGTTGGTCCCGTGGTGGTGGGAGGTGAGGAGGTGACCGGAGGTGTCACCCGCGGGGTCCTCAAGCCACGGCGAGCAGGAGGAAGAGGAGGACGAGGTGTCCCAGGGCCACCAGGGTGCTGGGCGTGGCACGGGTGACGGACGAGGACTCGTCTGGAGCAGAGCAGGAGATGGACCCCAAAGCCACGGGAGGAGGGAAAAGGGATCCCCACCCCAGGATCCACCTTGGGACTGGGATCTGCTCCCAGGGATCATTTTGTGGGGCACGGGGACCCCCCCAACTGATTTTTGGGGTTCAGGGACCCCCCAATACCCCATGGGGTCATGTTTGGGGTTCAGGGATGTCCAGAGCCCCTCTGGGCTCAGTTTTGGGGTTCAGGGATCCTCCGACACCACACTGGAGTCAATTTTGGGATGGAATCCAAAATCAGGACAGAGGAACGGCCTCAGGCTGTGCCAGGGGAGGCTCAGGGTGGGAAATTTGGGGAAATTCCTCCCGGAAATGGGGAAAAGGCCTTGGAAGGGGCTCAGGGAGGTTCGGGGTGTCCATCCCTGGGGGTGTCCAGGGAATCCCTGGAGATCCCCCTGGAGGATCAGGAGGGGTCAGCCCCAGGGAGGTTTGGGGTGTCCATCCCTGGGGGTGTCCAGGGAACCCCTGGAGATCCCCCTGGATGACCAGGCAGGGTCAGCCCCATGTTGCACCGATGACCTCAGAGCTCCTTCCCAACCCAAACACTCTGTGGTATCTCTCTGAAAGTCCCCAGATCCCCCCCGAACCGCTCTGGGGACACCCCAAAGGCCGGGCCAGCCCTCCCCAGGGCCGTGTCCGGCCGTGGCCGTACCTGTCCAGCTGCAGGGGTGCCGGAAGGTCAGCGAGGCGCTGCTGGAGGACACGGGGTTGCTGACCTTGCACACGTAGGTGTCCACCGTGGGGTTGAAGGAGACCTCTAGCACCGGGCCCTCCTTCACCAGGGGCTTCGGCGGTGGGATCCACTCGTAGGTGACCCCTTGGAGGCCCACGGAGCAGCTCAGGGTGGCGTTGCACTGCTGCGGGTCACCGTTGGTGGTGGCCGTCACGCGGGGCTTCGGGACCAGCTCTGCAGGAGAGGCCGGCATGGCACCGAGTCCCCCTGGAGCTCGGGGACAGTACCAGGATGGCACCGAGTCCCCCTGGAGCTCGGGGACAGTGTCCCCATGCGGTTCTTGGACAACCAAGGTTTCACAATGTCCCTGTGGGGCACTGGGACAACCCCCAGGATGTCACGAGGTCCCCATGAGGTTCTTGGACAAACCCCAGGATGTCACAACGTCCCCAGCTCCCCCTTGGGGCTCTGGGACAATCCCTCAAGGACATCACAATGTCCCCAACCCCCCCGTGGGGCTCTGGGACAGTTCCCTGTCCCCAAACTGACCGTAGACCTTCAGCTGGACCTTCTTGATGGTCTCCCTGCCCGTGTTGTCCTCCAGGTGGAGGCAGTACTCGCTGCTGTCCCCCAGGCCCAGGGGGCTCATTTTGAGGGTGCCGTTGTCCAGGAGCTCCAGGCGGCCCCGAAAGCGGCTCGGGGGGTACGTGGGCTCCTCTCCCCGTTTCCTGACGGCGATTCTCAGCTGGTTTTCCCAGCGCCAGTGGATTTGGGAGTATTTGAAGGGATCTTGGGGGCTGTGGGGGTTCAGAAAGGCCACCCCGCCCACGGCTCCGGTCACCTCCAAGGGTGGGGGTTCTTCTGTCCAAGCTGCCAAAAAAATCGGGGATGGTGGAGTTGGGTCACTCGTCCTTCCCCAGGTCTCATCCCACCTGGAATTCCAGACACGTTCAAAATGTCTGGAATTGTCACTCAAATATTAAAAATAAAATTCAAACAACTCCGCCCCTTCTGGAGCCCTTGGCATGAAGAGGGGCAGGACCAGGATCCTGAATTTTCCCACCCCAAATCCCTCAGGGATGAATTTCCTTTTCCCTCATTTCCTTTTTTGGGACTCCACGTGGGGCAGTCTTTCCCCCCTGGACGTGGTGGCTCCGGTGGGGAGGGACCCGGTGGTGGCACCTTGTGGGGACAGGGTGGGCTCACCCCAAGGTCCCCAAAGGTCCCCAGCTGTCCCCAAAGCCGCGTCCCCACCCCAGCCCCTCATCCAGCCCCGTACCTGATGCGGTGAAGAAGAGGAGGAAGAGGAGGAGGTTCCGCGCCAGCCCCGGCGCCATCTTCTCTCACCAGCGTCACCTCCACGGGGGGGACACAGCCAAACCCAGGGTGGGACCGCCCCTCAGGGTGGGACCGCCCCCCAGGGTGGGACCCCCTCACGGGGCAGCTGCCCCCCAAGGAACCCCGAGACCGGAGTCCCCCGGGGCTTGAAGGGGAATGGGGAGACCGCGCAATGGAGGCTCCTGTTTCTCTTCCTGCTCAGAACCGGATTTAATGGGGTGTGGTAGAAGACACAGGCAGCCCCTGAGCCAGACAGGGACAAGCGACCCATGGATCCCCCAAATTCCCAGCTGAGTGACCCCAAATCCCTCAAATCCTCAATAAAAACCACATGGGACCTTGGCAATCCATCAAATCCTCAACAAAACCCATCCGGGACCCTCCAAATCCCTCAAATCCCCTCCAAAACCCACCCAGACTCCCCCAAACCCATCAAACCCACCCAGACTCCCCCAAACCCATCAACCCATTGGATGAACACTGGATGGCCACTGGATGGCCACTGGCTAGCCAGGCCGGGCTCGATCCCAGCTCTCTCCGGAATTCTGCCCCATCCCCAAACAATCCCTGGGGGATTTTCTGGGCTCGCCGCTCCAGCCGCCGCCGAGGAGGGGCTGGAATTCCAGCCCGGATTCCTCCCCCCCCCGGCCACATCGGCGCCTTTGTCGCGGCTCCCTGGGGCCACCGCTGTCCCCTCGCTGGCGACAAACGGCCGCCGGCGTCTTCCCACGGGCGGGGGGCGGCGAACAAAGGGACCCCGCGACCCCCGCTGGGCCCTGACCCACTTGGGGCCGGCCCGGGGCTGTCCCCGTCCCGCTCCGGTGTCGCCTGGCTGCGGTGACACCGCCGGGACCCCCCCGGGGCCACCAAAAAGAGAGAGGAGAAATGGGAATGCGATTGGCGGCTGCAAATTAACGTGCAAATGAGGGTCATTAGAATAAATTACAGCGCCCCGCTTGTCCTTTGGGATGAGGAGGGGCTGGAGCTGCAATCCATCTCCCAAATCCCGCGGTGTCCCTGTCCCCCACAGCCCAAAATCGCTGCTTTTAGGAGAAAAAAGACCCTGGCTCACCACCTGCTGCCCCAAAATCCTGGGAAAACAAACGGGACTGTGCTTTTTCCAACCCCAGGAAGTTCAGCTGTTCAGCTGGAGAGAAGTTCTGGGGTGACCTCGCTGTGGCCTTGCAGGACCTGAAGGGGCTTCAGGAAAAATGGAAGGAGAATTTTCCCAAGGCAGAAATATTCAGAAAAGGGGAAGTGGAGTCAGGGGGACAGGATGGGATTTGGGTGGGATTTTGGGTTGGAATTGCTCCCTGTGAGGGCACCAGGTGATTCCATGGATTTCCCACCGCTGGAAGTGCCCAAGGCCAGGCTGGAACCACGTGGGACAGGGGAAGGTCCCTGCCCATGGAGCTGGGATTTTTTGGGATTTAAGGTTCCTTTCCATCCCAAACCATTCCAGGCTCACGGAGCACTGAGCCATTTGTCACACACGGCCATGGTGACACTTTGTCCCAGCGGCCACCCTCATCTTTCCTTGGGAACGGGGCTGGTTTTTTGTAAACACCTGGAGTTTCCTCCTTTTTCCTTGAAAACAGAATGCTTTGGGTTTTTTTAAACACCTCAAATTCCTGTGTGAGAGTGAATTGCCCCTCCTTGATGCGTCATTTTTGTCACAAACCACATCCAAAGCCCTCCCCTTTACCTCGAGCCTGAAAAGCCACAAAGACACTTCTTCCTTGTTCTTCCTCTTTCTGGTGCTCATTTTTGGGTGCTGGTGCCCCAAATCCTCTCTGTTCCTGACACCCATGGACGTGTTTTGGATCCCTCTTCTTGCCACACTCACGCTCCTCCACCAAACCAGTGAGTGCCAGGTGCTCCTTGTCCCCTGGGAAGGAGATCTTGGGATGTTTTCTGGGGTTTTTGGGGTTGAGGGCTGGGTGGGAGCACCAGAGCAGCTCCACGGGGCGGATTTGTGCCCAATGTTGGGATCCAGGGCTGCCATGGAGCTGCTGCTGCCATGGAAAGCTGCTGGTAGAGGGCTGGTGTCCATCTGCTGTCCATCCCTGGTGTCCATCCCTGCTGTCCATCTGCTGTCCATCCCTGGTGTCCATCTGCTGTCCATCTCTGCTGTCCATCTCTGCTGTCCATCCCTGCTGTCCATCCCTGGTGTCCTTTCCTGGTGTCCATCTGCTGTCCATCCCTGGTGTCCATCCCCGGTGTCCATCTGCTGTCCATCCCCGGTGTCCATCCCTGCTGTCCATCCCTGCTGTCCATCTCTGGCCCAGCCTCTGCTCCAGATATTCTCCAGACCTCCTGCTCTGCCTTCAGCTCCTGCTCCTCTCCCCGTTGCCTCCTGGTTCTTGGAAGTCTCCGTGGCATGGCAGGAGAGACTCCTCCCCGCAAGAGCTGAAGAAAGGCTGTTTTGAGTTGGTAAACTGACTGAAAGTGCCAGGTTTTGTCTCTTTACATTGTCAGTGGGAAAGAAAAGAGCTTGGGGATAAGCATTCTGAAGGTTTATTCTGATTTTATTTTTATTTTAGCTCAGTCAATAAAGATTTTTTTAATACCATTTAAAGTTTTGAGGCTGTTTTGCCCTCCTGCTCCGTATCTCACAGCAGGAAATGCACAAACAACTCCAGTGAGCGCTGGGGCTTGGCCAGCGCTAAACCCACCCCAGAATTGGTGCCTTGGCCGGAAACTCAGACGGGCAAACCCAAACCTCTTCACACTCTTCACCAAGAAAAAAAAAAAAAAAAGGATTCCCAAATTTTCCATACCATAAAAACACCACAAAATTCCCACCCCCGCCCATCCCGCCTGCCCAATCCCAAATCCATCGCTTCTGGAGTCTTCCATTCCCAAATCTTCGCTCCAGGGTGCAGCTGAGAGTTGAATCTTGGGGGAAAAACCCCCGAATTTCTGGATATTTCTATTCCACCGATCCCAGTGTCCACTGGAGTTTCCAGGAGAATTCCACAGGGATGGGAATTCCGGGGTTTTAGGGGTGCTGGTGGTCGGCAGGATTTGGGAAGCCCAAGCGCCTGTAACCCCCGTTATCCTGCAAGGAAACGAGTGGGATTTGGGACATTTTGGGATTTTTTTTTAATTCCAGAACTCCCAGATTTTGGGGTTCCAAGGGCGGGTTTGGGGTCAGAACCCTCAAATTTGGGATCCTGCCCCCACATTCCGGACAAACCTTCCCGGGAATTCTTCCTTTTCTCCCTCCACCAGCAGCAGCTGCCCACGAGGAGCAGGGTCAGCCCCTCGGCCACAGCCACAGCCAGCGGTCTCCAGTGGCTGAAATTCCCTGGAATTCCTGGAAATGAATCCCAGAATCCTGGAACTGAGCTGGGATTTGGGGTCCCTTCCCACCCGAACCATCGCAGGATTCTGCGGATCTCTAAATTGATATTTTTGCCTTACATAGAATAAAAAATTTATAAATAATTATGGATTAAAGATATAAAAATAAGTTTATATTATATATATAAAATATATGTAATATATAAAAATAAGTCTATTCATACATAAAAGAAGTATACATTATATATAAAAATAAGTATATTATAGAAATATCTATTATATATATATATAAGTAGATCTTTTATAGATATAAATGGATTTTATATATATAGCTATAGAGTTTATACAGAATACATACAAAAATTATGTATATTAGGTACAAAAGTTAAATTTAAAATTACATAATTTACATCTCCATAAACGATTTTTACCTAATAATTTCCAGCTCTTAAACCAAAATTTTCCCCCTTTTATGGCCTCTAAAACCTGGGATCCTCAGCTCCAACCTGGTGGATCCCTCCCAGCCCCCTGAAATCCCGGGATCTACGGGCAGATCACCTGGGCAGGTGAGCCGGGCGCGGGCCACGCTCCACCCCGCGGGGTTGCTGACGTTGCAGAGGCAGATTTGGGGTTCGGCGCCCTCGGGGAGCCTCAGGATCAGCCGCGAGGGGATTCCTGGAATCTGCTCTGGGATCTGCCCCGGGATCTTTTCCGGGATCTGCTCCGGGATCTCCCCCGGGGGATGCCCGGGACAGGCCCAGCTGTAGGAGACGTTCCCGGGGCTGGAGCAGAGCAGGGCCAGGGTGCACCAGCCCCGATCCCGCTGCAGGATTTGGGATTTCAGCTCCGGCGGCGGGAGGGGGTCTGCGGGGACAGCGAGGGTGAGAGGGGACAGGGGAACAGAGGGACACGGGGACAGAGGGACACGGGGACACGGGGACACAGGCACTCACCCCACACGGACACTCGGAAGCACTGAGAGGAAATCGCTGCCACATTCTCGAACTCGGCCACATAGACCCCGCTGTCGGCTCTGTGAACCGCGGAGATGCACAGGGAGAAGTTTCCCGGCTGGAATTTCCATTTCCCATGGAAAGAACCTTTGGGATAGGAGACACTTCCATCCCTGGGGGCTGTCAGGATCTTCTGCCACGTTTCTGAACCAATTTTCGCTTTCCAGTGGATCTCTGTCCACTCCCACACGGGTTCCTCCGGCGCCAGGCACAGCGATCCTCCCGCGGACACAACTCGGGTTTGGCATTCCGGGGATCCTAAACCAGAGCCTGGGAAGTCGCCACATTCAGCCCAACTCCGCACCCCAAACGCTGCCCAGGAAAGGGAACCGGCCCCGCGTCACGGCCCGGCCCGGCCCGGCCCGGCTCGGCTCTCCCGGGCAGGGCGGGCTGAGGGCACCGAGGAGAATCCCCCAAAGCCGCAGCCAGCCCCGCTCCATCCCCCGAGCCCCTCTCGCCGCTCCGGCTTTTCCCCGCAATTCCCGAATTCCCCGCAATTCCCGAATTCCCGCAATCCCCAATCGCCCCCCGGCCCCCCACCCCGCGCCCCCTCCTCACCTCGGCTCCCGGCCAGCCCCAGCAGCAGCGCCAGCAGCGCCGGGGGACAGCGGCCACCCCCGGGCGGGGACATCTCGGAGCGGGGACCCCTCGGGGCTGCCGAGAGCCCGGCGGGGACTTCCTCTGCCCCGTGCGGCTCCTTTGCACCTCCTCCTCCTCCTCCTCCTCCGGGGGGTCGGGCGCGCTGTCGCCCCCCGGCCGCCCCTCTGGCCGAGGGGACAGGGACACGGCGGGGGTGCTGCTCTCAGCCCCAGCGCTCGCAGGGAATTCATTTTCATTGCCCCGGCAGGGCGCGGGTTTGGGGGTTTTGCTTTGGGGACACCGCGGTGGCTCCGCTGTCCCCAGCTCGGACACCCCAGCAGCAGGACCGGGAGTTTGGGGAGGAATATCCAACCCAAAATGCACTTTCTAACCCCAAAACCCCCGTTCCAACCCCAAAATCCTCCTCGTTCCGATCCCAAAATCCTCTTCATTCCAGCCCCTAAATCTTCCTTCAGCCCCAAAATATTGTCCATAAAGTCCCTTCCATTCCAAACCAGTCTGGCCCAGCAGCTCCCAGTTCCTCACTGGGGCAGAGGAACCAGGGGTTTTTTAGGATTTTAAATCAATTTTTAAAGAACATTTTAAAACATATTTTGGTATTTTTTTTAATCTGCTCCAGCTCACTTCTCCCTCACCCCCAAATTTCACCACAACCATCTCATGTGACCTTCCCAGAATAAACCCAATTGGGAAGTGCTGCTTTCCCAAAAATATTCATTGTCCCATGTCTGGGGGTGGCTTTTGGGGTACAAAGGGGGCTGCAGCAGCTCCTTTTTGGCCAAAGCTGAGGAACCGGGGCTGGCCCCACGGAGCACCTGAGCCACTTGTCCCACACGGCCACAGTGACACTCTTGGTCCAGGTGACACTCTTGGTCCACCATCATCTTTCCATGGAAACTGAGCGCCTTCAGTAGAACACCTCAAATTTCTGTTTTTAGTGTGATTTGCCCCTCCCCCCCGATGAGTCATTTTTGTCACAAACCACATCTGAAGTCCTGTCCCATGGTGGCACTGAAAAGTCACACCGGCGCAATTCTTCTTCCTCTTCATGGCGTGAAGTTTTGTGTGCTGGTGCCCCAAATCCTCTCTGTTCCTGGACACCCATGGACGTGTTTTGGATCCATCTTCTCGCCATCCTCACGCTCCTCCACCAAACCAGTGAGTGCCAGGTCCTCCTTGTCCCTTGGGAAGGAGATCTTGGGATGTTTTCTGGGGTTTTTAGGGTTGAGGGCTGGGTGGGAGCACCAGAGCAGCTCCACAGGGTGGATTTGTGCCCAATGTTGGGATCCAGGGCTGCCATGGAGCTCCTGCTGCCATGGAAAGCTGCTGCTAGAGGGCTGGTGTCCATCTGGTGTCCATCCCTGCTGTCCATGCCTGCTGTCCATCCCTGGTATCCATCCCTGGTGTCCTTTCCTGGTGTCCATCTGGTGTCCATCCCTGGCCCAGCCTCTGGCCAGCTGCAGCCCGGGAGCTCCTGGCAGAGGTTATTCCATGGATTCGCCATCCCTGGAGTGACCAAGGCCAGGATGGAGCCTCCTGGGATGCTGGAAGGTTCCAGGAGGTGGGATGGGATAATTTTAAGTTCCCTCCCAACCCAAACCTCTCCAGAATTCCGCAATTCTGCTCCGAAGAGCAGCTGCAGGTCTGGCCAGGAGCTCCCTGTCCTGCTGGGTCCCTGAGCTGGCACTTCGGTGCTCAGAGCAAACCTTTCCGACCTTTCCAAGCCATCTCCAACTTTCTCCCGCCCATTTCACCTCCAGGCTCCGTCCTCGCTGCCCTTTGCACGTGCCAGGCGCTCCTTGTCCCTTGGCAAGGAGCCCGTGGGGGGTTTGGGGTGGTTTTGGGGACCCCAGGAGGGTGGGGATGTGTGGAATCAGCTCCACAGGATTGGGCAACCTCCCAGAGATGGGGCAACCAGGGGGAGAGATGGGGCAACCAGGGGGAGAGATGTCCTGGCCATGGGGACCCTCTGGAAAAGAGACATCAGGTGCAGATGTTCTCCAGACCTCCTGCTCTGCCTTCAGCTCCTGCTCCTCTCCCCGTTGCCTCCTGGTTTTTGGAGGTCTCATCCTGGGGTATTTTTTGGCTGAAAAGAGGGAAATTGGGCAAGGTTCAGCCCAGCCCTTCCCCACAGCCTCTGAGGGGGGTTTATCATGTGAACCATCCCGTGGCTGCGTTATTCAGCAACTTTCCTGTGGGTTTATCTTCCCCTGCAGCTTTTTCCGTCCTGATGCTCCATTGTCCGTGCCCCAGAGGTGCCTGAGGCTGAGGGAGACAGAAATTCCAAGCCCAGCCTCGGGGCTGAGCCGGGATCAGTTCCCTGTTAGAAAAACTGGGAAGAAAAACTCCATTCTCAGTAATAATTGGGTGGCATGGTTTTATGGAAATGGGAAGTTGCAAAAATAACAAAAAGAACTGCTTCCTCCTTGAATTGGTGACCCAAGGTCTTGGTATGGCCCCGAGGGAAGGGATGGACCCAGAGGGATCCTGGACCTTGTCCTGGGCTGCATCCAAAGGAGTGTGGGAAGGTTCTCATCTCTGCAATGGTGAGATCCCCCTAGGTCTGGTGCTCCCAACATAAGATGGTCATGGAACTGTTGGAGTGAGTCTGCAGCTTCCAAGGGGCCCTTCCCTGCGGCCACAGGGAGTGCTCAGCCTGGAGAGGCCTTGCTGGAGCTGCCCCGTCCACCCTGGCCGTGCCCAGACCAGGCTGGACAGGGCTGGGAGCACCCTGGGCCGGTGGAAGCTGTGGGGATGTTATGGCAGCAGAATTAGAGGAGTTTCTCTCCTCTCACTCCCAACCCAAATGACCCCTGATAATCCCTGATTTCCACCATTCCCTGATTCTCCTCCAAGGAGCAGCTGCACGTCTGACCAGGAGCTCTCTGTCCTCCCAGTGACCCTTCCTGACTTTCCCATCCCCAACTCCGCGTTCCCCTTTCCCTCTCAGTTCCCCTCCGGGCTCTGTCCTTGGCACGAGGCTGCGCATGAGGCTGCGGGGGCTCAGCCTGGGGGTGGCCTCGTGCTCTTCCTTCACCCAGGGTCCCTTCCATGAGCCCACAATGAGCCTTCAAACACCCCCAGCCCTGATGGGCTTCAGTGTCTGGGTTCAACAACTTCATCCCTCCCTGATCCCGCCTTGATCCCACCTTGGTCCCGTCTTAATTTCCCCTTTTCATCCCATCTTCGTTTTCCCTTTTCATCCCTCCTTCAGCCCACCTCCATCTCACTTCCAGCCCATGCTCAGAACTCCTTCACCCCAACTTCATCCCACCTCCAGCCCATGCTCAGCCTCCCTTCATCTCTCCATCCCACCCTCATGCCCCCTTCAACTGACCTCCATCTCACCTCCATCCCACCCCATCTCATGTTCCCTCCCCGCTTTCTCTCCCCAGCGAGCGCCAGTGACACCACGGAGGTGTTCGGAGCCCTGGGCGGGTCCGTGACCTTCCGCACCCACAACACAGGTGGAAAGGCAGCATTCTGGAATTTTGGGAATGATCCCATAGTGACCGTGATATTTGAGGACCCTCCTCGGCCAGTATTTTATACAGACAAATTCCAAACCCGTTTTGCTGTCTCTGAGAACGGCCGCGCGCTCAGCATCCCCCAGCTGAGGATGGAGGATGCCGGGACCTACTCTGTAGCCATTGATGGAAAAAAAACAATTTTCACCCTCCAGGTGTTCGGTAGGTGCCTTTAGTGCTGTTTTGGGGGGTTTACCCTAAAAGAGAGGTTTGTGACACCCCGGTGTCCCCAGAGGAGCTGGCAGAGCCCACGGTGACCTGCGAGGCCCAGAACTGCTCGGACGGGAGCTGCAGCTTCTCCCTGCGCTGCTCCGCGCCCGGCGCCGGCCTCGGGAACGTCTCCTACAGCTGGAGGGTGCGGGATCAGCCGCGGGACGGGGACTCCGTGGTGCTGCGGGTGAACGAATCATCCCGGGAGGAGCCGGAGCCGCTGACGTGCACGGCACGGAACCCCGTCAGCAGCAGGAGCGTCACCGTCAGCACCCCCGGGGTGCTCTGCTCAGGTGAGAGGTGGGGACAGGTGGGGAACGGTGGGATGGGCTGATCACGATCCCCTGAGAAACACGGGAATGTTGGGGTTGGGCTGATCCTGCTGCCTTGAGAGCCATGGGAAGGTTGGGGTTGGGGTTGGGATGGGGATGGGAGAGTTGAGGTTGGAATGGGCTGACCCCAGTTCCCTGGGAGCCATGGGAACATTGGGATTTGGGGTTGGGATGGGATGGGATGAGATGGGATGGGATAGGAATGTTGAGGTTGGGATGGGATGGGATGGGAATGTTGGGGTTGGGATGGGCTGATCCCAATTCCCTGGGAGCCATGGGAACATTGGGATTCGGGGATGGGATGGGCTGATCCCTGTCCCCTGGGATCTTCTGCATCTTCTCCCTTTCCAGGTGCCGTCTCCAGCAGCCAGGTCGGGGTCGGGGGCGGGATCGTCATCACAGTCGGGATTTTAGTCGCGGTGGTTTTATTGTTTTGCCTCACTGTGTTCTTGTGGAAATCCAGAGGTGAGCATGGAAAACAATCCCTGGAGCCCTGGGAAGCAGGAGGTGGGACCTGGGATGGGGGATGGAGCCATGATGCGCCAGATTTGTGGTGGATTTGGGGCGGATTTGGGGTTGATTTGGGGCTGATTTGTGGTGGATTTGGGGTTCTGATCCTGTCACCTCTCCCCTAGGTTTGAGAAAATCCCTTCTCTTCAGTTCCAAGCCTGCGGACACAGGTGGGATTTTGGGGCAGTTCCCTGCCCTTTTTCCTGGTGGGAATAGCCAGGGAATTGCATTTAGGACCAGGGGAACCATCCCCAGTGCTGTGGTTTGGGATTGGAGCTGTAGGACCCCAACCCCTCTGTCCTGGTGGGGAGTGGGAGGGGCTGATCCCAGGGGATGATCCCAGATTCCTGAAATCCCATTTCCCCTCCATTTTTGCTGGAAAATTTCATCCCAGACCACCAACAGGGAGCTGGGGTGCAGCCGTGGGATCATGAAAAAAATAGGGAATTTGGGGAAAAATAAAAGCTGGCAAGAGATATTTGGGGGAAAAAGCCATGAATTCCACTCAGTGACTCAGAGTGAGTCCAGCCAAGAATTCCAGAATCCCCGAGGTTGAAGAATCCCTCCAGGACCTCCGAGTCCAAGCTGTGCCCGATCCCCACCTGCTCACCCAGACCAATGTCCAGGAATTCCAATGGGAAATTTAGACCCAAAAATGGGATTTTAAGGGATTTAAATCCCCCTTTCCCTGCTCTGTTCCATGAGCAATGGGGGGATCACATGAAGGAGAAACAAATGGATTTTGTCCTCCGAAACAGCCAGGATTTTGGAATTTAAACCAAAAAAAAGGCGGATTTTCCCTGTCCTTGGTGCTGGAAGTTCTTCCCAACCCCACGGCGCCAGGGAGGGTGGGATGAGGAGCAATTCCTGCCTCCAGCAGCTCCGAGGGGCTTTGGGCTCGAGGTTTTACCCAAGGCTGGACTCCTGAGGTTGGGATTCCCTCATTCCCCAGCCAGGAGCACCCAGGGGCATTCCCTGCATCCCAAATCCCCAAATTCACACTTTTTCCCCCCAATTGCAGCGGTCGCTGACTACATGACCGTGTACGCCGAGGTGGGCTCTTCCCAGCAGGTGAGTCCAGGATCCGCATCCTCTCTGGGGTTGGGGACACCTTGGGGACACCTTGGGGACACCCTGGGGACAGCTGGACAATCCCTGGCTCCCTCTGAGAATTCCAAGTGGGATGAGCCACAGCTGGAGGTGGCCCAAGGGCACCTGAACTTGCCCAAAACTCCGTGCCCAGCCCCAAAACCTCAGTTTTGGAGGGATCAGAGAGAAATGGGATTTTGGGGTTGGTCCCATTGCATGGGCGGGGACACTTCCCACTGTCCCAGGATGCTCCAGCCTGGACTCGGGATGGGGCGACACCTCCAGAGGCGGGTCTTTGCGGGATCTCTGGATTTGGGATCTTTTTTTCCCAGCACCGAGTCGTAAAACACGTAAAAATGGTCTTGCCCCAGCGCGTCCCTAACGGAACGAAAGCCAACCCCGCGGACGGGGGATCCGCCACAACCATTTATTCCCTGGTCAAGCGTCCGGAGCAGGTGAGCTGGGAGAGGCTGGGCTGGGGGATGGAACCCCTGGAGCTGGGATGGGCACAGAGGGTCCAGAGCCTTAAACCAAACCCTGCATCTCTCCAAGGCTGGGATCAGCCCCCACCACCCCAAACCAAGCTTGTGTCCCTCTGTCCTTGAAGGTCGGGACAGTAGAAAATGACGCCGTGACCGGCCTGAAGCTGGTCTAGAAGGACCTAGAACTGGTCTAGAAGGACCTGGAACCGGTTTAAAGGAAAATAAAGTGATTTAAAGGACCTGGTTTAAGAACATGAAACTCTTTCTCAAAATATGGAAGTGATTTAAAGGCCTGAAGCTCTTTTAATGAGTGTGGACCTTGTTTTACAAGAAACCAGAACCAATTTAGAAGAAGCTGGAACTGGTTTAGAAGAAACCAGAACTGATTTAGAAGAAGGTGGAGCTGATTTGAAAAGACCTGGAACTGGTTTAGAAGGATCTGGAACTGGTTTAAAGGGTCTCCACTCCCCGGCCAGATGGATGGACCCCACAAGGCAACTCCGGAACAGCTCCAGCATCCCCAGCCCCGCTCCAGACCTGGATCTCACGGATCTCCCCCTCCTGGAATCTCCCTTCCCCCCTCATCTTTGCTGCCTCATTTTCCCTCTCTTTGAGATTTCAGGGAGGATTTTTGGGAACTTTCTCCATGGTTTTGGCAGCTCCGTGGGATCCAGGCTCCTTTTCCCACCGTCTCCCACCAGAATTTGGACCAAAACTCTGCCACAGCTGTGGGGACTCCAGACAGGTTGGAGGAGACTCTTCAAAGCGTTTTTCCATGGAACCCCAGAATTCCGGGTGTTGGAAAAGCCCTCCATGATCACCAATTCCAACCTGGGACCAATCCTGGTTACCCAGACCAACAGCCAGTGGGTTCCTTGGATGGGGGCTCCAAACCAGCCCCTTTTTGGGTGAAAGACCCATTTTTTAAAAGGAATTATCTCAGGGAACCAATGGAGACTAATTTTTTTGCAATCTTTTTCTTTGTAAATGACTTATTTGTAATTTTTTTTCCCCTCTTCTGCTGAATTTTGAGCCTTGCAAAAACTTCAGCTTCTTGCAGGGCTGAAAACAACCAAAAATAACGCCAGGAAGTTGAAACGAGAACAAACAAGTGATGTTGTCGTGTCACAGCCGTGTGGTTTCAGCACCTGTTCCCTTTCCCAGCCCAAAACCTTCTAAATTTTACAGCACTCCCCTCCCCCAAAAACCCTCAGCCCCCCCCCAATCCCTGCAGGGCCGAGGTTCGGGATTTGGGATCCAGGATTTGGGGCGGATCTGAGGGAAAACGGGACATGGAGAGCGACTTGGGTGAGTTTGCATGTGGGGTTTGGATTTTGGGTGAAGGATTTGGGCTGCTGGAGGTGGGAGAATTCCCAGCAGGAATCTGGGGATCCCAGAAGGAATTTGGGGGTCTCAGCAGGAATTTGGGGATCCCAGCAGGAATTTGGGGATCTCAGCAGGAATCTGAGGATCCCAGCAGGAATTTGGGGATCTCAGCAGGAATTTGGGGACCCCAGCAGGAATTTGGGGATCCCAGCAGGAATCTGGGGAACCCAGCAGGAACTTGGGAATCCCAGTAGGAATTTGGGGATCCCAGCAGCAATCTCCAGGGGCAGAATGAATTCCTTTGGAACATGCATCCTGCTGAGGGACAAGGACAAGAGCAGGGGGCATGGGACAAATTTCCCCCTTTCCCTGCTCCCCAAACCCACCTGGAAACGGCAGAAATCGCCCCAAAATGAGGAACTGACCTGGATGTTCCAATGCCTCCAGAATTCTGGGAATTCTCTTCCCCAAATCCACTTGGAAACGGCAGAAATCGCCCCAAAATGAGGAACTGACCTGGATGTTCCAATGCCTCCGGAATTCTGGGAATTCTCTTCCCTCCCGTGCCTCTTCCCGCCGCTCTTTGTCTGTGCCGTGGTGAATTGTTCACGGATGGAACCGAAGTTGCCTTTGAGATCTCTGCAATAAGAATTCCTGGCGCATCCAGCGCCGTTCTTGGCTGCACCTTATTTTTGGAAATAACTTTTGTAATAAATTTGGAATAATTTGTGTTTTCCCTGTGTTCCCCCCATGTTTTTGAATATTCAGAATATTGTTTTAAAAGCAACTCAGGTTTTATAGGGGTGGGATTTGCCCACGGGGCTCCGAATCTGTCGCGGGAAATCCCATCCTTGGCTTGGATTGGGATTTAAACAACTCCAGGGATTGCCCTGAAGGGGTTTTGGGAGCTCCTGGAGCTTCTCCTCCTCCTTGCCCAGACCTCCAACCCTTTCCCTGCCCCTTCCCATGGAGAAATGATTCATGGGGTGGAGAAATGAATCCAATGGGGTGGAGAAATAATTCCATGGGTGGAGAAATGATCCATGGGGTGGAGAAATGATCCATGGGGTGGAAAATAATTCCATGGGTGGAGAAATGATCCATGGGATGGGGAAATGAATCCAATGGGGTGGGGAAACAAATCCATGAGATTTCTCCATGGAATGGAGAAACGATCCTATGGGATGGAAAAATTATTCCGTGGGATGGAGAAATGATCCATGGGGAGGAGAAAGCACCTCAGGGGATGGTTTTTTGCCCGTTCCTCCCCCGATTTCACCACCTTTGCTCACCAACCGCCGCTTCCTGCTGGTGGAAAGGGGAAGGAAGGCGGCTCCGAGGGCCGGGGTGGGGCTGGGGCGCGGCAGGATGGGCCCGAGGGGCTTCGGGGGGTTCTGCCTCGCCCTGCTCTGCTCTGGGGCCGGTGAGTGGGGCTGGGGGGACTCGGGGTGTGGGGCTGGAGCGAGGGTGAGGAGGATGAGGAAGAGGAAGGGGCTGAAGGCAGCGGATGAAGCTCGGGGAGGTCCCTGTAGGGCTTTTCCGGGGGGTTAAGCTCAGGTTTGAGTTGTGCCCGGCTGGTTTGTGTTCCCAGGAGGGTTTTGGGGTCTTCTGAGCTGTCCCAGCTCCCCAAATCCATCCCAGCCCACCCTGGTGGAGCATCAGGAGGGGCTTTGGGACCGTTTTGGGTTGATTTTGTTGGTTTTAATCTCGGCAGGGCCACGGATGTGACTTGGATGATCCTGGTGGGTCCTTCCACCTCACGTTCCCCAATTCCATGCCCCAAATCGGGATATTTTGGGTATTTTGTAATTCCCTGAGGGGGGCACAGCCCCAAAACCTGCTGGGTTTCGGAACAGCCTCGGCTTAGCCCCAGCCCCCATTTTCCATTGTGAAAACATGACAGATTTGGGGTTTTTGTTGTCGGGGGCGAGGTGTGAACCCCACAGGATGTGGGGCCGCTGCTCTGCTTGAGCTCAGCCCCCTCGGAGAGTTGTGGGACCTCCTGAGCTGGAAAAACCCACCCGGATCATCCAACCCAACCCAACCCCGGGACAACCCAAAATCCCAAAATCCCGCCGCGTCTCTGGGAGTGTTTTCCAGTCCCTCCTGGGGGTTTTGGGGTCGGGATCATTCCCTGGGGAGCTGTTCCAGAGCCCCAAAACCCTCTGGGGGCAGAATTTCCTGGATCTCCATCCCAAATCCCACCTGGAACATCTCTGTCCATTCCTGGGATCCTGTTCCTGCTCCCTTGGAATTCCCGGGATTTCCTTCCCTCTCCTCTTTCCCAGAATTTCCTTTTGGGGCCTCTCCTGACCTTTCACCCTCTGGCGATGTCCCAAACTCTGTCCCACGTCCCCTGAGGGGACACTGGGGTGGATATTCCCATTCCCGACCCCTGAATTTGGGGGAGAACGGACAAATCCCAAATCCCACAAATTCCCAGCTCTCAGCTTCCAGGAAGAGCAGTCGGGGAACGGGAACGGGAACGTCACCGAGGAGACCCCGGAGGGGACACGGGACCCCCTGGAGCCACCAGGACACCCCAGCACGGCCACCGGGGACGGGGACGCCGTGACAACGGTGACAACGGGGACACCGTGGCCGAGGGTCACCACGAGCCCCCCTCGGAGCCCTGGGGACCTCGCGGTGACACCGGCGGGGAACCAAACCCGTGAGTTCCGCGGGAAAGGGGAGGAGGTGGCACTGTCCCCAGGGACTTGTCACCATCGTGGGGAGGTGGCACTGTCCTCAGGGATCTGTCACTGTCATGGGGAGGTGGCATTGTCCCCAGGGACTTGTCACTATCATGGGGACGTGGCACTGTCCCCAGGGGTCTGTCGCCATCGTGGGGAGGTGGCACTGTCCCCAGGGACTTGTCACCATCGTGGGGAGGTGGCACTGTCCCCAGGGACTTGTCACCATCGTGGGGAGGTGGCATTGTCCCCAGGGACTTGTCACCATCATGGGGACTTGTCACCATCATGGGGACGTGGCATTGTCCTCAGGGACTTGTCACCATCATGGGGACGTGGCACTGTCCCCAGGGGTCTGTCACCATCGTGGGGAGGTGGCACTGTCCCCAGGGATCTGTCACCATCGTGGGGAGGTGGCACTGTCCTCAGGGACTTGTCACCATCATGAGGAGGTGACACCAGCCCTGGGGGATCTGTCACCCTCTTGAGGGACTTGTCACCTGCCTTGAGGACATGCCACCACGCTGGGGGATGTGTCACAACTCTGGCGGATGCGTCACCACTCTGGGGGACGTGTCACCACTCTGGGGGATGTGTCATCACTCTGGGGGATGTGCCACCAACTTGAGGGACCTGCCACCACCCTGGAATGTCCCAAACTGTCCCCCTGGTCCCCTCTGCCCCCACAGGAGCCTCCTCGGGTGTCCCAGCCCGGTACTGGTCCCCCGTCATCTTCGTGGTGCTGGCCCTGCTCGTGCTCTTTGTCACCTACCACAGGACCAAGGACAAAGGTCAGACCCCGATCCCAGCCCCCCAAAACCCCAAAAGATCCAGGGGCCACAACCCCAAAATAATCAGAAATGCCCCAAAAGATCCAGAAGTCACAGCTGCAAAACCTCCAAAAGTGCCCCAAAAGGTCCCTTTTTGGGGTGCAGCAGCATCAGGGGGATCCTGATCCCAAAAACCCTCCAGTGGTCACAGCTCAGGGCAGGGGGGTTCCCCGTGCTCGGATCTGGCTCCACATTTCCCCAAATTCATCCCAAATTTCCCCAAATTCATCCCAAATGTCCCATCTGACCTCAGGTTTGCCTCTTTTGGGTTTGATTTGCCTTTTTTTGGGGTCACCTCTGCCCCTTTCCTTCTCCAGTTCACACAATTTTTGGGGTTTTTTTGGGTTCCAAACCCAAACTGGGGCTCGGCTGGTTTTGGGGTTTTCCAAAGGGGATTTGGGGTGGAAAATCCAGGTTTTGGGTCTGTTCTGGTCACAGGGATCCGGGACCGGGCCACGAGTGGCAGCGACTCCTCAGGTGAGCCCTGCGGGGTCGGGGTAACTGGTTTTACTGGTTTTACTGGTTTTATTGGGATGTTTTGTTTTATTGGGGTATTTTATTTTATTGAGGTATTTTTAAATCGGAGTGTTTGATTTTACTGGGATATTTTGATTTTACTGGGATATTTTCTTTTATATTTTATTGGGATATTTTGTTGTATTGGGGTGGTTTTTAATTGGGTGTTTAATTTTATTGGGATTTTTTTTTCCTGGGATATTCAATTTTATTGGGATATTTTATTTTTTCTGG
Organism: Passer domesticus; assembly: GCF_036417665.1. NCBI lineage: Eukaryota > Metazoa > Chordata > Aves > Passeriformes > Passeridae > Passer > Passer domesticus. The sequence continues at coordinate 193,432 of NC_087505.1, forward strand.
GATATTCAATATTTTTGGGATATTTTATTTTTTCTGGGATATTCAATTTCATTGGGATATTTTGTTATTCCATCCCTGCAAGTTTCCAGTTCCAGTTTGGGATGGCGGGAATGTTCCTTCCCGTGGGATTGGGTTGATCCTAAAGCTCCTCCCATCCCAAACCATTTGAGAATTCCCAAACCCTCGTAATTCCCAGATCTTTTCCTTTGCAGATTTGGGAGCTCTGGTCCAGCCCCAAGTCCACGACCCCATCCCAAAAATCCCGGAGCACGCCGAGACCACCTTGGACCAGCCAGACCCTCCCCAGCCCCCGGTATTGCTGGGAAAGGGGGAAATTCATGGGAAAAAGGGAATTCCTGGGGAAAAGGGACAATTCCTGAGATAAAGGGACAATTCCCGGGATGAAGGGACAATTCCTGGTATAAAAGGACAATTCCCAGAAAAAAGGGACAATTCCTGGGATAAAGGGACAATTCCTGGGATAAAGGGACAATTCCAGCCACTCACAATTCCCGATTTTCTCCTCCCCAGCCGGACTCGTCCCCAGGAGGCTCCTGACGGTCCCAGGGTGGCCCCGGTGGCTCCCAGGCCCCCTCAGGGACACGAGGCCACCCCGAGGTCCCTCTGGTGTCCCCTGCACGAGGAACAGCACAAAAAAGTGGGATTTTATCCCAAAAATCCTTGGAATTTCTCTGCCGGGACACACAGCTCCCTCTGATGTTTTTCCCCACGTGTTTGGGGAGGTTCTGGGGGATTTGGGGGCGGGATGAGCACAGAAGGAGTTGGGCATTGACCCCAAAACCTCAGCCCCAAAAATCCCAAGTTTTTGGCCCCATAGATTCCAAAATTTGGCCCTGTAGATCCATAAACTTTAGTGGCAAACACCCCAAATCCCTGGCCTCATAAATCCCAAATCCTTGGCCCCACAAATCCCAAATCCTTGCCCTGTAGACCCCAAATCCTTCACCCCCCAAATCCTTGGCCCTACAGACTCCAAAACTTGGCCCCATACACCCCAAATCCTTGACCCCACAACCCCAAACTCTTGGTCCCACAGCTCCTGAGCCAAAATAAATTAAAAAAAAAAAAAGTCAAAACAGATTTATTTTATTAAAAAAACAAAATTGTACAATTTTAGTTCCTCTATGAAAAAAAAAAACAAAAAACAAATAACCCAAAAAACAACCAAACACCAACGGAAAAAAATTCCTACCACTGCCGGAATGCTCCGATCCACTGCAAAAATCCGGGAAAATCCAAGCTTTTTTTATATATTAAAAACCATTAATTTGACATTTTACAACTTTCTACACGCATGCACAAAACTCTCGGCTCTGCGGGAAAACAAAATCCAAACCCAACCCCAAAAACGGAACCAAAGAAAGGGAATTTTGATCTCCCAAAATTCCCAAAATGGAATTATGAATTCCCCACCCCTCCCAGGAAGATCCATCTGCTTTTTTTTTTTTTTTTTTTTGCAGGAAAATGCCCCAAAATGGGCTCCCAGTTGAAATTCCCTAAAAAATTCCCCCCAAAAATTCCCAAAAATCCAGGGATTTCCTGGAATTCGGGTAGGGGGTGGATCCCCCCATTTTGCTACTGGTGCTTACTGGGGAAGGCTCCCCTGGCTCCAAACTCCCCCTTTTTAGTGCTTAGGACAAAATCGACCCCAAAACCTGACCCCAAAACGCCTCCCTGGAATGAAATCCGGCACTTCCGACCCCACGAGGGTGGAGGTGGAAGCTGGAGCGGGGAAAGAAAAAAAAGGGAATAAAATTCCAAATCCAACCGTGAGGTACTTGTGATCTTAAAAACAAAACCAGGAGAAGGCAAAAAAAATAAAAGGGTTTTTTTGCATCCCGATGGGAATTCTGTGGGATCACCACGGGACCGCCTCCTCGAGGGATGATCCTGAAGGACCTCGTTGACCTCTCCCAGGAGCTCCTCAGGGTTACGGATCCAGGATTGCTCCAATAGGAACACCCATGGAGATGTTGCTGGAATTTGGGATGCGGATCCCCTCAGGAGCAGCAAAACCCACCCAAAAAAACTCCCAAAACCTCAACTCAACCTTCAGCTCCTCCAAAAAAACCCAGATTTCCACTCGTTTTTCCTAAAAAAAACCATCAGCAGAGGCGAGGAGGACGCTCCCAAAACCTGGGACGCACCACGGGAGCTTTTCCATAGCAGCCACGGATCCTGGAGATGACTCCAAAATCCTTCCCCCCACCCAAGAAATTCCCTTGGGATTCCGAACCCAGCCCCAGGGCCGGGCAGTGGTTTAAGGCCAGAGCCAGGACAGTTGTCCAGGAGAAAACGGACAGGAGCAGGAGGTCTGTGGGACCCGGAGCTGCTCCAGGACGCTGGTGAAGAAGGAAGTTGGGAATTCTTGGAATTCTTGGAATTAGCCCTTGAGTTACGGCTCCAAAGGATCCGGATTTTGGGAATGAGGAGGAGGAGGAGGAGGAGGAGAAGGGGCTCAGCCACCTCAAGAAGGACGAGTGGTCATGATCCCAGCAAGGCGCCGCAGCCGGGAGCGCCTTTCCCGGTTTTCCGCGGCCTGGCGGCGCCGGAGGAGCCAAATTCGGAGATTCGGAGCCGGAAGGATTCGGGAACGGTCCCATCCCCGCCGATCACACCGAGGTCTCCGACTGCAGCCTCATGATGAACTTGTGCGACTTGGGGTCCACGAACTCCTCGGAGAGCTTGAAGAACGGGATCTTCTTGGTGGACACCACCAGGCTGAAGTCCTGGCGCTTCAGCACGAAGACCACGCCGTCCTTGAGGCCGTTGGTCACCGGCTCCTCGCTGACCAGCGTCCACTGCTTGGCCAGCCAGCGGTCCTTGTGGTACTGGATGGTGGGACCGGCCGTCAGGTACCGCTCCAGGAAGGCCTTGGGAAAGGGGAAGGACGCGGGAATGTCACCGCCGCGTGGCCCGGCCCAGGTTTTGGTTTTGGAGGGAAAACGGCCCCGTGGTGCTGCTTTGGGGGTTTTTGGGGATGGATCCTGGGGTTGTCCAGGCTGGGGAAGAGCTCTGAGCTCACTGAGTCTGAGCTGGGGCCAATCCCCACCCGCTCACCCAGAATTCCAGGAATTCCTCGGACACCTCTGGAGGTGGCCACTCCAAACCTCCCTGAGCCCCTTCCAAGGCCTTTCCAGGAGGGATTTTCCCAAATTTCCCACCCTCAGTTTCCCCTGGCACATTCTCTCTTGTCCTGTCCCATTCCCTGGGATCAGATCCCAAATCCCCCCAGCAGATCCCAAATCCCCCCTGGGAGAGCCCAAAAATCCCCCCTGGATCCCCCTTTTCTCCAGGCTGAGCTCCCTCAGCTCCCTCAGGATTCTCCACTCCCTTCTCCAGCTGCTCCAGTTCCATTCCCAGTTCCTCACGAGAAAATCCCAACCCCACCTCACTCCAACCCCTCCTTTTCCCGCCGGGATGATCCCAAAGGGGATAAAACCCACCCAAATCCCGTCTGGAGGACTCCACGCACCTTGGGGGTCATGTCGTGGGTGATGCAGAACTCCAGGTGCTGCAGGATGCTCTCCATGGTGTGGTAGGGCTGCTGCTTGGTGGTCCTCAGGTACTTCTGCATGGCCCGGGCCATGGAGGCGAAGATGGCCTGGGCGGCCTCGCGCGGGTCCATGATCTCCCGCGGGTTCTTCTGGTCCTCCTCCTGCAGCCGCTTGATGTGGGTGAAGGCCTCTTCCACCGCCACCACCAGCCTGCCGGGAGAGGCGGAAAACCCCGTGGGTTTGGGATGGGAAACCCCTTGGATCTGGGACGGAAACCCCTTGGATTTAGGATGAAAACTCCCTTGGATTTGGGATGGAAACTCCCTTGGATTTAGGATGAAAACTCCCTTGGATTTGGGATGGAAAAATCCTTTGGATTTGGGATGGAAACTCCCTTGGATTTAGGATGGAAACTCCCTTGGATGTGGGATGGAAAAATCCCTTGGATCTGGGATGGAAAACCCCATGGAATTGGGATGGAAAACCCCTTGGATTTGGGATGGAAAAATCCCTTGGATTTAGGATGGAAACTCCCTTGGATTTGGAATGGGAAACCCCTTGGATCTGGGATGGAGATCCCTTGGATTCGGGATGGAAATCTTGGATCTGCTGGGATTCACTCAAATGGATGAGGGAACCCAAGCCTCAACCAGCTTGGCCGAAGATCCATCCAAACAACCGCCCTTGGGACGAGCTGGGATCGCCCCCTGGAATCTCCCCATCCATAGAAGAACGGGAAGGGGCCCCCCACGGCATTCCCAACGCGGGGAATCCAGGGATTTTTCCGCACCTGGCGCGGCGTTTCCGCACCCGGCGCTCGTGCTCGGCCTCCTCGTAGTAGAACTCGTTGTGGCTGTTGTCGCGCCGCCGCGCCGCCGCCGCGATCACCGCCCGCGACTGCCCCGTGGAGTTGTTGGTGGAGTTCTCTGCGGGGCCACCCAGACCAGGGGTGAGCTCAGGGAAAGCACCCGGAGCTCCCCCCCAAAAAAATTCCAGAGAGGAACACGAGGATGGGGATGGAGAAAGGGGAGGAGAACGAGAGGAGAAGCCAAGGGGAAAGGGGGCATCTCACCCTCGCCGAGGGAATAGACCTTAAAGCCGGACATTTTCTTGGAAAGGACGGATTTTGGAAGGTTGAGGAGGGCGGGGTTGTAGACCGGGAAGTCGTGGTAGTAATTCTCCAGGATCCACACGGCCGCTCGCTGGATGCTGCGGGGGAAACACCGGGAATGTGGGGCACGGGGAGAGGGGGGAATGTGTGAGGGGGACATGCACCGAGGGACAGGAGAGGCTGGAACGGAATTCCCGGGAAAAAATGTGGCTGCCCCATTCCTGGAAGTGTCCAAGGTCGGGTTGGAGCCACCTCGGATGGTGGGAGGTGTCCCTGACCAGGGATTTTTAAGGTTCCTCCAACCCAAACCATTCCATGATTCCATCAATTCCCAGGGAAAAGAGCTCCAGGATCACCAAGTCCGAGCTGTGCCCAATCCCCCCTTGGTCAACCCAAGGAATGTCCAGGAATTCCTCAGACACCTCCAGGAGTGGCCACTCCAAACCTCCCTGAGCCCCTTCCAAGGCCTGGCCGCCCTTTCCAGGAGGGATTTTCCCAAATTTCCAGCCCTGGCACAACTCAAGGCCGTTCTCCCTTTTGTCCTGACCCTGTTCCCTGCGATCAGATCCCAACCCCCCGCTAGAGGAACCCAAAATCCCTGTGGATCCCCTTTCCTCTAGACCGATCCCTTCCATCTCCCTCAGAACATCTCCACGCTGCCCCTCACCACCCTTGCCATGAAAACAAAATCCCCATTCCCACCAGGGGAACATCCAGCGGAGCCGCGCCCACCTGAGGTGGCCGACGTTGTAGAAGCGGCTGGCGCCGTCGGCCGAGCGCACGGCCTTGAGCGTGAACTGGGGCTGGAGCTGCCGCAGCTCCAGCAGCACCACGGCCAGGTAGTGCACGAAGAGCAGAGCGTCCACCAGGGAGACGGCGAACTGCACCACGCCGCGGTAGTTGCGGTCCCGCGAATCCAAGATCCGCACGCCGTAGAAGAGCCAGTAGGAGACGACCAGCAGGAAAACCAGCACCATGAGCAGGGCGCGGAAGACGAAGACGCGCGGGAAGAAGGCTTTGGGGCGGCGGAAGAACAAGGCCCAGCTGCCCAGCAGGAGGATGAGGAGTTTGAAGGCCACCGAGATGAAGAGCCCCTCGCAGGGGGTCCCGCAGGGCTCCAGCTCCTCCCGCCACAGCAGCTGCGGGAGGAGGAGGAAGGCCAAGGGCGTGAGGAAGGCCAGGAGCGCCAGGGCCACGCCCAGGACCACGCCCAGGTGGCGGGAGCAGTCCAGGTGGGCGCTGTCCTCCATGTCCTTGGTGATGCGCGTGAGGTCATCGTGGGAGATGCTGTGCTCCGACGTCCCCGTCACCACCGTGGTGGTCTCGCCCCAGTTGTCGTCCTGGGGAGGGGACAGGGGACATTTCGAGGGGTGGCTCCGTGTCCCACCTGTCCCACCTCACCGCCAGGACCTCCCACCCACCACAGCTCCAAACCAGGAAACGTCACCCTGAGGAGGTGACAGGGGACATGGGACATTCCAAGGGGTGGCCCCAAATTCCTCCCATCCCAGAAGGACATTCCCAAACCCCCATCCCACCTCCACGCCGGGAGCACTCCCCGGAGCCATCACCCTCCTCAGGGTGGAGGAAGCTCAGCCTGGGCCTGGGAGAGCGGCGATTCCGCCGGGAATTTTCCCTCCGGGAAAGCTCCGGCTCCGGCAGGAGCAGCTTTGGGATCAGGAAGCTCCGGCAGGAGCAGCTTTGGGATCGGGAAGCTGCCGGATTTCCTGGCAAACCCCCCCGGCTGGCAGGGCCAGCAGGAACACGCCCGGCACGCCCCCGCACCGCTGCCCGCGCCGGGAAGGCTGGGGATGATGGGAATGGCTGGGAATTGTCAGGAATTGTTGGGAATTGTTGGGAATGGCTCCGGACAGGCCCTTCCCTGCTCCAGAAGCCCCTCTCCCAGCCACAGAGGTGCCAAAAATCCTGGATTCCTTCCCCCACCCCTGTCCGTGTGTCTTTCCCTCATCCTGGTTTTGGGCACTCGGACATTCCTGGAATTTGGGGGTTGTTTTTCCATGTCGGAATTTTCCCCACAGATTTCTGCCAGAAAACCGGGAAATTCCTCCCTGTGAGGGCACCCAGCTCCAGCTCGGAGCACCCTGGGACACTGGGAGGTGTCCCTGCCCATGGGATGATCCCCAAGGCCCCTTCCAACCAATTCCACGCTTCCATGAATTTCACTCCAAAGGGCAAAGCGGAGCCTGGGGCTTTCCAGCGGGACGGGAAGGGCGGCTCCGGGAGCCCATTCCCAGGAAAAGCCGCCGGAGAGGGAACATGAAAAGCGCCGGAGCCGCCGGCATGGGCGGATTGGGAGAGGATGAAAGGCCGGGACCAGGCTCCACGGAGTCCAGAGGAATTCCAGAATTTGGGAACGAGGGGCACCAGGGGCGGGGCAGCCTCCCCTGTTCCATCCAGGCAGAAATTTGGGGCAAATCCTCGAGGTTTGGGTCTGTCGGGGTCGGATCCTGGGGGCGTTTTCCAGCCCCGGCTTTTCCCGAGGCGCCGCCGGAGCCGCGTCTCCTTTCATTTTCTCATTTTCTCATTTTCCCAGGACCGGCCCGACCGGCTGGACCGCTCCGCCGGGAAATTCCGCCGGGAAGCTCCCGGAGCCCGCCGGGATCCCTCCCTCGGGGTTCCAGCCCTTTCCCCGCTCACCCTCTCGTCCCCCCGCGTGGATTCGTTGTCCAGCAAAGGCTCTCCCGGCGCTTGGATCGTCACCGATTTGTCCCCGCGCGTCCCATCCCGGCTCTTGGAGCGGTGCCGCTCCCGCCGATCCCTGGGGAAAAAATGGGAAAAATGGGGGAAAAAGCAGAAAAAGCAGGACTGGGACACCCACAAAAGGTGGGGACACCCACAAAAGGTGGGGACAGGGAATCCAGGGTCGCTCACCTGTGCTTGCGGGAGCTGCGGGAGTGGCCGGATTTGTAGGAATATCCGGAATACTGCGACTCATTATCCATGGCGTCGGAACGCCGGGGTTTGTGCCGCTCCAGGATGTGGGATTTGGGTTTTCCCGGGAGAGCGGCCAGGGCCTCCTTCAGGGGAGGCTTCTTCAGGCCCAGGGGCACCTTCAGGAAGTCGACCGTGACCTTGAGGGGCTCAATTTTGTCACCTTGGGGTGGCCTTGCTCAGGAGAAAAGGACGCGCCCACCTGGGGGGACACACGGGGAGTGTCACCGGGGCCGGCCCAGTATGGCCCAGTACGGCCCAGTATGGCCCAGCATGGCCCAGAGCCCCTCCCGTCCCTACATCCCATTCCCTGGTGGGAAATGGGGCTGGGAAAGGGGATTTGGGGTCAGGAGGGAAAGAGAATGTGGGGTCTGGGGCTGTGTCCCCCCTTTGGGAACCTGGGAATGCTGGATTCCATCGGGATGATCCTGCCAAACCCCCCTGCCTTTTCCCGAGGGTTTTGGGGGAATCTGCAGACCCCAATCCCACAGATGGGAGGCCCCAGCTGCCTCTGGGAGCCATCCCAGCTTCCCAGGTTTCCATGGAAATCCCATTCCCACCAAATCAACCCCAAAAAACCCTCGGGCCCCTTTTCCAAGGCCCCGGGAAAGGGGGAGAAGGGGTCAAGGAGGCGCAAAGGGGGAAGCGGGGGGAATTCCTTTGTCCGGAATTCCGGATGATCCCACACGGATCTCCATGGAAACCGAGGCCTTTCCCCGCTCCCGCTGTTGTCCAGGAGACGGGAATGGGGCCGGGAGACACTGGGGGTCCCAGTATGGCCCAGTAAGAGATGGATCCTGTCCCAGTAAGGGCTGGATCCTGCGCCAGTATGTCCCAGTAACCCCAGTAATGGATGGATCCTGTCCCAGTAACCCCAGTAAGGGCTGGATCCTGCCCCAGTAATCCCAGTAAGAGCCACGTACTGGGGGTCCCAGTAGGCCCAGTAAGGGATGGATACTGGGGGCCTCAGTGTATCCCAGTAACCCCAGTAAGGGCTAGATCCCAGGCTCCCAGTCCCCCCAGTAAGGGCTTCCAGTAACCCCAGTAAGGGCTCCCCAGTTACCCCAGTATGGACTCCCCAGTAACCCCAGTAAGGGCAGGATCCCAGGCTCCCAGTCCTCCCAGTAACCCCAGTAAGGGCTCCCAGTAACCCCAGTAAGGGCTCCCCAGTATGGACTCCCCAGTAACCCCAGTAAGGGCAGGATCCCAGGCTCCCAGTCCTCCCAGTAACCCCAGTAAGGGCTGGATCCCAGGCTCCCAGTCCCCGCAGTAAGGGTTCCCCAGAAACCCCAGTAAGGGCTCCCCAGTCCCCCCAGTAAGGGCTCCCAGTAACCCCAGTAAGGGCTGGATCCTGGGCTCCCAGTAACCCCAGTCCCCACAGTAAAGGTTCCCCAGTAACCTCAGTAAGGGCTCCCCAATAATCCCAGTAAGGGCTGGATCCTGTCCCAGTATCCCCAGTTATCCCAGCAGGAGCCGTCCTGGGCTCACTCACCGGGCGGCTCCGGCGGCGGCGGCTCCGTCCCGGCGCTCACCGAGGCCTTTGGAGCGTCCGGAGCCTCCGGAGGGGCCGGCATCGGAAACGGGCCGGGCATGGGGGGCTGCTCACGGCACGGGGGGGCCGCCCCGGAGCTGCGAGAGCCAAACAACGGGAATTCGGGAGCTCTTCCCAAATTCCTGAATTCCCGAATCCCGCCAATTCCCAGATCTCGCCAATTCCCAGCTCCCGCTAAATCCCAACCCCGCTAATTCCTGGATTCCGCCAATTTCCAACTCCCGCCGATTCCCAACGCTGGCCAATTCCCAGATCTCGCCAATTCCCAGCTCCCATTAATTCTCAACCCGGTTAATTCCCAGATTCCGTCAATTTCCAACTCCCGCCAATTCCCAACTCCCGCCAATTCCCCAATCCTGCCAATTCCCAGATCCTGGTGCTCAGAGATTCCTTGGGAGCACCGCGGAAAAGCGACTGGACACCCCACCCCAGGCATCCCAAAATTTTTGGGAATTGTCGTCCTGGGATAGGTTTGGGATTTTCCAGGAATCCCAGGCTGAAGTGAGCTTGGGGTTTTCCAGAAATCCTGGGGTTTTCCATGAATCCCGGCAGTTTCCAGGTATTCCGAGGTCTCTTGGCCCCAGCCTGTGGATTCAGCCAAAATAAATTCAGGATTTTCCAGGAATCCGTGAGTTTGCCAGGTATGATCCCCATCCCAGCAGTTTTCCAAAGGGAATTTGGGAATTCCAGCAGGAATCCAGGAGCTCCTCATCCTCTCGTTCCAGCAGGAAAAAAAGGGGATTTTTTTTGGAATCTTTTCCAGCAGAGCCGGTTCCACAGCCCTGGAAAAGCCGGGAATGGATTCCCGGACTCTGGGAGACGCCGGGAGCCAGAGCTGGATGCAAAAGAGGAGGAGGAAAATTCCCATTTTTTAATCCTGGGATGATCAAAGCTCCCAAAAAAGCCCCCCAGGGCTGGAGAGGCTTCACCATTCCCTACGTCTTCAAGTCCAGGCTGGAATTTTTCCCGGGATGGGGCTCGGGATCAAAGTCCTGAACCTCAAATCCAACATTTGGGATTCAAATATTCCCAAAAGAGCGAAAATAATTAAAAATAAAAAAATAGATCCAAGCGTTTCCAGATGAAAAAGCTTCTTCCCAACGGCTCCTTTCTGATCCGGGGTCCTGGGAAAGCTGGGAATGAGTTTTCCTGGGAAAAATCCCACTTGGAGAGGGAGAATCCGGCGGATGAAGGATCTGGGATTCCCATCCTGGAGGAACTGGGGAGGGTTGGGAGCGTCCCAAGGCTCCTTTTCCAGGAGAATCCAACTCCAGGATCCAGTCGGGAATCGGGGATGTGCTTCCAAAGGGAGAGGGGTGGGAGTCCCAGAATCCCGGGATTGTCCAGGCTGGGAAAGATCTCCGAGGTCACCGAGGCCGAGCTGGGATGGATCAACATCCGAATTCCAGGGATTCCCTCCAGGGATGGGAATCCAACCCTCCCTGAGCTCCTTCTGGTGCTTCCCAACCCTTTCTCCATGGAAAAATCATCCCAAATTTCCAACCCAGCCCCTTTTCCTACGAGGATCCAACAGCACTGCAGCACCTGGAAAACCAAATCCCGCAGCTGGAGGATCCTGGAATGCCAAATTCCCAGCAAAAAATTCCAGGATTCTGGAGTTCCCACCCCACATCCCTAAATTCCCCAGTTCCTGGAGAACACTCAGGATTCCCTGGAGAAATCCCAAATCCCATCTCCCCGTCCCTTCCGACAATCCCAAGGACACCCCAAAGCCGCTTCCAGGTGGCTCCATGGGATTTGGGAGGGACCATCCCAGAAATCCCAGAAATCCACGTCCTCGCTCGGAATTCCGACGTTTTCTCCAGGAGAGACCCCAAAATCCCAATTGCTGCCCCCAAAGGACACCTGGACGGGGGTTTGGATCCATGAGAACTCTTCTCCAGCAGCTCCTGATCCTTTGGGATCCCCCCAGCCCATTATCCATGTCCTGGATCCCGGAAAAGCGGCGCAGGGACGGGATCCAGCGGGATCGGGGAACGCTGGGATCGTTCCATCCACATCCAGGGATCCTGCAGGGCAGCTGGGCCAGAACTCCTCGGGTTTGGGGCGGTGCTGACCGGAATTCCGAGCCGGGAATTCCCAAATCCCTTCCCAGGCCTCTTCCCGGGCATCCCGGCCGGACAATAAATCCATAAACCCTCGGGAAACTCATCCCAAATCCCGAATTAAGGCGGATCCGCGACCTCGGGGCTGCTCCCTCCGGCCCCATTGTCTGCCGGGGGCCGGGGAAAAACAAGGAATCCTCCCATGGGAACATTCCAAGGGCTGGGATGTCCCCAAACCCCTCTGGAATTCGGGGAGGGGGACACGGGGTGACCTCGACCCCGAAGCGGCCGCCCCCGGCTCCCCCCTCTGCGGCCGACGCCTGTTAATTGTTAATTGTTCATTAATTAAATCATCCGAGCTTCACAAAGCCCCTGGAAAATCCTCGGGATCCCGTCGGACTCGCAGCCCCATCCTCGAATTTCCGGGATGGAGCCGGAGGCTCCTCCAGGAGAGCTGAATTTTCCCGAGATCTCCTTTTTTTTTTGGTTGTTTTTGGTTTTGATTTCTTTTTGTTGTTTTGTTGCGTTTTCACCTCCGCCCGCCGCGGGGTGGGGAGAGGATCCCGAAGGAGAATCCATCCCAGGCCGGGCTCCGGGAACTCCCGGCGGCTCCAGGGCGGCTCCGCAGGAACCGGCTCGGGATCCGGCCCGGGCTGTCCCGGGGCCGGGGGCAGCGGGCGCGCCCCGCGAGGGACCCGGGCAGCGGGGAGGGCGTGGGGACAGCGGGGACACCGGGGACAGGGGGGGACACGGGGACAGGGGGGACAGGGGGACACCGGGCACATCCCGGCACAGGGACCCCGGGCAGCGGGGAGGGCGAGGGGACAGCGGGGGACACAGGGGGGACAAGGGGGGACAGGGGGAACACAGAGGGACAGCGGGGGACAGCGGGGACACGGAGGACCGGGGGGACACTGGGGGACAGCAGGGACACGGGGGACAAGGGCGACAAGGGGGGACACGGGGGACAGCGGGCACATCCCGGCACAGGGACCCCCGGGCACCGGGCAGAGCATGGGGACAGCGGGGGACACGGGGGAGAGAGGGGGACACGGGGGACACCCCGCCCCAGGGACCCCCGGGACGACCCCGCCGGGGGACTGGGGAGGGGATGGGGACAGCGGGGGGGGCACCCCAGGGACACCCCGCAGGTGATGGGGACACGGGGGACACCCCGCGGGTGATGGGGGGACAGCGGGGACGCCCCGCAGGTGGCCCCGGGACGGGCACAAAGCGCTCCGAGGCCGCCGTGCCACCGCCGGGGGGGGTCCCGGGGGTCCCGGGGGTCGCATCGCGCCCCGGGGCGGCTCCAGCGCAGCCCCGCCGCCCCGCCGCGGTCCCGGGGGTGTCCCCGGGGGTGTCCCCGAGGGGTCCCGGGGGTCCCATCGCCCCCTCCCCAGCCGCGCCCGGGGCTCCGGCCGCCGCCTCCAGCCCCGGAGAAGCCGCGGCCGCCGGGGCCCTTCCGCGGGGAGCGCGCCCGGCGCGGCCCCGGCGCGGCCCCGCTCCCCCCGCGGCCCCGGGGCCGCTTCGGCACCGCGGGACCCCCCCGGGCCCCCCCGGGCCCGCACTCACCATCGCCGCCGCACCTTTGTGCGCGTCCCCCCCCGCGCCCCAACCCCGGCGGCGGCGGCGGCGGAGGAGGAGGAGGAGGAGGAGGCAGAGGAGGAGGAGGAGGAGGAGGAAGAGGAGGAGGAGGCGGAGGAAAGCCCGGCTCCCCCCGGAGCCCCCCCGGCCCCGGAGCCCCCCCGCCCCCGCCCATTGTCTGCGCTGCGCGCTCCCGGCGCCGCCGCGGGGCCATTGTTTGGGGCGGGGGGACACCGGGGACCCCCCCCCGATGTTGGGGAACCCCCCCCGACACCCGGGGACCCCCCCCGATATTGGGCTCCCTCCCCCCAGGCCGGCGGGATTTGGGGTTTTTTTAGGGGGAGGGGGCGTTTATTTGAGGAGGGTCCCCCCATTTTTTGGGGAGGGGGCGGCGTTTTTTGAGGAAGAATCCCCGGTTCTGGCGGGGGGCAATGAGGGTTGAGCCCCCACCTTGCGTCCCCCCCCCCCCCGGGGTGAGTCCCAGCACCCCAAAATTGTCCCCAAAGGGGTCTCAGCGCCCCAACCCCCCCCCCCCCCCAAGAGGTCTCAACCCCCCAAAATTCCCCCCGGGGGTCTCAGCCCAGGGTGGGGGGCGCAGCCCAGCGGCTCCCACCTTGTTTTGGGGTTTGGGGAAGGATTCTGAACCCCATAAACCCCCCAAACAAAACCGGGGTCCGGCTCCTGCGTCCGGCCGAGCCCCCTCGAGGTTTGGGGTGTCCTGGGGGGGGGGTCCGGCCGAGCCCCCCGGCTTTGGGGTCACCCCCGACCCCCCGCCCCAGCGGCGCCGGGGGGCGGCTGGCAGCCCCCAGCCCCATCCCCGGGACACACCTGGGGACTCCCGACCTGCAGCAGAGCCGGGGGGGGTCGCAGGGATTTTTTGGGGGGCTCAGGGCCGGCAGCGCCCCCCGAACCAGCAGAGGTGGCGGGTGACCCGCGGGGGCTCTGGGGACACACGGGGGGCTCCAACACCTTCATCCTCCCAGAAGGAGGGATCCCAAATTCCCCCGAGCCCCCCCAAATCCCCCCGAGCCCCCCAAATCCCCCCGAGCCCCCCAAAGCCACCCGGGGGTCCCCAAAGCCGGGGGGGCGCGGCCGCTGCCCGGAACAGCCGAGCGCTCAATGGGCGAGGGTGGGAACGCGCCGGCCACGCCCCCCGCGGCGCTGGCCAATGGCGTGAGGCGGGAGCAGAGAGCCGCGCTGCCATTGGTGGGATTGAAATGCGTGCGTGGGGCTCAATGGGGAGGAGGCGCCGGGAGGGGAGAGGGAATTGGGGCGGGGGGCGAGGGGAGAGCGGGGTCTGGGGGGGTTTGGGGGGCATTTGGGGAGAGGGGAGAGCGAGATTTTGGGGGGGATTGGGGGCGAGGGGAGATTGGGATTTTGGGGGGATTTGGGGCGAGGGGAGACCGAGATTTTGGGGGGGATTTGGGGGGAGGAGAGATCGGGATTTTGGGGGAATTTGGGGAAGAAGGGAGATCGGGATTTGGGGGGGATTTGGAAAGAGAGGAGATTGGGGTTTTTGGGGGATTTGGGGAGAGGGGTGATGGGGATTTTGGGGGGATTTTGGGGCTGGGGGCTATGGGGCGATGGGAAAGCGGTTATAGGGCCGGGGTTCGATGGGGCAGGGAGATTAGGGGGCAGTTATGGGGCGGGGGGCGCTGGGGTTATGGGGCAGTGGGCTGGGTGCCCCCCACCCCATTAATTCACGCCCTAATGAGCGGAACCACCGGCCCCACCCCGAGCTGTGACCCCAAACCCGGCTCCTGGTGCCCCCATTGTTGTGGGGTCGGTGTTGGGGGTCCCTGGTGCCCCCATTGTTGTGGGGTCGGTGCCGGGGGGTCCCTGGGCCGCCCCCGCAGCTGCCCCGCTCCGGGAATGATTTATGGGGTCGGGGGTCGTTCCCCGGGATGATTTATGGGGTCGGGGGTCGTTCCCGGCCAGATGGGGCTGCGGCAGCTGGGAGGGGGCGCTCGGCCCCAGCCGCGCCTTTATGGGGCCGCCCCTCCCCCCAGAGGGCTGCGGGAGGGGACATGGCCCTAAAGGGTTTGGGGACAGTGAACCCTAAAGGGGTTTGGGGACACTGAGCCCTAAAGGGTTTGGGGACACGGCCCTAAATGATTTGGGGACACTGAGCCCTAAAGGGTTTGGGGACACTGAGCCCTAAAGGGTTTGGGGACAAGGAACCCTAAATGGTTTGAGGACACTGAGCCCTAAAGGGTTTGGGGACAGGGGGCGATGTCCCCAAATTGGGGGGGGGGGGGGTGGCAGGGCTGGCCGGGTCCGGCAGGGGGCGCTGCTGTCGCGGCGGCGATTGGGGACGGGGGGGACAATCCTGGGGGGGACACTGGGGACACCATTGGGACATTGGGGACACCACTGGGACACCCCAAGGGGGGACACTGGGGACACCCCTGGGACACTGGGGACACCATTGGGACACCCAGGAGCGATTCCCTGATTTTCATCCCAAACCCAGGCGGGTTTCCCCAAGGAATGGGATTTTCCAGGGGACGGGAAGGGCTGGAAATAGGGGGAGAAATTGGGAATAGGGGAAAAAATGGGAATGGGGGGAAAATGGGAATGGGGGAAAAAATGGGGAATTGTGCCGGGCAAGGCTCGAGGGGCCGGGACAAAGGGCGGGAATTCCCAATCTGCCGGGCCGGAATGTCAATGAGAGCCGAGAGCTCCCTTTGTGAGGGGACAATGGGGACAGATGGGGCCGGGGCCCCAAAGGGGTTTGGGATCTGCCGGGACGGGGAAAGCGACCCTAAAGGGGCTGGGAATGGGGAAAGGGACTGGGGATGGGGAAAAGGGAACTGGGAATGGGGAAAAGGATTGGGAATGGGGAAAAGGGAACTGGGAATGGGGAAAACTGACCCTAAAGGGGCTGGGAATGGGGAAAAGGGAACTGGGAATGGGGAAATGGGGAAAAGGGAAATGGGAAATGGGAATGGGGAAAAGGGAAAAGGGAACTGGGAATGGGGAAAAGGGAACTGGGAATGGGGAAAAGGGAACTGGGAATGGGGAAAAGGGAAATGGGAATGGGGAAAAGGGAACTGGGGATGGGGGAAAGCGACCTTAAATGGGATTGGGAATGGGGACAGGGACTTTTCCCCTCAAAAGTGCACAAGGACACAGTGGATAAGTTAATAATAATAATAAATAATGGTAATAATAAATAATAATAATAATTCTCAATAAATAAATTAATTCCATAAATATCCTCATGGCACAGAGACGGAGGGAGAACAGGGTTTGGGGGAAAAGGGGGAGCCAGCCCCAGGAATTCCTGCTCCAGTTCTCTGGGAATCCTGGTCCCAGTTCCTCTGGGAATTGCGGCTCCAGCCTTTTGGGATTTGCTGTCCCAACTCTGGGATTTGCAGCTCCGTTCCTCTGGGAATTGCTGCTCCAGTTCCTCTGGAATTGCTGCCCCAAACCCCTGGGAATTGCGGCTCCACCCTCTGGGGTTTGCTCTTCCAGATTTTAGGGTTTTGCTGCTCCAGCCTTTTGGGATTTGCTGCTCCATCCCTCTGGGATTTGCAGTCCCAAATCTCTGGGATTGGCTCTTCCCTCCCTCCGGAATTGCTGCTCCAGTTCCTCTGGAATTGCTGCTCCAAAGCCTCGGGAGCAAGGCCGGGGGGGGCAGGGCGGGCACACGGATGGACAGACGGACACGGGGATGGACAGACGGACACGGGGATGGACACACGGACACAGGGATGGACACACAGATGGACACAGGGAGGGACACAGGGACAGTCAGATGTCCAGGACGTGGCTCAGGTAGGAGATGCAGCAAATGGCTGGATGGACACACGGATGGACAGACGGACAAAGGGATGGACACACGGACACCGGGATGGACACAGGGATGGACACACGGACAGACTGACACAGGGATGGACACAGGGATGGACACAGGGACAGTCAGACGTGGTTCAGGTAGGAGATGTAGCTGAGAGCCAGGTGGACACACGGATGGACACACGGACACATGGATGGACACACGGACAGACATACGGACACAGGGATGGACACAGGGATGGACACACAGACACAGGGATGGACACACGGACAGACATACGGACAGGTCACACATTCAGGGCGTGGTTCAGGTAGGAGACGTAGCAGATGGCTGGATGGGCAGACGGACGCACGGATGGACAGACGGACACACGGACGGACATATGGGCAGGTCACACGTCCAAAATGTGGTTCAGATAGGAGATGCAGCAGATGGCTGGATGGACACACGGATGGACACATGGACACAGGGGTGGACAGACGGACACACGGACGGACAGACGGACGGGTCAGACGTCCAGGACGTGGTTCAGGTAGGAGATGTAGCAGATGGCCAGGCGCAGGATCTCGATCTTGGACAGTTTCTTGTCGGGGGGCAGCGTGGGCAGAGGCACGGACACACGGATGGACAGACGGACACATGGACGGACAGACGGACAGCTCAGACGTCCAGGACGTGGTTCAGGTAGGAGATGCAGCAGATGGCTGGATGGACACACGAACGGACACACGGACACAGGGATGGACACACGGATGGACACACGGATGGACAGATGGACACAGGGATGGACAGACGGACAGCTCAGACGTCCAGGACGTGGTTCAGGTAGGAGATGCAGCAGATGGCTGGATGGACACACGGACGGACACACGGACACACGGATGGACAGACGGACACAGGGACGGACAGACGGACACAGGGACGGACAGACGGACGGGTCACACGTCCAGGACGTGGTTCAGGTAGGAGATGTAGCAGATGGCCAGGCGCAGGATCTTGATCTTGGACAGTTTCTTGTCGGGGGGCAGCGTGGGCAGCAGGGACGGACACACGGACACACGGATGGACACACGGACACAGGGACGGACAGACGGGCGGGTCAGACGTCCAGGACGTGGTTCAGGTAGGAGATGTAGCAGATGGCCAGGCGCAGGATCTCGATCTTGGACAGTTTCTTGTCGGGGGGGCAGCGTGGGCAGCAGGCGCCGCAGCTCGGCGAAGGCCACGTTGAAGGCCTCGACGCGGATGCGCTCGCGCGTGGCGTGCGCCGTGCGGTACTTGGCCGTGGCCCGGCGCCGGCGCCGCCGCTCCTCGCGGCTCAGCGGCTCCTTCCCGGCCGGGCCCGCGCCGCCGGAGCCGGCACCGGCACCCAGGGAGGGCTCGGGGACCGGCAGGGACGGGGGGACGTCGAGGGCGGGCGGCTCCGAGTTCAGCATCATGGTCACGGGGAGAGGGGACAATTCCAGAGGGGACAATTCCAGAGGGGACAATTCCAGAGGGATCCCGGGGGTTTAGGGACAGTGCCAAAGGAATCCTGGGGTTTGGGGACAATTCCAAAGGGGACAATTCCAAAGGGGACAATTCCAGAGGGATCCCGGGGGTTTAGGGACAGTGCCAAAGGAATCCTGGGGACTTGGGGACAGTTCCAGAGGGGACCATTCCAAAGGGATCCCGGGGATTTGGGGGACAATTCCAAAGGGATCCTGGGGACAAGGGATTCTGGGGATTCAAGGGATCCCGGGGGTTTGGGGACAGTTCTGAACTGATCCTGAGGGTTTGGGGACAATTCCAAAGGGATCCTGGGGACAATTCCAAAGGGATCCCGGGGATTTAGGGACAGTGCCAAAGGGATCCTAGGGGTTTGGGGACAATTCCAAAGGGATCCTGGGGTTTGGGGACAGTTCTGAACTGATCCTGGGGATTTAGGGACAGTGCCAAAGGGATCCCGGGGGTTTGGGGACGATCCCAAACCGATCCCGTGGATTTGGGGACCCCTCCAAGTGTCTCGGGGTCACCTCGGGGCTGCTCCCAGCGTTTCGGGGTCACCCCAGCCGGAGCCGTGCCCGGGTTTGGGGCGCCCGTCCCCGGCTCCCAGCCAGGCCCGTGGGGATCCTCCTCCTCCTCATCACATCCCAGCCGGGAATTCGGGAATGTCCCTCGGGAGTTCCGGGCTCCGGGAGAAAACTTCCCCAGGGGATAAACCCGGGGAAGCGGCCGGAGGCATAAACACGAGATCGAGTTTTCCCGTGGTTTTGGGGTTTTTGGGGTCAGGACGAGGCTCCGGAGCCCTCAGGGGTCAGATCCCGACGGGTCTGGAAAAGAAGGATCGGGAATTTCAGCTCCGGGTGGGAAAGGAGCTGGCAGAGACATCAAAATATAATAATAAAAAATAAATAGTAATTTTTAAAAAGGTAAAAATTAAAATGAAGTAAAACAAGGTCAGATAAAAAGTAAAATAAAATAATGTAAAATCATATAAAATAAAAATTAAATTAAATTAAAATAATAAATAAAATAAAATAATGAAATGAAATAAAATGAAATTAAATAAAATAAAATAAAATAATGAAATAAAATGAAATAATAAAATAAAATAAAATAATGCAATAAAATAAAAAAGAAGAAAAAATAAAATAAAATAAAACAAAATAAAATAAAATAAAATAAAATAAAATAAAATAAAATAAATAAAATAAAATAATAAAATATTTCCCACAGCTTTTCCCTGTCAAACCCTGTCCACTTTGTGAACCAAACTCAGGGAATTCCAGCTCCCGGACGGAAAAGGACCCGCGGGGACGCTCGGGAGCATCGGGAAATTCGGGAAGCGGGAGGAGCTCGGGGAATTTGGGGGGCCGGGGCTCTCCGGAGGCGGCAGGTGGCGGATGCGCGGCGGGGGCGGGGCGGCCTTTGTGTCGCAAATGAGCCCCGTCTGTCCCCGCTGGCTGTCCCTCTGTCCCCTGTCCCCCCCTGTCCCTCTGTCCCCCTGTCCCGTCTGTCCCCGTCTGTCCCCGCTGGCTCCGCTCCCGGCAGATGGAGCGGCCGCAGCTGCTCCCGGGATCCGCAGGGAGCCCCGAGCGCCCGCCCCCTGCTCCGCATCCTCATCCTCATCCTCTTCTTCCTCATCCTCATCATCCTCGTTCCCATCCTTATCTTCTTCACCCTCATCTTCTGCATCCTCATCCTCCTCCTCACCTTTATTTATCCTTATTTATTTATCTTTATCTTTATCTATCATCTTCATCGTCCTCCTCTTCCTCCTCATCTTTATTTATTTATCATTATTTTTATTTTATCTTTATTTATCTTTAATCTTTATCTATCATCCTCCTCCTCCTCCTCATCTTTATCTTTATTTATTTATCTTCATCTTTATCTTCTCTATCTATCATCCTCATCTTCCTCATCATCTTTATTTATCTTTATTTTATCTTTATCTTTATCTTTATCTTTATCTTTATCTTTATCTTTATCTTTATCTCTATCTTTATCCTCATCTTCATCCCCGCTGCCTTCCCTGCAAATCCGGGCGCGTCCCGGGAAAGGGGGAGAAACTTTGGAATGGGAAAAGCGGCTGGGAATGAGCTGGGAATGAGCCGGGAATGAGCCGGGAATGAGCCGGGAATGAGCCGGGAATGAGCTGGGAATGCTCCTCTCTCTCCTTTCCTTCCTCCTCCTCCTCATCCCCATCCCCGGCTGCCGCACCTGAAATCTGGGAATGCCACGGGAGAAACTTCGGAATGGGAAAAGCGGCTGGGAATGGATCCCAAACCCCACCGGGACGGGGCGGGGACGGCCCCGATCCCGATTTTTTAAAAGGCTGGGATGGTGGGAATTGTTCCCTCCCCCAAAAAATTCGGGAAGAGCCGCCCGGCAGCTCCCAAAATCCCGAGAGGGATCGGGTTTTCCTCATGGAATGTCCCGAAGAAATTCCCGGGAATTTGGGTGTTCGGGACCACCCCCGGGAGTCCTCGGCTCGGTTTGACTCCGAGAGACGGGGATTTGGGGATTTGGGAATTTGGGATTTTGGATATTTGGGAATTTGGGAGTTTGGGGATTTGGGGTTTTGGGGATTTGGGAGTTTGGGGATTTGGGAGTTTGGGGATTTGGGAATTTGGGGATTCGGCCCCTTGAGCTGCCCTGTGAATCCGGGATTCCCGGGAATTTGGGGTGGATCCCACACCTGGATGGGAAGCAGGAGACTTTTTTTTTTGGGAAAACTCAAGTTTCATTCCCGGATCCAAACAAACCCTGGGTTATCCCGGAGCTTTTCCTTGGAGCGGAATTCCTGCTCCCAGCGCCTCTTTTCCCTTTCTTTTTTTTGGGGGGGAAACTGCCCAATTCCCGAATCCAGCCGCTCCAAGGATTCCTGGTCAGCCTCCACCTCTCCCAGAAAAACCCGGGAATTCTTCCCAGCTCCTCCCTCGCCCTTTTCCTCCCACTCCCGACCCGTGGAGGGACAAAATTCCCGACAATTTTCCTTGGAAACCAAACGCGTCCCGGACCCCAATTCCAGGCGGGTTCTTTTCCTTTTCCCCTCTCCCAAAAAAATCCCAGGAAAAATCCTTTTTCCAGAGGGATTTGGGAGCCAAACCTGGCAGTGGGATCGAGCCTTTTTCCCGGGAATCTGGAGCCGAATCCCGGCTTTTTGAGCCATTCCCGATCCCTGGAAAAGCCGCCTTACCCCGAGTCCCGCACCATTCCCAGGCTCCGGGGTTTCTCCTCCAGGTATTCCCAGGGTTTGGAACCCGCTCCGCTCATCCATCCACGGAGGAAGAAGGGAAAAACTTTCCCTGGATTCTCCCGAGGTCCCGCGACGGATCCGGGATGGGAACCCGGGATCAATCCCGGAATTCCCGGGGCGGCAGCGCCGCTCCGGAGCCTCCGAGGAGGAAATTCGCCGCTCCCCCCAAAAATTCCCAATTTATCCACCCCGGGCCCGACCCCGGGAGCCTCATTGGCCTCTCCCGCTCCCCCTCCCTTTTCCCTCATAAATATGGAAAAGCGGGAATTCGGGATTCCATTGGCTGCGCGCAGCCCCCCGGGAGGGGCGCGCTGGATGCGCGCCGGGAAAAGGCGACAGCTGCTCCCGGTGCTCCTTTCCAGCGGGAATTCGGGCCGGGAAAAGGGGGGAAAGAGCCTGGGGCGGCATTCCCGGTCACGAAAATTGGGAAAAGGGAGCCTGGAGCGGAATTCCCGGTGGTTCCCGAGGCTCCGGAGCCCTCGCGTGATCCCTGAGGACGCTGCGGGTCCCTTTGGGATCACCCAGAGCTTCCATCCCATAAATCCCGCCTGGAAAATTCACCTGTGGTGAAGAGGGAAAAGTGGAAGGGAGGAAAGTCGGGAAAACCCCGGGAATATCCCGGGAAGAGCCGGGAATGCGACCCCGAGTGCAGCCGGGACACAGCGACCTTTGGGGCCGGCTCTGCTCTCGCCTTTCTGGGGTTGTCCCAGTTCAGCTCCGGGGAAATCGGGGAAAATCGGGGAAAATCGGGGAAATCGGGAAATGCGCCGCAGCCCCAGGGAGATCCCAGAGCCCCCGTCCCGAATTTGGGATCCTCCCGGAGCTCCCGATCCGCCCGGGATCTTCCCCCGCTGCCAGGGCCGCGCTCGGGATCCCTGTCCCTGTCCTGTCCCTGTCCTTGTCCCTGTCCTGTCCCTGTCCTTGTCCCTGTCCCTGTCCCTGTCCTGTCCCTGTCCTTGTCCCTGTCCCTGTCCCTGTCCTTGTCCCTGTCCCTGTCCTGTCCCTGTCCTTGTCCCTGTCCCTGTCCCTGTCCTGTCCCTGTCCTTGTCCCTGTCCCTGTCCCTGTCCTTGTCCCTGTCCCTGTCCCTGTCCTTGTTCCTGTCCTTGTCCCTGTCCCTGTCCCTGTCCTTGTCCCTGTCCCTGTCCCTGTCCCTGTCCTGTCCCTGTCCTTGTCCCGGCTCTATCCCGGCTCTATCCCGGCTCTATCCCGGCTCTGTCCCCGCTGTCCCCGCTGTGTCCCCGCTGTCCCCGGCGCTGCCATGGCGATGCTGGCGGTGCTGGCGGTGCCGGCCCTGGCTCCGTCCCCGCCGCTGTCGCCAGCTGAGCCCCGCGTGTCGCCGCCCGCGGCTCCGGGGCCGTTCCGGGAGCAGCTGCGAGAGCGGGGCCCGGGCGGGAGGGGCGGGACCGGGACAGGGACGGGAAATGGGGACAGGGACAGGAGAGGGGACAGGGACAGGGATGGGAGAGGGGACAGGAAAGGGGGATAGGGACGGGAAATGGGGACAGGGACGGGGATGGGGACAGGGGGACAAGGATGGGGACAGAAGAGGGACAGGAACCTGAGAGAGGACAAGGGGACAGGGACGGGGACAGGGACAGGAGAGGAGTAGAGGGGGACAAGGACAGGGACAGCAAAGGGGACAGGGACAGGAGAGGGGGACAGGGACAGGGAGCGTCCCCGGGTCTGGGGACAGGGGATGGGGACAGAGCCCGGAGCGGCTCCCGGAGCATTCCCGGCGCAGCCGCATCCCAAATCCTCATCCCGCACTCCCGAATCCCCTCCCCGCCGCCCCAAGGGAATTTTTTGGGATCGTTCCCGGCCCCTTCCGCATCCATCACTCCCCATCCCGAATCCCAAACCCCAACTCCCACATCCCAAATCCGCATCCATCACCCCAAATCCCACATCCCACATCCCAAATCCGCATCCATCACCCCAAAGCCCACGTTCCCACCCCGAACCCCCTCCCCTTTGCCCCGAGGGGATTTTTTGGGATGGTTCCCGGCGCGGCCGCAGCTGAGGCCGCCGCTCCGGGCGCGATTCCAGGCGGGAATGAGGCGGGAGCGAGCGCAGCCCTCCCCCCTGCCAGCGCTTCCCGCCGGGAATTCCGGGCTCCGCTCCCATCCCGGCTGCTCCTGGAATGGGGTCGGGGCTCCAGGCTCACCCCAAAACGGGGATCGGGGTGGGGCTGGGATCCCTTTCCTGGGAAATTCCCTCCTGCCTCAGTTTTCCTCCTTTTCCCACCTGGAATTGCCGGGACTGGGGGATTCCAGCTGGGGATGTGCTCAGATCCCAAAGATCCCAAAGATCCCATGGACTCGGGAAGGTTCTGCTGGGATTTTGTTCATTCCCAGTCCCAGGAATTCCTGGGATTTGCTCATTCCCAGTCGCGGCTCCAGGCCATGATCCCGATTTCCCGGCTCAATATCCTGAATTCTCAGCCCATTATCCCGAATTCCCGGCTCAATATCCCGAATTCTCAGCCCATTATCCCAAATTCCCGGCTCATTATCCCGAATTCCCTGCTCAATATCCCGAATTCCCGGTTCAATATCCCGAATTCCAGGCCCATTATCCCGAATTTTGGCTCCATCTGGCCCCGTCCCTTCCTTTGTGTCCTTCCCGTCTGTTATCCCAAAGCTTTTCCCGATCCATTCCTCCTTTTCCATGAATGATTTGGGATCCAAATCCCATCCCTTTTATCCACCCAATCACAAATCCCAAATTTCCCCCAATCCCAAATTCCCAATTTCCCCAATTTCCCTGATTCCCAGCGTTTGAGGGGAAAAAACCTGGAAATAAAAAAAACTTTCCTTGGGAATTCCATGGATTTATTTATAATATTTACAAATCCCAGGGAAAAAAGGGACTTTTTCCATTGGGACATTCCCAGACCCCCTGGAATTCCTCACAATTCCCAAAAAAACCCCTCCCCCTTTACCCTTCCTTTATCTGGATTTTGGGAAAAGTTCCACCCTGGGAAACAGGATGGATCCCACTGGGAATTCTTGGAAAATTTTGGGAATTTGCCACTCAGGGCACAGGACCTACCCAGAAATTCCAGGAATTTGCCACTCAGGCAAACAGGAATTTTGGGAATTTTTCACTCAGAGCATCCAATCCAAATGGGAAATTTTCACTCAGGGCATTGAATCCAAATGGGAATTTTGGGAATTTTTCACTCAGGGCAGTGGATCCCACCTGAAATTCTGGGAATTTCCCACCCTGGGCATCGATCCCACTCGGAATTTTGGGAATTTTCCCCCCAGGGCATCGATCCCATCTGGAGTTTTGGGAATTTCCCCCCCCCAGGGCATCGATCCCACCCGGAATTCCGGATTTCCCGGGAACATCTCTGGCACCTCCAGCGCCGGGAGCTCCAGGGAGGATTCCTGAGGCTTTTCCAGGAGTTTTTCCCGGGTTTTCAGTAGCCGGAGGGGCCGGGCGGGGCCGGGAGGCCGAAGAGCAGCGAGGCCTTGGAATTGATGAGGAAGGTGCAGAGCAGGGACAGGAGCAGCACCAGCACGCCCAGGGCCAGCGTCAGCAGCTGGGAACACGGGAAAACGGGAATTCCGGATATTGGGAATCGGGAATTCGGGGATTTGGGATTGCACCAGGGATCCCCGGGATGTGGATTTGGGATCTCCAGGATTCACGGGATGAAGGGGCAGAGCAGGGGCAGGAGCGGCACCAGGAGATGGGGAAAAGGGGAATTTGGGGAACTGGGGATTGGGATAGTGAGGATATTGGGAATTGGGAATATTGGGATATTGGGAATTTGGGATATTGGGAATTCGGGATATTGGGAATTGGGATATTGGGGATTGGGATATTGGGAATATTGGGAATTTGGGATATTGGGGATTGGGATACACCCAGGGTCCCTCCCTGTCCCCCCTGCTCTGCCCCCTTTGTGTCCCTGTGTCCCTGTCCCACCCCAGTCCCTGTCCTGGTATCACCGTCCCTGTGTCCCTGTGTCCCATCCCTGTCCCCTCAGTGTCCCCATCCCTGTGTCCCTGTGTCTCCTTGGTGTCCCTGTCCCTGTGTCCCTGTCCCCTCCCTGTGTCCCATCCCCGTGTCCCTGTCCCATTCCAGTCCCTGTCCCTGTGTCCCCATCCCTGTCCCCTCAGTCCTTGTCCCTGTGCTCCCTCAACGTCCCCTCCCTGTGTCCCCATCCCTGTGTCCCCATCCCCATGTCCCCATCCCAGTGTCCCTGTCCCTGTGTCTCCTCAGTGTCCCTGTGTCCCCGTCCCTGTGTCCCTGTCCCTCTGTTCCCTCAATGTCCCCCTCCCTGTGTCCCTGTCCCCGTGTCCCTGTCCCCATCCCTGTCCCTGTGTCCCCTCCCTGTGTCCCTGTCCCCATGTCCCCATCCCTGTCCCTGTGTCCCCTCCCTGTGTCCCTGTCCCCATGTCCCCATCCCTGTCCCCGTGTCCCCTGCCTGTGTCCTTGTCCCTGTCCCCTGCCTGTGTCCCTGTCCCCGTGTCCCTGTCCCATTCCAGTCCCTGTGTCCCCGTGTCCCTGTCCCCATCCCTGTCCCTGTGTCCCCATCCCTGTCCCCATCCCTGTCCCCATCCCTGTCCCCATGTCCCCATCCCTGTCCCCGTGTCCCCTCCCTGTGTCCTTGTCCCTGTCCCCATCCCTGTCCCCGTGTCCCTGTCCCATGTCCCCCGGGTCACCTCCAGCTCCCTGCTGGCCACCAGGAAGATGCGTGCCCGGATGTCCTTCCAGCGGCTCTCGGTCCAGGTGGAGAATTCCCGGGAATCCCAGCGGCGCAGCTCGAAGGCCGGGGACAGTGCAGGGGACAGACGGACGCCGGAGCGGACACAGCCGGGAATCCGGGATGTGGAATTCCCGTCCAGGGGGCCCTGCACCCACCAGTACTCGTACAGCTGGGAATGGCACAGGGAAAAATGGGAATGAGAGCTGGGAATGGCACAGGGAAAACGGGGATTACACAGGGAAACATGGGAATTACAGCTGGGAATGGCACAGGGAAAAACGGGAATGAGAGCTGGGAATAACGGGAATTACACAGGGAAAAATGGGAACTACACAGGGAAACCCAGGAATTACACAGGGAAACATGGGAATTACACAGGGAAAAATGGGAATGAGAGCTGGGATAACGGGAATTACAGCTGGGATAATGGGAATTACAGCTGGGATGGCACAGGGAAAAACGGGAATGAGAGCTGGGAAAATGGGAATTACACATGGAGAGGCAGGAATTACAGCTGGGAAATGGGAATTACAGCTAGGAAAAAAGGGAGCTACACACGGGAAAACCCAAATCCCATCCTGTTATCCCAAGGATCACCTCGGGCTGCGTTCCCGCGGTTTTCCCGGGATTCTGGCCCCATTCCCAATCGCCATTCCCAATCCTCATTCCCAATCCCCATTCCCAAATCCAGGCTCACCTCAGGCTGTGTCCCTGGAGTTTTCCCGGGATTCTGGCCCCATTCCCGTTACCCCATTCCCAAATCCAGGCTCACCTTGGGCTGCGTCCCCGCGGTTTTCCCAATCCCCATTCCCGTTATCCCGGCTCACCTCGGGCTGCATTCCTGGGGTTTTCCCGGGATTCTGGCCCCATTCCCGTTATCCCGGCTCACCTCGGGCTGCATCCCCGCGGTTTTCCCGGGATTCCCAATCCCCATTCCCGTTATCCCGGCTCACCTCGGGCTGCGTCCCCGCGGTTTTCCCGGGATTCTGGCCCCATTCCCAATCCCCATTCCCGTTATCCCGGCTCACCTCGGGCTGCGCCCCCGCGGTTTTCCCGGGATTCTGGCCCCATTCCCGTTATCCCGGCTCACCTCGGGCTGCGTCCCCGCGGTTTTCCCGGGATTCTGGCCCCATTCCCGTTATCCCGGCTCACCTCGGGCTGCGTCCCCGCGGTTTTCCCGGGATTCTGGCACTGCTCCCGGCTCAGGTTGACGCTGGCCCCGGTCAGGTTGCCCAGCACCGCCTGCAGCAGCTGCGTGGTGTTGGTGGGGCTGGACACGGCCACGTAGTGCTGGGGAAAGGGGCCTGGAAAACGGGAAAAACGGGAAAAGCGGGATTGGGAACGGGGATTGCGGCTCTGGGGAACGGGAATTCCAGCTGGGGAATGGGAAAAATGGGATTGGGAACAGGGATTGTGGCTCTGGGGAATGGGAATTCCAGCTGTGGAATGGGAAAAATGGGATTGGGAACGGGGATTGCGGCTGTGGGGAACGGGAATTCCAGCTGTGGAATGGGAAAAATGGGATTGGGAACAGGGATTGTGGCTCTGGGGAACGGGAGAAATGGGATTGGGAATGGGAATTACGGCTCTGAGGAATAGGAAAAATGGAAAAAGTGGGAAAAATGGGAGTGGGGACAGGAATTACAGCTCTGGGAAATGGGAGGAACGGGAAAAGTGGGATTTGGAATGGGAATTCCAGCTCTGGGGAATGGGAAAAATGGGATTGGGAATGGGAATTCCAGCTCTGGGGAACGGGAAAAATGGGATTGGGAATGGGAATTATGGCTCTGCAGAATGAGAAAAATGGGATTGGGAATAGGAATTCCAGCTCTGGGGAATAGAAATTCTGGCTCTGGGGAACGGGAAAAATGGGATTGGGAATGGGAATTCCAGTTCTGCGGATGGGAATTCTGGCTCTGGGGAAGGTGAAAAACAGGATTTGGGAATGGGGAATCACAGCTGGAAAAACGGGGACTAGAGATGGAAAAATGGGAATCACAGCCAGGGAAAATGGGGATCACAGCTCATGGGAATCCCAGCAGGAAAAAGAGGAATTCCAGCCAGGAATCCAGCTGGAAAAGCGGGAATGGGGCTCTCTCCTCACCCAGGATTCCCTTCTGGTCGGGTTTGATCAGGGACTGGAACCAGGAGTTGTTGGAGTTGAGCAGGAATCCGTAGAGCAGCCGCGTGACCTGGGAAAAACCCGGAATTCCCTCGGGAAAGGGCCCAGGGATGGGATGGGCTCCCAGGAAAATCGGGGATTCCAGGAAAATCCGGGATCCCAGGAAAATCAGAAATTCCAGGAAAATCCGGGATCCCAGGAAAATCCGGGATTCCAGGAAAATCCGGGATCCCAGGAAAATCAGGGATTCTGATTCCAGGGATCCCAGGAGAAAAAAAGGGGATTCCAATTCCAGGGATTTGGATTTTAGGAATCCCAGTAAAATTGTGGATTGGAATTCCAGGAAAATCAGGGATTGTCACTCCAGGGATTCCAGTCCCAGGGGTTCCAATCCCACAAATCCCATGAAATCCAGGGATTCTAATTCCAGGGATTTTTGGGGATTCTGACTCCAGGGATTTCAGTAAAGAACGGGGATTCCAATTCCAGGAAAATTGGGGATTCCAGGGAAACTGGGGCTGCCAGGCTGACTGTGGATTCCCACCGCAGCATTCCCAGCAGGAATTCCCAGCAATCCTAACAGGAATTCCCAGCACTCCCAGCAGGAATTCCCAACATTCCCAGCAGGAACTCCCAGCATTCCCAGCAGGAACTCCCAGCATTCCCAGCGGGAATTCCCAGCATTCCCAGCAGAAATTCCCAGCATTCCCAGCAGAAATTCCCAGCAGGAACTCCCAACATTCCCAGCAGGAATTCCCAGCATTCCCAGCAGGAATTCCCGGCGGGAATTCCCAGCACTCCCAGCAGGAACTCCCAGCATTCCCAGCAGGAACTCCCAGCATTCCCAGCAGGAACTCCCAGCAGGAACTCCCAACATTCCCAGCGGGAATTCCCAGCATTCCCAGCAGGAATTCCCAGCGGGAATTCCCAGCACTCCCAGCAGGAACTCCCAGCATTCCCAGCAGGAACTCCCAGCATTCCCAGCAGGAACTCCCAGCAGGAACTCCCAACATTCCCAGCGGGAATTCCCAGCATTCCCAGCAGGAATTCCCAGCGGGAATTCCCAGCACTCCCAGCAGGAACTCCCAGCATTCCCAGCAGGAACTCCCAGCATTCCCAGCAGGAACTCCCAGCAGGAACTCCCAACATTCCCAGCGGGAATTCCCAGCATTCCCAGCAGGAATTCCCAACATTCCCATTAGGAATTCCCATTAGGAATTCCCAGCAGGATTCCTACCGTTTTGGGATCCGCCCGGATGCTCTCGGTGCCGGCGCCTCCCCCGGCCAGGGAGAACAGAGCCCGGGCCAGCAGCGTGGCCACCTCGGCCAGGGCCTGGAGAACGGCAACAAATCTGGGAATTCTGGGAATTCCGGGAATGGGAATTCCCAGGAAAACGGCCGGGATCACGTCCGGCCCGCAGCTCCCCCATCCCAACGCTCCCGGGTCCTTCCCGCCCGCGTTCCCGGCTTTTCCCTCCTCTCCCCATTCCCAAACCCCTCGGGATTTATTCCCACCCCTTTCCCAAGCTTCTCCTCCCTCTCCCAACCCCAAATCCCTCCCAGCTCCTTCCCAACTTTTCCCACCTTCTTCCTGCCTTTCCCTCCCCTCCAAATCCCATTCCTGCCTGGATCCCAAATCCCAGGAATTCCCATCTCCCAAACCCCAGGAATTCCCATGATCCCAGGAATTCCCATCTCCCAGACCCGAGGAATCCCAGGAATTCCCAGGAATCCCCTGTATCCCAAACCCCAGGAATCCCAGGAATTCCCATCTCCCAGACTCCAGGAATCCAGGAATTCATGGGAATCCCCTGGATCCCAAATCCCAGGAATCCCCGGGATCCCGAGCCCCAGGAATCCGGGAATCCCGGGAATCCCCGGGATCCCAAACCCCAGGAATCCCCATGATCCCAAACCCCAGGAATCCCCTGGATCCCGAGCCCCAGGAATCCCGGGAATGCTGCGGGACCTTGGCGGTGTCGGTGACGAAGTCCAGGCGCTGCTCGGGGCTCAGCCCCTCGGGGTAGCGCATCCCGATGCTCTCGGCCGTGTCGTAGATGCTCTGGAAGTACCTGGGAGCAAACCCGGGAAAAATCCGGGATGGGGCCGGAATTCCCAGAAAACCCTCCTGGAGAAGGGACCCGGGAATTCCCAGGAATTTAACAAGGAGGGCTCGGGATTCCCAAGCTTCTCCCGAGGGATTTTCGGGGATTAACGAGGAGGGTTCGGAATTTGCTCTTCCCAAGCTTTTCTCATTGGAATTCCAGGGATTTTCCAGGCTGTGGTTGGAATTTTGGAGCCCATTCCATGAGCTGGGAGGGGAAAATTCCCAAAGGATCCAAGGAAAAGATGGGAATCCCAAAGGGTTTTATCCATGAATGATTCATCATCCATCAATGGCCAATCCTGGACAGAATTCCAAGGGAATTTGATTCCCAGGAAAGCCAGGATGATCCCAAGGAATCCCAGAGCTGGGATTTGGGCTTTTTGCGACTCCCAAATTCCTGCCACGAATCCAAGAATTCCTTTGGAAAAGCCGGAGCGGGGTCACGGGGGGTGATCCCAAAAAACCCCTGGAACTGGAGAGGAAACAGCCGGGAAATAATTCCATAAAAATTCCGGGAGCAGCCTCTGGAAGCGCAGCTGCGGCTCCGGCGCCTCCGGCTCCGGCCGGGCTCCGGGCCAGGAACCTTCTCCCAAAAAAAGGCCGGAATTTTCTCTCGCCTGTCCGAGCAATTCCCTCCCGCTCGTCCGAGCATTCCCAGAATTCCCACTGCGGGGGGTGGTTCCCACGGGAAGGGCCAAATCCGGCTGAAAATCCCGGATTTTCGGGATGGGAAGGTGGGATCCTGCTGGAATACCTGGAATTCCTGGATTTTACCTGTCCCAGAATTCCAGGCTTGTACCTGTCTCAGAATTCCTGGATTTTGTACCTGTTCTGGAATTCCCAGAATTCCTGGATTTTGTACCTGTCCTGGAGTTCCCAGAATTCCTGGGTTGCTCCTGCCCCACAATTCCCAGAATTCCCAGCATTCCTGGATTTTACCTGTCCCAGAACTCCTGGAATTCCCGAATTTTACCTCTCCTGGAATTCCCGGATTTTACCCGTCCCGGAATTCCCGGAATTCCCGGATTTACCTGTTGTGGAAGGCGGCGCGGTGGTCGCTCAGCACCACCCCCGGGATGCTCCGGGATCTCAGGAACCTCTGGAATGACGAGGGGGGGAGGGGCTGGGACACCCCCGGCTCCTGCAGGGAAACGTTGGAGCCGGAGCTGCTGTTCCGGAGCGCTTCCAGGATCTTCTGCACCTGGAAAAGCAGGAATTCTGGGAATTCCGGGAATCCCCAGGGGCGCTGGGACGGGGAGCTGAAATCCTGCTGGAAATCCTGCTGGAAATCCTGGAGTTTTGGTTGGAATATCCACGGAAAAGGGAGGCTGGGATCAGCCCAAGGGGATTTTTGGGATGGAATTCCCACTGGGAATTTGAACTGGACGGAATTCCCGCTGGGAATCTGAACTAGATGGAATTCCCACTGGGAATTTGAAGGGGATGGAATTCCCAGTGGGAATTTGAAGGGGATGGAATTCCCAGTGGGAATCTGAACTGGATGGAATTCCCAGTGGGAATTTGAACTGGATGGAATTCCCATCAGGAATTTGAAATCCTATGAGAGATCCCAGATTTTGCTGGGAATATCCCAGGAATTGTGGCAGGGCTTGGGATTTTTGGGAAAAGCTCAGAGCCTGGGATGGCTCCCAGTGAGGGGGGCAGGGAATTCCCAGGGATTCTTTGGGATGGGAACATTCCCGGGATTCCGGGCTCACCTGGAATTCCACGGATTCGTTGCGGCGGGAGACGGGATCCGTGTGCATCCAGAGCATGGAATTGTTCCTCAGGGACACCTGGAAAACAGCCCCAGGGGGGAAATCCAGGGAAAATCAGGGCTGGGATGGGAATTGCAGGGCAAAAACAGCTCCGGGGGGGAATTCCAGGGAAAATGGAGCTCCAGGGTGGGAATTTTGGGGTCCTGGGTTGGAATATCAGGGAAAATCAGAGTAGGGATGGGAATTCCAGGGAAAGCTCAGCCCCTGGATGGGAATTCTGGGGTCCTGTGTGGGAATTCCAGGGAAAAATCTGGGTTGGGATGGGAAATTCAGGGAAAAATCAGTGTATTCCAGGGGAAACTCAGAGAATTCCAGGGAAAAATCAGTGAATTCCAGGGGAAGCTCAGGGAATTCCGGGGGAAAGTTGGGGAATTCCAGGGGAAACTCGGGGCATTCCAGGGGAAACTCGGGGCATTCCAGGGGAATCTCAGGGAATTCCGGGGGAATCTCAGGGAATTCCGGGGGAATCTCAGGGAATTCCTGGAAAGAATCCCTGGGAATGTTTTCCTGGGGGGCGGCCGGACCTGGCCCAGCTCCAGGAAGGCCTCGATGTTGTCCAGGCGCAGCGGGAACTTCTCCTGCTCCATGTCAAACACCAGGCGCGAGCTGCCGATGTAATCAAAGGTCTCCTGGAAAGGGGAAACGCCCGGAATTCCGGCGTGAGGAAAGGGAGGGGAGGGGGAAAGGGAATGGGAATGGGGAAAAGGGGAAACGCCCGGAATTCCGGCGTGAGGAAAGGGAGGGGAGGGGGGAAAAGGGAAAGGGAATGGGGAAAAGGGGAAATGCCCGGAATTCCGGCGTGAGGAAAGGGAGGGGAGGGGGGAAAGGAAGGGGAAATGGGAATGGGGAAAAGGGAAAAGGAAAAGAGAAAGGAGGGAGGGAAAGGGGAAAAGGAGAAATGGGAATGGGAAAAAGGGGAAAAGGGGAAAGGGAAAAGGGGAAAGGGAAAGAGGAAAAGGGGAAAAGAAAAGGAAAAGATAAAAGAGGAAGGGAAAGGGAAAAGGGGGAATGGGAAAAGGGGAAAAGGAAAATGGGAATGGGAAAAGGAGAAATGGAAAAGGGGAAAAGGGAAAAAGGGGAAATGGGAATGGGAAAATGGAAAAGGGGAATGGGAAAATGGAAAAGGGGGAAAGGGGAAAGGGAAATGGGGATAAGGGGAAAAGGGGAAAAGGAAGAAAAAGGAGAAAGATGAAAGTGAAAGGGAAAGTGGAAAAGAGGAAAGAGAAATGGGGAAAGAAAGGAAATACCAAGGAATAAAAGGGAAAGAAATTGAAAAGAAGAAAAGAGAATGGAGAAAAGGAAAAAAAAAACCCCAGAAACAGAACCAATCCCACCCAAAAATCCCTGAAAGAACCCATTCCCAAGGGCTGGGGTCGATCCCAAGGACTCAGGGCTGGATCCCGAGGATGTGGGGCCGGATCCCAGGGGATCTGGGGCTGGATGCCTGGGATGGATCCCAAGGATGTGGGGCCGGATCCCAGGATGGATCCCGAGGATGTGGGGCCGGATCCCAGGATGAATCCCGAGGATCTGGGGCCGGATCCCAGGATGAATCCCGAGGATGTGGGGCTGGATCCCAGGATGAATCCCGAGGATGTGGGGCCGGATCCCAGGGGATGTGGCTCTCACCCCCTGGAAGAAGACGAAGAGCACGTTCCGGGGCAGCTGCTGGGAGCCCGGGGCCGCCTGCAGCGCCTGCGCAGCCGCCAGCAGCGCCACGAAGGAACCGACGGCTGCCTCCGCCCCCGGGGCCACGTTCCAGAAAAACGAGTGGCTGTCCACCTGGAAAACGGGGAAAATGGGAATGGGACAGGGAAAACGAGGGGCTGGCCACCTGGAAAACGGGGAAAATGGGAATGGGACAGGGAAAACGAGGGGCTGGCCACCTGGAGAACAGGGAAAATGGGAATGGGACAGGGAAAACGAGGGGCTGTCCACCTGGAAAAATGGAGAAAATGGGAATGGGACAGGGAAAACGAGGGGCTGGCCACCTGGAAAAATGGGGAAAATGGGAATATTCCAGAAAAACGAGGGGCTGGCCACCTGGAAAATGGGAAAATGGGAATGGGACAGGGAAAATGAGGGGCTGGCCACCTGGAAAAATGGGGAAAATGGGAATGTTCTGGGAAAATGAGGGGCTGTCCATCTGGAAAACGGGAAAAATGGGAATGGGACAGGGAAAACGAGGGGCTGGCCACCTGGAAAACTGGGAATGGACAGAAAAAATGGGAATGGGACAGGGAACCTCCAAGAAAAATGATTTCCAGTGGATTTTCATGGTGCTTTTTCATGACTTTTCCAGGCTTTTTTCAGGATTTTACTGGGATTTTAATCAGGATTTTTTTCAGAATTTTCCCAGGATTTCTAAGGAATATTTCTGGGATTTTCCAATGATTTTCCTGTAGATTTTTCCCGGACATTTCCCAGGATTTTCCCAAGACTCCCCCCATGATTTTCCCAGGATTTCTCCCGGATTCTTCCCGGGCACGCACCCTGGTGGCCGCCAGCAGGAGGCGCTGGCCGGGCTGCAGCCGGCCCGAGGCGTTGATGGGCTGCAGGGAGCTCCAGACGTTGTAATCCAGCAGCGGGTCACACACGATCTCTGGGAACAGGAAAACATTCCAGGGGTTGGGAAAAATCCAGGAAAAAACGGGAAATCCTGATAGAAACGGGGAAAATGGGGTTTTTCTGGGAGTTTTTAGGGAAAAAAGGGGATTGGTGGGATGCAGGGAGCTCTGGAGGTTGGAATCCAGGAGGGGGTCACACACAATCTCTGGAATGGGAAAACATTCCAGAGGTTGGGAAAAATCCAGGGAAAAAAATGGGAAATCCTGCTAAAAACGGGAAAATTGGATTTCTGTGGCAGTTTTTATGGAGGAAACAAAGCTATTGGTGAGATTCACGGAGCTCCAGACATTGGAATTCCCAGGATTCCCCGTGGACTCCCTGGATTCCCCATGGTTCTCCCAGGATTTCCTGTTTCTCCCAGGATTTTCCCTGGATTTCCCTGTGATTCTCCCAGAATCTTCCCAAAATTCACCCAGGACTTCCCAGTCTTTTTCCCAGGACTCTCCTGATACACATTTCCTCATGATTTTCCCAACACTGCCCCAGGATTCTCCCGTGATTTCCCCATGATTTTCCCAAGATTCCCCAGGATGTCCCCCTGATTTTCCCGTTGATCCTCCTAGGATTTCCCTGTGGTTTCCCCAAGATTTGAGCTGCTGACCTGGGCTGATGCTGCAGCCCCAATGCAGCCCCAGCAGTGCAGCACTGACCCGGGCTGCAGCCCCAATGCAGCCCCCGTGCAGCACTGACCCGGGTTGATGCCCCCATGCAGCCCCAATGCAGCACTGACCTGGGTTGATGCTGCATGTGCTCTGCAGCCCCAGCATTGCAGCCCCCGTGCAGCACTGACCTGGGCTGATGCCCCAATGCAGCCCCCGTGCAGCACTGACCTGGGTTGATGCTGAAGGCGCTCTGCAGCGAGCTGCGGCGCATGCAGGTGACGGTGCTGGCGGCGGCGTGCATGTGTGCCTGCAGCTGCATGGCGCACAGCGGGAACTGCGGCGCCGCGCCCGGCGCCCGCGGCACGTTGTGGGCTCGGAAGCACTGCGGGCACACACACAGGATCCTTATTTTTATATGGCTGTTTTTAAAGGTTTTGGGGTTTTTAATGGGTTTTTAGCGGAATTTTTCAGGTTTCCAATGAATTTTTGGATGTATTTTTATGGATTTTAATGAGTTTTAATTGGATTTTAATGGATTTTAACAAATTTTAAATGGATTTCTACTGATTTAAACAGTTTTAATTGGATTTTAATGGGTTTTAATGAATTTCCAATGGATTTTCATGGACTTAAACAATTTTAAATTGGATTTTAATGAATTTTCAGTGGATTTTCAATGCATTTCAATGGATTTTTCAATGGATTTTCAATGGATTTTTCAATGGATTTTAACTGGATTTTAATGAATTTCCAATGGATTTTTTATGGATTTATATGATTTTTAATGGATTTTCAATGGATTTTCACGGAGTTCAATGAATTTTCAATGGATTTTTCAATGGATTTTTCAATGGATTTTAATGAATTTCCAATGGATTTTTATGGATTTAAATAATTTTTAATTGGGTTTTAATGAATTTTCAATAGATTTTCAATGGATTTTTCAAGGGATTTTCAATGCATTTCAATAGATTTTAGTTGGATTTTCACAGATTTTAATGAATTTTCAATGAATTTCAATGGACTTTTCAATGGATTTTCAAGGCATTTCAATAGATTTTTATGGATTTCAATGGATTTTTCAATGGATTTTAATTGGACTTTAACGGATTTTTAACAGGATTTAATGGATTTTTTACAGATTTTAACAGATTTTGAATGGAATTTAACGGATTTTTAGCAGATTTTAACGGATTTTTAGCGGATTTTAACGGATTTTTAATGGATTTTTAATTTTTTTTTCCCCCACCCCTGTGTCCCCAGCACCTCTTTGATGAGCTGGGTCTCGTTGGCATCCTGCAGCAGGAAGATGGGGAAGGGGAAATCCTCGTAGGAGAGCCCGGAGCCGCCCGGGTTCCACTCGGAGCCGTTGCAGTGAGCGAACTGCGGCCCGTAGGAGTCGGAGTAAACCCCTGGGAAACGGGGAGAGAACAGTGAAAAATGGGAAAAACTGGGAAAAAACAGGGAAAGGAATGCGGCCTGCAGGTGTTAGAGTAAACACCTGGGGAAAAATGGGGAGAAAATGGTGAAAAATGGGAAAAAACAGGGAAAGGACTGTGGCCCGTAGGAGTCAGAGTAAACCCCTGGGAAACGGGGAGAAAACAGTGAAAAATGGGAAAAACTGGGGAAAACTGGGATAAAACAGGGAAAGAACTGTGGCCTGTGGGTGTCAGAGTAAACCCCTGGGGAAAAATGGGGATAAAACAGTGAAAAATGGGAAAAAACAGGGAAAGGACTGCGGCCCATAGGAGTCGGAGTAAACCCCTGGGAAACGGGGAGAAAAACAGGGGAAAACAGTCAAAAATGGGAAAAAACAGGGAAAGAACTGCGGCCTGCAGGTGTCAGAGTAAACCCCTGGGGGAAAAATGGGAGAAAAATGGAATAAAACAGTGAAAAATGGGAAAAAATGGGGAAGAAACAAGGAAAGGACTGCAGCCCATAGGAGTCGGAGTAAACCCCTGGGAAATGGGGAGAAAATAGGAGAAAACAGTGAAAAATGGGAAAAACTGGGAAAAAACTGTGGCTCGTAGGTGTCAGAGTAAACCCCTGAAAAATGGGGAGAAAACTGTGAAAAATGGGGAAAAAAAGAGGAAAATGGGGGAAATGTGAAAAAAAAAAAGGGAAAAAAGATAAAA
Organism: Passer domesticus; assembly: GCF_036417665.1. Classification (NCBI taxonomy): domain Eukaryota; kingdom Metazoa; phylum Chordata; class Aves; order Passeriformes; family Passeridae; genus Passer; species Passer domesticus. Next base: position 230,854 of record NC_087505.1, read on the forward strand.
ATGGGAAAAGAACAGTAAAAATAAAAGGATAAAATGGGGAAAAACAGGGAAAAAAAGTGAAAAATAGGGGAAAAATGGGGGGGAAACCCAAGAAAAAAACAGGAGAAAAATGCGAAGAAATGGGGAAAAAAATGAGGGAAAAATGGGGGAAAACTGGTGAAAAACTGGGAAAAAATTGGGGGGAAATGGGAAAAATAGTGGAAAAAAAACTCAAGAAAAAAAATGGGAGGAAAAAAAGGGGAAAACCAGGGGGAGAAGTTGGGAATTTTGCTCACCAAATCCATCGTTGGGACACTTCAATCCTGGGGAAAACCCTTCGGAAGGGGCAGGAGAGGCAGCGGCCACAGCCAGGCCTGAAACCCGGGAGGTTCCCTTCAGCTTCATCAAAATCTCCCTGGAAAAGGGGAAAATGGGCTGGAATTTGGGATTTATCCATAAGGAATTGAAATCTGGGGATAAACCAAGGAAATGAAAGGAAAATCCCGGGATTTTTATCTTGGGAGGAACCAAAATGGCGGAAAAACCAACAAGGCCGGAAATCCTGGAAATTCCCCTCAAGTGCAGCAAAACCTCTCTGGAAAAAGGGAAAAAGAGCTGGAATTTGGGATTTATCCAGAGAAAAGTGAAATCCAGGGATAAATCAAGGGAATGAAGGGAAAATTCCTGGGATTTTTATCTTGGAAGGGCCCAAAATGGCGGAAAAACCAACAAGGCCAGAAATCCTGGATAATTCCCCTCAGGTGCAGCAAAACCTCTCTGAAAAAGGGAAAACAGGGCTGGAAACTGGGATTTATCCACGAATAATTGAAACCTGCGGATGAATTTAGGAAATGATGGGGAAATCCCTCAGAAAAATCTTGGAAGGGCCTAAAATGAGGGGAAAAAGCAGCAGGGAGAAAATTCCAGCCACGTCTTTCCTGCTCTTCCCAGGAAAAGCAGTCCCGAGTCCATCCCAAGTTTTATTTTCCCTGCTTTTTTAAAATCATGGATCAACATTCCACAGATTTGGGAGTCCAATCCCATAAAAAAGAAAGAAAAATGAAGTTTAGGGAGGATTAAATCTTTGGAATCCCAGGAACGCCCCAAGCCCGGAGCTCGCGGTGCTGTGAGGATTTGGAAAAAGGGGATTTGATCCGGAATTTTGGCGTTCCCAACCCCAAAATCCCACCTGGAGAAGAGGTTTCCGTCCAGCAGGATCATGTAGGGGGGGTGGGGGGCCTGTGGACAGGGCCCACTCCAGGTCCTCCATCTTCTCCACCACGTGGATCACGCCCGTGTCCCCGCTCAGAGAGGCTGGGGGGGAAACAACGGGATCAGCCCCTCAGAATTCCAGGGAATCCCACCAAAAATCCATGGAATAGCAGGGGAGGGGCATGAGGGGTTGAGGGGGAGAGCTGTGGGGTGGAAATGTGGGATTTGTCCCCTCAGAATTCCCTGGAAAAGCAGGAAAGAGTGGGATGAGGAATTTAGGCAAGAGCTGCGGGGTGGAAATGTGGGAATGATCCCCTCAGAATTCCAGGGAATCTCACAAAAATCCATGGAATATCCGGGAGGGGGGTGAGGGTGAGAGCTGCGGGGTGGAAATGTGGGATTTGTCCCCTCAGAATTCCAGGGAAATCCTCCAGATTCCATGGCTCCCCATGGAAAAGCAGGGCAGGCGATTGAGAGGAAGAGCCGTGGGGTGGAAATGTGGGATTTGCCCCCTCAGAATTCCCAAAATTCCCTGGAAGAGCAGGGCGGGGAGCTGAGGGGCTCCCACACCGCCAGGATCACCGCGAGGCTCCCCCAGACACCCCCCCAGCACTCCCACACTCCCAGGAATTCCTGAATTCCCAGATTCTCACACTGGCAGCCGATCTGGTGCGTGGCACACAGCACCCCTGACCCCTCTGGAATTCCCAGAATTCCCAAATTCCCAGATTTCCCCTCACACTGGCAGCCGATCTGGTGCGTGGCACACAGGCCCCCTCACACCCCAGCATTCCCAAATTCCCGGAATTCCCAGGAATTCCCATTATCCTCACACTGGCAGCCGATCTGGTGCGTGGCGTTCAGCAGGCCCAGCACGCCTGACACCCCCAGCATTCCCAAATTCCCAGATTCCCAGCATTCCCATTCTCTCACACTGGCAGCCGATCTGGTGCGTGGCGTTGAGCAGGGACAGCCCCCCTCACACCCCCAGACCCCTCTGGAATTCCCAGCATTCCCAGATTTCCCCTCACAGTGGCAGCCGATCTGGTGCGTGGCGCTGAGCAGGCCCAGCACCCCTCACACCCCAGCATTCCCAGAATTCCCAGGAATTCCCATTCTCTCACAGTGGCAGCCAATCTGGTGCGTGGCACACAGCCCCCCTCACACCCCAGCATTCCCAGAATTCCCAAATTCCCAGATTTCCCCTCACACTGGCAGCCGATCTGGTGCGTGGCACACAGCACCCCTGACCCCTCAGGAATTCCCAAATTCCCAGAATTCCCAGCATTCCCATTCTCTCACACTGGCAGCCGATCTGGTGCAGGGCACACAGCACCTCTCACACCCCAGCATTCCCAGCATTCCCAGAATTCCCATTCCCTCACACTGGCAGCCGATCTGGTGCGTGGCACACAGCACCCCTGACCCCTCAGGAATTCCCAAATTCCCAGAATTCCCAGCATTCCCATTCCCTCACACTGGCAGCCGATCTGGTGCGTGGCGTTGAGCAGGGACAGCCCCCCTCACACCCCCAGCATTCCCAAATTCCCAAATTCCCAGCATTCCCAGATTTCCCATTCCCTCACACTGGCAGCCGATCTGGTGCGTGGCGTTGAGCAGGCGCACGCAGGGCGCCGTGCGGTTCAGCGCGATGTAAATCTTCCTGTGCACAGAGTTCCCCTGGCAGCAGCCTGGGATGGGGCAGGAGAAACAACGGGATCAGAACGCGGGGAAAACGGGATCAGAACACGGGGAAAACGGGATCAGAACGCGGGGAAAACGGGATCAGAACATGGGAAAAACGGGATCAGAATACGGGAAAACGGGATCAGAACATGGGAATGGGGCAGGAAAAACAACGGGATCAGAACGCGGGGAGAACGGGATCAGAACATGGGAATGGGGCAGGAAAAACAAACGGGATCAGGGACCGGGAAAAACGGGATCAGAACATGGGAAAAACGGGATCAGAACGCGGGGAAAACGGGATCAGAACATGGGAAAAACGGGATCAGAACACGGGAATGGGGCAGGAAAAACAAACGGGATCAGAACACGGGAAAAACAGGATCAGAGCACGGGAATGGCACCGGAAAAACGGGATCAGAGACCAGGAAAAACGGGATTAGAGACTGGGAAAAACGGGATCAGAACACGGGAATGGGGCAGGAAAACAATAGGGATCAGAGACTGGGAAAAACTGGATCAGAACACGGGAACGGCATGGGAAAAAACAGGATCAGGGACTGGGAATGGGGCGGGAAAACGGGATGAGAAACTGGGAATGGGGCAGGGAAAGGGGGGAAGAATCCCTGCCCCGGGGTTTTAACCCCAAAAAACCTGGGAACGGGCTGGGAAAGGGAGAAGGGAACAACGGAGCCGTTCCCGGGATTACCCCCGGGTTTGGGACGACAAAGGGGACACTGGGGACCCCAGAAGGGACTTTAGGGACCCCAAAAGTCATTGGAGACCCCAAAAGGGGCATTGGGGGCTCTAAAAGGGCCAACAGGGACCCCAAAAGGGGCACTGAAGAACCCAAAAGGGACTTTAGGGACCCCAAAAGGGGCACTGGGGACCCCAAAAGGGCCAACAGGGACCCTAAAACGGGCACTGGGGGACCCCAAAAGGGACTTTAGGGGCCCCCAAAAGGGGCACCGGGGACCCCAAAAGTGCCCCCGGGGCGGCCTCGCCCCCTCGGGACCCCCCAGACCTCCCCTCCCCGCTCCCCCTCAGGCCTCACCCGCCGCCAGCGCGGCCACGAGCAGCGCGCGGAGCAGCCCCAGGGAACTGCGGAGCGCTCCCGGGGGATTCCAGGGCACTCCCGGGGCACCCCAGCCCGTTCCCGGGGAGTCCCAGCCCCTTCCCGGGGCAGCCCGGCGCGGCCCCGCCGCCATCGCCGCCCGCGGCCGCTCCACTTCCGCGATGCGGCGGAAGTGACACCGCTCGCGGTGCCGGTTTCCGGGGCGGTCCCGCGGTGCCGACGTGGAGGTTCCGGGCTTTGGCCGGGCCGGGCTGGGACCATGTTGACCAAATTCGAGACCAAATCCGCGCGGGTGAAAGGTGGGAAAAACCGGGATAGACCGGGAATAAACCGGGATAAGCCGCGGTTCGGGGAGCGGGGAGCGGGAGCCGTGAGGGGAAGGTGGATTCCGTCATGGAGGGAGCGGCTGAGGGGGCAATGGCGGATCCTGAGGGGGCTGAGGGGTGATCCCGGGGAAAAGGGAGATCAGGGGGATTTGGGATCGGATTTGGGATCGGATTTGGGATCTGATCCCGGGGAATGGGGCAGGGCCACAGGGAACGGCCTCGAGCTGTGCCCGGGCGGGAAATTTGGGATGGTTTTTCCATGGGGAAAGGGTTGGGAAGGAGTGGAAGGGGCTGAGGGAGGGCTGGATCCCATCCCTGGAGGGCTCTGAGGGATTCCAGGGGTTTTGTGCAGATAAATCCCGGGATTTTGTGCAGGGAATTCCCGGGATTTTGTGCAGGGAATTCCCGGGGTTTTGTGCAGAGAATTCCCGGGATTTTGTGCAGGGAATTCCCGGGGTTTTGTGCAGAGAATTCCCGGGGTTTTGTGCAAGGAATTCCCGGGATTTTGTGCAAAGAATTCCCAGGATTTGGGCTGGGCTTGGGCTGAGAGGCTCCCCAGGATTTCCCCTGGATTTTCCCTCTGTTTTTCCCATCCTTTCCCTGTCCTTTTTTTGCCTTTTCCTCATCCCTTCCCAGATTTTTCCCTGTGTTTTCCCTCTTCTTTCCCAAGGTTTTCTCTCTCTCTTCCCCAGGTTTTTCCTCACCTTTTCCCCCACCTTTTTCCCATCCTTTTCCCAGTTTTTTTCCCAGGTTTTTCCCCATCCTATCCCAGATGTTTTCCCAGATTTTTCCCATTTTTCCCCCACCCTTTCCCCAGTTTTTCCCCGGGTTTTTTCCCAGTTTTTCCCATTTTTTCCCCACACTTTCTCCCGCTGCAGGGCTGTCATTCCACCCCAAGCGGCCCTGGGTGCTGAGCAGCCTCCACAACGGCGTCATCCAGCTCTGGGACTACCGCATGTGCACCCTCATCGACAAGTTCGACGAGCACGACGGTGAGAACGGGGCGAAAAATGGCGAAAACGGGAAAAAACGGGGGAAAAAACGGAAAAAATGGGAGAAACCCGGGGGTTCTGGGGTCCCTGAGATTCCCAAAGGCTTGGGGTGGGTCCCTGGTGCTCCCTCATGGACAAGTTTGATAAGCACGAGGGTGAAAACGGGGCAAAAAGGGGAAAAATGGGAAAAAAAAAGGAAAAAAATGGAAAATCCTGGGCTTCTGGGGGTTCTGGGGTCCCTGAGGTTCCCCAAGGTTTGGGGTGGGTCCCTGGTGCTCCCTCATGGACAAGTTCGATGAGCACGACAGTGAAAACAGGGTGAAAACGGGCAAAAATGGGAAAATTCTGTGAAAAAATGGGAAAAAATGGGAAAAAAAGAGAGAAATCTGGTGGTTCTGGGGTCCCTGAGATTCCCAAAGGTTTGGGGTGGGTCCCTGGTGCTCCCTCATGGACAAGCTTGATGAGCAGGAGGGTAAAAATGGGGAAAAAAATGGGAAAAACTTGGGGCAACCCAGAGAAAAATGGGAAAAATCCATGGGAAAATGGGAAAAAATGGGAAAAAACCAGGAAAAATCTGGGAGTTCTGGGGGTTCTGGGATCCCCACAAGCCCATGGTGTCACTGGGTTTGACTCCAAGGGGGGAAAATTCCCAAAAAATCGGGGGAAAAAAATCCCCAAAATTTGGGGGAAAATTCCCAGAAATTTGGGGGAAAAAATTCCCAAGGATTTAGGGAAAAATTCCCAGGGATTTGGGGGGGAATTGCCCCCAAATGGGGAGGAGGGCCCCCAGGAACTCCGAGGTTCTCCCGCTCCAGGCCCGGTCCGAGGCATCGACTTCCACAAGCAGCAGCCGCTCTTCGTGTCAGGGGGGGATGACTACAAAATCAAGGTCAGCACTCCCAAATCCCCCCTTTTCCCTCTTTTTTCCACATTTTTTCCCCATTTTTCCCCCCCTTTTTCCCTATTTTTTTTCCCCATTTTTCCCCCCCATTTTTTACCACATTTTTTCCCCCATTTTTTCCCCATTTTCTCCCCTCTTTTTCCCATTTTCTCTCAATTTTCCCCCTTTTTTCTCCCATTTTCTCTCAATTTTCCCCCCCTTTTCCCCCTGTTTCCCCATTTTTCCCCATTTCTTCTTCATTTCCCCCCATTTTCCCCCCATTTCTCCCCCTTTTCCCCATTTTTTCCTCCTTTTTCCCATTTTCCCCCCTTTTTTCCCCATTTTCCATCTTTTTTCCCCCCTTTTCCCTTTTTTCCCTTTTTTCCCTTTTTTCCCTTTTTTCCTTTTTTCCTTTTTTTCCTTTTTTTTCCCTTTTTCCCCCTTTTCCCTTTTTTTCCATTTTTTCCCTTTTCCCCCCCTTTTCCCTTTTTTCCCTTTTTTTTCCCTTTTTTCCCCCTTTTTCCCTTTTTTCCCCTTTCTTCCCCTTCTTCCCCCCCCTTTCCCCCCTTTTCCCCATTTTCTTCCAATTTTCCCCCATTTTTCTCCCCATTTATTTCTCATTTCCTTCCCATTTTCTTTCTCATTTCCCCCCATTTTTGGGCTTTTTTTTCCCCCCATTTTTCCCCAAAAACCCAGAGCCTGGGAAGGGCTGTGCTGACCCCTGGGATCCTTCCCAGCCCAGGATTTCTGGGAATAAAACTTGGGAATTTTGAGCGACGGGAGGGAGGAAAATCCAGAATTGGAAATTGGATTAAAATGGGAAAAAAGAGGAGAAACCTGGGAATAAATGGGGAAAAACCCTGGAAAAAAAAAGCAGGAATTCTGTGCTGGGTGGAGCTGGGCCTGTCCCGGTCTGGAATTCCGGGGATTTTTCCTGGATTTCCCCCTGGAATTGCAGGTTTGGAATTACAAACTGCGGCGCTGCCTCTTCACCCTGCTGGGACACCTGGACTACATCCGCACCACCTTCTTCCACCACGTGAGGGCAATCCCGGGAATTCCGGGAATTCTGGGAATTCCGGGGGGCTCTGGGAATTCCGGGGGGCTCTGGGAATCCAGGATTTCTGGCACTCTCCAGTGGGAATCTGCTCTCCCGGGAATTCTGGGGGTTTTCCTGGGAATTCTGGGGTTCTGGGAATTATCCCAGGAATTCTGGGGTTCTGGGAATCCAGGGTTATCCTGGGAATTCTGGGAATTCTGGGGGGTCCTGGGAATTCCAGGGGGCTCTGGGAATCCAGGATTGACCTGGGAATTCTGGGGATTTTCCTGGCAATTCTGGGAGTTCTGGGCTTTTCTGGGAATCCAGAGTTGTCCTGGAAGTTCCGTGGTTCTGGGAATCCAGGATTTTCCTGGGAATTCTGGGGTTTTCCTGGAATTCTGGAGTCCTGGGAATCCAGGATTTTCCTGGGAATTCTGGGGGGTTATCCCAGGAATTCTGGGGTTCTGGGAATCCAGGGTTACCCCGGGAATTCTGGGGGTTATCCCAGGAATTCTGGAGTTCTGGGCTTTTCTGGGAATCCAGGATTTCTGGGAGCTTCTGCTGGGAATCTCCCCATGGAATTTTTGCCCCGGAATTCCCATTTTCCTGGGAATCTCCCCCAGCGGGAATCCCTTTCCTGGGAATTCTGCTTTTCCGGGAATTCCTTTTAACGGGAATCCATTCCCGGGATTCCATCCTCCAGGATCCCTTCCCAGAGGTTTTTCCCCTGGGAAATCCGGAATTCCCAGGGCTGGGCTCTCTCCAGGCCCCAATTCCAGGTTTTTTTTTGTTTTTTCCCAGGAATATCCCTGGATCCTGAGCGCCTCCGACGACCAAACCATCCGCGTGTGGAACTGGCAGAGCCGCACCTGCGTCTGGTCAGGGCCTGGGATCCTGGGAATCTGGGAATTCTGGGAATTCTGGGATTCCCTGGGCTCCGGGCATTCCTGGGAATCTGGGACGAACCCTTCCCTGGGATCCTGGGATAAACCCTTCCCTGGGATTCCTGGGAATTCTGGGAATTCTGGGATTCCCTGGTCTCCTGGCATTCCTGGGAATCTGGGATCAATCCTTGCTTGGGATTCCTGGGATTCCCTGGGATTCTGGGATAAACCCTTTTCTGGGATTCTCTGGGGTAAATGCTTCCTTGGGATTCCTGGGATTCCATGGAAATCTGGGATAAACCCTTCCCTGGGATTCCCTGGGATTCTTTGGGATCAGTCCTTCCCTGGATTCTAGGATTTCATGGAAATCTCGGATAAACCCTTCCCTGAGATTCCTGAGATTTTGGGATCAATCCTTCCTTGGGATTCCTGGGATTCCATGGAAATCTGGGATAAACCCTTCCTTGGGATTCTGGGCTAAACCCTTCCCTGGAATTCCTGGATTCCTGGGATCAGATCTTCCCTGGAATTTCCTGGGATAAATCCTCCCCTGGGATTCTGGGGATTCCCTGGGATTCTGAGACAAATCCATCCCTGGGAGAGCAGAGAATTCCCAGACCCAGGGAATGAATTCCATGCATTCCCTATCCCTGGGATGATGGGAACGTCCCTACCCTTGGAATTGGGGTGGGATTTGTTTGGGATTCCGGGATTTTCCCATCCCAGGATTCCCTGGGCTGCCTCACTGGGGTTGCAGGTCCTGAATTCCCATCCTGGGAATGCCCAGTTCCATCCCAGCCCAGGGAATCCCACAATTCCCAACCCCCTGGGCGTGGGTGGGGCCGGGGCTGCCGGGATCCGGGTTTTCCATGGAATTCTGTCCCGGTTTTTGGGGTCAGCGTGCTGACGGGGCACAACCACTACGTGATGTGCGCCCAGTTCCACCCCAGCGAGGACCTGGTGGTGTCGGCCAGCCTGGACCAGACCGTCAGGGTGTGGGACATCTCCGGTGAGATTCCGGGGAAAAACCGGGAAAAACTGGGAATGGGAGCGGGATGGAGCAGGCCGTCAGGGTGTGGGACATCTCCGGTGAGATTCCGGGGAAAAACCGGGAAAAAACTGGGAATGGGAGCGGGATGGAGCAGGCCGTCAGGGTGTGGGACATCTCCGGTGAGATTCCGGGGAAAATCCATGGGAAAAATTGGGAATGGGAGCGGGATGGAGCAGGCCGTCAGGGTGTGGGACATCTCCGGTGAGATTCCGGGGAAAAACCGGGAAAAACTGGGAATGGGAGCGGGATGGAGCAGGCTGTGAGGGTGTGGGACATCTCCGGTGAGATTCCGGGGAAAAAATGGGAATGGGAATGGGAGTGGGATCGGGTGTGGGATGGACCAGGCTGTGAGTGTGTGGGACATCTCCGGTGAGATTCCGGGGAAAAACCGGGAATGGGAGCGGGATGGAGCAGGCCGTCAGGGTGTGGGACATCTCCGGTGAGATTCCGGGGAAAAACTGGGAAAAACTGTGGGAAACACTGGGAATGGGAGCGGGATGGAGCAGGCCGTCAGGGTGTGGAATATATCCGGTGAGATTCTGGGGAAAATCCATGGGAAAAACTGGGAATGGGAGCGGGATGGAGCAGGCCGTCAGGGTGTGGGATATATCCGGTGAGATTCCGGGGAAAAACCGGGAAAAACCGGGAATGGGAGCGGGATGGAGCAGGCCGTCAGGGTGTGGGACATCTCCGGTGAGATTCCGGGGAAAAACCGGGAAAAACCGGGAATGGGAGCGGGATGGAGCAGGCCGTCAGGGTGTGGGACATCTCCGGTGAGATTCCGGGGAAAAAATGGGAAAAACCGGGAATGGGAGCGGGATGGAGCAGGCCGTCAGGGTGTGGGACATCTCCGGTGAGATTCCGGGGAAAATCCATGGGAAAAATTGGGAATGGGAGCGGGATGGAGCAGGCCGTCAGGGTGTGGGATGTATCTGGTGAGATTCCAGGGAAAAATGAGAAAAACTGTGGGAAAAACTGGGAATGGGAGTGGGAATGGGCGTGAGACCTCTCCGGTGAGATTCCAGGGAAAAATGGGAAAAACTGGGAATGGGAGTGGTTTTTCCTGGTTTTTTCCTGGGTCTTTCCTGGGTTTTTTTTCTGGGTTTTTCCCAGGTTTTTCCTGGTTTTTTCCTGGGTTTATTCCTGAGTTTTTCCTGGGTTTTTCCCGGGTCTTTCCCAGGTTTTTTCCTGGTTTTTTCCTGGGTTTCTCCCGGGTTTCTGGCGGCTTTCTCCCGGGTTTTTCCTGGGTTTTTCCCGTGTTTTTCCTGAGTTTCTCCCCGGCTCCCAGGGCTGAGGAAGAAGAACCTGTCCCCCGGGGCCGTGGAGTCGGACGTGCGCGGCATCACCGGCGTGGATCTCTTCGGCACCACCGACGCCGTGGTCAAGCACGTGCTGGAGGTGCCTGCCATCCCAAATCCCCTGAAATCCCTGGGAAATCCCTGGGAATCCATGGGAAATCCCTGGGAAATCCCTGGGAAATCCCTGGGAAATCCCTGGGAAGTCCATGAAAAATCCATGGGAAATCCATGGGAAATCCCTGGGAAATCCATGAAAAATCCCTGGGAAATCCATGGGAAATCCATGAAAAATCCATGAAAAATCCCTGGGAAATCCCTGGGAAATCCCTGGGAAATCCATGAAAAATCCCTGGGAAATCCATGGGAAATCCATGAAAAATCCCTGGGAAATCCATGGAAAATCCATGAAAAATCCATGAAAAATCCCTGGGAAATCCATGGAAAATCCATGGGAAATCCCTGGGAAATCCCTGGGAAATCCATGAAAAATCCTTGGGAAATCCCTGGGAAATCTATGGGAAATCCATGGAAGAATCCCTGGAAATCCACAAAAATCCCTTCATGCTTCAATCCTTCCCCTGGGGAGGGATTCCAGAAGCATTTTCCTGCTTTTCACCCCTTTTTGTGGTTGATTCCCCAATCCCTGCCATTTTCCATGGATTTCCCCCATTCCTGGCGTTTTTCCCTCACTCCCCTGTGGTTTTCCCTGGATTTTCTTCAGTCCTCCTGGATTTTTCCCCCATTCCTGCTGTTTTCCCTGGATCCCCCCCATTCCTGGCCCTTTTTCCCTGGATTTTCCCCATTCTGTGCCGTTTTTCCCCCACTCCCTGCCATTTCCCCCCGTTCCCAGCCCGTTTTCCCTGGATTTCCCCTCATTCCCACTTTTCCAGGGCCACGACCGGGGGGTGAACTGGGCTGCCTTCCACCCCTCCATGCCCCTCATCGTGTCCGGGGCCGACGACCGCCAGGTGAAGATCTGGAGGATGAACGGTGAGGAAAAAACGGGGGAAAATGGGAAAAAAGCAGGAAAAAGGCTCTGGATTCTGCTTGGGATGGGGGAAAAGTGGGAATCACCCCCGTTCCTGGCGTTTTCCTGCTTTTTCTCCCCAATCTTAGGGAATTTTCCCCCCCATTCCCGGAATTTTCCTGCTTTTCTCCCCAATCTTGGAGAGTTTTCCGCCCCATTCCTTCCATTTTCCAGGGTTTTTATCCCCATTCTTCCCATTCCCCTGGTTTTTCTCCCCCATTCCTCCCTTTTCCCTGGGGTCTTTCCCCATTCCTCCCATTCCATTGCTGTTTTTTGGGAAAAAAAGAATTTTTTCCCATTTTCCCTGGATTTCCCCCCAAATCCCCCCAGAATCCAAGCCACGGGAGGTGACCACGTGCTGGGTTGGTTTCTCCCTTTTTCTGCTGTTTTTTTTTTCCATTTTCCCATCATTTCTCCCCATTCCTCTTAATCCTCTCCCCATTCCCCTGCTGTTTCTCCCCATTCCACGAATTTTCCTCCATTTCTCTGGGATTTTTTCCCTGGGTTTTCTCCCAAATTCCAGAATCCAAGCCATGGGAGGTGCCATGTGCTGGGCTGGTTTCTCCCTTTTCCTGCTCTTTCTTTCCCATTTCCCCATCATTTCTCCCCATTCCCCTTGGCTCTCCCCCCATTCCCCTGCTGTCTCTCCCCATTCCATGAACATTTTTCCCCGTTTTCCCCGTTTTTCCCCCCAAATCCCAGAGTCCAAGGCCTGGGAGGTGGACACGTGCCGGGGCCACTACAACAACGTTTCCTGCGCCGTTTTCCACCCGCGCCAGGAGCTGATCCTCAGCAACTCCGAGGACAAGAGCATCCGGGTGTGGGACATGTCCAAGCGGTCAGTGCCCCCTGGGGGGACGGGAGTGACCCTTGGGAAGCTCTGGAATTCCCAGGATTGATGGAACTCCTGGATTTTCCCCCCCAGGACTGGAGTCCAAACGTTCCGGCGCGACCACGACCGCTTCTGGGTGCTGGCGGCGCATCCCAACCTCAACCTCTTTGCTGCTGGTGAGTCCTGGAATTCCGGCTGGGAATCCCCAGATTCCACCTGGGAATCCCCAAATTCCACCTGGGATACCCCGAAATACCCTCAGGAACTCCAGGTTTCTGCAGGAACCCCAAATTCCGGGTGTAATTCCCAGTGTTTTTTCCGGAATTCCGGGTGTTTTTCACCCCAGGGCACAACTGGGCCATGCTGGTGCTCAGTTCCCTTTTCTCTCCCCGTTCCCATCCCAAATTCCTGGTGGTTTTCCCCAGCACTCTTGCTGTAATTCCGGGTATTTTCCTGGCGTTCTGGCTGTAATTCCCGGTGTAATTCTGGCTGTTACTCTGGGTGTTTTTCCCAGGATTCCAGGTGGTTTTCCCTGGAATTCCTGCTGTTATTCTGGGTGTTTTTCCCTGGAATTTTGGCTGTAATTCTGGCTGAAATTCCTAGTGTAATTCTAGCTGCTATTTTGGGTGTTTTTCTCTGGAATTCTGGCTGTAATTCCTGCTGTAATTCCGTGTGTTTTTCCCTGGAATTCCTGCTGTTATTCTGGTTGTTTTTCCCTGGAATTCCCGCTGTTATTCCGGGTGTTTTTCCCTGGAATTCCGGCTGTTATTCCGGGTGTTTTTCCCTGGAATTCGCAGTGTAATTCCCGGTGTAATTCCGGCTGTAAGTCCCTGTGTAATTCCGGGTGTTTTTCCCTGGAATTCCGGCTGTTATTCCGGGTGTTTTTCCCTGGAATTCCCGGTGTAATTCCGGGTGTTTTCCCTGGAATTCCCGGTGTAATTCTGGGTATTTTCCCTGGAATTCCCGGTGTAATTCCGGGTGTTTTTCCCTGGAATTCCCGGTGTAATTCCGGGTGTTTTTCCCTGGAATTCCCGCTGTAATTCCGGCTGTAATTCCTGCTGTTTTCCCCCAGGGCACGACGGGGGCATGCTGGTGTTCAAGCTGGAGCGGGAGCGGCCGGCGCTGGCCGTGCACGGGAACTCCCTGTTCTACGTCAAGGACCGCTTCCTGCGGCAGCTCGACTTCGGCAGCTCCCGCGACGTGGCCGTGATGCAGCTGCGCAGGCACGGCGAGCCCCGCATCCCTGAAATCCACCCCGAAATACCTGAAATCTGCCCCAAAATCCACTCCGAAATCCCTGAAATCCATCCCAAAATCTACCCTAAAATCCGTCCCAAAATCCACCCCAAAATCCCTGAAATCCACCCCTGAAATCCACCCCAAAATCCACCCTGAAATCCACCCCAAAATCCCTGAAATCCACCCCTGAAATCCACCCCAAAATCCACCCTGAAATCCACTCTGAAATCCACCCTGAAATCCCCAAAATCCATCCCAAAATCTACCCTAAAATCTGCCCCAAAATCCCTGAAATCCGCCCCGAAATCCACCCCAAAATCCCTGAAATCCACCCCTGAAATCTGCCCCAAAATCCACCCTGAAATCCCCAAAATCCATCCCAAAATCTACCCTAAAATCTGCCCCAAAATCCCTGAAATCCGCCCCGAAATCCACCCCAAAATCCCTGAAATCCATCCCTGAAATCCACTCTGAAATCCACCCTGAAATCCCCAAAATCCATCCCAAATTCTACCCTCAAATCCACCCCAAAATCCCTGAAATCCATCCCAAAATCCACCCTAAAATCCGCCCCAAAATCCCTGAAATTCACCCTGAAATCCCCAAAATCCATCCCAAGATCCACCCTAAAATCCGCCCCAAAATCTCTGAAATCCGCCCCAGAATCCACCCCAAAATCCACCCTGAAATCCCCGAAATCCATCCCAAAATCTACCCTAAAATCCGCCCCAAAATCTACCCTAAAATCTGCCCCAAAAGCCCTGAAATCTGCTCTGAAATCCACCCCAAAATCCCTGAAATCCACCCCAAAATCCCTGAAATCCACCCCAAATTCCATCCCAGACACCCCCAGGGTTCCCAAAATCCCCTGGATCCATCCCAAAAAAGCCCCAGGGCTCCCAAAATCCCATTTTTCCCTTTCCAGCGGCTCCAAGTTCCCGGTGTTCAGCATGAGCTACAACCCAGCTGAGAATGCCGTGCTGCTCTGCACTGTGAGTCCCAAAATCCTGGGGTTTTTGGGAAAAATCCCCCAAATCCCTGACTCTGGGGAACAATCCCTCCAATCCCACTTCATTCCTGTGAAAAATCCCTCAAATCCCTGATTTTTTTGGGGAAAAATCCCTCAAACCTCTGATTTTTTTGAGGAAAAAAATCCCTCAAATCCCTGATTTTTTTGGGGAAAACCCCTCAAATCCCTGGATTTTTTGGGGGAGAAAATCCCAATCCCTCAAATTCCACTTTTTTGTGGTGGGGAAGAACCTCTTGAACCCCACATTTTAAAAATAGGAAAATCACTCAAATTCCTCTTTTTCCTGAGGAAAAATCCCTTAAATTCCACTTTTTTGGGGGGGAAATCCCTTAAATTCCATTATTTTTTTGGGAAAAACCCCTCAAATCCCTGATTTTTTTGAGGAAAACCCCTCAAATCCCTGTTTTTTGGGGGGAAAATCCCAAAAATGCCCTTTTTTTATCCCACAGCGAGCCAGCAACCTGGAGAACAGCACCTACGACCTCTACACCATTCCCAAGGATGCAGATTCCCAAAATCCTGATGGTGAGTGTTCCCAAAAATCCCAGAAATTCCCATCCCCATTCCCCCCTCCAATTTTCCCTTCATTTATCCCCCAAAATCCCTTTTTTTAACCCCAAATTTTGTTTTTTTTCCACTGATTTTTTGGCAGCTTTCCCCTTTTCCCTTGAAAAATTCACACTTTTCCAGCCCCCCATCCATATTTTATCAGGAATTCTCCTTTCCCTTCCCAAATTTTCCTCCCAGCTGGAGATTTCCTGGCTCTGTCCAAAGTTGATGGATCTCAGGCGGATTTTTGGGATAAAAAAAACCCTTTAAAAACGACAATTCCAGGAATTATTTTGTTTTCCCTTTCTGGCAAATTCCACATGATTTTTTTTTTGTGTGTGGGGGGAGGAATTTACGATTCCAAGCTTTGATTTAATGGGATGAAAACTCCCAAATTATTGGATTTTTGTCCTGGTTTTCAATCCCAGCTGCTCCCCCTGCCAGGGAGGAATGATGGATTTGGGGCCTTTTCCAGGGATTTATGGATTCCAGAGGGTTTGGAGCAGGGAATATTTCCCTGCTGGGCTGGATTTGGAGGCAAAGAACGGGGAAAAAAAATCATTTTTTTGGGCAGTTTTTCCAGCTGGGATATTGGGAAGATCAATCAAATCCCTGGATTTGATGGAGGAGCAGCTGGGTCCCAAAAAAAATGAGGGAAAAGGGAAAATTCTGCTTCCAGAGGAGGGAGAAGGGTTTGGGGACAAAACCCTCCAATCCCTGAGGTTTTGGGAAAAACCCCTCAAATCCATGATTTTTTGGGGCAAAATCCCTCAAATTCCACTTTATTTTTTGGAAAAGTTTCTGAAATCCCACAATTTTGGGAAAAATCCCTCAACTTCCATTTTTTTTGGGGGGATAACCCCTCTGGTTCCACGTTTTGGGGATTTTCAGGGCCTTTTCTGGCTGAAAATTGCAGATTTTTTACGGAATATCAGAGGCTGAAGCAGCCTGGGATGGGGGGATTGTCCCATGGAATGGGAGGAGAGTTAGGGTCCCTTCTGATCCCAAAAATTCTGGGATTCTGGAATGTGAATCCAGGAGGAATCCGGATCCCATCCCAACCCCTGAACCCCATCCCATCAATTCCATAAATCCCATTGATCCCATAAATCCCATTGATGTCATCCCAATCCCATAAATCCCATTGATGTCATCCCAATCCCTGAATCCCAGTCCCATCAATCCCAGGGATCCCTTATTCTCATCCCATCCTAGCCCATAAATCTCATCCCAGTCCCATCCCAATCCCATCCCATAAATCCCATCCCAATCCCATTCTAGAAATCCCATCTCAATCCCATTCTTTAAATCCCATCCCATAAATCCCATCCCATAAATCCCATCCCAATGCCATTCTTTAAATGTCATCCCCTAAATCCCATCCCAATCCCACAGATCCCATCCCAATCCTGTCCCATAAATCCCATCCCGTAGATCCCATCCCATAAATCCCATCCCAAGCCCATCCCATCAATCCCATCTCATAAATCCCATCCCATAACTGCCATCCCAATCCCATTTATTTAAATCCCATCCCATAAATCCCATCCTAAAATCTGCCCATTCTATAAATCCCATCCCACAGATCCCATCTCATAAATCTCATCCCATAAATCCCCTCTCATTTTATCAATCCCATCCCATAAATCCCAATCCCATCCCATCAATCCCATCCCGAGGGATGGATTCCCGGGTTGATCCCAGGTTGATCCCGGCCGGATTCCCGGGCTGATCCTGGCTGGATTCCCGGGTTGATCCCGGGTTGATCCCGGGTTGATCCCAGGTTGATCCTGACCGGATTCCTGGGTTGATCCCGGTTGATCCCGGGTTGATCCCGGTTGATCCCGCTGTTTTTGGGCTCGCAGCTCCGGAGGGGAAGCGCTCCTCGGGGCTCACGGCCGTGTGGGTGGCGCGGAACCGATTCGCCGTCCTGGACAGGATGCACTCGGTGAGATCCCGGGGAAAAACTGGGAAAAATTGGGATAATGGGGGGCCAGGGGGGCCTGATCCCAATGGAAAAAGGGTTGGGGAAATTGGGATAATGGGGATTGGGTCCACAGGAACCTGATCCCAAATAAAAAGGGTTGGGGAAATTGGGAGATTGGGATAATGGGGATCAGATCTGGAGGGGCCTGATCCCAAAAAAGGGCTAGGATTGGGATAATGGGCATTGGGATAATGGGGATCGGATCCAGAGAGGTCTGATCCCAAAAAAGGGCTAGGATTGGGATAATGGGCATTGGGATAATGGGGATCAGATCCAGAGGGGCCTGATCCCAAAAAAAAACCGGGTTGGGAAAAGCAGGAATGGGGCTGGAGCAGCTGGAAAAGGGAATGGAGGATCCTGAGGGAGCTGGGGGGGTGGTCCTGGAGAAAAGGGGGATCCGGGGGGGATTTGGGATCTGCCAGGGGGGATTTGGGATCTGATCCCAGGCAGTGGGGCAGGACAGGAGGGAACGGCCTCGAGCTGTGCCAGGGCTGGAAATTTGGGATGATTTTTCCATGGAAAAGGGTTGGGAAGCATCAGAAGGGGCTCAGGGAGGGTTGGATCCCCACCTCTGGAGGTGTTCGAGGGATTCCTGGGATTTGGGTTGGGCTTTTCCAACCTCCAAAATCCCGGAATTCCAGGAAAACCCCAAATCCCAACCCAGCTCTTTGTGCTCCCTCAAAAAAAAGGGAAAAATCCTGGAAAAACCCAACTCTGCTTCAGCCCAAAGGGCACAGAAACCTCCCCGCTTTCTCTAAAATCCCCTAAAACTGGGAATTCCCCCCAAAATCTGGGAATTCCCCCCAAAACCTGGGAATTCCCCCCAAAACCTGGGAATTCCCCCCAAAACCTGGGAATTCCCCCCAAAACCTGGGAATTTCCCCCCAAAACCTGGGAATTTCCCCCCAAAACCTGGGAATTCCCCCCAAAACCTGGGAATTCTCTTCCCGGGGGCAGATCCTGATCAAGAACCTGAAGAACGAGATCACCAAGAAGGTTCCGGTTCCCAACTGCGACGAGATTTTCTACGCGGGCACGGGGAACCTGCTCCTCAGGGACTCCGACTCCATCACCCTCTTCGACGTCCAGCAGAAAAGGTGGGAGCTTTCCTGGAATTTTCTGGGAATTCCGCCCCTAAATCCTGCTTTTTCTGCTCCAGGTCCTGTTTCTTTCACCCTAAATCCTGCTTTTTCTACCTTGAATCCCACTTTTCCCACCCCAAATCCTGCCTGCTCCCGTGGAAAGCTGGGAAAGTGATCTGCTGGGGTTTTTTTGGGATCTGCTGGAGTTTTTTGGGATCCATTGGGGTTTTTTTGGATTTTGGGCCGTTCGCTGATCCCGGATCCGGGGTTTTTCCAGGACTTTGGCCTCGGTGAAGATCTCCAAGGTGAAGTACGTGATCTGGTCGGCCGACATGTCCCACGTGGCCCTGCTGGCCAAGCACGGTGAGCTCCGGGGCAAGATTCCCATTCCCGTAATTCCCACAATTCCTGCAATCCTCATTATCCCCATTCCCGTCCTGATCTCCATTCCCATTCCCACTCCCATTCTCGTCCCCATTCTGATCCCTGTTCTCATTCCTATCCCTGTTATTCCCATCCCCATTCCCATTATTCCCACAATCCCCGTTATCCCCATTCCCATCCCGATCTCCATTCCCCATCCCTGTCCCCATCCCCATTCCCATCCCGATCCCCGTTCTCAATTCCATTCCTGTAATTCCCGTTACTCCTGTCATTCCTGCAATCCCTGCCATTCCCGTCATTCCCGCTGTTCCCATAATCCCCTCATTCCCATCATTCCCTGCTTCCCGCTGTTCCCATAATCCTGTCATTCCCTCATTCCCGCCCTTCCCATAATCCCCTCATTCCTGTCATTCCCTGCTTCCTGCCATTCTCATAATTCCTTCATTCCCATCATTCCCTGCTTCCCGCCGTTCCCATAATCCCTTCATTCCCTCCTTCCCATCATTCCCTGCTTCCCGCCGTTCCCATAATTCCTTCATTCCTTCGTTCCCATCATTCCTGTCATTCCCTGCTTCCCACTGTTCCCCTCATTCCGTCATTCCCTGTTTCCTGCCGTTCCCATAATGCCGTCATTCCCTCATTCCCACTGTTCCCATAATCCCCTTGTTCCCGTCGTGCCCTGTTTCCCGCCGTTCCCCTCATTCCCTCATTCCCGCCGTTCCCGTCATTCCCTCATTCCCGCCGTTCCCATCATTCCCTCATTCCCGCCGTTCCCGTCATTCCCTCATTCCCGTCATTCCCTCATTCCCTCATTCCCGCCGTTCCCCTCATTCCCTCATTCCCGTCATCCCCTCATTCCCGCCGTTCCCGTCATTCCCTCATTCCCGCCGTTCCCGTCATTCCCTCATTCCCGCCGTTCCCCTCATTCCCTCATTCCCGTCATCCCCTCATTCCCGCCGTTCCCGTCATTCCCTCATTCCCGCCGTTCCCGTCATTCCCTCATTCCCGCCGTTCCCGTCATTCCCTCATTCCCGCCGTTCCCGCCGCTGCAGCCATCCTGATCTGTAACCGGAAGCTGGAGTCGCTGTGCCAGATCCACGAGAACATCCGGGTGAAGAGCGGCGCCTGGGACGAGAGCGGCGTCTTCATCTACACCACCAGCAACCACATCAAATACGCCGTCACCTCGGGGTCAGCCGAGGATGGCCGGGAATTCCTGGGATGGCCGGGATTGCCTGGGATGGCCGGGATTGCCTGGGATGGCCGGGAATTCCTGGGATGGCCGGGAATTACTGGGATGGCCGGGATTGCCTGGGATGGCCGGGATTCACTGGGATGGCCGGGATTGCCTGGGATGGCCGGGATTGCCTGGGATGGCCGGGATTCACTGGGATGGTCAGGAGTTCCCTGGGATGGCCTGGAATTGTCACTGGCATGGCCAGGAATTCCATGGAACGGCTTTGAGTTCCCTGGGATGGTCTGGAATTCCTCGGGATAGCCAGGAGTCCCCTGGGATGGTCACTCCCTGGGATGGCTGAGAGTTCCCTGGAATGGCTGGAAGTTCCCTGGAATAGCTGGGAATTCTTACCAGGAATGTTGCCCTGGAACCCCCTGGGATGGTTGGGAACTCTCACCGGGAATATCCCCCTGGAACTCCCCAGGATGACCAGGAATTCTCACTGGGAATTCTCACTGGGAATATCCCCTGGAACTCCCCGGGATGACCGGGAATTCTCACTGGGAATATCCCCCTGGAACTCCCCGGGATGACCGGGAATTCTCACTGGGAATATCCCCCTGGAACTCCCCGGGATGGGTGGGAATTATCCCCAGGAATATCCTCCTGGAACTCCCCAGGATGACCAGGAATTCTCACTGGGAATATCCCCTGGAACTCCCCGGGATGACCGGGAATTCTCACTGGGAATTCTCACTGGGAATATCCCCTGGAACTCCCCGGGATGACCGGGAATTCTCACTGGGAATATCCCCTGGAACTCCCCGGGATGACCGGGAATTCCCACGGGGAATTCCGACCGGGAATGTCCCCGCCCGGCACAGGGATCACGGGATCATCCGCACGCTGGACCTGCCCATCTACGTGACGCGGGTGAAGGGCAACAACGTGTACTGCCTGGACCGGGAGTGCCGGCCCCGCGTGCTCACCATCGACCCCACCGAGTTCCGCTTCAAACTCGCCCTCATCAACAGGAAGTACGACGAGGTCAGCAGACAAATCTGGGAGTGGGGAAAGTGGGAAAAAATGGGATTGGGAATGGGGGAAAGTGAGGTATGGAATGGTGGAGAAATGGTTTTGGGAATGGTGGAAAAATGTCGGTAAGTCCCAGGTGCTCACATTGACTCCACCGAGTTGCGCTTCAAACTGGCTCTCATGATGAGGTCAGGAAGCAAATCTGGGGACGGGGAAAGTGGGAAAAAGAGGGATTGGGAATGGGGAAAAGTGGGGTTGGGAACGTGGAAAAACATGGGTGAGCCCCACATGCTCAGCATCAACCCCACTGAGTTCAGCTTCAAACTGGCTCTCATCGACAGGAAGTACGAGGTCAGGAAATCTGGGAATGGAGGGAAATAGAAAAGCCTTTCCCGAGGATTCTGGGTTTGGGAGTAGGGCTGGAGCATTTGGGAATAGGGGCTGCCAAAGCCTTTCCCGAGGGTTTTTGGGAAGCGCCTTTGCTGAGGGATTTTGGGAAAAGCCTTTCCCGAGGGTTTTGGCAAGAGCCTTTCCCAAGGGATTTTGGGAAGAGCCTTTCCCAGGGATGGAAAATCCTTTCCTGAGGGATTTTGGGAAGAGATTTCCCAGGGGTTTTGGGAAGAGCCTTTCCCAGGGATGGAAGAGCCTTTCCCAGGGGTTTTGGGAAGAGATTTCCCAGGCTTTTGGGAAGAGCCTTTCCCAGGGATGGAAGAGCCTTTCCCAGGGGTTTTGGGAAGAGATTTCCCAGGCTTTTGGGAAGAGCCTTTCCCAGGTTCTCCGGGGCCGCCCCGCAGGTGCTGCACATGGTGCGGAACGCCAAGCTGGTGGGGCAGTCGATCATCGCGTACCTGCAGCGCAAGGGCTACCCCGAGGTGGCCCTGCACTTCGTCAAGGACGAGAAGACGCGCTTCAGCCTGGCCCTGGAGTGCGGCAACATCGAGGTGACGCCAGCTTTGGGACATTCCGGGGCATTTTGGGGTGTTTTGGGATGTTTTGGGGTGTTTTGGGGTGTTTTGGGACAAACGCGCTTCAGCCTGGCGCTGGAGCGTGGCAGCATCGAGGTGATGCAGGCACGGGGCTGCCTCAGGAGATTCTGGGGGATTTGGGGATGTTTTGGGACGTTTCTGGCCGTTCTGAGGTGTTTTGGGATGTTATGGGAATTTGGTTTTGGGTGTTTTGGGATGTTTGGGGGACATTCCCTGGCACAGATTGGCCTGGAAGCAGCCAAGGCGCTGGATGACAAAGGCTGTCAGGGGAGGTGGCTCTGCCGCCATCCCTGCTCCCGTTCCCATTTCTGATCCTCTAACTCCATTCCCATTTCTAACCCATTCCTGATCCCTCTGACCCCATTCCCGATCCCTCTAACCCTGGAATTCCCTGGGAGCAGATCACCCTGGAGGCAGCCAAGGCCCTGGACGACAAGGGCTGCTGGGAGAAGCTGGGCGAGGTGGCTCTGCCGCAATCCCTGTTCCTAATCCCAGAATTCCAGAATCCCTGCTCTCATTCCCCATTCCCGATCCCTCTAATCCCGGAATTCCCTGGGAGCAGATCGCCCTGGAGGCAGCCAAGGCCCTGGACGACAAGGGCTGCTGGGAGAAGCTGGGCGAGGTGGCCCTGCTGCAGGGCAACCACCAGGTGGTGGAGATGTGCTACCAGCGCACCAAGAACTTCGACCGCCTCTCCTTCCTCTACCTCATCACCGGCAACCTGGAGAAGCTGCGCAAGATGATGAAGATCGGTGAGCGCCGGCGTTCCCGGCGGGAGCGGGGCGGGGGGGCCGGGAATGGCGGCTGATTCCCGGTTTTCCCCCGGCGCAGCGGAGATCCGGAAGGACATGAGCGGGCACTACCAGAACGCGCTCTACCTGGGGGACGTGGCCGAGAGGGTGCGGATCCTGCGGAACTGCGGCCAGAGTGAGTGGTTCCCGATGGAATTCTGGGAATTCCGGGCAGGGGGAGTCATTCCCGAAGGGAATTCCGAGGGTTCGGGGCATGGGCAGTCATTCCCAAAGGGAATTCCGAGGGTTCGGGGCATGGGCAGTCGTTCCCAAAGGGAATTCTGAGGGTTCGGGGCAAGGGGAGTCATTCCCAAAGGGAATTTCGGGCATGGGGAGTTTTTCCCACCGGAATTCTGGGAGTTCTGAGCACAGGGAGTCATTCCCAAAGGGAATTCTGGGCACGGGGAGTCCTTCCCAACGGAATTCTGGGAGTTCTGGGCACAGGGACTTGTTCCCAATGGGAATTCTGCCTTGGGAGGTCAGGAAAGGCTCTTGGATCCCTAAGCACTTCCATTATTCCAGTGGTTATTCCCATTATTCCAATGGCTATTCCCAGTATTTCCCATTATTCCCATGGTCATTCCTGTTACTCAAATGGCTGTTCCTACTATTTCCATTATTCCAATGGCTATTCCCAGTATTCCCATTATTCCAATGGTTATTCCCAATATTTCCCATTATTTCTGTGGTCATTCCCGTTATTCCAATGGTTATTCCCAGTATTTCCCATTATTCCCATGGTCATTCCCAGTATTTCCCATTATTCCTGTGGTCATTCCTGTTATTCCAATGGTTATTCCCAGTATTTCCCATTATTCCCATGGCCATTCCCAGTGTTTCCCGTTATTCCCATGGCCATTCCCGTTTTTCCAGAATCCCTGGCGTTCCTGACGGCCGCCACGCACGGGCTGGACGAGGAGGCCGAGAGCCTGCGGGAATCCTTCGATCCCGAGAAGGAGACGGTGGGAACGCCGGGAAAACTCCGGGAATCTGGGACGGAGGGGATGGGGAGGGGAGAAATCCTGGGAAACTCCTGGAATTTGGGAAGGAGGGGAGGGAGGGGGGCTCCTGGGAAACTCTGGGAATTTGGGAAGGGAGGAAAACGCCTGGAATTTGGGAAGGAGGGAATGGTGGGGATGGAGGAAATCCTGGAAAACTCCAGGAATTCGGGAAGGAGGGGATGGGGGTTCCTGGAAACTCCTGAAATTGGGGAACAGTGGGATCCAGTGGGGAGAACTCCTGGAAAGCTCCAGGAATTCGGGAGGGGAACAGTGGGTTCTAGTGGGGAGAACTCCAGGAAACCTCCTGGAATTCAGGAAGGAGGGGATGGGGGTTCCTGGAAACTCCTGGAATTCGGGAACAGTGGGATCCAGTGGGGAGAACTCCTGGAATTCAGGAAGGAGGGAATGGGGGCTCCTGGAAACTCCTGGAATTTGGGAGGGGAACAGTGGGGAGAACTCCTGGAAAGCTCCAGGAATTCAGGAAGGAGCTGACAATGGAAAGGCAGCTCTTTCCCGGGATTTTCCTGGCCATCCCGACGTTTTCCCGGCGTGTCCCAGATCCCGGCCGTGGATCCCGAGGCGCGGCTGCTGCAGCCGCCGGCCCCGGTGCTGCCCCTGGACACCAACTGGCCCCTGCTGACCGTGTCCAAGGGCTTCTTCGAGGGCTCCATCGCCGGGAAAGGTCAGCAGATCCCGGGATTTGGGCAACGGGAATGGGGGGAAAAGGGGCTGGAAAATGGGGGAAGGAGGGGGGGTGTGAGGCCAGGGGGGTGGGAATGGGGTCAGGACTGGGATTGACACCTGGGAATGGGATAAGGACTGGGATTGACCCCTGGGAATGGGATCAGGACTGGGATTGACACCTGGGAATGGGATCAGGACTGGGATTGATCCTGGGAATGGGATCAGGACTGGGATTGATCCTGGGAATGGGATCAGGACTGAGATTGATCCTGGGAATGGCCAGAGCCATGTCCACGTGTGGGAAGTCATGGAATGAGCAGCTGGAAAAGGGATTTCCAGGCACAGGGAGAATCCTGAAGGAGCTGGGGGGGCTCAGCCTGGAGAAAAGGGGGATCCACGGGAATTTGGGATCTGCCAGGGAGGATTTGGGATCTGATCCCAGGAAATGGGGCAGGACAAGAGGGGAACGGCCTCGAGCTGTGCCAGGGCTGGAATTTGGGATGATTTTTCCATGGAAAAAGGGTTGGGATGCATCAGAAGGGGCTGAGGGAGGGTTGGATCCCCATCCCTGGAGGAGTCTGAGGAATCCCTGGAATTCTGGGGATGAACCCTGTGATCCTGGAGCTCTCCCCCACCCTCATAAATCCCAAAATTCTGCACAATCCCACCCCAAGATGCAACAGCACACTGGCAGGGTGAGTTTTCCCCTCATGGAATTCTTTCCTGAGGGTCTTTCCCTGGTTTTTTTAGGGAAAGGAGGAGCCCTGGCTGCTGACATTGACATGGACGCCGTGGGCACCGAGGGCTGGGGCGAGGACGCCGAGCTGCAGCTGGATGAAGGTGGGAAAATCCCGGAATTTTCTTCGGGAAAACTCCATTCCCCGTGCCCATGGGATCCCTCTGACATTCCCTGCTCCCTGCAGATGGATTTGTGGATGCTGGGGAAGGATTTGGAGAGGAAGGAACAGGAAAAGGCCAGGAGGAAGGAGGAGGATGGGAGGTGGAAGAAGATTTGGATCTTCCCCCTGAGCTGGTAGGAGAATCCTGGGGCATCCCAGTGCCAATTCCTTGGGAATTCGGGAAGCAGGGAATGTTCTGTGGGATCATCCAGCTCGGATTTCAGCTGGAATTCTGGGATTTTCCCCTCAGGATGTCCCCGCCGGCCCTGCAGGAACAGCTGAGGACGGATTCTTCGTGCCCCCCACCAAAGGCACCAGCCCAGCCCAGGTAAAATCCTGGGTTTCCTCAGAAAACCGGGAATTTTCTCATTTTCCCTTTATTTTTTGGGGTTTTTTTGGGATTTGTGAGCCCATTGTGGGAACTCTGCCCTCCCAATCCCACCTGGATTCCCTTCCCTCTTTGCCAGGTGTGGTGCAACAATTCCCAGCTCCCCGTGGATCACATCCTGGCAGGATCCTTCGAGACAGCCATGAGGGTGAGTTTTCCATGGAATTTTTAATGGAAAAACGCCTTCTTTCCCCCTTACTTTGCCTGCTCCACCCCTGCGTCCATCTGGGAATATTCCATCCCCATTTTCCTGTGGATACGACCCAGAGCGCGGCCTCGGCGCTGCCTGATCCAGGTTTTCCTGACCCAGTCCATGATTTTTTTCGTCCTCAGCTGCTCCATGACCAGGTGGGAGTGACCAACTTCGGGCCCTACAAGCAGCTCTTCCTGCAGACCTTCTCCCGGGGCCGGACGACGTTCCAGGCTCTTCCCAGCCTCCCCGCCATGTATGGATACCCACACCGCAACTGGTGAGCACTGGGACGCGCCTTTCCCACCTTCCAGGGGTTTTCCAGGCTCTTCCTGGGGAGAAATCCCGGATTTACGAGGGGTGAATGAGGTCAGCCAGTCTGAGCTGGACGCGCAGAATTCCAGGAATTCCTTGGGCAGCTCCAGGGATGGGGAGGATGGGGAGGAATGTGGAGAGAGCCAGGAATTGTGGGGGGCAGAGATGGGTTTGGGGCTGAGCTCAGGGCAAAATCCAAGGAATGGCCAGGGCTGGATCCTCTTGGAATCAGGGGCTGGGAAGTGTCCAGGGAATGGAGCTGGAGCAGCTGGAAAAGGGAATGGAGAATCCTGAGGGAGCTGGGGCGGCTCAGCCTGGAGAAAAGGAGGATCCAGGGGGAATTTGGGATCTGATCCCAGGGAACAGGGACGGGATGAGAGGGAACTCCTCAGGTTGAACCAGGACAGGTTTAGGTTGGATATTTGAGGGAATTTTTCCATGCAAAAGCATTGGGAACCATTGGAAGGGCCTCAGGGAGGTGCATTCCCATCCCTGGAGGGAATTCCCAGCAATTCCTGGGCTGCTCCTGGCATTCCACCCCACCCTCACCGGGCTGCACAGCCCTCGCTGCCCTCGCATCCCTAAATCTGGAATTTTCGGGGTGCCAGGAAGGAGGCCGGGCTGAAGAACGCGCTGCCGGCCGTGGGGCTGAAGCTGAACGACCTCATCCAGCGGCTGCAGCTCTGCTACCAGCTGACCACGGCCGGCAAGTTCGAGGAGGCCGTGGAGAAATTCCGGCTGATCCTGCTCAGCGTGCCCCTGCTGGTGGTGGACAACAAGCAGGAGATCGCCGAGGTCAGCGGGGCATCCCGGCGGGAATCCTGCCCTGGAAAACATGGGATTCCTGAGGGGGAAATGTGGGAATCCTGCCCTGGAAAACATGGGATTCCTGAGGGGGAAATGTGGGAATCCTGAGGGGGAAAATGTGGGAATTTCCTGAGGGGAAAATGTGGGAATCCTGCCCTGAAAAACATGGGATTCCTGAGGGGGGAAATGTGGGTATTCCTGAGGGGGAAAGTGTGGGAATTCCTGAGGGGGAAATGTGGGAATCCTGCCCTGAAAAACATCAAATTCCTGAGTGGGTAAATGTGGGTTTCCTGAGGGGGAAATATGGGATTCCTGACCTGGAAAACATCGAATTCCTGAGGGGAGAAATGTGGGTTTCCTGAGGGGGTAAACATGGAATTTGTGAGGGGGAAAATTCTGAGGGAAAATGTGGCCATTTCTGAGGGGGGAAATGTGGGATTTCTGAGGTGGAAATGTGGGAATCTTGCCCTGAAAAACATGGAATTCCTGAGGGAGGAAATATGGGATTCCTGCCCTGGAAAATGCCAAATTCCTGAGGGAGGAAATGTGGGATTTCTGAGGGGGAAAATGTGGGATTCCTGATCCTGGGGTGTCCCCAGGGAAGGGTTTGATCCCCGGTTTTCTCCCAAAGGCGCAGCAGCTGGTCGCCATATGCCGGGAATACATCGTGGGGTTGTCCATGGAGATCGAAAGGAAGAAGCTGCCCAAGGAGACGCTGGAGCAGCAGAAGAGGATCTGTGAGGTGAGGAATTCCTGAAGGGAAAACATGGAATTCCTGAGGGGGATAACACAGAATTCCTGAGGGGGAAATGGGGTAATTTCTGAAGGGGAAAACACGGAGTTCCTGAGGAGGGAAATATAGGAATTCCTGAGGGAGGAAATGAGGGAAGTACTGAGGGGAAAGCACGGAATTTCTGAGGAGGAAATGTGGGATTTCTGAGGGGGAAATGTGGGCATTTCTGAGGAGGAAATGTGGGATTTCTGAGGAGGAAATGTGGGGATTTCTGAGGGGAAAAGCAAGGAATTCCTGAGGGGGAAATGAAAGATTACTGAGGTGGTAAAAACCTCACTGGAAATTTGGAATTCTGCCTTCAACACAAACACAACAGGGAAAAGAGGGATTCCCTGTCATAATTCCCATTATTCCCAAGGATTTTAACCCCTGCTTTCCCCGGCAGATGGCCGCCTACTTCACACACTCCAACCTGCAGCCCGTGCACATGATCCTGGTGCTCCGCACAGCCCTCAACCTCTTCTTCAAGCTCAAGAACTTCAAAAGCGCTGCCACCTTCGCCCGGCGCCTGCTCGAGCTCGGCCCCAAGCCTGAGGTGGCCCAGCAGGTGAGACCCCAAATGGCCCTGTCCCCAATGGCCCTGTCCCCAATGGCCCTGTCCCCAAACCCAGCAGGTGAGACCCCAAATGGCCCTGTCCCCAAATGTCCCCAGTGGCTCTGTCCCCAAACTCAAGGTGAGGTCCTCAGATGAGTCCTCAAGTTGGGAAACACCGTTTTTGGGATGTCCTTGTCCCCAAACCCCAACTGTGACCCTTTTTTGGGGTGTCCCTGTCCCCAAACCTCCACCATGACCCTTTTTTGGAGTGTCTTTCTCCCCAAACTTGAGCTGAGGCCCTCAAGTGTGGAACCTTTCCTGTGACACCATTTTTGGGGCGTCCCTGTCCCCAAACCCCCGCTGTGACCCTTTTTTGGGGTATCCCTGTCCCCAAACCCCTGCTGTGACCCTTTTTTGGGGTATCCCTGTCCCCAAACCCCCGCTGTGACCCTTTTTTGGAGTGCCCCTGTCCCCAAACCCCCACTGTGACCCTTTTTGGGCCCTCCCCGTTCCCCGTGCTCGCGGCGGTGCCGTTCCCAGACGCGGAAGATCCTGGCGGCGTGCGAGAAGAACCCCGTCGACAGCCACCAGCTGAACTACGACCAGCACAACCCCTTCGACATCTGCGCCGCCTCCTACCGCCCCATCTACCGCGGCAAGGCCGTGGAGAAGTGTCCCCTCAGCGGGGCCTGCTACAGCCCCGAGTTCCGGGGACAGATCTGCCGCGTCACCACGGTGAGGGGACACCGCTCGTCCCGCTGAGCTGTGGGCTGGGAGAAGTCGGGGTTTGGAGGTGGTTTGAGGGGTCAGTGCCGTGCTTTGGGCGGACATTTTGTGGTTCCGGAGGGGGTTTGGGGTCTACCCCACAAGGGAGGCCTGTGGGAGTTGGGCCTCGATGGTCTGGAGGAGGCTGAGGGGAAAATTTATCCATCTATGGAAATATCTTCAATATCCATGGAAATATCTCCAATATCCCCCAAAAATGTCTCTTCTGAGAGGGGATTTGAGCTTTGGAGTGTTTCTCCCACAAGGGAGGCCTGTGGGAGTTGGGCCTGGTTGGTCTGGAGGAGGCTGAGGGGAAAATTTATCCATCTATGGAAATATCTTCAATATTCATGGAAATATCTCTAATATCCCCAAAAATGTCTCTTCTGAGAGGGGATTTGGGCTCTGGAGTGTTTCTCCCACAAGGGAGGCCTGTGGGAGTTGGGCCTGGTTGGTCTGGAGGAGGCTGAGGGGAAAATTTATCCATCTATGGAAATATCTTCAATATCTGTGGAAATACCTCAAATATCCATGGAAATATCTCCAATATCTGTGGAAATATCTCAAATGTCCCCTCAAATTTCCACACAAATCCCTCAAATTCACACCCAAATCTCCCCAGGGGATCTCAGGACGCTCCCAGACCCTTCCCAGTGCTCCCAGCACAGGCCCAGGAGTGACAGCCACAAACCCAACCTCTAAATCCCGAATTTTCACCCCTAAATCCTGAATTTTCACCCCATAATCCTGAATTTTCACCCCGTAATCCTGAATTTTCACCCCTAAATCCTCTCTTTGTCCCTGCAGGTGACGGAGATCGGGAAGGACGTGCTGGGGCTGCGCATCAGCCCCCTCCAGTTCCGCTAGGAATTCTCCTGGATAAGGAAATTCCCACTGCCCCATCCCAGCCTTCCCCCCACTCCCTCCCCTTGGCCATTCCCATCCTCTTTTCCCGGTTTTTCCTCGCCCTGGAATTCCGGATTCAGATTTTTTCCCACGTTTAGCAGGAATTTTTTTCCTTATTCCTAGAGCGGTTTTTCTGCGCTTTTATCCCAAATTTTTTCCAGAGGGGGAAGGGAGGCTCTTCCCAAATCCTGGTTGGGAGACAACCTCCTCTGCTCCCCTTAAAATCCTAAAAATTTTCTTGGAAAACCCGGCACTGGCTCTGTAAATCCCGAATCCAGGGAAATCCTGCTCCCTCTGGAAGTGGCTCTGTGTTCGTTGACGCCTTCTGTTGTCGTCATGGCAACTTAATGAGCTCCCCTCATTAATAAAGTTCATTAATCACCTGGATTTTCCTGGTTTGCAGCTCCAGACACACAAAAAAAAAAATTGGAATTTAATCCCTTTTCCCACCTGTGCTTGGAGAGCTGGGAATTTTCCAGAGGATGGGATCGGGTGCTCCTGGGATGATTTGGAGCTGGGTGTGTTAATTAGCGGGGTGTAATTAACACCCCAATTAACCCTGAGGGCTTGTCCTGCATTTCCAGGTGGAGTTTTGTCCTTTGGCACTCCCGGCTTTGGCCCCAGGGCATGGAAAAGGCTCCGGGATTCCCAAATTTGGGTGGATTCCCATCCCGGCAGGGGAGAGGGGCGGGAATAACAACGGGGGAGGATCCAGGGATGCAATTCCAGGGATTGTCCTGCTGGGAATGGCCAGGGCATGGAACGAGGGGCTGGAAGTGTCCGGGGAACGGGGCTGGAGCCGCTGGAAAAGGGAAGGGAGGATCCTGAGGGGGCTCAGCCTGGAGAGAAGGGGGATCCAGGGGGGATTTGGGATCTGCCAGGAGGGATTTGGGATCTGATCCAAGGGAATGGGGACAGGACAAGAGGGAACGGCCTCGGGCTGTGCCAGGTGGGAAATCTGGGATGATTTTTCCATGGAAAAAGGGTTGGGATGTATCAGAAGGGGCTGAGGGAGGGTTGGATCCCCATCCCTGGGGGGAATCCCTGGAATTCCAAGCAGGTGAGGAACACTTTGGGATTCTTCCCCCCCTCGCTGATCCCAGAATCTCTTGGGGTCTTCAACCTTTTATTTATCCATAAAAAAAGCAGGGGCAAAAAAGGGAATGCGAGCGTTCCCTCACTTCCAGCATTCCATGGGGCATTCCAGGGGGATCCGGGGCAGAGCCAGAGCCTCTGGATTTAGGGCTTGGGGGCTTTGAGGACCAGGGAGTCGTGGCAGGCCACGGCGATGCCCCCGATGAGGTTCAGGAACTCCTGGAAGTCCAACTGCCCGTCGCTGTTCATGTCCAGCTTCTTCATCATCCTGTCCACCACGCCCGGGTCCTTCTGGTTCTGGGAAAAAAAACGGGAATTGGTGCCTGGAATGAGGGGGAGTTCCCTGCCCAGGCAGGGAGGGGAGCTCAGGGAATCCTGGAATGGTTTGGGATGGAAAATCCTTAAACAGACACAAAATCCTTAAACAGATTGTGGGTGATGTTCCCACAATCCCATCCCGCTCCAGACCCCATCCCAGCACATCCCCAGGGCTGGGACCGCCTGGATCATCCCATCAATCCCATCCCATCCCATCCCATCCCATCCCATCCCATCCCATCCCATCCCATCCCATCCCATCCCATCCCATCCCATCCCATCCCATCCCATCCCATCAATCCCATCCCATTGATCCCATCCCAGCTGATTGATCCCATTGTTCCCATTGATTCTATCTCATTGATCCCATCCCAATCCCACGGATCCCATCCTAATCCCATTGATCCCATCCCAACCCATTGATCCCATCCTGTCCCATCGATCCCATCCCATTCCATTGATCCCATCCCAATCTCAAGGATCCCATCCCATGGATCCCATTGATCCGATTCCAGCCCATGGATCCCACTGATCCCATCCCCATCCCATCCCAAGGATCCCACTGATCCTATCCCCACCCCATTCCATGGATCCCATTGATCCCATCCCATCAATCCCGTGGATCCCATCCCATCAATCCCACGGATCCCATCCCGTGGATCCCATCCCATCAATCCCACGGATCCCATCCCATGGATCCCATCCCATGGATCCCATCCCGCGGATCCCAGGACCCCCCGTTCCGGACCTTGGTGAAGGCGGCCAGCTCGGTGTCCATGAAGGCGCGGAATTCCCGCTTGGAGAGGGTGCAGGCGTCGCCCTCACGGCCGGCGTAGCGCTGGAACACGGCCAGCAGCGACTCGATGCAGCGCTCCGTCTCCGTGGGCTGGGACACAAATCCCGGGATTTGGGGTCGGGGGGGGGGGCTGGGGAACCCCCTCTGCCCGCCCCGGCTGTGCCGGGGCCAATCCCGGAATTTTTGGGAGCAGGGAGAGGCCCCCTGTGCCCGCCCATTCCAGGAGCAATGCCAGTTTTTGGGATGAGGGAAGGGCTGGAGGAGCCCCCTCTGCCCATTCCAGGTCTGCCAAGGAGCAATCCCAAATTTTTTTGGGATGAGGGAAGGGCTGGAGGAGCCTCCTCTGCCCATTCCAGGTGTGCCAAGGAGCAATCCCAAATTTTTTTGGGATGAGGAAAGGGCTGGAGGAGCTTCCTGTGCCCATTCCAGGAGCGATTCCAGGTTTTTGGATGAGGGGAGGGCTGGAGGAGCCCCCTCTGCCCATTCCAGGAGCGATTCCAGGTTTTTTTGGGATGAGGGAAGGGCTGGAGGAGCCTCCTCTGCCCATTCCAGGTGTGCCAGGGGCAATCCTGGAATTTTTGGGATTGAAGGAAGGGCTGGAGGAGCCTCCTCTGCCCATTCCAGGAGCGATTCCAGGTTTTTTGGGAGCAGGGAATGGCCCCCTCTACCCATTCCAGGAGCAATCCCAGTTTTTTCAGGATGCGGGAAGGGCTGGAGGAGCCTCCTCTGCCCATTCCAGGTGTGCCAGGAGCAATCCCGATTTTTTTTTTTTTTTTTTTTTTTTTGCGAGCATGGGAGCACCTCCTGTGCCCACCCCAGCTTTTCCAAGAGCAATCCCGGCTTTTTCGGGATGCGGGAAGGGCTCAGCCGGACCCGTTCCGCCGCATTTTTCCCAGGATTTCGCTCCCTGGCAGCGGGACGGGCCCGCAGCGGGAGCGGCTCCTGGAAAATGCCCCGGGGAGGTGGCGGATCCGGCGGGGCGGTGGCAAGGGCCGGGCTGGCTCCGGCCTTCGGCTGAGGCCGAGTTTTGGGAGAAAATCCCGTTCTTTCCCTGTTTCCCCCATTTCTCCCCACCTCACCCCGGGTTTTCCCTGTTTTTCACCAATTTTCCCTGTTTTCCACCGTTTTTTCCCTGTTTTCCCGCGGGTTTTTTCCTGTTTTTCCCCAGTTTTTTTGCCATTTTCCTCCCGGTTTCTGCCCTGGTTTTTCCCCCGGTTCCTTCCCATTTTCCGCCCGTTTTTCACCTGTTTCCCCCCTCCCTGTTTTTTCCCTTTTTCCCCTGTTTTCCCCCATTTTTCCGTTTCCTCCCCCCTGTTCTTTCCTTCCCTTGGGACCACGCCCTATCCCCTCCCACTGCGGTTTTGGGGCGTTTCGCAGGAAAATCTCCTTTTCCCTCGCTCCCGATCCATTTCCCTCCCCAAACTCCCGGGAATCCCTCACCATGGCTGGGATACGCGGCTGCTCCGCTCCGGTTTGGAGTTGTAGGATCGGGAAGAAAGCTCGGGGAAAGTTCCAGAGCCCCGCCCGGCCTGAGTCAGCTTGGACACGTTGGGCAATTTTCGTTTCCAACGGCAGCCGGCCGCTCCCGCGGTCCTGGAATGTGCCCGGCCCGGTTTGGGGCTTTGCGGGCATTCCCAAATCCTGCCCCATCCCGGTTTGCTGCTGCTTGGGGTATCCCTGGAGTCGTCCTCGGGCATGGGAGTGGGGGAAAATCCCAAAAATCTTAACGGGGAGGTTGGGGAAAAGGGGGGGAAATTTCCTCCAAAAAGTCTTCTGGGAGAGCCTGGAGCAGGAAAAGGGAAAATCCCAAAATATGCAGGGGAGAGCCAGAGAAGGGTTAAAAACCAGGGGTCAGGATGAGTTTTGGGATCCCAGGAATTCCTCCAGAACTTGGGAGATTTTCCCTTTTCCCTCAATTTCCTGCCCCCAAACTCCCATTTTCCCCGAATATTGGTGTTTTCCCCAATCCACCTCTCCCAAAGGGAATTTTCCCGAGCTGGGATCTCCCTTTGGGATTTCCCTCCCCCTCAGAACCCCCTGGTGACATCGCGGGAGGGGAGCAGGTGACATTTCCCTGTGCCAGGGCCGATCCCGGGGATTTGGGATGTTCAGTTCCCAGAGGCTCCGGGATGGAGACGCCGCCATCTGTGCGGCCACACGGCTGGCACATGTCCCTGGCATTGCCACCAAGCTCTGGCAGCTGTGGCACTATCCCTGGCATTATCACCGAGCCCTGCCACTGCCCCTGGCATTGCCACCGAGCCCTGCCACTGTCCCTGTCCCTGTCCCGTTCCTGTCCCTGTCCCTGTCCCTGTCTCTGTCCCTGTCCCGTTCCTGTCCCTGTCCTGTTCCTGTCCCCATCACTGAGCTCTGTCAGAGTCACGTAGCTGTGTTCCTCTTCCTGTTCCTGTTTCTGTCCCTGTCCTGTTCCTGTCCCTGTCCCTGTCCCTGTTCCTGTCCCTGTCCCTGTCCCATCCCTGTTCCTGTCCCTGTCCCTGTCCCATCCCTGTCCCTGTCCCTGTCCCTGTCCCTGTCCTGTTCCTGTCCTGTTCCTGTCCTGTTCCTGTCCTGTTCCTGTCCCTGTCCTGTCCCTGTTCCTGTCCCTGTCCTGTCCCTGTTCCTGTCCTGTCCTGTCCCTGTTCCTGTCCTGTCCCTGTTCCTGTCCCTGTCCCTGTCCCTGTCCCTGTCCCTGTCCCTGTCCCTGTCCCTGTTCCTGTCCCTGTCCTGTTCCTGTCCTGTTCCTGTCCTGTCCCTGTTCCTGTCCCTGTCCCTGTTCCTGTCCCTGTTCCTGTCCCTGTCCTGTTCCTGTCCTGTTCCTGTCCTGTCCCTGTCCCTGTCCCTGTCCCTGTCCCTGTCCCTGTTCCTGTCCCTGTCCTGTTCCTGTCCTGTCCCTGTCCCTGTCCCTGTCCCTGTTCCTGTCCTGTCCTGTCCCTGTTCCTGTCCTGTCCCTGTTCCTGTCCCTGTCCCTGTCCCTGTTCCTGTCCCTGTCCTGTTCCTGTCCCTGTCCTGTTCCTGTTCCTGTCCCTGTTCCTGTCCCTGTCCTGTCCCCAGTTGGGGACAGCACAGGGACGGAGCTTTGGGAGAGCCCCTGGAGCCTGGAGCGGGATGTGGGAATGGGGATTGGGTGGGATATGGGATGAGGAGGAGTTTGGGGGCTGAACTGGGAATGTGTCACCTGAGCTGGGAATGCCTGACCTGAACTGGGAATGTGTGACCTGAGCTGGGAATGCCTGATTCCAACTGGGAATGCCTGACCCAAACTGGGAATGCCTGATTCCAACTGGGAATGCCTGATCCCAGCTGGGCCCCCACTCCCAGCCCTCCAGAAAGTGACGCTCAGAGCTGCTGCAGGAATCAGCCGTTTATTCCCATTTTCCATGCGATAAAAAGGAAGGAAAAGGAAAAGGAGGAGAAGGAGAATCCCCCACCCACCACCAGCACCCTGTGGCTCCAATCCCCGGGGGCCTGGAGCTGGAATTCTGCTGGAGTCGAGGCTAAAAAGGTGATTTTTTTTTTTCCCCAGCCTCAAGGACTTCCAGGCCCCAAAATCAGGAATTTCTTAAAGTTTAACGGCAGAAGCTGAGAGCAGCCCAGCCCTGTGCCTGGGGGGACCTGAAGTGACACCCCAGGGTGCAAAAGAGGACAGAGGGACCAAAGAACTCCAATTAGAGCAGAAAAAGTGATTAAATATGGAGAGACACACCCGGCAGGGAGGCAGGAACTCCCAATCCAGGGGGGATCTCGCTTCCTGCTGAGGATTCATTCCAGGGAAAAGCCCCCACACCCCACTGGACACCCCGGGATCCTTTTGAGTCCATCACTGCTGGGCCACCACATCCCGAGCTGGCAATGGGGGGCAGAAGTGACCCTCAAAAGGACCTGGAGAGGCTCCAGGGAGAGGCGGATTCCCCTCAGGATGTCTTGGATTCATCCCTGGGGCGGCTCGGGGCCTCCTGCGGGGGCTCCTGGCCCTGCTTGGTGCCACCTTCCCGAGACAGCTGGGAATTGCCGGGTTCCCGGGGGCTCCTCTTGCTGGGTTCCTCCTCCTCAGGAGCCTCCTGACCCTCCTGGATTCCCTCTCTGTGGGTCTCTCCGGGGTCTCTCCGCTCCGCATCCCGGCATTCCGGGGGGATGCAGCTCTTGGCCTCGCTGTCCTCGCGCTCTCTCCGCTGGCAGCCGGATCCGGGCTCCCGTGGGACCTTCTGGGGCTCCTCACCCTGGGGCTGATCCTGCTCCACCTCAGGGATCTCGGGGCGCCTCCGGATCTCCTTGGATTTCACCCGCTCGCCTTTCACAGCCTCCGGCTCAGCGGAATCCCGGAGGGCTCCATCCTTCACCTCTTTTCCAGGTCTTTCCCGGGGCTCATCCAGACCCTCGCGGTTTTCCTGGCGTTTGGATGTCGGTGCCTCGGGGTGGCCCCGGCGGTCGCTTGGTGGCCGTGGGGACACGGAGCAGGTCCGGACGCGCACGGGCTGGCCCTGCTGGCCGGGCTGGCGGCACACGATCTCGTAGGTGGCAGACTTGGGGTCCTCCAGGTTCTGGATCACGTGCACCAAGTAGGCGACGGTCTGAGGCTCCACGGGCTCGGGGAGCAGCCGGACCTCGGGCCGGACATCGGGGTCAGCAGGGCGGTACCGGACCCTCAGGTCACTGACGGGCACCTCCTGTCCTGGGGGGCAGAGATCGCCGGTGTCCACGTCCAGGGTCTGGTACCGGCACTGGCCCTGCTCCAGCTCCTCCTCATCTTCTTCCTCCAGGACCTCCAGCCTGATCTCATCACGTGCTTCCCTCTGGTCAGTGATGGTCACTTCTGCCTCCCTGTCCCGTGTCTGGCGGCTGCGGCGCTCAGAGATCTCCAGCTTCCGTTCACGGTTGATTCTCCTCTCCCTCGTGGCCTCTTCCCTCTCTCTGACCCGGGAGATTCTCCTCTCTGGTTCTGCTTCCTCCTCATCATCACAGGGACGTTCTCTCCGTCGCAGCTCCTCACTTCGTTCCCGGATCTCACGGCGCACTTTGACATCAGCTTCTGCTGCTGCCACTGAGATCTCTCTTATCCTGTCATACACATCTTGTTCCCTCCTGGCATCTATTTCAGCCTCACGAATGTCACGCTCTCGTCTGTCCTGTGTTTCTCTCCAGCCAATGACAGCCACTTCTTCCTCTCTTTCCCGTGTGCGGCGCTCAGAGCCCTCCAGCTCCCGTTGCCGATCGATTCTCCTCTCTCTCAGGGCCTCTTCCCTCTCTCTAACCCGGGAGATTCTCCTCTCTGGTTCTGCTTCCTCCTCCCGCTCACAGGGACGTTCTCTCCTTCTCAGCTCCTCACCTCGTTCCCGGATCTCTCGGCGCACTTTGATGTCGGCTTCCACTGCTTCCACTGAGATCTCTCTTCTCCTGTCATACACTTCTTGTTCCCTCCTGGCATCATCTTCAGCCTCACGAATGTCACGCTCTCGTCTGTCCCGTGTCTCTCTCCGACTGACTCTGGCCACTTCTTCCTCCCTTTCCCGTGTG
Organism: Passer domesticus; assembly: GCF_036417665.1. NCBI lineage: Eukaryota > Metazoa > Chordata > Aves > Passeriformes > Passeridae > Passer > Passer domesticus. Next base: position 268,398 of record NC_087505.1, read on the forward strand.
CGGCGCTCAGAGCCCTCCAGCTCCAGCTCCCGTTGCCGATCGATTCTCCTCTCCCTTGCGGCCTCTTCCCTCTCTCTGACACGAGAAATTCTCCTCTCTGGTTCTGCTTCCTCCTCCCGCTCACAGGGACGTTCTCTCCTTCTCAGCTCCTCTCGTGGTTCCTGTTCCCGGATCTCACGGCGCACTTTGACATCAGCTTCTGCTGCTTCCACTGAGATCTCTCTCTCCCTCTCGTACCTCACTGGTTCTCTTTGTCTCTGGCCGTCATCTTCAATCTCCCGAATGTCACGGTCTCGTCTGTCCCGTGTCTCTCTCTGGCCAACGAGAGCCACTTCTTCCTCTCTTTCCCGTGTGCGGCTCTCAGAGCCCTCCAGCTCCAGCTCTCGTTGCCGATCGATTCTCCTCTCCCTGACGGCCTCTTCTCTAACCCGGGAGATTCTCCTCTCTGGTTCTGCTTCCTCCTCCCGCTCACAGGGACGTTCTCTCCTTCTCAGCTCCTCACCTCGTTCCCGGATCTCTCGGCGCACTTTGACGTCGGCTTCCGCTGCTTCCACTGAGATCTCTCTTATCCTGTCATACACTACTTGTTCTCTCCTGGCATCTATTTCAGCCTCACGAATGTCACGCTCTCGTCTGTCCCGTGTCTCTCTCCGGCCAATGACAGCCACTTCTTCCTCCCTTTCCCGTGTGCGGCGCTCAGACACCTCCAGCTCCCGTTGCCGATCGATTCTCCTCTCCCTGACGGCCTCTTCCCTCTCTCTGACCCGGGAGATTCTCCTCTCTGGTTCTGCTTCCTCCTCCCGCTCACGGGGACGTTCTCTCCTTCTCAGCTCCTCACCTCGTTCCCGGATCTCTCGGCGCACTTTGATGTCAGCTTCCGCTGCTGCCACTGAGGTCTCTCTCTCCCTCTCGTACCTCACTGGTTCTCTTTGTCTCCTGTCATCATCTTCAGCCTCACGAATGTCACGCTCTCGTCTCTCCCGTGTCTCTCTCCGGCCAACGAGAGCCACTTCTTCCCTTTCCCGTGTGCGGCACTCAGAGCCCTCCAGCTCCCGTTGTCGATCAATTCTCCTCTCCCTCATGGCCTCTTCCCTCTCTCTAACCCGGGAGATTCTTCTCTCTGGTTCTGCTTCCTCCTCATCATCACGGGGACGTTCTCTCCTTCTCAGCTCCTCACCTCGTTCCCGGATCTCTCGGCGCACTTTGATGTCGGCTTCTGCTGCTGCCACTGAGATCTCTCTTTCCCTCTCGTACCTCACTGGTTCTCTTTGTCTCCTGTCATCATCTTCATCCTCACGAATGTCTCGCTCTCGTCTGTCCCGTGTCTCTCTCTGGCCAACGAGAGCCACTTCTTCCCTTTCCCGTGTGCGACGCTCAGAGCCCTCCAGCTCCAGCTCCCGTTGCCGATTGATTCTCCTCTCCCTCACAACCTCTTCTCTAACCCGGGAAATTCTCCTCTCTGGTTCTGCTTCCTCCTCCCGCTCACGGGGACGTTCTCTCCTTCTCAGCTCCTCACCTCGTTCCCGGATCTCTCGGCGCACTTTGACGTCGGCTTCTGCTGCTGCCAGTGAGATCTCTCTTCTCCTGTCATACACTTCATGTTCCCTCCTGGCATCATCTTCAGCCTCATGAATGTCGCGCTCTCGTCTCTCCCGTGTCTCTCTCCGGCCGACTCTGGTCACTTCTTCCCTTTCCCGTGTGCGGCGCTCAGACACCTCCAGCTCCCGTTGCCGATCGATTCTCCTCTCCCTCGCGGCCTCTTCCCTCTCTCTGACACGAGAAATTCTCCTCTCTGGTTCTGCTTCCTCCTCCTGCTCACGGGGACGTTCTCTCCTTCTCAGCTCCTCTCGTGGTTCCTGTTCCTGGATCTCACGGCGCACTTTGACATCAGCTTCTGCTGCTTCCACTGAGGTCTCTCTCTCCCTCTCGTACCTCACTGGTTCTCTTTGTCTCCTGTCATCATCTTCAGCCTCACGAATGTCACGCTCTCGTCTGTCCCGTGTCTCTCTCTGGCCAATGACAGCCACTTCTTCCTCCCTTTCCCGTGTGCGGCGCTCAGACACCTCCAGCTCCCGTTGCCGATCGATTCTCCTCTCCCTGATGGCCTCTTCTCTAACCCGGGAGATTCTCCTCTCTGGTTCTGCTTCCTCCTCATCCGCACAGGGACGTTCTCTCCGTCTCAGCTCCTCACCTCGTTCCCGGATCTCTCGGCGCACTTTGACATCGGCTTCTGCTGCTGCCACTGAGATCTCTCTCCCCCTTTCAAACCTCACTGATTCTCGCTCTCTGCTTCCATCATCATGAATCTCACGAATGTCAATGTCGTGCTCTCGTCTCTCCCGTGTCTCTCCCTGGCTGACTCTGGCCACTTCTTCTTCCCTTTCCCGTGTCCGGCGCCCAGACACCTCCAGTTCTCGTTCTTGGTTGATTCTCCTCTCCCTCAGGGGCTCTTCCCTGTCTCTTCTGGGGCAAATTCTTCGGTCTTCTCCACCCTCACGGGGACATTCCCTCCTTCTCAGCTCCTCACCTCGTTCCCGGATCTCACGGCGCACTTTGATGTCGGCTTCTGCTTCTGCTACTGAGATCTCTCTCTCCCTCTTGTATCTCTCTGACTCTCTTTGTCTTCTTGCATCAGCTTTAATTTCACGAATCTCATGAATTTCCTGCCTCTCCTGTGTGTCTCTCCGGCCGATTGTGGCCACTTCATCCTCCCTGTCCCGCGTCCGGCGCTCAGACACCTCCAGCTCTTGTTCACGGTTGATTCTCCTCTCCCTAACAGCCTCTTCCCTCTCTCTAACCCGGGAAATTCTCCTCTGTGGTTCTGCTTCCTCCTCATCCTCACAGGGATGCTCTCTCCTTCTCAGTTCCTCACCTCGTTCCCGGATCTCACGGCGCACTTTGACATCGGCTTCTGCTGCTGCCACTGAGATCTCTCTCTCCCTTTCGTACCTCACTGTTTCTCTCTGTCTCCTTCCATCATTTTCAATCTCACGAACGTCACGCTCTCGTCTCTCCCGTGTGCGCAGCTCTGACACGTCCACCTCCAGTTCCCGTTCCTGATCCACCCTCCTCTCTCTCATTCTCCCTTTTCTTCTGGGGTCATCTCTTTCTTCCCTCTCCTGCTCCTCCCGGATCTCCCTTTCTCTTTCCACAGATTCCAGCTCTCGTTCCTGCTTTGTTCTCCGTCCGTAGCCACGTTCCTCGGGCTCTGCTCTCCCACATTCCCCGAGGTCGATCTCTAACGGTTCCTCCAGGTATGACTGGTGTGGCCGCCTGGACTCCGGACATTCCAGCTCAGCCGCCCGGCAGCTTCTCCCTTCCAGCTCTCTTTGTTCCAGCTCACGCCGGCGGTGACGGCTCCTCTCTTCCCGGAGCAATTCGGGTTCCCGTGGCCGATTGTCACCTTCTCCATCTGCTCCTCGTGGCCGCTGGGTTCTTTCATCACGCCCTGGCTCCTGGCGGCTCCACCGGTCCGGCCGTGGTTGGGGTTCTCGGCGTTGCCTGCCCGTCCTCACGTCTGCCAGCTCTTCCTCCCGGAGCCCCTCCCGGTCTCTCCTGTCTCCCTCCTGTCTGTCTGGCTCCGGGGGCTGCCGCCTTCTCCGGCTCTCCCGCTGCTCGCGCGGCTCCTGGCTCCGTTCCCGGTATTCCCGAGGGATCGGCTCCCCGCGTGGTTCCACATCCTTCCTGCTCCGCGTGCCACGTTCCTGCTGATCCCTCCTTGTTTCCTCTGAGATTTCCACCTCCCCAACCCTGAGGTCTCCTTGCAGCTCAGCTTCACGATTCCTCTCCCAGGTTTGTTCCTCCTCCTGGAGCTGCCGGCGGCTCCCTCTGCTCCTGAATTCTGGCTCCCGGAGGGATTTTCCTCCGGTTGGGAGCTTTGTCCTCTGCACCAGGAACGGGGCCCTTGGCTGGAACCAGAAGCAGCACTTGGCCACGCGGAACACCAGGAGAAGGAACTCGTTAAAGTCGATGTCCCCGTCCCCATCCCACTCCAGGAACTGCAGGATCTTCTCGATGGTCTGAGGGTCGTGTGGCTTCTGCAGGGAAAAAACATGGCAGGGAAAAAAGGGATTTTTGTCTTTCTGCTCCTTGTGGGAGAAATGCAAAAATGGGAAGAGCCGCAGAAATTCTCCTTCCATCTTTCATAATGTCACTTTTAGGGCTCAGCACCAGCTGTGGGAATTCATTTCCCAAAATTCCCCCTGCATCCCCCTTTCCTCCAGGCTGAGCCCCCCCAGCTCCCTCAGGGTTCTCCATTCCCTTCCCCAGCACAAAGGAACCCAGCCTTTGGTGGAACCCTCCCCGTTCCCTTTCCAGAGGAGATTTTGCCGTTCCCACATCCCAGCCCTTCCCCGCAGCGCTCACCACCAGGGAATCTGCAAATTCCCTCTGGATGAGCTCCCTCATCCTCCTGCGGCTGAGCCCGGAGCCGTCCCCATCTCCCCGGGCGTGCTGCTGGAAGACGCCGACGATGGTGGCGATGCTGTCCAAGAACGGGGACATCCTGCAGATCCGAGCGAGCCTGCAAGGGACAGGAGCAGACCTGGGGCTGGGGGATCCTCTTGGGAAGAGGAAGGAGAATTCCTGACTCTGCATTCCCTGCTGGGAACACATTCCAGGGTTTTAGTGGGATGGGGAGTGGCCTCTGGCTTCGCCACTGACGCGTTTGGGTGACGTTGGAGCGGGAATGGTGACGGGGATGCGGTGATGGGCAGGGACCCGGTGGTGCTGACTCAAGCGGTGCCCCCAGATCCTGCCCTGTGGGGTTATCCCATGGAATATTTCCTTGGAATAAACCCTAAATAGAACCGGTCCAACCCCTCTGCTGTCCAGGGAGGTCTCTAAGGTCTCCACGGAACTTCTCCTCTCCAGGTGAACCCCTCCAGCTCTCCCAACCTTCCCCCAGCCCTTGGAGCATCTCCATGGCCTCATTCCAGGACCTCTTGGTGTTTCCAAGATCTATCCCCATGATCCCGGTGAGAGGAGCTTTAACCCAACCCAAGACAAGATCTGGGGCAGAGACCTCAAAAGCTGCGTCTGGAAACCTCCAAAGCTTCCTCCTTCCCTCCTTCCTCCCTTGTGGGATCCCCAAGCCTCCTATCGGGAACCTCCGTGCCCGATCTGATCCCAGGGAGCTGTGCCGTGCCCGATTCCCGCCTCCGGAACGTGCCCGGGCACACGAGCACTCCCTGCCCCATGGAAACGCCGGAATTTCCATGGAGAAGGGGCCACTGCTCCAGCTGGGAGCTGACCCCACACCCAAAGAAGTCCCCGAACTTCTCCCATATTCCCTTCCCTCAAGGACAACCCAACCCAACAATTCCAACAAGGAGAAACCCCTTGACATTCCCAAAAAACGCCGGGAACGACTCTCCTGTCCACCATGAATCCCGGAGAAACACCAAAATTCCCAACAAAGGGAATATTCCCGGCAAAGGGAACATTCCCGAGGGAGCCACTCACCCAAGTCACCGGCGGGATCGAGTGGGATTCCTGGGAAGCCGTGCGGAGCGAGGAGAGGACGGGGCTGCTTTTATAGGGTCCCCGTTGGGGTTGGAGAGGAGCCACCCTTCGTGGACGTTGTCCTGATTCATCCTGGGCCAAGCCCAGTCCCAAACGGGTTATTTGACTTTATCAACCCTTCCCTATCATTTTCGCCCCGAAATAGCAGCGGCTCTTCAGGCCGGTTCCGCCTAATCCTGGAAAATCCTGGCTGTAAAATCCTTTTATGGTCGTGTTTCGGATTTTTTGGGGAAATCTGGAAGGGCTCCAGAGCGTAAACGGAGGAGGGTGGATTTTAGTGTAAATATTTGTGTTATGGGTGGGAGTTTATGTCTTTAACGCCTGCAAAACCACATGAAAATAGGAATTAATATTTAAATTAAATTAATTAAATTAATTAAATTAATTAAATTAAATTAAAAGAAAATTTAAGTGCTGATGGCAGCAGAGCTCAGGATGAGCAGATGAGGGACAATCAAGATCTTTATGACCTACGCAATTGGTCTCACAATTCCAGAGGGGATTTTTGTCTCTTTTTTGTGCATTTCCTTTGGAATTTCAAGCCTGAGGTCACAGGGATTTGGATCAGGAAAAGGGAAGAAGATTTCAGCCCTAAAATCTGGGTGAGATGCCCCAAATCCTCTTGATTTTGGCTCGTGGGACACCCCTGTAGAGTTTTATTCTTATTTTTACTTCTCATTAATGAGTATTTGGCCATATTATACAATATAAAAAATAAACCAACCACAGCCATTTAAAAAAGATTAAATGATTTTTTAAACGGATTTTTGAACAAGGAAATTGTAATCAATTGATGACTTTTCATTGAGAAAAATAATGATAAAACTTATAATATTAACTGGACTATTTTAATTTCAGCTTGCTAGAATTTAATTAAAACTAAAAGTAGAAACCTCTGCTGAGAGGTCGATTAATGCTGAATTTCCTCTGGCTGCCCTCGGGCCGCAATTACCTCACAATCTCCTTATTTTTTAATTTAATCTTTGAACGGCAAATTAATTAACTCTTCCTTTATTCCCCAGGAACTCTCCCGGCACTTGGAGGAAATCTGGAAAATTCCAGAGCCTGGGTTTGGGGTTTGGAGGGGGGATGAGGTGACGGGGACATCACGGGGGCCACCTCAGAGCAGGAACTCGTCCCGCAGCCTCGCCCGTGGCTCACCCTGGGTGTAGGAGCCCAATTAATTAACGCTGGCTAATTAATAACCTCGGGGACACTCAGCCCAGGGATTTGTCCCCAACGTTCATTTTTGGGCTTTTTTTTTTCCTGGATTAAATTACCCTGGTGCAAATTAGGCCCCGCCTGGGCGATAATGACACCCTTGGGACGCTGTAATTTTGGGGTGGATTTTGGGGTGATTATGCAAATGAGGGGGGGTTTAGTGGCCTGTAACTGTCTGGAATCCCCACCCCAGGGGCTGGGGCCGCGCGGGAGCCTCGGGAATCCGCCTTGGAAAAGGTCCCTGGCCTTGGGAGCGCTTTCCTGGGATTTGGTGACATTCCCAGGATGAGGCAACGAGGCTCCATGCACGTCCTGGCAGTGCTGAACCCCCTTTTCCTGCTGGGTTTTCCCCAAAAATGCTTCTCCTGACCCACCATGGGCAGAATCCACCCCGTTCCTTGGGCTGGATCCGAAGGATTTGGGCAGGAGGGTCAGGAAGGGGATTCTCCCCCTCTGCTCGGCTCCAGTGTGATCCCACTGGGAATTCTGTGCCGGGTTCTGGTGTCCCCAACAAAAAAGGGACCTGGAATTGTTGGAGCGAGTCCAGAGGAGGCCATGAAGTGGATCCAGGCTGGGAATGTTGGGAATGTTGAGCCTGTGGAGACCCCAGAGCCCCTCCAGGATCTGCAGGGAAGCCGGAGAGGGATTTTTCCTCAGGAATTGCAGGGACAGGACACAGGGAATGGGGTCATGGGGACAGGAGGGGAATTTGGGTGGTATTTTGGGAAGGAATTGTTCCCTATGAGGGTCCCAGGTGATTCCATGGATTTCCCATCCCCGGAAGTGTTCAAGGCCAGGTTGGAACAACCTGGGATAGGGAAGGTCCCTGCCCATGGAACTGGGGTGGGATTTTTTGGGATTTAAGGTTCCTTTCCACCCCAAACCATTCCAGAATTCCCTGGACCAGTTTGGATGGGATTTTAGGGATAAATCCTTCCCTGGCTCAGATATTCCATGAATTCCCCATCCCTGGAAGTGTCCAAGGCCAGGCTGGACCCACCTGGGACTGTGGAATTTGTCCCACCTGGGTTCGGGGTGTCCTGGGACACTTTTCCAGCCAGGATGTGGACGAGCAGTGGGATGAGGTCAGCGGGGCTCATTCCGGGACTCCTCACCCCGCCGCTCATCCTGTTTGTCCCCGTCCCCGTCTGTCACCTGTCCCCAATCAGCGCCATCGGGGCCCGGCCGAGGTCCCCACACCTCGTCTGAGGTCGGTGACACGCAGGGCACGGAGCCCTCGGTGCCACCTCCGACGTCACCTCCGAGACGGCCCCGAATCCCACAGCGGCCTCAGCTCTGAATCAGAAATCCCAAACCAGAAACCACCCCCAGCCCACGGGGGTTTGGGGTTCCGAGCTCTCGGAATTCCCCGGATCGGGCCCAGAGTGTGGAATTTTGGGATGAGTTCTGGGGGATCTTAGCTGTGGACACGCCAGGGCAGGGTTGGGAATTCTGGATATCCCATCCAAACCAGCACAGGGAATCCATCTTTTATAGGATCAGGATTCCGGCCTGGGAATTCCAGGGGAGACTGAAACGCCCCTCACCCAATTCCTCCATCTTAATTTGCTTTTTTTCTCATTAATGAGGATTTTCTCTGGAATGAATTCCTGGCCTCTCCCATGGACACCCCCGGCAGGAATTGAGCAGGAATTGGGCAGGAACTGGGCAGGAACTGGGCAGGAAAGGCTATTTTGGTAAATTTGGTGATTTTGGATATTTTTACCCCACCAGGGTTGGGGTTCAGGCGGTGCCGGAGCCACGCCCGGGGCTCAGAACGGGTTTGGTGAGAGGGGTGGGGAGGGAGGGGAAACAAAAGGAGAGGAATGAGGATGTTGGGATGGGAACTGGGGCTGGTCCGGGGGGCTGGAGCGGGGCCAGGGCTGGGAACGGGGCTGGAGCAGCTGGAAAAGGGAACGGAGAACCCTGAGGGAGATGATCCCGGAGAAAAGGGGGATCCAGGGGGAATTTGGGATCTGCCGGGGGGATTTGGGGTCTGATCCCAGGGAATGGGACAGGATGAGAGGGAACGGCCTCGAGCTGTGCCAGGGGAGGCTCAGGGTGGGAAATTGGGGGGAATTCCTGCTGGAAAAGGGAAAAGGCCTTGGAAGGGGCTCGGGGAGGGTTGGAGTGTCCACTCCTGGAGGTGTCCAAGGAATTCCTGGAGATTCCTCTGGATGACCAAGGGGGGATGGGACACAGCTTGGACTCGGTGATCCTGGAGCTCTTTCCCTGGGTGTTCCTGGATGATCCTGGAATTCTCCTGGATCCGGCAGCGAGCGGCGAAATCTTCTCCCACAGTGCCACCAAGTGGCTCCGGGAGCGGGACTGGGATCCCCTGGAATGTCCCCCGCGCGGATTTGGGATGGGGACGCGCGGGGAAACTGAGGCACGCGGAGGGAAAAGGGCTGGAACTCCTCGCGCTGCTCCCACTGCCGGGCTGGGAGCCACTGGGAGGACTGGGAGTCCCCTAAACGGCTCAGGAAGGTCGATTTTATATATTTTTATATTTTATATGTTTATATATTTTTATATTTTTATATTTTATATATATTGTTTTATTTTATTTTACTTTTTATTTCAATTATCATTGCAGCTTTTATCCCTCTTTTTGAAGGTTTTATCCATATTATTACAGCTTTTATCCATGTTTTTCCACCTTTTTTCCACGTTATCCCCTTCCAAGCATTCCTTTGCCGTTTCTCCCCATTTCTTTCCCTCCTCCCCTACTGAGAGCTGTGGGGAATTCGCCCCAAATTCCAGCCTTTTTTCCCTCTTTTTGCCTCGTCCCCAAGCAGATTCCTAAACCTTCCCATTCCACAGGGATTTCCATCGCCACATCTGCATGATTAAATAATTGGAATCAAATCCTTCCTTTCCCCCGAGCTCTTCCCGCTGTCCCTAATCCCTGGTGACGTTAAGAAGTGTCAGAAATTCCCCTAATCCTGCTTTTTTCCCCATGTTAATGAGGATATTTTGATTGTTCCTGCCGGGATAATTGGATTCCAGAGCTCCCCTTGAATTCTCCGGATTTGAATAATCCCACAATTCAAATCAGGGATTCATATCCCAGATCCTTCCTTTGCTTTGAGACACTTTTAATAAATCCAACAATCATTAATAATAATTAAGGAGGAATTAATTAAACCCTTTCTGTGCCTTCCGAGCCCCAAACTCACAAATATCTTGGATTTTCCTGTTTCCTTTCCCGATCCTCCTGCTGAGGGTGGGATTTTTCTGTGATCCCTTTTGCTCATTTTCCCATTCCTTGGCATGTTTTAATCCCATTTTTTGGGATCTTTTCACCCAATTCCTCAGGATGTTTTAATCTAATTTTCCAGGATATTTTCATCCCATTCCTTGGGATGTTTTAATCTATTTTTCAAGATGTTTTTACCCAATTCCTCAGGATGCTTTCACCCAATACCCCAGCTGGAATTCCTTCCATCTTCATCCCGGATTTCCCAAAAATTAAGGACTCCACTCTCTTGCTTTTAAATCCTGATGATTCTTTTTTAATTTGGACGCAGATGTATCACAGCGGTTCAGAAAAAGCTGGAATCTCTCCCAATTCCATGAAAATCGGGATGGCCCTGGATGAAGCTGCTGGGGCAGGAGGAGGGAGCAGCTCTGCCCTGCTGGACCCCGGGGCCGCTGGAATCCAGACCAGACCAGTTCTCCCAGTGGCCTGCCCGGGTTTCCAGTGGCATTTCTGGCTGGCGACGCCGGGACGGGAGCTGGGACGGGCTCTGGCACTTCCCAAGTATTCCCAGGAGTTCCTTCTCCATTCCTTCTGGATTTTTGGAGCTCCCAAGTGAAGCCTCCAGGCAAAATCCACCTCCCCTGGGGGTTCTGAGGGGTTCTGAGCCTTTGGCAAACTGGGAGCTGCTGGTTTAACTGGAATTCTCCGTGCCTGGAAGAGCCTCTGGGGTGGGGACTCATCCCAGGAAAACGTGGGTTGCAGGCTGGATTCCAGCTCCCCAAAATAAATTCGGGAGCAGCCCCAGCCCTGGGGTGCTGCTGGTGGTCCCCAAACTCAGATCCAGCCCAGAATTCCCTCAAAAAATTCTCATCCGTGGGGAAGGAGCAACTCGAGTTTTATTTCCGAGGAAAATTTGCTTTCCTCAATATTCCCACAATTTCAATGGGGAAAACCAATAAGAAGGAGGATTAAAAATGCAAAGGCAAAACCACGAATGAATTAAGGTGGACTCTGAACCTCCTCGTTCGTCAGTGGGAAGCGAAAAGGCGGCGGGTGACGAAACAGGACCCCGGCTGCAATTCCCACTTGGATCATTTTCCCATTATTTATTGCGCTTTTTGTTGGGCAATCAAACTGACACAGTAATTAAGAGATGATTGAAAAGCAGCTTTTTTTTTTTTTTTTTAATCTCACATGAAGCAATTTCCTCTCTTTTTTGTAACTCGTGAGAAGCTCAGACTCACCCGAGCCAGGCAGGGACCCCCTTCCTTCATCCCACTGATCCCAATCCTATTTCTTGCCCCGGAACCAGCTCTGGCAGCGGGAAAGGCAGCGCTCCACGATAGTGGAAGTGCAGGAGTTGAGGCGGAAAGGGCTCCGTGGGGACGTTTGGGATTTGCTGTCCTTGGCGTCTCCGGCGTCCCCAAGTCCCTGGGATTGGGATGCACAGGGATCCGTGGAAATCTCGCTTTGGGATGCACAAGGATCCGTGGAAATCCCGCTGTGGGATGTGCAGGGATCCTCCAGGATTGTGCCCTGGGCCTGGCACGGTTCGTCCGTGCCCAAATCCAGCACCTCGAGCGTGCAGGGCTCCACGACGGGGAGCTCCTGGCGGAGATTTTCCAGGTCGTCCAGGCAGGTCCCGGCAGTTTTGGGGACTCCGAGCTCCCCCTGGGGCAGCGGGAAGGTCCCGGCGGCGTCAGGGGGACACAGCTCCACGGTCAGGATGGATTTCTGCAGCGGGAACTTCATCACGCACATCCCGGGGGTCTCGAAGGTGAAGGGCTCCTCTGCCGAGCTCGGGATTTTCACGGGATCCGCGCAGGGCCCGGAGTCCGCGGGGAGGGATGGGGAGGTGACCCCGAGGGGGACCTGAGGGGGGTCACAGGGACAGGAGGGACAAACGTCCTGGCACGGGCAGGGATCCACCTGGGAATTCTGCTCCGGGGCCACCACGGCGCAGGGATGGCTCTGGGCAGCCTCTTCCGGGCAGGAACAGGGCGGGCACTGGGAATTCATCTCCCTGCGATGGAGAGCTGCAAGGAAAAGGAACAATTTCACACCTGATCCCACGAAAAATCAGGGGAAAATTCCTCTTTTTTTCTGCTTTTCTCTTCAAACTCCCAAAATCAGCTTTTCTCATTGAAATCTGCTCTCAGCCAACAATTTGCCAGCATTCTTTTTGGGATAACAATGGATTTGATTCACGTTTTCAGGTTTATAAATTTCAAGTGACTCCCTTCCCTTCTCCAGTTGTTTTTCCCTTTTCCAGTTGTTTGGAATGGATCCTGGATGACCTGGCAGGATGGGGTTTAATCCCACTAAACCCAGTGCTGGAACAACAGGAATTTTCCAGAACATCCCTGGGAATTCCGGAATTACAGCCAAGCCAGCGCGGGGAAAGGATTTAACCCTCTGAAACCTTTATCCCCGAGGAAACTGAGCACCATAAATCCCCATTTCTCAGCTTTCCAGGGAATCTATTCTGGAAAATGACCACCGGGATCTGCAGGATCTCAAGGAGACTCACCGGGTCGGGATCAGCAGGGCAGAGGTGGCTGCGTTATCCCGGGATGTTCCTGGTGTGTTCCCGGGCCTCCGGAGCCGCGGAGCTCCAGGCACCCAGAGCTCCTCACGGCCTCGCTCCGCCTCTGCCCCGCCAGGGATGATTTGCCTAATTATTTTTAATGGAAAACGCCTATTTCCGTGGCTGGAGCCGGACCTGGAGCTCGGGAATTCACGTGGCCCTGCAGACGCCAGGGAGGAATTTGAGAAATGAGTGGATTCCCGGCCAGCCCTCCAATAATCACCTGGTGAGGGCAGGTTTTTGGGATGCTCCAGCATCCTCCAGCCCAACACCTCGTGAGGTCCATTAGAGACAGGATGGGATGTGGGATTTGGGGGATTCTTTTATTTTTAGCCACGTGTGACCTTTTTCTGCCTTGTTTTTCCACGGAGCTGCTGGAAACTCTTCGCTCACTGCTCGTCTCGTGATGTTTTCTGTCTGCTCCCGAAGTTCTGACTCAAATCCTGTCTCCGTTGTCGTGACGGTGGCGTTGTCCTCGTGCGGGACGAGCAGGCAGGTGACCGGAGGAGTGACCACCACCCTTTTCCCTTCATTTTACCCCAAACCCGCTGAATTCCACCCAGCTGGAAATCCATAAACCCAAAAAAACATGAATCAAATCTGTTCCCTTCCCCTCAAAGAAAACTTTGGAAAATCATTGGAATTGTTCAGCTGAGAACAGATTTGAGCAGGAAAAGCTCCTTTTGGGGAGTTGGAACAGAAAAACCAAAAAAAGGAGAATATTTTTCCTGCAGCCAGCAGCAAACTCCCAACCCTAGGGGTCACAAATCCCAGATTTATTTATTTCCAGGAAATAACAAAAAAAAAAAAAAACCCAGATTGGACATCTAAACTGGGAGAAGAGGCAAAACCCCCCCTTGGTCTCCTGGTGGAAAACGGCCTCGCCTCTGGTGCGAGTCACTCCTGTCCCTGGCTGTGTCACTGGGTGACTTCGGGAGGAATTCCAGAGCCTTTGATGTCTCAGGGGAACTGGTTGGGTCTCTCTTCCTTCTTTTCCAGGCAGGGACAACTTTTCCGTGGGGAGAAAGCAGCGGCTCCCCGAGCTGTGATGGCTGCGTGAAGTTTGTCACCTTCTTGGGCTGGGTGTGACCTCCTAGCACCAAAAACGGGCACAAAAATTGGCCCAAAGGCCACTGAGATCAGAGAGTTCATCCCTCATTGCCCTGGGTGTCACCTGGTGGAGCTGGGGCACGCGGGAGAGGTCCTGGAAGATCCTGGAGATCCTGGAAATGTGAAGATTTCCCTGGAGGCAAAGGCCAAAATTCCAACAAATCAAAGAAATCAAATATGTATTAAAAAGAAAATCAAAGAATTGCGACAAAAATGACCAGTGGGACCAGGGCAGGGATTGTCCCCTGGGGTGGGCACTGGGGAGGGGAATCTCCAGTGCTGTGTCCAGTTCTGGACAATCATGGAAAGAGGGATGTGAACGGGGCTGGAGCCTGTCCAGGGATGGGAATGGAGCTGGAAAATCCTGAGGGGGCTCAGCCTGGAGAAAAGGGGGGTCCAGGGGGAATTTGGGATCTGCCAGGGGGATTTGGGATCTGATCCCAGGGAATGGGAACAGGACAAGAGGGAACGGCCTCGAGCTGTGCCAGGGGAGGCTCAGGATGGATATTTGGGAAAATTCCTCCTGGAAAAGAGAAAAGGCCTTGGAAGGGGCTCAGGGGGGGTTGGATCCCCACCCCTGGAGGTGTCCAGGGAATTCCTGGACCACATCTGGAGCTGTGTCTGGCTTGGCTCCCACAGCCCAAGACCAACCAAGGCCACCCAGATGTTCCAGGGACCTCGAGGAAAAGGTGGATTGGGAGACGCTGAAGGATTTGCCCACCCTGGAAAGGACTTGGTGATAATCCTGAGGCCTCTTTGAGCTGCCCAAAATATTCATGGAGAGGCTCTTCCAACTGAGGGATGGAGGGAAAACGGACCAGATTATCAGGAATAAAATTCCGAGCAGAAGGAATATTGTGAGAGAGCCAAGCCCCTTCCAGAGTCCCACCCCCCCTCCATTGCCCAAATGCACCAAAACAGCTTTTTTTTTCAGAGTTTAATCCTGAGGGGGATTGTTTCCAGGCTGCCTCATCCGCATTTCCCAGTCCGTAGGAAATACGTGGATGGGGAATTCCTCGCAGTCATAAGAGTCTCATGTCCCACCTCGGCGACATTAAAAATTATAACGTCGAGCGAAGTAATTGAAGGATTGGAGCAGAGCAGGTCTGGATTATTAAATATTTGATTTCCATACCCCTGAGGTGTCTCACTTCCGGAGCCACGGACACCAAAATCCTATAAAAGGATTCTTATTGTCCTGTTCCTCAAGCCATTTTTGGTTTCATTTGGTGCTCGCTGGTGGAGAATTGGGTAAGTCCAGCTCGGTTTCCTGGGAAGTCACCTCGTGGTTGGGATTTGTTTTTTTTTTCATTTTGGAGCTGTGCAGAAGCAAATTAAAAGACTTAAAAGTGTTTCTGCTTGGGGATATTGGGGTTGGGATTCCCCCAGATTTTAATTCCATCTTCTCGGGGGTTTATTTGCTGCAGGTTGTGCTCTTTCTCCATCGAAGAGGACCAAATTCTCTCTCTGTCCTCTCTGGCTTTGCTGCGTGTTTCACCCAGGGAATTGTTGGGGTTGGGAGAGATCAAAAGGCCAGGCTGGGACTTCAAAGGGGAGGAGTGGGAGGGGTGATAAGGAGTGGAGACTCTCAGGCTGCCAGGCAAGGCCGTGCCTGGGAGGAAAAATCGGGGTGGGAAGAGCCAGGCAGATTTTGTGGGAAAAGCAGCCGCAGCAGAGCCTTTCCTTGGGGAGGTTTTCCCGCGTGGAGCCGCCACTGGTGTCCTCTGGATGAGGGCAGGATGATCTGAAGCTTTTTTGGGTGAAATCAGGGAAGGAATGGGAAAGATTCATCCCGAACCAAGGGGAGGTGTGGGCAGGTGGAAGCTTCAGGCCTCCCAGAAAAACTGAAGGAGCCCAAATAATTTTTGCTTCCTGTTTTGAGAGGAAGTTGCTTGAAAATAGCTACAAATTTGTCTAAAATGCTTTCATGTGGAGTCACTTCCTTGCCTCATGGCTGTTTTCCCAGTTCAGGATTCCATGGAAAAAGGATGATTTAATTCTGAGTATAGAACAGCCTGGAATGTTTTCATGCCTTTTAAATTTTACCTCTTTCCTACTTCCAGCCTCCCCCCCTTCCCCCCAAAAATGCGTCGTGCGACCGGCTGCCCACTGAGCCAGATCTGCATCCCCCCTCCCGCCGTCCTGGTGAGGAGCTTCCCGGTGAGATCCAGCCTGGATCCCTGCAGCACCGCCAGCACCTTCCAGTGCTTCCCTTCCCGCAGGAGCCCCTGCTGCTACCCCGGCACCACCACCTACGTCAGCCTGGGGAGCCTGGCCGCGGCCCAGGCCGCCGGCTGCGCCAAGCCCTGCGGCCTCGTGGCCACCACGTGTGTCCCCCTGTGCTGCCAGGGCGTGGCCGGGTGCACCACCACGTGCAGGAACCCCTGCTGCTGCTGCCGGGTGACCGAGAGCTGCACCAGGAGCCAGGACTGCTGCCAGGAGGTGGCCAAGTGCTCCACAGGCACGTGCCAGGATCTGTGCTGCCAGGAGGTCACCAAGTGTGTCACCACGTGTCAGGATCCGTGCTGCCAGGAGGTCACCAAGTGCACAACCACGTGTCAGGATCCCTGTTGCCAGGAGGTCACCAAGTGCACAACCACGTGTCAGGATCCGTGCTGCCAGGAGGTCACCAAGTGTGTCACCACGTGTCAGGATCCGTGCTGCCAGGACGTCACCAAGTGTGTTACCACATGCCAGGATCCCTGTTATAAGGAGGTCACTACATGCACCACCACGTGTGTGGATCCATGTTGTAAGGAGGTCACCAAGTGCACAACCACATGTCAGGATCCATGTTGTCAAGAGGTCACCAAGTGTGTCACCACGTGCCAAGATCCCTGCTGCCAGGAGGTGTCCAAGTGCACCACAACGTGCCAAGATCCGTGTTGCAAAGAAGTGACCAAGTGCACCACCACATGTGTGGATCCCTGCTGCCAGGAGGTCACCAAGTGTGTCACCACGTGCCAGGATCCCTGCTGTAAGGAAGTGACCAGGTGTGTCACAACATGTCAAGATCCCTGCTGCAAGAAGGTCACTACATGCACCACAACGTGCCAGGATCCCTGTTGCAAGGAGGTCACCACATGTGTCACCACGTGCCAGGATCCCTGCTACAAGGAAGCCACCAAGTGCAGAACCAGCTGTGTGGATCCATGCTGCCAGGAGGTCACCAAGTGTGTCACCACGTGCCAGGATCCGTGTTGCCAGGAGGTCACCAAGTGTGTCACCACGTGCCAGGATCCCTGCTACAAGGAGGTCACCAAGTGCAGAACCAGGTGTGTGGATCCATGCTGCCAGGAGGTCACCAAGTGTGTCACCACGTGCCAGGATCCGTGCTGCAAAGAGGTCACCAAGTGCAGAACCAGATGTGTGGATCCGTGTTGTCAAGAGGTCACCAAATGTGTCACCACGTGCCAGGATCCCTGCTGCAAGGAGGTCACCAAGTGCACCACCACGTGTGTTGACCCCTGCTGCCAGGAGGTCACCAAGTGCGTCACCACATGCCAGGATCCCTGTTGTAAGGAGGTCACTACATGCACCACCACGTGTGTGGATCCGTGTTGTAAGGAGGTCACCAAGTGCACAACCACATGCCAAGATCCGTGTTGCAAGGAAGTGACCACGTATGCCACGTGTGTGGATCCGTGTTGTCAGGAGATCTCCAAGTGTGTCACCAGGTGTGTGGACCCGTGTTGTCAGGAGGTCACCAGGTATGTCACCACGTGTGTGGACCCGTGTGGCAAGAAAGCCTCCAGGGGCCTCACGCCGTGTTACGATCCCTGCTGCAAGAAGGTGACCAAGTGGAGCAGCCCGTGGGTGATTCCGTGGTGCAAGAAAGGCGCCAAGTCCAGCACCAGATGTGGAGATCCCTGTTCCAAGAAGGGGAGCAAGGGCAGCTCCAGATGTGTGGATCCGTGCTACAAGAAGGTGCCCAAGTGCTCCACCCCGTGCCAAGATCCGTGCTGTATGACCAGGTGCGACCCCAGGTGTGTGGACCCGTGTTGTCAGGAGGTCACCAAGTGCAGAACCAGATGTGTTGATCCGTGTTGTCAGGAGGTCACCAAGTATGTCACCACGTGCCAGGATCCCTGCGGCAAGGAGGTCACCAAGTGTGTCACCACGTGTGTGGACCCGTGTTGTCAGGAGGTGTCCAAGTGCAGAACCAGATGTGTGGATCCTTGCTGTCAGGAGGTCTCCAAGTGCATCACATGCCAAGATCCCTGTGGCAAAGAGGTCATCAAGTGCAGAACCAGATGTGTGGATCCTTGCTGTCAGGAGGTCACCAAGTGCATCACAACATGCCAAGATCCCTGTGGCAAAGAGGTCATCAAGTGTAGAACCAGATGTGTGGATCCGTGTTGTCAGGAGGTCACCAAGTGTGTCACCACGTGCCAAGATCCCTGCTGCCAGGAGGTGACAAAGTGCAGAACCACGTGTGTCGATCCCTGCTGCCAGGAGGTCACCAAGTGCGTCACCACCTGCCAGGATCCCTGCTGTGCCACCAGATGTGCCACCAGATGTGTTGATCCCTGCTGCCAGGGAGTGACCACATGTGCCACCAGGTGTGTGGATCCGTGTTGCCAGGGGGTGGCCAGGTGCCAAGATCCCTGTTCCGTCACCAGATGTGCCACCAGGTGTGTGGACCCCTGCCGCCAGGGAGTGACCACCTGCACCACCACGTGCCAAAATCCCTGCTGCCAGGGAGTGACCACGTGCCAAAATCCCTGCCGCCAGGGGGTGACCACCTGCACCACCACCTGCCAAGACCCCTGCTGCCAGGGAGTGACCACCTGCACCACCACCTGCCAAGACCCCTGCTGCCAGGGAGTGACCACCTGCCAAGACCCCTGCTGCCAGAGAGTGACCACTTGCCAAGATTCCTGCTGCCAGGGAGTGACCACATGTGCCACCAGGTGTGTGGATCCGTGTTGCCAGGGGGTGGCCAGGTGCCAAGATCCCTGTTCCGTCACCAGATGTGCCACCAGGTGTGTGGACCCCTGCCGCCAGGGAGTGACCACCTGCACCACCACCTGCCAAAACCCCTGCTGCCAGGGAGTGACCACCTGCACCACCACGTGCCAAGACCCCTGCTGCCAGGGAGTGACCACCTGCCAAGATTCCTGCTGCCAGGGAGTGACCACCTGCACCACCACCTGCCAAGACCCCTGCTGCCAGGGAGTGACCACCTGCCAAGATTCCTGCTGCCAAAATGTCACCACCTGCCAAAACCCCTGCTGCCAGGGAGTGACCACCTGCACCACCATGTGCCAAAACCCCTGCTGCCAGGGAGTGACCACCTGCCAAGACCCCTGCTGCCAGGGAGTGACCACCTGCACCACCACCTGTCAAAACCCCTGCTGCCAAAATGTCACCACGTGCCAAAACCCCTGCTGCCAGGGAGTGACCACCTGCCAAGATTCCTGCTGCCAGGGAGTGACCACCTGCCAAGACCCCTGCTGCCAGGGAGTGACCACCTGCCAAGACCCCTGCCGCCAGGGAGTGACCACCTGCACCACCACGTGCCAAGACCCCTGCCGCCAGGGAGTGACCACCTGCACCACCACGTGCCAAGATTCCTGCTGCCAGGGAGTGACCACCTGCCCCACCACGTGCCAAAACCCCTGCTGCCAGGGAGTGACCACCTGCACCACCACGTGCCCAGCCCCGTGCTGTGTCCCCAGCTGTCCCCCTCCGTGTGCGGATCCCTGCTGTGCCAGCCCGCAGTGCCGTGGAGGTGTCCAGGTTGTCACCAGGTGCGCCGACTCCTGTCCCACCACCTGTGTCACCCAGACCTGCCCCGTGTGCGGCCAGCGCTGCTCCGTCTCGGGCTGCCCGAAATTCCGGGCTCGCTGAGGGGCTCTGGGGTGGGATCCGAAGGAGACCCCGCTCCCTGTGGAATCTCCAGAGTAAGAGTAAATTTTCCTCGCATTTTCCGCCGTTCCTGCTGTTTTTCCCCTCAAGAAAGCGCCATTCCTCACGGGATGTCACCGAGCGATTTTGTGCCCCCGGGATTGTTCCCCGGGAGAAAGAATCTGCAGTTCCCCCTCGCACTGGGAGTGCGATGGAGGAATTCCCCTCTCTGTTCTTCCTGATCTTTTTCCTTTCCGTGTTCTGAAGCAATAAAAGAAACGATCTTGGCATCGGCCTCCCGCATTTCCTTCACTTCCTCTTAACTCCTTTCCTAAAATCCAGATTTTTGTAATAAAAAATGCTTGGGAAGGTCTCACTGGGATTGTGGAATGCCCTGAGGTGGAAGGGGCACACAGGGATCATCAAATCCAACCCCTGGCCCTGCCCAGGACATGCCAAAATCCCACCGTGTCCCCGGGAGCGTTGTCCTGGAGCTCTGGTGGGTTTGGGATGGTGACCATTCCTTGGTGAGTCTGGTGAGCGCTCCCACACTCTGGTGGGAAGAACCTTTTCCCAAAATCCACCCTAATTCCCACCCCCTGGCACATCTCCAGCCCTTCCCTCAGTCCTGACATCCCTGATATCCCAGATCAATGTGTGAAATCCCAGATCAGTGTCTGAAATCCCAGATCAATGTGTGATATCCCAGATCAATGTGTGATATCCCAGACCAAGGTTTGGAATCCCAGCTCAGGTGGGATTTCCAGGCTGGAATAACACCTGGAAATCCCAAAAAGGGGAATTTTCCAAGCGCTCCTGCATCACTCAATCCCAAATCCCCAAACAGGGCTCGGAACCATCCCAGGAGGTTCCTGAGGTTGAGCTCGGCTGGGGGCCGGGCCCGGGCAGGGTTTGGCGGAGCAAATCCCGCTCGGAATGCGGGCGGGAGGAGCGGGGGCGGCGGCAGACGGGGTGCGACCGTCTGGGAGCCGCCACCGGCTCCTCCGAAGATGCCCCAAGGCCCGGGGTTGGTGACAACCTGCGAGCTCCGCCCGCAGAGCTCCTCTGATCCCAGCGGGCTGGGGCACAAATCCTCCCCGTGGGGTTTCGTTGGAGTCCAAAACGCCCCCCAAAATTCCTTCATATTCGGTGCGAGCAACGATGTTCTTTGCTGCTGCTCCCAATTCCCTCGGTTTTCTGGGAAATAAAATGTAGGTGGGAGAAAAAAGTCGTTTTTGGATTAATTTTTCTCTTCTGGCGTGGTGCTGGCAGGGTACTTAATCCTTCATGTGTCCATAAAATTCAGGTTTAAATGCTCTCGGAGCAGCAGAGAGCAGAAGCATAATTTCCAGAAAAAACCCAAAAAACTAAAACAACCAAACAGGAATTCTTCCTGCGTGACCACCTGGATGTTTATTCCACACCTGTGAAATTAAAACAGGCAGAAAACTGCTGCTAACTACAAGGAAATGTTGTAGAATCCCCCTGGTTCCTCTGTCAGGTGGACTCTAAAATTTCCAAGGAGATCAAAGCAATTTTATCCACTAAAGTAAAAAGAAATCCAGAGGAAATCCAGGGATTTGTCCTGAAAAAAAAAAAAAAGAGAAAATCAAGACAAAGAAGTCAAAGAGATAAAAGAGGTGAGGAATTTTATTTTTTTTTTCCATAACCACAGCCAGTTCCTCCTTCCCAGATTTAATTACTTAGGTGCTAATTGTCATTCTTCCCTGAGCGCTCACCTTCCGGAGTAAACAGGAAAAGAGGCCGGAATGGTGGGATTTGGGTTCCTGTCATGGCTGGATCCAAATTGTCCCTCGGGCATGGACTGAAGGAGCCACTCAGGTCCATGTGAGCCTTAATGTCCTCTCCTCTCATCCTCCTGGCATCCCAAAAATTCCAGGGTTCCCAGAGTCACCTGGACACTGCCCGGGGAGCTGGGTCAGACCCTCCCACCTTGCCCAGGTCCTTATGGGAATGAGGAGAGGGGAAAGTTGAGTCTGATGAAGGTCCAGGAGGGTTAATTGTAACCAGGAGTGTTTAATTGTGCCCAGGTTTGGGCAGGAAAATGGGGAGAATCCCTGATTTCTGTGAGAATCAATTGAAACGCACAGAAAAAATCCTCTTCTTGCTCAGGAAAATGGAAATTCTGCATGGGGATGGAGGGGTTGGACCTCAACACCGTGTCCAGTGGTGGAGTGGAAAAGGGGACATGGAGGGGCTGGAGCCTGTCCAGGGTGGGAACGGGGCTTGGGAAGGGTCTGGAAAATCCTGAGGGAGCTGAGGGGGCTCAGCCTGGAGAAAAGGGGGATCCAGGGGGAATTTTGTGCTTTTCCAGGGGGGATTTGGGATCTGATCTCAGGGAAGGGAAGAGGACAGGAGGGAATGGACTTGAGCTGTGCCAGGAGAGGTTCAGGGTGGGAAATTTGGGAAAATTCCTCATGGAAAGGGTGGGCAGGCCTTGGAAGGGAGGGTTGGAGTGGCCATCCCTGGAGGTGTCCAAGGGATTCCTGGAGATTCCTCTGGATGACCAAGAGGGGATCGGACACAGCTTGGACTCGATGTTCTGGGAGATCTTTCCCGATCTGAGGGATTTTGGGATCCTGGAAAATCTTTGTCCCTTCAGCACAAGACCCTTGGAGCTGGGGGTGCTGCCCTCGTGGAATTGCCTCGTGCCATTCCCTCCGGAACGCCCGACCCGCTGCAGAGGAGTCACCGGAGCCACCGAAGGACGTCGCTGTGGGGTCCTGACTCACCAACACCAACGTGACAACTCCAATGACTCCAATTGCCCATAAACGTAATGGAGATTCCCAAATAAGTGCCAATTAGGGATAACGATCCAGCCCCATGACATTCCCACGTGTCGGAGTGCGGATCCCTTTACGTCTCCCGAAATAATCCACTTTTGGAAGGCCCCAGTTTCTCGCTAATCAAAGTTAACAACAGGGTGTAAAACATCTCGGGGTAGAAAGGGAGGTGCAGGACCGGTCCTCAGAGATGGTTTTGAGGTGAGCCTGGAGCCTGAAGAGATAATGAGGAGCTGTTCCAACCGGAATATGGGATATTCCTCGGGAAGATAAGAGTTGGAAGCTGCTCTGGGGGAAAATTTCCACACCCGGCAGCTCGAGGAGTAGAAAATGAAGAGGGATTAATCTGCCTAAAAATTCAGCTCCCAGATCCGAACTCTGCTGGGTGCAGCTTCTCCTCCCGTGGCAAAGGAGGTGTTTAAGATGAGCAAACCACACTCTGCCAGTCCCAGTTTATCCCCGGAAAAGCCTCCGGGGCAGCGGAGCCTCCGGGGAAGGGGGAGAAGCTGCACGTGGGGAGCTGAGTGTGTGGAAAAGCTGAGCCACCCGTGAGGTGGCAAAAAGCCCCGTGGAGATCCGTCAGCTCCGGGTGGAATTCCAGTACAAGCACTGGGAAGGAACCAGTGGTGATGCCTGGAATTCTCTGGGAGACTCCGGGTTTGGGGCGTAAACAGGACGTGCTGCTCGTGCTGGGTTGGTTCATTTTGGGGTGTTTTTTATCCCTATCTAGAATTTTTGTGATGGTTACATTCCCGTCTCCGTGATTGGAATATCTGGGAGAAACGTGGATTTTCCATAATCAGCAAAACTTTAATAAAAATTGTGTCCTGGGCCTAAATCCCACTTAAACTGGAGCCTTTTGTACTTTTCAGTGAGAGAAGAACATCTTTAAAATGAGGATTATTCTGCCTTGAATGGCTTGAAGTATTCCTCAAAAAACCTGGAGTTGTGTCCCCACTGAAACTGCCAAGCATGGATGGTGTTAATTCATGGAGAGGAATGTGTTGGGTGAATGAAATAATTTAATTTATCAGGAAAACTGGGACCTCAAGGTTTTGTGGGAGCACTGGAGGATTGGCTGTGCCTTTCCATGAGAATTAGGACAGGGCATTTCTCATAGTAAATCCAATTAATTATCCATCTTCCCTAATAACAGCCATTCCCACGCTGGAAAAACTCCAGGTATCAAAACCCAACATTTATGGAAATAAGGCCACGGAAACGTCCCAGCGCATTAAATCCCTTTCTGAAAACCAATTAATTCAGCACCCGCTGTTTTTTTTTTAATGACTCCGCCATTCCCGTTGGGAACCGCATGACCGGGATCGGAGCGCGGCTGGCTCAGCATCACCTGCTTTCCTGGAAGAGGGCTTCCACCAAAAATTAGGATGCAAACAAACATGCAAAGCATGTGGAGGTGGAGCCTGCCGGGGCAGTTTGTGGTCAGCTGGCCATCCCCCTGGGCTCCCGCGTTTCCGGAGCTGACGCCACTCCGGCCGTATAAAAGGTTTGGATTTGGAGGCTCCCGCCAGTTCCTTTGGCTTCTCTGTCGCCCGCCAGGACCGGTGACCCGGTAAGTCCTCCTTGGCTTTATCATGGAATTTTTATCAGGATATCTTGTGGAAAAGAGAGTTCATTCCTGGTACCAGGAGAGCTTCGCTCCTGTGCTTCTCTTCCAGAATTTGTCCTGGAATTGGGGATTTTTTTTAGGATTTGCTCTGCCTGGAGGAGCTTGGAGAAGTCACCTCCTCCAGAACTGTGGCTGCTTCTCCTCCTCCCTCCTGTTCCATCCTGGTTGATTTGTTCCTGCCTCATTAAGGCTGGGAATTAAATAAATTAAAGGATGCTGTGGAGCAGCTCCTGGGACTTCAAACAGGATGGGTGGGAAGAGGCTCTGTCTGAAAGGAGGGAACTGCAGGATTCCTGCAGGCAAAGCCGGGGGAGAGTTCTGGGAGAAGCCAAGAGGAGGAAATGAGCTGGAAATGGGAGCTGCAGCCTCTGGGCCAACCCTTCCCTCACGGAAGGATGAGCCCCATTAATGCCCCAAAAAAATTCCAGTGACGTCCCACGATCTGGAGGATCATCAGGATGGGAGAGCTGGGAATGTTCAGCCTCTGGAGAACTCTGAGCCTTTTCCAGGGTCTGCAGGGGCTCCAGGGAAGGTGGAGAGGGACTTTCCTCAGGAACTGCAGGGACAGGACACAGGGAATGGGTTTACACTGAAATATGGGAAATTTAGGTTGGATATTGGGAAGAAACTGTGAGGATGGTGAGGCCCTGGCCCAGGTTATTCCATGGATTCCTCATCCCTGGAAGTGTCCAAGGCCAGGTTGGACAGGTCTTGCAGCAACTTGGTCTGGGTTGGAATGAGATGATCTTTGAGATCCCTCCCAGCACAAACCATCCCATGATTCCATGGGATAATGGCGGGATTTGTGGCCTCTGGGCTTTGTGGTTGGGAATTCCCAACCCAGGGAACGTGCCCAGGTGGGTGTGAGGATCTGATAAGGAAGAGACGTGCCCTGGAACATCTGCTGATGGAACAGAGAATAGGAGGAATTGAAGTATTTTTGTCTTATGGTTTCTACAAACTGGTGATCCCATAAAATTCAGGATTTATGGCTCAAAGCTTCCTTACAGGTTCCTAATGAAGAAAGGGGTTCTCTGGCAGTGTTAATTCCATAAAAACTCTGTGATTGGCCCAGACCGTGGCACTCACAATGCCGAGCTCACGGATTTGATCCCTGCAGGGGTCTTTCCCTGAAGAGCTGGACTTGATGAGACCCTTGTGAGTCCCTTCCAACTCTGGAACCCAGGAATCCTGGATACGCACAGCTTTTCCTAGTGATCATTTCCTCAGCAGAACACAAACCCACCGAGACCTGACACCGCGAATTGCGTCTCAATAAGCACGCACCGATATCCTGATAACTTTTTTTTTTCTCTTTCCCAGCTTTTTTCCCAGCTTTCCCCCAGCTTTTTCCAGCTGCCCCGGCACCTCCCCAGGATGTCCTACTACTACGAGCAGTGCAAGCAGCCCTGCCTGCCCCCTCCCTGCCTGCAGAAGTGCGCCAAGTGCCCGGAGCCCTGCACCACCCAGTGCGTCGAGGTCTGCCAGGCCCCTTGTGCCACCCAGTGCGCCACCAGCTGTGCCACCCAGTGCGTGGAGCCCTGTGCCACGCAGTGCGCCACCAGCTGCGCCCCGCAGTGCGTGGACGTTTGCGCTCCACAGTGCGTGGACGTTTGCGCCAAGCCCTGCTCCAGCCAGTGCGTGGAGGTCTGCGCCCCGCAGTGCGTGGACGTCTGCCCCACCCAGTGTGCCACCAGCTGTGCCCCGCAGTGCGTGGACGTTTGTGACACGCAGTGTGCCACCAGCTGTGCCCCGCAGTGCGTGGACGTCTGCCCCGCCCAGTGCCCCACCCAGTGCCCCGAGCCCTGTGTCACCAAGTGCGTGGAGAAGTGCCAGGCCGAGGTTTGCAACACCAAGTGCGTGGAGTCGTGTGAGACCGTGTGCCTGGAGCCCTGCTCCCACCCCTGCTGATCCCGACGCGGGCCTGGCCCCGCGGGGCAGCTCCGGTGACCGGTGAGGAGCCGAACCCGCGGGTTCTGGATGGAAAACACGGCGCAGACCCATCGGCAACGCATCGAGGCCTCTCCTGCTCGGATCGTCCCACGCTGTCTTCGTCTTGGAAAACGTTTTGTCTGAGTGTTCCCTGTGTTTTCACTTCTGCTCGTGCCAGCGTTTTTTATTGGGCATTCCCGATATTTTAGCATTGGGAATCCCAGGAAGCGCTGTCAGCAGCTGGTGGTGGAAGATGTCAACGCTTTTGCCCCTCCTTTCTCCTCCTGTCTCTTCTCCGTCTCGTAAATTCTCTCTGCAGCAATAAAAAATGACCATCGATGGCAGCAGCTGTCTTTTGTCTTTTTTCTCCCCATTTCCACAACTTCAGGCCCCAAAATATCTTCCTGAATTTCAGTTTTCAAAAGTGGTTGGGATGGGTTTTGTGCCTGCAGTAAAAAAAAAGTTTAAATATGGAGAAATTCCTTCTAATTCCACAAGGAAATCACTGGTCAATTCTTTTCTGAGGGATACTTGAAATTATTGATAGAAATTTGATTATCAGACAGAATTTTGGTCTTTACAGCTTGGGATTTGGGAAGTAAATCCTAGAAACCATTAAAAGGCGAATTTAAGTGGAAGAAAGCCTTAAATTAATAAAGGAATTGAACATCTGGAAAGCACAATTTTAAATAAATATATTTATTTAACAATCTTTATTTTGGATAAGTTAGAAGCTGAGGGTGACCCCATGGTCTGGAGGGAGTTAAACCCATAAAAACCCCCAAATTTCAGAGATAAAGCTCCCACTGAGTCCCAGGTTGTGCCTGTGGCTTTCTTCACCTCCGGTTCCGTGCTGGCCACGCCATTTCCATGTCTGGGAATGCTGAAATCGCTCCCCACCTACCCTCTCATTACGGGAAGGGTGGGGAATATCTAATCTGCAGAAGAAAAGAGACATATTTATACTCGGGGGTGTGCCGACACTGTTTCCAAATCGCCTTTTTAATGCGCAGGTGGGGAGGCGAGGAGCAGGTTCCTCTTTGTGTCCCTCGCTGTCGACACCAGGAGGTGACACCAGGAGGTGACACCCTCAGGCGGGGATCATGGGAGGCAAAAAAACACAGCTGGGGAAGGCAAACACCTGGGCACACCTGAGAGGCAAAGCAGGAGAAGAAATTCCCCAAAAAATTGAAGGGGAAGTGAGGAATCAGCACCTCGAATTCCTCAGTGGAATTTGAGGATCCAGGCTCTGCCTCAGGAGCGACTTGGAGGTGACACTTCTGTGGCATCTTGGGGGCATGGAAAAGGTTTTAGGAATCAGGACAAGCAACCCCACACTCGGGCCAGAAATTCCCAGGAAAATGAGGAATCTGCACCTCAAATTCCTCCCGAGGAACCCAAACCTTTGAGGATCCAAGCTCTGACCTGGAGGTGCCACTTTTGTGACATCTTCGGGGCATGGAAAAGGTTTTAGTCAGGAATCATGGAACAAACCCAACCCCTACATCTGAACACACCTGGACTGGATATTCCCAGGAAAACTGATGCGGAAATGAGGAATTTGCGCCTCAAATTCCTCCAAATTTTTGGGGGTCCAAGCCCTGGGGTGCCGCTTTTGTGTCCTCTTGGAGGCCTGGAAAAGGTTTAAACCATGAATCATGGAAAAGGTTTAAATCAGGAATCACGTGGAGCTCCTCCTCTCCCTAAATCACCTGATTCTGGAGCATCTCCATCCCGATCCATCACCTGTGCCTGTCACTGGAATTCTTCCATTTTCCCTGGGAACAGGGATTACGGGAGCACCTGGAAAATCCTGGAGGGACCTGCTGTGCTCCCAACATTTCCTGTGGCCAAGCCCTGACGCACCAGCTGTGGTCAGCACCGGGAATTGCTGGAATTCCTGGGATATTTGCAATAAATTAGGGATATTTCATCAGGCTGGTGGAAAATCTTCCTAATTTCCTGGGGGGAAAAATAAAAAATGTTTCATTCTTGTTTTGGGGATGGGAATTAGAGAAGAGAAACATCAAAATCCAGAACCACGGGGCTCCAAACTGGGATCTGGTGCCTCTCCCAGGAGACAGGACAGATTCCCAACCCCACTCAGATTTCTCCATGTGCTCCCAGCCAAAATGATTAAAACTCATTCCCGAGTGGATGTGAGTTGTCCCAGCTTCTGGTTCTTTGCAGGATCTCTGCCTGGGATGGGGATGGTGTGAATTATTAAGAAATTATTAATGAATTATTAACAAATCACCCCGCGATGAGCAGCCCTGGGTGTGCCCTGCATGAAAAACACCCAGTCCCCCGCAGCCGGGAGAGGAGGGAATCTCTCCCAGACTTTGACTGAGGTCCAGGAGGTGGGAGCGGAGCCGGTTCCGGTTGTGAAAGATTCTGGTCACCGAGTTTAATCCGGAGTCATCGGCCCTTCCGCAGGGATATAAAAGCCGCTCCTCGGGGAAGCTCCACACCCGCAGCGGCTCCTCCTGAGCTCCCTCCTCGAGCAGGACGCGCCAGGTGAGTCCTTCCCTGCCCCTCTCGCTGCCCAGGTGAGGGGTTTGGTGCCCCGGGGTGGGAAAATTGGGATTTTTCGCCGTTTGCTTCGCCAAACTGGGGTTGTCGCCCCAAAAAATTCTGCCTGCAATGGGTGGAAAACTGCGTTATAGAAGTTGGGGTGTTTTGAGGCTCCAACTGGTGGTTTGGGACTCTTTGGGTCAGAACTCTGTGATAATTTTTGCCCAGATTGATAAGAATCCTGTGGATAACCAAAGGTTGGCGTCCATGGGCAGATGGTGGAACAGCTTCCCAGATTTTCGGGGATCTTGGATCTGTTTCCTTGGATAAAATCTTCAATCCACCTGAATTTCATGGCCCCGTGTGTGGGTCCTGCTCTGGGGGTCTCAAGGAGCTGGGGCAGAGGCGTGGTGGTTCCAAAAATTGATATAAAATATTGGGAATATTATCAAATATTGGGAATATTATCAAATATTAGGATTGGTATCCAATACTGGGATTGTTATCAAGGGATTTTTCCCTGTCAAAACTCCCAATCTTGAGATTTTCCCAGTTTTCTGCTCCTCTTTGGCTGCTTTTCTTGAATCTTCTCCTTGAGTTCAGCTTTCCAAATCCACGTTTTTTCCCGGAGCTTTTAAAAGTTAAGATTCCCAGAAAAAAATGAGCAGGGGGAAGGAAGGAAAACCCCTGCTGCCTCCAGCTCTGCAGCCTTTCCCTGGCTTTGTTAGGCTGGGTTTTGCCTCTGACCCTCATTTTAGGCATAGCTCTTCCCTGATCCCTCAGCGGAGCGACCAATCCCACAGGGAATGGGATGGGATCCAAAAAAAACCCAGTAAAGGGCAGGAAACAACTCCCCAAAATTTGCGCTGAACTGCAGCACCCTCAGGATTTAATCCCAGGAGCTGCCTGGCTTGGGACTGGAATTAAGTTTAAATTGGGGTCAATCTCGAAGCTGAGGCAGCACCCGCAACCTCAACACCCAAAAAAGGTGAATTTAAGCCTTAAAAAAGGCTCCGTGATTTTGAATTCTAGGCCCACCCAGGATGTCCCAGCAGCAGAAGCAGCCGCAGCAGATCCCGGCCCAGTGCCAGCAGAAGTGCGGGGCCCTTCCCAAGGGGGTCCAGCAAAGCCAGGCCTCCAAAGGCCAGGCCAAGGCGGCCGTCAAGAGCCTCCCCCAGCAGCAGCAGCAGCAGCAGCAGCAGTGCTCCAAGCAGAAGTAGGAGCCGTCCCAATCCCCAAATCCCGCTCTTCCCACCTCTCCTGGCTCCCGGGAACGCCTCCAGACCTGCAGCCACCTGCTTCGCTTGCCAGGAATTACCTCATAACGAGATGCGCTTAATTAGGTTTAAAAATGATAAATGAATGGCAGGGCTGGTTTTAATTCCGAGTTTAATTTGGGATGTGGTGCAATAAAATGATGGAATGATCTCGTGGTTGTTTCCTGGTGTTTTTGTTGGTGCTTTTCTCCCGTTTTCACTTGTCTTTCTCTTTTATTTTCCCCTAAAATATCAACTTTAAGCACACACAAACCCCAGCTTTTGCAAGCTGAGCCTCCTCTCCATCTTTTTCAGGAAAAGCCGTTGAAAATCCCCAAAACTTGATTAAAAAATCCCCAGAACTTGATATAAAAATTTCCCGCAATTAGGTACAAAAATTCCCAAAACTTAGTATCAAATTTCCCAAAACTTGATTTCAAAAATCCCCAAAACTTTATATAAAACCCCCCCCCCAAAAAAAACTTAGTATAAAACTTCCCAAAACTTGATTTTAAAAATCCCCAAACCTTGGTACAAAACCCCCCAAAACTTGGTACAAAAATCCCCAAAACTTGGCACAAAAATCCCCACAACCTCGTATAAAACCCCCCACGACCAGGAACAAAAACTCCCAAAACTCGGTACGCAAAGTCGCTTTTATTGTGGAATTTTCACAGTGAAATAAATCCTGGATCCAACAGCAGCCGAAAACAATCACGAGACAAAGTCCCAAACACGGACGGGTGGCGAAACATTCCCGGCTGGAATTGCTCCTTTATCCCGTCTGCGCCACGCCCGGGGTTAATCCCTTCCCAAACATGTCTGGAGTGGAGTTAATTATCCATAAATTTGGGTAATTATGGAATATTCACGGCCTGAGCTGTTCTTTGACACCTCCGAGGAAATTTAAGGGGAGATCGAGCTCGGATTTATCCTATTTTATCCCCTCAATCCCAAAGGATTATTTTAAATTCCACCAAAGTCGGATCTATCCTAAATATCTTCATTTTTCTCCCTCAGTCCCGAGGGATTATTTTTGTATTCCACCAAAAAATTCAGCACTAATTCCAGATTTGGGAAGTTTTGGTGGCAGATTCAGCACAAAATCTGATTATTTATAGGGAAAAACTTCCCAAATTCCAGGTGGGATCTGGAATCCAGGGGGAGAATGCAGGAAAAAGGGGGTGAGCTCTTCCCTGGATTTGGGGCTTTTTTTAAACTTCACGAACCCCGCCTTGCTCCATGATTTTTTGGGGTTTTTTTTTTTGGGCATTCCAAAGCCTCGGGATTGGGGAAAAGGGCAGGAATTTGGGAAGGGGAGCTACAATCCTGCTGGAAAGCATTCCCGACGGGAATTCCCTGCTGTTAGTAAAGGATAAGGCGTTAGCGGGAGGGGCGGCTGGAAGGAATTCCTGACAAAAGCTCTGCAGGGGTTAAAAAAAAAAACAAACCACCAACAACAAAAGGCTTGGAAAAAAACCTCTGGATTCGGGGAGAAAAATCCCCGGGATCGGGATTTTCCCTCTATTTCTGCCACGGGCCGGGCTGCTCCAGCTGCTGCTCCAGGGGAGGGAATTTTTCGGGAAGGGAGCGCTGCTCCGAGATCTCCTGGAATTCCTGCTTTTCCTGGAAACTCGGGGCGGGCACCGGGATCTCCTGGAGTTCCTGTTTTTCCTGGGAACTCGGGGCTGGCTGTGGGACTGGGACTGGGATGGGGACAGGGGTGTCCTTGGATTCCTGTTTCTCCGGGATGGACACCGGGATTTCCTTGCATTCCTGTTTTTCCGGGATGGACACCGGGATTTCCTTGCATTCCTGTTTTTCCTGGGCACATGGAGTGGGCTCAGGGCATGAAACTGGGACGGGGACAGGGGTGTCCTTGGATTCCTGCTTTTCTGGG
The DNA here is from genome assembly GCF_036417665.1 of Passer domesticus. Lineage (NCBI taxonomy): Eukaryota > Metazoa > Chordata > Aves > Passeriformes > Passeridae > Passer > Passer domesticus. The sequence goes on from NC_087505.1 coordinate 299,930, forward strand.
ATGGACACCGGGATTTCCTTGCATTCCTGCTTTTCCTGGGCACACGGGACAGGGTCAGGGATGGAAACTGGCATTTCCTGACACTGCTGCTTCTCCTGGGAGCATGGAACAGGGTGAGGATGTGGATCAGGGATGGACACCGGGATTTCCTTGCGTTCCTGCTTTTCTGGGATGGACACCGGGATTTCCTTGCGTTCCTGCTTTTCTGGGATAGACAGCGGGATTTCCTTGCGTTCCTGCTTTTCTGGGATGGACACCGGGATTTCCTTGCGTTCCTGCTTTTCTGGGATAGACAGCGGGATTTCCTTGCGTTCCTGCTTTTCTGGGATGGACACCGGGATTTCCTTGCGTTCCTGCTTTTCTGGGATGGACACCGGGATTTCCTGGACCTGCTGCGTCTCCTGGGCGCACGCTGCAGCCTCGGAGCAGGGAACGGGAACGGGAACCGGGATCTCCTTGGCCTCCTGCTTTTCCAGCGTCGGTTCCTGGTGGGATTTCTCTTCCAGGCGCGGAGCAGGCTCGGGGTTCTGGAATGCCGGAGGGATTTGGGTTTGCTGCTCCTGGGGCGGGCCCCGGGGCACCGCAGCCTCCGCAGCTTCCCCTTTTCCCTGTTCTGGGATCGGGATTTGGGGATGCTCCGGGCTCTGTTTTGGGGTGGTTTTACCCAAGCCGGGGGGGAGCTGCAGCTCCTGCTTGATTTGCATCTGGTTCAGAGACATCTCTGCGGGAAAACGGGATCACCTGGAAAAAAAAGTGGGGATTTCTTCTGTTACCGGGACCAGGATGACACAATTCTGAAAAAGGTGTTAAAATTTTTAAAAAGCCGAGTTTTCCTGCTCTGCCCTTAGCTTCCCGAGGCTAAAACCAAACATTTAATGAGGTTTGGTGTGCCAGAAATAAAAGAAGAATATAAATGTGGGGGCAACGGGGTGTTTTGGACTGGTAAAACCGAAATAATTCCTGCTTTTTGCCCCTGGTTTTTCAGCCGTTCCTTGCAATTTGGAACTCCTGAGGAGGTTTCTTCAGGCTCCGGCGAGCTGAGGGTTAAGTTCCCAGGAGACAGCTCCTCCTCTCGCTCCGGTCTCACCCGGCTCCGGTGACAATGCCGGTTTGGGTGACCCTGGAAGGGTTCTTGGAAGGGAATTCTCAGGGATAAAGCGTCCCCGCGGTCCGGGATTGCCATCGCTGTCCCTTCCTGAGTCAGAGCGGGCAGCGCCGATTTCTCACCCCGACAATTTGGGGACAATTTGGGGACAATTTTGTGGCCGCTGAAGGCTCGCCCGGACCTCAGGAATTCCTGCGCTGCCGCTTTTATAAAATCCAAGGCCAGGAGTGAAAGGTGAGAATTCCGAAAGCGGGGTTGGAAGGGATTTGAACTCCCCAAGGTAGAGAGAGGAGAAATTCCTCCTCCCTTCCCCGGGGGGTTCCCAGCTCCTCTCACAGCCAATTCCCTCCTCTCTTGGCTTTTTTATTTATTTTTTTTTAATCTGATAAGACCTTAATTAATTAATTAATTAATTAAGATCTTGTTCCTGACATGGGTGAGGCAGCACGTGGGGAATATTTTCACTCCTTGTCTCCCTGCAGCGCCCTCGTGCTCCCAAATTTGCCTCTTTCCAAGGAATTCCTGGGTGAAATGGAAGTTCTAAAAACCTTTTGGTTATAAAATCAAAGGAAAATCATTTTGGCAGGAGAGGGTTTGGTGTCCTTCCCTGGAGGGAAGAGATTCACCCTTGAACCAACGGAATTCCATCTGATCCCTGCCTCAGGAAGGGTCTAATTTAGGGCTTAATTACCCTCAGATTTAGGCTTGGTCTTAATTTGCCTTCCAGTGCCATTTCCAGGCTGCCCCAATGCCCACAAATTCCCTCCTTTCCAGGAACCCTCTGCGTACCCCAAGGCACCAGATCCAACCTTTCCTGAATGGCCGAACCCCAAATATCCCCCAAAAATATCGGGATTCTCAATCCCAAACATCCTCCAAAAAAATCGAGATTCTCAATCCCATATATTCCCTCCAAAATCTCAGAATTCTGAATCCCAAACCTCCTCGAGGAACCTCAGGATTCCCAACCCAAAGCTCCTCAAAAATCTCAGGATTCCCAATCCCAAAGCTCCCCAAGGAACCTCAAGATCCCCAATCCCAAATCTCCCTGAGGAACCTTGGGATTCCCAATCCCAAATCTCCTTGAGGAACCTCAGGATTCCCAATCCCAAAGCTCCCTGAGGAACCTCAGGATTGCGGGACTCACCCAGCCGGTGCCGAGGGAGCAGCGGGAGCGGAGTGGATGCTGGAGTGGGGAGATTTGGGATCTTTTATAGGGTTTGGAAGCCCTGCCTTCTGGGAATGAGTCCTCCTGGCTGATGAGCTCATTCTTTCACAAGAACCTTGCCCGGCCGGGTTTTACACGTAGGCACTTTCAGAGAGGATTCTGAGTTCGTTCCCCTGACTAATCCCGCTGAACCGTGGAATTGCTCCCTGGATAAAGGTCAGAGCCTCGGGTTCATGGAGTTATTGGAGACCCCCTTGAGGTTTGGGGGCTTGGTGGGGTTTGGTGCCACCTCAACCCATCCAGGGGTCATTCCATAGCTAAACCCCCCTCTGATGTCTGAAATTCCTGGGATTTATTGGGAATTCCCACCTCAACCCATCCAGGGGTCATTCCACACCTAAATCTCCCCTGGGTTTTCCTTGGGAAGAACTTCATGGATTTCCCTGAACTTTCATTTAGGTTTGGAATCACCAGGAGGGATTTCCTGGAAATTTCAGGAATTTCCTCCTGGAAAGGGCGGTCAGGGGCTGCCCAGTGAGGTCTGGAGTTGCCACCCCTGGAGGTGTCCAAGGAATTCCTGGAAAGGGGTTGATCCATCTAAAGTCAGACTGGATGATCTTGGAGGGCTTTTCCAACCTCGAGAATCCTGAAATTCTCTGGATAAATCTCATTTTCCATGGAGATGCAGCTCTCACCCATCCAAATGTGGTCCAGCAGGGAGCTGAGTTTATCTCCGGGGATTTTTAACAATATCCAAGATTTTTCCCACCCAAATGGAATTTGGGGAACCGGCCCCACGGAATTCCAGAAGGGAGTTTAAAAATGTGGTTAGGCCTGGATGTGAAAGAAAGGGAACTCTGTGTGTGCAATGCATTCCCTGAGGATTAGTCTGAAAATGTCTGGAACGAAAACCAGACATTTATGGAGTCGGAAAACCTCCTGAAATCCAATCCCAATCCCCCAAATCTCCAGGATCCATCAGGACACGGCTCCTGGAGACACCGTGTCCCACCCAGACGGGAATTTCATCACCTTTGGTCATCCCGGGCCTCTCCCGGGCTCATCTCCGTGGCTTTTCCGGAGCTTTTATCGGATCAAGATCCCGTTGCGATCACTTGCAACAGGCTGAGCTGGTCCTATGTCACCTCCCAGAATTCCCGGGCAGCGCCTGGAAGCGGCTGCTCCCAGCATGGATCAACTTCCTCCCTCAACAACCCTTCGGCAGCACAAGGCCGGGAAATTCTGGAATTTTCTCCCTTCTGTACAATTCCCGTTTTCCTCCTGGGTCCTGCCTTGCTGTTCCTGCTGGGATAGGCTCAGTTTTAGTCTCCAGCTTTGGGAATACCCCAGCCCAAGCCCAAAGCCTGACTCAGGCCTTGCTGGTGCTCCGCTGGTGCCAATTCCAGGCTGGAATTAGGGCACTTCCCAGACTTGCCTGGCTGCTTTCGAGGCAGCCTGGCTGCTGGCAGGGCTCGGAACCGAGATAAGCTCCTGGAATTCTGCCCTTCCCGTGGGGAGATGCAGGGAAGGAGATCAGAGTCCTTAAAACCTTGGGGTTCGGCACTGCCCTGTTCCTGGAGGTGTCCGAGGAAAGGTTGGATGGAGCTTGGAGAAGACCTGGGATAGTGGGAATTGTCCCTGGCCATGGCAGGGGCTTGGAACGGGATGATCCTGAAGGTCCTTTCCAACTCAAACTGTTCCATGATCCTCTGATTTTCTGGGATTCTCTGATTTTATTTTTCCATGATTTTATGCTTCTGTTAGTCTGCAATTCCATGATTCTCTGATTCTCTGACTCCATTATTCCGTGATTTTGTGATTCTGTGATCCTCTAATTCCATCATTTCGTGATTTTATGATTCCATTATCCTCTGATTCCATTATTTTCGGATTTCATGATTCCATTATTCTCTGATTCTATTATTCCACTATTTTCTCATTCCACGATTCTCTAACGCCATGATTTTATGATTCTCTGATACTCCATGATTCCCTGATTCTATTATTCCATGATTTCATCATTCCCTGATCCTGGTTTTTGCCCTGCTGAGGCCGGAGCAGATGAGTTTGAGAATGGACAGGGAATTTCACCACCTCCAACCTTCCACCCGAATTTTTGTGCAATATTCCCGAGGGAATTCTCCTCCTCAGGTCAGAGCTCAGTGCTGTCCATCCCTCAGAGAGCTGGACACCTCCACCTGCTTGGGACATTTTTATTTAAGCAACAAATAAAGGATTTCTGGAATGTTTCTGTGCCAAATTTAAACCCAGAACTTGCGACGCCCAGGGATTAAAGTCAAACACTTCCCATGGCTGGGAGGGAGAGACCTAAACCTAAACCTAATCCTAAACCCTGTCTGGAGATGAGGAGATGTGGCCTGACCTTAAACTGGTTTGGATCCAGTCTGGAAATGCTCCGGAGGTCACCAGGCAGCAACCTCAGCACAAAAATCATGGATATTGCCCAAAGAGGCTCTGGAGTCAGCTCCTGGAAAGGGAGGGAATGTTTTTCCCTGAGGAGAGGTGGAATTGCTTTTCCCATCCCCGGGAATTGCACAAAAATCTGTTTTTAGCCAAACCTTTGGGAAAACGACGGGAGAAACGTGAGGGAATGGAGGAACGTGGAGCTCCCAGTCCGTCCCAAATGCGCCACAAATTCCAGGGATCGCAACATGGTGGGGAAGGAAATTCCCAGCCTGGCATTCCCAGGTGGGAATTGCTGCTCCAGATCCCACAAATCCCAAATTTATCAGGGACCTCCCAGGTGCGAAGCAGGGAATTCCCAGGAGTTATTCCAGGAGATCCAAAAGGGAGCTGGCGGCTCCGTCTGGGATGTCATGGAGGCGTCTTCATGTCTCCAAGGGTCCCAGAGCTCCTTTGCTTCACTCTGCCAAAAAAATGGATCCGAATTTTGGGAAGTGAGGACCTCACCTAGAGCTCCATGGATGCTCCTTGACCTTTTTTGCTACCTCAGATTTTCATGCAATTCCCAGATTTTTTTGGGAAGTGAGAACCCGTCAGTCAGGACTCTGTGGGTGCTCCTTGACCTTTTTTTCCATCCAGGATTTGGGGAAAGGGATCAGATTCTTTTGGGAACTGAGGAGCTCTCCTTCAAGATTCCACAGACACCCCCTGATTTTTGCCATGCAGGATTTGGGGACCTTAGTTCAGGGATCCTATTTTTTTGGGGCAGCGAGGATCCTTCTCTCGTGATTTCATGGATTCTCCCTGATTTTTTTCCCCAAGATTCAGGACCTTTGTGCACAGAGGGGAGGATCCCCGGGAACTTTTGCCCCGCCGGATTTCAGCCGTGACTCAAGAGCTGCCGAACCGGCCCGGCCTGGCCCGGGGCTCTCGGAGGGTTCGGCTCCGCCCATGTCGTTGTTGTGTCCAGCTCCGGGCTGGACATCTCGGTGAACTCATCAAACAAAGGCTTAATTAGCACCTGCTGGATGGCTTAATTAGCACCGGTATCGGTCTGGAGCCTGGAGCAGCTCCTGTCCCAAACTCCCGGGACCTTTGTGGCTTCCCTGGAAGTGTCCAGGGCCAGGCTGGATGGACTTGGAGCCACCTGGGAGGGTGGGAATTGTCCCTGCCCATCCCAGGATGGGATTTGAGGTCCCAAAAAACCTGGACACCCCAAAGTGGGTGGTGGGATCCAAGGACTGGATCTGGAGTGTCCATGGTCTTTTTCTGACTGATTTTTCTGACAGGCTGTTGGAAATGTTGGGAATGTTGGGAATGTGGAGACCCCAGAACCCCTCCAGGATCTGCAGGGGATCCAGGGAAGCTGGAGAAGGACTTTTCCTGAGGAACTGCAGGGATAGGACACAGGGAATGGGGTCAGGGGGACAGAGGGAGAATTTGGGTGGGATTTTGGGAAGGAATTGATCTCTGTGAGGGTCCCAGGTTATTCCAAGGATTTCCCATCCCTGGAAGTGTCCAATTCCAGCCTGAAGCCACGTGGGACAGCAGAATATGTCCCATGACAGAGGCTGGAATGAGATGATTTTTAAGATCCCTTCCAACTCAAACCATTCCATAATTCCATGATCCCTGAGCTTCCCAGGATCCAGACAATTCCTATAAAACTCTGCATTTCCTAGCTGAGTCAGGGACTGGGAATCTCCTGTAAAACCTCTCCATAAATCCCCCAAACTCGAGCCCAAATCTTGCTCCCTGTTTTGAGTCCCATTTTCGGATTTCCCAGCCTGTTCCTGAGTCCTCCCGGGCTGCTCCCTGAAAACCTCCTGCTAATTCCCAGCCTAAATTAATCCCTAATTTCTTCTCTTCTTGAAAACCTCTTGCTAATTCCCAGCCTAAATTTATCCCTAATTTCCCCCCGCGGGCTCTGATTGCCTCACTGAAACCCCACAACTCTTCCCGCAGCCATCCCATCAAAGAACCCAATTCCCGATTGCTTCATTCCCCCTCTGGAGCTCGCTGGGAATGACCTCGCTGGAGTTCAGCCTTTCCCAGGTTTTTCCAGGACCTGCTGGAAAGTGGAGCAGCCTTGGGGACACCCAAGGAGGAATTGGGATACAGAGGCAGGTTTCAGCCTCCCTGACCTCTTGGAAAAGGATAAAATCCTTTTTTTTTTCTGGAATATCAGCTCTGTGGTGCTCCTGGTGCCACTGGGAAAGGCAATTATTGGGGTTTGAGCTAAAAACTGGAAAGGATTTATCTTGGATTTTGTCTTTTCCATGAGTTCCATAAGCCGAGCTGAGTTAATCACTAAAATAATTAAAATTACAACCCTGGGCTTGCCATTTGCTTCATTCCAACACCTGCACGAGGCCAACCCCAAATCCCAGGATTTTATTCCCTGTGGAATCCCAGCACAGGGATGGAGCCGACATTGGGGGAAGAAAAATTGGTGCTGAAACCCAAAAAAAGCTGAGCTTTGAGAAGTCACCGGGGTTATTCTGACCCTAAAGCCAGGCTTAACCTCCCCCGAGCCTGGCCCAGAACAAAGAGCTCCTAATTAGAGAAACCAAGAGTTAATTAAGCAATAAAACCCTTTTAGGGTGAAGCAAGAGGGACCCAGGTGAGGAGTTTCATTCTCATTTTGCCCTGAGCGCTGTTAAATCACCCAAATTGAGAATTTGCTCATAATGAGAGAACTTTTCTTGTCTGCAGCTCCTGTGCAGCTCTTTAATTACAAATTAATTTAATTAATAAAGTTACTCTGAGTGCAGTCCCTGCTCATCCCCTCACGTTTCCTTTGGTCCCTGCCCTGTGACTGGAATGGTGGAATGATTTGGAATGGTTTGGAATCATGGAATGGTTTGGAATGGTCGGGAATCATAGAATGGTTTGGAATGGTTTGAAATGGTTTTGGAATGGTTTGGAATGGTGGAATGGTTTGGAATCATGAAATGGTTTTGGAATGGCTTGGAATGGTTTGGAACCCTGGAATGGTTTGGAATGGTTTTGGAATCATGGAATAATTTGGAATGGTTTGGAACCCTGGAATGGTTTTTGGTTGGAAGGGACCTTAAAGCTCATCCAATTCCAACCCAGGGGCAGGGACACCTTTCCCCACTCCAGGCTGCTCCAAACCCCGTCCAGCCCAGCCTTGGACACTTCCAGGGATGGAGAATCCATGGAATTCCCTGGGCCAGACCCTCACAGGGAACAATTCCTTCCAAAATCCCACCCAAATTCCCCTCTGTCACCCCATTCCCTGTGTCATGTCCCTGCAATTCCTGAGGAAAAATCCCTCTCCAGCTTCCCTGGAGCCCCTGCAGCTCCAGGACAGATTTTTGCCCACCGGGTCCCCCAGGTCTTTCTCCATGGGGCAGATTCCCGACAGGACAATCCCAGCCCGTGCTGCTCCTTCCTAGATCCAGCGGCGAAAAGGGGTTGGGCTGAGCCAAACCCGAAATTAAAACTTTTCCTGGAGACACAGGGAGAGAGAGGGAGGATCCCAAGGGATCTTCCAGGAGCCGCCTGCGCGGGCCAATGCTGCGCTCTGGTGGTTGGGGACACTCGGATGACACTCATGTGACACTTAGTCCTCTGTCTCCTCGTGGAAAGAGGACATGGAAGGGCTGGAGCAGCTGGAGAAGGGTCTAGAAAACCCTGAGGGAGCTGAGGGGCTCATCCTGGAGAAAAGGGGGATCCTGGGGGAATTTGGGATCTGCCAGGGGGGATTTGGGATCTGCCAGGAGGGATTTCAGATCTGATCCCAGGGAATGGGGACAGGACAAGAGGGAACGGCCTCGAGCTGTGCCAGGGGAGGCTCAGGGTGGGAAATTTGGGAAAATTCCTCTTGGAAAATGGAAAAGGCTCTGGAAGGGGCTCAAGGAGGTTTGGAGTGGCCACTCCTGGAGGTGTCTGAGGAATTCCTGGACGTTTTTCTGGGTGTCCAGGTATGGATCGAGCTTGGACTCAATGACCTTGGATTTCTTTTCAGGGATTTTGGAATTCTGCCCTTTTTACCCCACCGGAAAGCCGCTGCCAGGTGAAGGTGGAGGAAAGGAGTTAAAGCAGGGAGGAGTTGGAGGAGGGAGGTCCCAAAAACCGCGGGAGGAGGAGCCCGGTGGGGCCTTGGGGATTCTCCACCCCACCTTTAATAAGCCAGGAACGCGGATTTGGAGGGTGAGGTGTCAGGAATGCAGAGCTCCCTCCCTGCTCTGAAAATAGAAGCTCTGGCAGCAGAACAAAAGGAGACAAAAGGGGAAAAAAAACGTGAATTTTCAATGCGCGATCTGAGGCGTTGGGTTGAAACTTCTGGAGATGGAAAATCAGCCCTGCTGCAGGAATTCCCACCTGCCCAACCACTTTTTCCAGGTGGAAATTCCTGCTGGTGTCCCACCTGCCTCTGTCCAGACCTGGAAAAATCAATATAAATTTATATAAATGGGATCTGTTTATGGTTTATATTTGTATGGATGTGAACTGCTCATTTTGGTCAATGGGAGGTTCCAGCCTCCCAAAATGGGAGCTGAAAGCCACGGAGGAATTGTGGCTTCAGATCAAAGAAAGGATTCCTGCAGGAGAGAAACCACAACAAAGCCACGTTCTCGTCATCCAGGTGGAGCTGGACACTCAGAGCTGACCAGGAAAACCTGGAGAATTCCCGGAAAAAGGAAGGGTTCACGCTCTCTGCTCCTTCCCCCATGTGGGGCACAATTACCCAAGAGCTCCCAAACTTCCTGATTAATTTTCGTGTCCGAAATATTCGGGGTCCTTTCTCCTGGCCACAAAAACCACCTGGATGGGGCTGTTTGTCTGAGTTCACAAGAAACCGCATTTTTTAATAAGAAAAATTAAAATATTCAGGCTATGACCCCTCCCTGTGGGTTTGAGCTCTGTGTTGGTGTCACCAAGGCTGGGCTTTATTTTGTCCTGGTCCTTCCCAGCTCTGCTGGAGCCAGCAGGGCCAAATTGGCCTTTTTAGGGTTATTTTGTGTCTCTATGAACCCATAAAAGCACTGAGCAGGTTTAATGACTTAAAAATCTGTCTTCTGTTTTTTGGGGTTATTTTGTGTCACAATGAACCCCTAAAAGCATTGAGCAGATTTTTAATGATTTTAAAAAATTAATCTCCTGGGTTTTGTTTTTTTTTTTAATTTATTTCTTTTAGTTTGTGTGAGATAAGGAGTTGAATCAGTGAGAAAGTCACACGTGATTTTTGGAGGAAGTTTATTTTTGGGTGGCAGCCCAGCTGGTTGAGCAAGGGCTGTGCCTCACCTGCCCCGGTCACCTGAGAGTCACCAGGGCCACATTCCCGCTGCTCTGGGGACAGGTGACAGTCCCGGGACCCGCGTGGGGACACCCGGAGCCAGAGGTGACAAAAAGCTCCAGGAGCTGATAAACTTCCTCCAGCCCCGTGTGACTTCCCCAGGCATTCATCTTCTTGTCTCCCAGAGAGTAAAAAACTCCTGAAACCAGGAATTCCTTTTTGTTTTTAGATCACTAAAGACCTGCTCAGCGCTTTTATGGCTCATTGTGACACCAAAAAAAAACCCAAAAAAAGGGAGATGGATTTTTTAAGTCACTAAAGACCTGCTCAGCACCTTCATGGGTTCATTGTGACAAACAAAAAAACCCAAAAAACCAGAAGATGGATTTTTAAAGTGATTAAAAATCTGCTCAGGGCTTTTAGGGGTTCAGAGTGACACAAAATAACCCCAAAAAACAGAAGATGGATTTTTTAAGTCATTAAAATCTGCTCAGTGCTTTTATGGGTTCATAGAGACACAAAATTACCCTAAAAAGGCCAATTTGGCCCTGCTGGCTCCAGCAGAGCTGAGAGGGACCAGGACAAAATAAAGCCCAGCCTTGGTGACACCAGCACAGAGCCCAAACCCACAGGGAGGGGTCATAGCCTGAATATTTTAATTTTTCTTATTAAAAATTGTGGTTTCTTGTGAACTCAGACAAACAGCCCCGCCCAGGTGGTTTTTGTGGCCAGGAGAAAGGGCCCTGAATATTTCGGACACGAAAATGAATCAGAAGGTTTGGGAGCTCTTGGGTAATTGTGCCCCACATGGGGGAAGAAGTGGAGAGGGTGAAACCTTCCTTTAATTATGGAATTCTCCATCGGGAACGAATCCAGGAATCAATGCAGGCCCTTCCTGCTTGGTGCCGAGGGACAATTTCTCTCTGATGATCCTGAGGAGAGCTGAGATGGACCAGAACAAAGCTGTGCCCAGCCCAGTGACACCAACACTGAGCTGGGACCACAGGGCTGGGTGAGAACTGGAGTTTTTAATTAAAAAATTAAAAAAAAAAAGAATTGATGGATAATGAGCTGCACCCACCACAAGGGGGAATTTGTTTTGCTGTTTTCTCTCAGTGGATTGAAATCCACATCCAAACCTTGGCCAAACACCCCCAAAATCCGGGCGTTGTGGATGAGATGAAACCCTGGAGCTGGAGAAGCCCGTGGAAAACCTGTCCCAAATCCAACAACAACCGGGACCACCCTAAGGATGGAAAACCCCCCTGGAAAACCCATTCCTACACATCCATGGCTTCAGTCCCCACAAACAGCCCCGGGGCTGGGGCTGCTGCTCTGAATGCCACGGAGGATTAATTATCCCGAGGTAATTACTCTGGGAAGCTGACATGGAACCACTCATTGTCCGGGGTGAGTCGGCGGCTCCGACTCACTCTGGGAAGGCCACGGGGCTTACGGGACCTGGCGGCTCCTCCGGCGGCCCTATAAAAGCTTTGGCGGAGCTGGGACGCGCTGGTCGCCTCTGGAAGCTCTTCCCACCCCCGGGAGCTGGGTGAGTCCAGTTTGAGTCCTGTTCCTGAGCCTCTGGAGATGCTGGGATGGGGAATTTGGGAGGAATTCTTGATTCCTGGAGTGGGGATGGGCTGATGGGGTGGCTCGGAGAAGATTCCCCATCCCAGGAAGGGTACATGGTCAAGTTGGACAGGGTTTGGGATTGGGGTTTGGGGAGATCTGGGGTGGGTTTGGGAAATAGCAGCTTGTTTTGGGGTGGGATTGGTGGATTCCAGTGAAAGATCCAGAGCGGTTTTAGGAAAAATAACACCTCAGTCTGGGGTGGCATTGGTGGATTCCAAGCAGAGATCTGGGGTGGCTTTGGAAAAAATACGAGCTCGTTTTGGGGTGGGATTGGCGGATTCCAGGAAGAGATCTGGGGTGGTTTTAGGAAAAATGCCGGCTCGTTTTGGGGTGGGATTGGCAGATTCCAGGGAGAACATCCCCTGCAAGAATGGGTGGTGGGAGGGACTTTCCATCAGGAGCTGGAGCTCCTGATGGGAAATCCCTCCCACGGGGAATGGGGTAAAAGTGAAAGTGAAGGAATTTAGGTTGGGTTTGGGAGGGAATTGTTCCTTGTGAGAGTGAGGAGAGCCTGGAACAGGATGTTCCATGGATTTCCCATCCCTGGAAGTGTCCCAGGTCAGGCCCAGATAGTGGAAGGTGTCCCATGGCAGGGGTTGAGTTGACCTTTGATGTCCCTTCTGACCTAAAGCACTTTGGGATTCTGGGATTACAAAATTCAGATTTATTCCTGATTTTCCCGTATAAAAAGTGCAATTTGGGAGAGGTTTTTAAAATTGATTGGTTGGAATTTCTGTGATGGAGTGGGAAAGGATTCTTGTGGTTCGCTGTTGAGTGCCTGAATCACAGATTTCCTCCTGAAAAGGGGAAGTTTGGGAAGTTTTAGATAATTAATTAATTAAATTAATTGGGGTTTTTTTACATGACATTCAGTGCTGATTGTCCCTGAATGTCCCCAGCTTGGCTTCAGGACGTGGTTCAGAGTTAAAAACGAGGGGTTGGGTCCCTCAGGTGCTGCTGGGGCCATGTTGGGATGATGGCACAGCTGGGACGTGTCCCCAAGGTGTGGGGACCGCGGGGAACTCGCCTGTCCAGGTGTCCTTGGGTGTCACCAAACAGGTGGGGAGGGACCCTAAAATTCACCTCATTCCAACCCCACTGTGTCCTTCAAATGTCCCCAAGATGTCCCCGAGACCTCCACCAGCTGGGGCTGTGACACAGCTGGGACATGTCCCCAAGGTTTGGGGACCAGAGTGCCACCAAAAAGGTTGTGTTGGGAGGGACCTCAAACCTCACCTGATTCCAACCCCGTCTGTGTCCTTCCAGTCCTGCCACGTGTCCCCAAGATGTCCTGCCACCTGCACCAGCACCTCACTCCGCTCTACCAGGACCCCGTGGCGCTGTCCCCTGGCGTCCCCTTCCCGGCTCAGCGGTGGCACTCCACCACCTGCATCCCCCAGGCCGTGCCCAGCCAGGTGCCCCTGCAGCGGACGATGTCCTCCAGCATGTGCCAGCAGCAGAGTGTCACCCAGGCCGTGCCACCCTACCAGCTCCACGGACCCCCCTGCGTGCCCCAGCACCTCCTGCACCAGCAGACTGTCCCCAGGCGGGTGACAACATACGTGCCACCGCAGCAGCGCATCACCCAGTGCGTGCCACACCAGGTGGGGGTGACCCAGTGCGTGCCACAGCAGCTGCGGGTGCCACAGTACTGCCTGCCTGTCCCCCAGCAGCAGAAGATTGTCCCCAGGTGTGTCACCACCTGCGTGCCGCAGCAGCGCGAGACGGGCGGCGCGGGTGTCACCGGCGTCACCCAGTGCGTGCCGCAGCAGATGCAGGTGCCACCGCCTGAGTGCGTCCCCCAGCAGCAGAAGATTGTCCCCAGGTGTGTCACCACCTGCGTGCCGCGGCCGCCATTCGTCACCAAGGGTGTCCCGCAGCAGCAGAGTGCCACCAGGTGCGTCCCCCAGCAGTGCGTGACCAGCGTCTGTCCCCAGCAGGGTGTCCCCAGGTGTGTCACCAGCTGTGTCCCCCAGCAGCGCGCGACCCGGGGCGTCTCGTACCAGTGGGTGACAGCGCCTGTCCCCCAGCAGCAGCAGAGTGTCACCGCCAGTGTCCCCCAGCAGTGGCACAGCAGGTGTGTCACCAAGTGTGTCCCCCAGCAGTGTGACACCGGCGGGGCCAGCATTTGTGTCCCACAGCAGCAGCAGAGCGGGATGGTTTGTGTCCCCCAGCAAAGTGCCACCAAGGGTGTCCCCCAGCAGTGTGGGACAATTTGTGTCCCCCAGCAAAGTGCCATCAAGTGTGTCCCCCAGCAGTGTGTGACCAAGGGTGTCCCCCAGCAATGTGGGACAATCTGTGTCCCCCAGCAATGTGTGACCAAGAGTGTCACTCAACAGAGTGCCACCAAGTGTGTCCCCCAGCAGAGCGTGACCAAATGTGTCCCCCAGCAAGGTATGACCAAGTGCATCCCCCAGCAAAGTGCCACCAAAGGTGTCACCCAGAAGTATAGGACAGTTTGTGTCCCTCAGCAAAGTGCCACAAAGTGTGTCCCCCAGCAATGTGTGACCAAGAGTGTCACTCAACAGTGTGGGACAATTTGTGTCCCCCAGCAAAGTGCCACCAAGTGTGTCCCCCAGCAATATGGAACAATCTGTGCCTCCCAGCAGTGTGTGACCAAATGTGTCCCCCAGCAAAGTGCCACCAAGTGTGTCCCCCAGCAAATTGTGACCAAGAGTGTCACTCAGCAGTGTGGCACAATTTGTGTCCCTCAGCAAAGTGCCATCAAGTGTGTCCCCCAGCAATGTGTGACCAAGAGTGTCCCCCAGCAATACGGGACAATTGGTGTCCCCCAGCAGAGCGTGACCAAGTGTGTCCCCCAGCAAAGTGCCACCAAGTGTGTCCCCCAGCAATACGGGACAATTGGTGTCCCCCAGCAGTGTGTGACCAAATGTGTCCCCCAGCAAAGTGCCACCAAGTGTGTCCCCCAGCAGTCCGGTGGAGTGAAGATCTCCAGCCACTCCAAGAAATACTGCTCAGCCCCCAAGTGGCCCTGGTGACCACCAGGTGTGTGACGAGGACAATCCCCGGGAATATGGCCAGAATTCCCTGGTTTTTAACCCCTGATTCCCGCAGAGTCCCCAAACAGCTATTCCCCAAGTTCCTTGCCAAGTTTTTATTCTTTGATTAAGATAAAAAACACAACTTGAAATGAAAACTCTTTGAAATAACGAAAGTTATAGCAGAGTTATTTTATAAACGTTTCAATAGAAAGGTAATTAATTAAATTCTTTATGTTGAAGATGTGCACTGAAAACAAATTTATTTACAGAAATATACTATTATTTTACATATATATGTATAAACTTAAATAAACATTCTTGTCTGACCTCGGATTAAAATCTTGAGTTTCTGCCTCTTGGTGTTTTTTTATTTAATTAAAGAAATATTTATTTAATATTATTATTATTATTTTAAATTCACATTATAAATATTTAATACTATTATATTTATTTAACGTGACATCTTTATTTAATGTGAAATATTTATTTAATGTGAAATATTTATTTAATAGAACTATTTATTCAATATAAAAATTATTTAATGGGAATATTTGTTTAATATTAAATATTTGTTTAATATTAAATATTTATTTATTAAGTCCAGCAAAATCCAGGCTAGAAAAAGCCGTGGATGAGCCCCATCATTAGGAAAATGAGCAGGAGCTCATGAGGTGACCAGAGGGGACAGGAGGGTGTGGCTGGGCTGGGGACGCTGTCCTGCATCTTGTCCTGCCCCTCCCTGCCTCGGTGACCTCCTGGTGCCACCTGGAGTTGTCTAAGAGCTCCTGGAAGTGTTGGGAGATCCCGGTGCCTCCTTTTCCTGGGAGTTTGGGGTTTGTTTCCAGCAGGGAATGTGGAAAATCTGCCGCCCCCAGAGCCGGGCGTGGTTCCACAATCCAACCCGCCAGATCCCCCGAAAACTGAGGGGGAAAATCCTGGAATGGTTTGGGTTTCAGGGACCTGTTGGATCCACTAAAATCAGGATAAAATCCTGGAATGGTTTGGGTTTCAGGGATTTGTTGGATCCACTAAAATCGGGATAAAATCCTGGAATGGTTTGGGTTGGAGGAACGTCAAAATCATCCCATTCCATGGGTAGGGACATTCCCCTATCCCAGGTGGCTCCAACCCGGCCCTGGACATTCCCAGGGATGGGGAATCCTTGGAATAACCTGGGCCAGGGAAGGATTGATCCCTAAAATTCCATCCAAACAGGCCCAGGGAATTCTGGAATGGTTTGGGATGGAAAAGAACCTTAAATCCCAAAAAATCCCACCCCATTTCCATAGGCAGGGCTATTGCCCTATCCCCTGTGGGTCCAGCCTGGCCTTGGGCACTTCCAGGGATGGGAAATCCATGGAATCACCTGGGACCCTCACAGAGAACAATTCCTTCCCAAAATCCCACCCAAATTCCCCTCTTGTCCCCCTGACCCCATTCCCTGTGTCCTGTCCCTGCAGTTCCTGGGGAAAATTTCCTCTCCAGCTTCCCTGGAGTCCCTGCAGATCCTGGAGGGGTTCTGGGGTCTCCACATTCCCAACCTTCCCAACATTCCCAGCCCCTCCATGACCTTTGCAGAAGTTGTCCCATCTCAGGGTGGTCTTGTGGCTTTTCCCACGGAATCTTCCAGAAAATCCTCCTTTGGGGGTGGATCCTGGATTTTGGGGTCAGCAGGATTTGGGGATGTTTTGGACGGGGTTGGCCCTGACTCAGCCGTGCCTCAGTTTCCCCAGCGTTTAATTGGGAATAATGACACCCCCTCCCCCCAAAATTTCCCAGGAGCCACCAGAAGATGAAAGGGCCTCGCAAATGTTAATTAAGGACATTGGGTGCTAATTAAGAACTTTTTTTAATGCCAGGTCACACGTTAATGCTCCGCTCCCTGCACTGGGCACACACAACCAGAAATTAGGAGCTCTCCTTGATCCCGAGCTTCCCAAGGAATTCCCATAAAACCCGGCCTAACCCACGCTCCGACGCTTGTTTATTCCCAGAATTTCGGGTCAGGGAATTCAGCATTAAAAAGTTCGTTGTTGTTGTTGTTGTTCAGGGCAGGGAGAATCCATAAAAGTGAGAGGAATCCGGGCTGGAGCCGGGATTTGCCTTCGGGTTCCTCCCTTGATCCCTCGGAATGTTGGGATCCGCCTGGAAGGCCGGCGCCCTGTCCCTGGGATTTCCTGTGCTGCCAGGAAATTAAATGGAAATCACAAGGCTGCCTCCGGGCTCCTGGGAAAGCAGGAAATAAAACGGGAAATTTAGGTCGCGGGTCATAGTTTGGAGCTTGATATTCCAAATATTCCAAAATTCCAATGTTCAAATACTCCAATATTCAAATAATCTAATATTCAAATACTCCAATATTCATATGTTTAAATATTCCAATATTCCTATAGTCCAACACTCTAATATTCAATTATTCCAATAATCCAATATTCCAGTATCCAAATACCACAATATTCCAAAATCCAAATATTCCAATATTTAAATATTAAGATACTCCGAATATTCCAATATTTCAATATTCCAATACTCCAAATATCCTGATATTCTAGTCATTGAATTCTTTGGCTGGGCACTGACCAATGGTCACATTCCCAAGGCTCCAGGAGCGTTTTCCCAGTTTTGGGAATTTTGGGAATTCTGCGCAGGTCCTGGAGTTGGATTTGGTCCCTTCCATGAAAATTCCCCTCTTTTTCAGGCACCTCACCTGAATCCCTACAATTCAAAAGTGTCCGATTCACATAAAAGGGACCAAAAAAAAAATATCCCAGGGACAAAAACAACAAAAACCCAAACCCCCAAATTCCAGGCCCCTTCCCTCATGCAGAAGTGACTCCCAAAGTCGGCATTCCCAGTCCTGCTCATTTTCCCTGGGATTTTCTTGTGGGACAAACAGGGAACAAAGGGCACGGAGCAGGAAATGGGAATTTGGGGTTTTTTTGGGATGAGCCCGCTCCTTTCCCCTCTTTGTGGTGCCGGGGCAGCACTGGCCCCTTTGAGACAGGGAATTTTTGGGAGCTGTCCTGATGATCCCTCCTGTCTCCCCTGGATTCCCGGGAAAGAATCCGCGTGCCCCACTAATTATGGGATGCCCCGAGTCCTTCCTGGATGGATTTTCAAAGGGATTCCTGCCCGCAGCTCCCCTGGGAATGAGGAATTCCTTCTTTTCCCTTGGCTGGGATCCACTGGGATTTTTTTTTTTTTTGGGGGGGGGGGTGGAAAGTACTGGTTTCGCTGGAATTTTGGGAAAATTTGGCATCCCAGAAAATCCTCGATTTTCCAAGGTTTTTTGGCTGGTTGGTTGGTTGGTTGGTTGGTTGGTTTTTTGGTTTTTTTGGGGGGGGGAATGGAAAGGGTTGCTTCGGCTGGAATTTTGGGAAGATTTGGGATCCCTGAGAATCCTTGGTTTTCCATGGGTTTTTTATTAGTTTGGGGTTTTTTGGGTTTTTTTTTGGGGGGGAGGGGTGTAAAGGGCTGTTTTGGCTGGAATTTCGGGAAAATTTAGCGCCCCTGAGGATCTCTGATTTTCCAGGGTTTTTTTTGCTGGCCCAGCCTCTTGGATCCCGGTGATCCAGGACATCCCTGGGAGCCAGAGCCGCACGTGGCCGGGTTTGGGGTGCAATTAAAGCCAAACCCAACCTCCTCAAAATTCCCTGGGGCATTCCCGGGCTCCATAAAAACCCGGCCAGCCCAGGCCTTTCCCGGGCTCTTCTCTCCAGCTCTTCCCCCCTCATGACCTGGGTAAGTCCTGGAACTCCCAAAATTCTCCTTTTTATCCCTGAATGCTCCTCCACCTTTTTGGGATACACAGCTCTTCCGGCGGGAGCTGCGCTGAGGAAAAATGGGGAAGAAATTCCCTAGGGAATGGGATTTTTGGGGGGGGTTTCCTGCTTTTTTCCCCGGTAAGATTTGGGTCCGTAAAGGGCTGGAACCCGGCGGGAATCGGGCGTGGGATGGGAAGAGCCGAGAAGGTTCCTCCGAAGGAACCGGAGGAATTCCCAGCTGCTTTTATGGAATTCCAAACAGAGAATTTTTTTTTTTTCCCGACCAGAGCAAGGAGCTGACGGAATTTCAGACGGGAAAAATCCCCAATTCCTAAAAATTCCCGGCTAAACCCCCTAAAAACGAGTGGGAAGCATAAACAATCTCCCTAATTAAGAGGCGCTTTGTTCTAATGAGCTTCGGCTGTTGCGGTAATTGCTGCCATTGTTGTTTTTATTGGACAATGATTGTTTTGATTGTGATGATAACGAGTTTTCCTAACCAGCCGGACACGTGACTCTGTCTCGGTTTAGGATTTGGAAAGATGAAACCTTAAACACTGGAATGATGCTCAGATTCGGGATGCTCATAAAATATATAATTTTAATTTTATATATATTTTTTACAATCTACAATGTAGATTTTTTTTTTAATTTAGCGCTTTGCTCTAAAAAATATATATATATATATTTATATTGGAATGAAACCATTTTTGGTCAAAATAATCCTGTTTAGACCTGGGAAAATTACCTAAAATGGGAGTTTTTCTGGAGCAAGATGTTTTTTCCTATGACTTCCAAGAAAAAGGGAGACTTTTCAGAAGAGAAAAGTGATGCAGCACTGGGGGCTGATTTATTGGGTGCAATTCTCCCAAAATCAGTGAAGCTGGAGCCATGTCCAACCCTATGTCACCTGCTCCGTGTCCATTGCAACCCCAAATCTTCTGGGGTATTTAATCCTTTTATCCACTTGGGGTTTCGCCTTAATTTTTGCCTTTCCTCCACCAAAAATTTTGCTGCATTTCCTAAAAAAAAACCCGGGATTTGCCCTGACAGCGATCCAGGGCTGCCCCTGCCCCATCCCAGACCCCAAATCCCTGTGAGATCAGAGCTCCAGAGAGCCCCAAACCCTTCCTGAGCCTCGGCGTGGCTTCGTGGCTACACCCAGCTATTATAGGGTGGCCACACCTGTAATTTTGGCTCGTCTTTCATCTCACGGGAGCTCAACTTGAAAGGGTGACCCAGGGAGGGCCCCGAGGTGCTCGGGAGTCGCCCAAAAGCTCGGGAGGTGAAACACCGCGGTTTGGAGGGTGGCACGAACCAGCCTGGCTGAAATTCCGGATTTTTTCAGGCTTTCGAGAGCAGAACCTGGAGCCGAGGACAGAATTTTCTCTCCCCTCCCAAACACGCCCTGCTTTGAGTCACGGGCCGCGAGTAGAGCGGGGCGTGCAGGCGAGTTTTGCTGCTGAATCACCAAAAAAGACAAAAAAAAAAATCACTGTTTTCTTTCCCACAGCTCTGAACCCTGCTCCACCATGCACTACCCCGGCGAGCGCTGCACGCCGCTCCTCCTGCCGGGCCCCAAATTCATCCCCGAGCTGCTCCCGCCATGCCCGGCTCACCCTGAGCCCTTCGCCAACACCTGCCACCCCCTGAGCATCACCAAGGGCCCGGCGCCGCGCTGGCAGAGCTGTCCTCAAGGTGCCACCGCGATGTCGCTGCTGCC
Source organism: Passer domesticus (assembly GCF_036417665.1). Taxonomy (NCBI): domain Eukaryota; kingdom Metazoa; phylum Chordata; class Aves; order Passeriformes; family Passeridae; genus Passer; species Passer domesticus. The sequence continues at coordinate 320,017 of NC_087505.1, forward strand.
GTGCCAGCCGCTGGTGCAGAAATGCCTGCTGCTCTACCCCGAGCCCTGCGAGACCACGCGGCTGCTGCCCCACCCGAGGGGCTCCGGAATCCCCCAGACCCTGCCGGCCCAGCAGAGCCCCCGTGGCGCCAAGAAACGCGTGGCCAAGAGCCTCCCGCCATGCGCTCCGCGCTGCCCCGAGCCGGGCCGGCTGCGCTTCCCCCCGTGCGGCATCCGCTGCTCCTCGGCGTCGTGCCGCGGCGAGTGCCGCTCGCACAAGGTGGCCACGTGCCTCCCGCGCTGCCCCGAGCTGAGCGGCGGCTACTCGCTGCCGCTGCGAGGTGTCACCGAGTGTCCCCCGCAGCAGAGCGTCACTCGCTCCTTCCTGCAGGAGCAGCTGGCCGGGGTCGACCCACACCGCTGCTCCAAGGGGTACCCGACGCAGGAATTTGTCACCTGCTGCTCCTCGGAGCAGCGCCTGAGCAGCACCACCGCCACCGCCACGCGCGGTGTCACCAAGGCCACCAAGGAGTGTCCCCCGCTCCGGGCGGTGGTCAAGGGCTCGCTGCCGCTTGAGGCGACCAAGGGCAGGAGCTGCTCCGCGCAGCACCTGAGCAAGTCCCGCTGTGGCCACCACCACCCCCGGGGCGCCCCGCGGCCCTCCCGGCTGGCCCCGGCCGGGGCCAAGCGCTCCAGCCACTCCAAGAAAAGCCGCTCCGCTTCCAAGTGGCTCTGGTGAGGGAGGGGCGGGAAAAGTCGGGAATGCCGCGGGAGATGGAGCCCAGGGTTGGGGGTGATGCCCATGGGGTGATCCCCGCCTTGAGCCCGCGGTTGGGGTGATCTCCCCACTCCTTGGAGCCCAGTTTTGGGGTGATTTCCCCTCTCCATGGAGCCCAGGTTTGGGATGATCCTCATGGGGTGATTCCCCCTTCCTTGGAGCCCAGGTTTGGGATTATCCCCCCTCAACGGAACCCAGGTTTGGTTTGGGGTGATCCCCCCTGGTTGGAGCCCAAGTTTGGGGTGATCCCCCCTCCATGGAGCCCGGGTTTGGTTTGGGGTGATCCCCCCTGGTTGGAGCCCGGTTTGGTTTGGGGTGATTCCCCACTGCCCTTGGAGCCCAGGGTTGGTTTGGGGTGATCCCCCCTCCATTCCCAGTCCTATCCCCCAAGCCTGGTTTCACCCCATATCATGCCCGTGTTCAGCTCACAGAGCAAATCTCCCATTTTATTCGACCCCAAATTTGGATTTTCCAGCACCAGGAAGGTGTTGGGTAGAGGTTGAAGGGCTCTGAGCCACTCGAGCCTCACCCCAACACCTTCATGACAACGTCTGCGCCCTGTTTTTATGCTGTGGGATCAATTCCACTCTGGTTGTACCACTCACATTAAACTCAGGTTACAGGTGAATCCTGCTCTCTGCCTGAATTATTTTCCATCTTTTTAAACAGTTTTTAATTCCTACTGCTGGGAAAAAAAAGCCTTTCCCTGTTGTTACACTGCTTCTTTTGTGTAAAATAAGGGAAATAATCACAATTTTAGGGCTGGGTTTGCTACCGTGGATTTACTGGGGGGAGGGGATGAAGTTCCTCGGGAATTCCTTCCCAGTATCCAAGCTAAACTTCCCCCTGTCAAGCTGAACCCATTCCCCCTTTCCTGGCACTCCAGGTCCTTGGGGAAAAAAAACAAAAACAAAACCCAACAATAAAAACCAAACCAAACCAAACCAATACAAAAAAAAACATCTCAAATTTCCATTCAAGGCCACAGTAGGGTCACCCCAAAGCTTCTTCAGGCTGGATATTCCCAATTCCCTCAGCTTTCCTCCCAGTAGGAGGGGAAAAAATGGGGAAGAGGGGATGGATCAGCAGGAAAAGGTTAAATTGCAAAAATCTGAGCTCCTGATTCCGTGGGTTTGCTGCTAACGGAGCTGTGTTGCGAGGACAAAATAAAAAACAGGTGTCTCAAAGCAGCAGCGAAATTTTGCCGTAGTTCCGTTGTCTTCACACGAGGACGTTGCTCAGGCTCTCCTGCTCCCCTGTCCCTCCCTCATCCCGAGGTTTTCCGGGTGGGATTTGCCCTTGGAAAAGTCACAGACCTGGAAAAGGCGACAGGGAACCCAACAGCGCCGCGGGGCGGTGCTGCCGCCTGGTGGCCACAGGGGCGAACTGCGCAGGGAATCCCATCCTCTTCCCAAAAATCCCATTCCCCAATCCCAAAAAATCCCATCCTCATCCCAAAAATCCCAGTCCTGAATCCCAAAAAATCCCAATCCTGAATCCTAAAAAATCCCATCCTCACCACAAAAAATCCCATGCCTGTAGCCCAAAAAATCCCATGCCTGAATCTCAAAAAATCCCATTCCCGATTCCCAAAGGAGTTTCTGCTCCCAGAAATCAAAGGGAATCGAAACTCCCGCCCCAGGTTCCTGATGTCAGTTTTTCTCCTGTAAACTGACATCATATATTCCCAATAATCTGCAAATTATAATAATAAATAATCCTATTCCAATACAAAATCATAACCCAAATAAAAAAATCTCAATGGGATCGGCCTCGATTGGGAAGGAGGAATTCAAACCCCAAATTTTTTTTTGGAATTCTGTGAGAAGCTGAGGTTGTCTTTTGGGACGGGATGAGGGAAATAATCCTGATAATGAGGTTCCCACAAAACGCGGGGATGTGAAATCGCCTCAGGAATATTCGCGAGTAATTTATGCATGCAAAGCGTTTTCTCCTTGTGATATAAATAACAAATTATCCCAGGAAAACCCCTCGGGACTCGGAGCAGCTCTGGAATATTCCCCCTTGCATGGAATAAATTCCACAAATAAACAGGATGTTGTTCTCCAGCCTAACTCCGGGTGTTTTGCATATTCATAAAGCAAACCAATCGATTTCTCCTCAAAAATCACCCCAAAATTGGCTTTGGCTCTGCCTGGGGGAATTTCCAGGGGCAGGAACAGATTCTCAGGAATTTCCACTGGAACAGATTGTCCAAGGGATATTGGGATCTCCCTCAGTGGGGATATTCCAGAGATATCCTGAAAATCCCGTGCCAGGTTTGGGCGGGATCCCTTCCCACCTGAAGAATCCCCAAAGTACCATGAATTCCATAAAATTCCCAATTAGTTCCATAAAACACTAATTCCAGAATACTGGGATTCTCTCAGCTCTGAGGATCCACCCAAATCCTCAGAAAATCATCAAAACTCCATGAAATTAATCAAATTTTTTCCAGCTTCCACAGGATTAATTTTCCCCCCTCATATTTTAGTCTTTAATGTTTAATTTTTTAATCAGACTTTTTAATTTACTATAAACTTTTAAAACTTTTAAATTTAATTTTTAATTTTTAAAATGAATTTTAAAATTATTTTTTAAAATTAAAAAATAATGTTTAAAAATGTTTAATATTTAATGCCTTGAGGCATTTTTAACCCAAGGAAAAACTGGGATGGGGCTTGGAGTGAGCTGGGAGAACAGGAAGCATTCCTGTCCCTGGAAAAGGTTTGGAATGTGATGAGATTTAATCCCCTTCCTACCCAAACCATCCCAGGGTTGAAAATCTAGGAAGAAATTGTGAAATCCCTTCCAAAATTCACTTTTCCTGCAAAAATACCCCAAAACCCAACAGGAATCCTGGGTGATACGACAGGAATTCCCATGGAAAAGGGAATCATTTGGGTAAACAACCCCGAAATAATTACCAGTAATTAAGATTATTACACATGAGGGGAAGGCAATTAAACCCTCGCGCCCAAAGGCTGCCTCATCTTCCTGGAAGTTCGGGGGTTCTTATAAAACTCCACGGATTTGGGGCTCCCCCGGACATTCCTGGTGATTCCTTCCTGGAATATTGGTAAGTCCCTCTCCCTTCCTTCCCATAATTTGGGGAAAATGGGAAGTCAAAATGAATAATTGGGAACATGAAATAAAGAATTGGGGTTTCTTGGGAATTCTGTGGCTCCAAAAATTCCAAAGGAAGATTCTCTGCTGGGTATTATTTTGTTGGGTATTTGGGTTAAAAAATTCTTGTTAAAATGTAAAAAAATTCTGCTGGAGTGTAGTAATTATCATTTAACTGTCAATAACAATAAAAGTTACTTTAATTTTAATGCTGGTGGGATTAGGGTGAGTCTGTCATGGAATGTTTTGGGATGGGGGGGATTTTAAAAGTCAGGATGCTCAGCAACATTTTATCCATATTTTTCCATTAAAAGTCAGAGAAAACCTGTGATTTTATCTTTTTTTTTCCTCCAAAAAATTGATTATTAATAAATCAAATTTATTTTCTATGGGATAGAAAGGGAGGAAAATCTTTTTTCCACTTTATTTTCCTGCCAGAATGATCCAAACTCAGCCCATTTCCCCTAAAAAGTTATTTCTCCCAATTCCCAACCAGCCAAGGAATTTATTTGGTGCAAAACTCCATTTTTGTAGCACTTTTGAGAAGAAGAAACTCCAATTCTGCTGTTTTCCCAACAAAAAACTTAGGGAATTGTCTGAAAAAAACCATTTGATCTCCATAGAAATCCCCATCAGGTAAATAATAGGATTCCCCTGGACTTTTCCAGTGGAATCTTTGGAGAAAAACCAGGAATTTGATAAATTTGAGGAGTTTAAGCCAACACCTACCTCTGAAGGAGCCTCTGGAAGAGCCTGGATTCCTCCAGGGACACAAATTTCAGGGATTTTTTTTGGGAATCATCTGCATCCCACAGCTTTGAATCCTGACAGGTAAATCCCAGGAAAAATTCTGGAATTAATTCCACAAGAATGTAGATTCAGGGTCCAGGGGAAAAAAAAAATTGGGCACCAAAATTCCCTGTGGAGTTCTGGGCCCTCCGGAGTTCATGTGGAGGAAGGATTTCTCCAGAATCCCAGGGATTTTGGAGCTGTCAGGGTGAAGGGAGCGCTCCGGATGCGGATCCGGAGCTGGGAGAGATCCCAGGCTCTGGAATCTGTTCTGGGTAATTATCCCAACGAGGGCTGGGCAGGTTGAGATAAACAAATCATCCGGGAAGGATGGAAAATCCTGGAATCACAGCCTGGAAAAAGTCAGGGTGGGGTGTTTTGAGAAGGTTGACGTGGGTGGGGAAAAGGGGAAACTGAGCTGGGAGTTCCGTTTCAAAGTAATATTTAAAACGTTAAATGATTTTTTTAAAACTACAATTAAAAAACTGAATTTTAAAAGTACAATGAAAATTAAACAGGATTTAAAAAAACTAAGATTAAGAAACTGAATGAAATTTAAAAATAACAATGAAAATTAAATAAAATTTTTAAAAATGCCTTAATTTTAAAAATACAATGGTAATTAAATCTAATTTTAAAAAATAAAATTAAAGAACTAAATATTTTTAATTGAAAATATCTAATTAAAAATACAATTAAAATTGGATTAAATCAAGTAAAATAAAACTAAAATAAACATTAAGTAGAGCAAGGTTTTTTTCCCACTGGGATTTACAAATAACCAGGAATACATTTTCTAATTCCTGGATATTTTTGCTCTTCTGGCTGCAGGTTCTCCCTGGTTCTTCCCAGATGTGCTCGGAATTCCAGGGGCCATGTCCGGGGCCAGCGGCCTCCGGCTCCAGCCAGCCCTGCGTGGTTTCCTGCCCCGCTTCGCGTGTCATCATCTTCCCTCCTCCCGTTCTCGTGACATTCCCAGGGCCCATCCTCAGCACCTGCCCGCAGGAGACCGTGCTGGGATCCTCGGGAATGCCAGAAGGATCCTCAGGAATTGCACTGGGATCCCCAGGAATGGCGCTGGGATCCTCAGGAACCTCCCTGAGCTCCCATGGAGCGCAAATCCCACGTTCCGCGGCTTTCATCCCAGAATTCACCTCCAGGCCCATCCTCGGCGTGGACCCACAGGAGACCCTGCTGGGATCCTCGGGAATGGTGCTGGGATCCTCGGGAATGCTGGAGGGGGGAGCGGGAACTTTCCGAAATTCCCTGAGGTCCCATGGAGTGCCAATCCCGCGTTCCGGGGGTTTCGTCCCAAAGTTCGGCCCCCGGCGAGCGTCGCGCTGCTCCTACATTTTTACTTCCCGTTGGATCCATCCCTGCCGAAGGAGCAGCTGCGGGAGCCAGCAGCTGACTGGGAACGGGAGCCAGGAGAATATTCCAGATCCGGAAAAGCCGGGAACGGAAAACGAGGAGGCAGCAAAGGAGGAAGAAGAAATCTTGGAAGTGTGACGCGGATCTGACCCCAATCCAAAGGCTCTGGAGGCTCCTCCAAAGCAGATTTGGGAATTTGAGTTCAGCTTAAGTTGGGGCTTTTTTTAAGGTTGGGGGTTTTTAAGTTGAGATTTTTTTTTTTTCCCCTCAGACATTCCCAAGCAGTGGAATAAAGCCATTAAATAACATTTTTTTCCAAATTTTGGGATAACCTGACACTTGTTATCTGGTTTGTGGGAGCAATTTGTTGTTCTTCTGTGGTTTTCTAGAAAAATCAAGATTGGGGAGCACCTCACATGTGGTCGGATCTGACAAAGCCTTTCCCCGCCAGGCCTAATTAAGCCTGATTTAGCTTTTATGGGAATTACTCACCAGGAAATTCCCTTTTCATTGGGATAAATACAAGCATAATCCCGTCACCACTTCCCGGCTTTCACTTTCACCGCAGGAACGGGAATAAACCAATCTCCTTATATTTAATTTTAATAAAAAGGAAAAAAAACTGTGGAAATTAATTATTTTTATATAAAAATTAACACCGCGGGAAAGTTTGGCCACAAAAATGTGGATTTTCTGTCTTGGAAGTGTCCAGTGCGAGGCTGGATGGGCTTGGAATAACCTGGGATAGTGGGAGTGCCCCTTGCCCGTGGATCTGGATGAGCCCACCCAAACCATTCCAAAATTCCAGGATAAAAGTAAAGAATCTTCACCTGGACCTATGTACTTTATCCCATAATTTATTTTTATTTTATATTTTATTTTAATTTTTATTTTGTTTTTTATTCTTGTTCTTCCCCTTCCCATTAAAACTATTCTGCATTATCACAGTGGTTTCCTGGTTTTCTTTTCCAGAGAAATTCTCCTAACTGGGAAATTTGGATAAATCCCAAATCCCTGAAGTTTTGTTGTGGACTGGGGAGGTTTCAGCTGTGCTTGAATGGTTGGAATTTTGGAATTCCTCACCAATCTTAGGGTGGGCTCCTCCTTCTGGGACCAGCCCAAATCCAGGGGTTCCCTTCAAAGGGAAAAGGGATTGTGGAAAATTTGTCAGGGATGTTAAAACAACTCCTTAACAGGCAGAAGGAAAAATCCCAACCTCTGAGGAGGCTTTTTCTTTGTTTTTGAGGGATTTCACTTTCTCTGTGCCCACCCTCCTCACCTGGGCATCCAGGTCGGAAACAGGAAGTTTTTCCATGCTCCCAAATCCCCCCAAACCTGTTCCTGATGAAACAATCCCCTCAAATATTCCCCGCCTCTCCACATTTAAATTTTTCACTTAATAGGGAATAATTTTTCCCTTTTTTTTTTTTGGGAGTTCTCACTTTGGGAGCTCCCATAAATCCCTTTGTTTACTCCATTTCTGTGTGCCCCACTTTCCCCGTCCCATTCCTGTTCCCGATGCCAGAGGTGATATAATGATCCCCATATCTTGGAGGATCAGCCCGTGAGCCGTGGGCAGCCCACGGATCCCACATTTCTTGTTTGGCTCTGGGGGAAAAGGTTGGGAAAACTTCGGCAATGAGGTCATGAGCGGGGCGGACCCCACGACCTCGGGGTTGACTCATCGGCCCCAGTGGCTCCACCCCATCCAGCTCCAGGAGTTGGACAATCTCCAGTTCCACACAGGGCTCAGGAAGAGGAGGAATGGGAATTACTCCTTTTATAAGTTTTTGGGGTTAATCTTCATTAAAGGAAGATCCCACAGCTGTTGAGGTTGGAAAATATCTCCAAGGTTGAGTCCAAGCTGTGTCCGATCCCAGACCCATGTCCAGGAATTCCTTGGACACCTCCAGGGGTGGCCACTCCAAACCTCCCTGGGCAGCCCCTTCCAAGCCCTTTTCCCTTTTCCAGGAGGGATTTTCCCAAATTTCCCACCCTGAGCCTCCCCTGGCACAGCTCGAGGCTGTTCCTTCTTGTCCTGGCCCTGTTCCCTGGGATCAGGTCCCAAATCCCCCCAGGAAGAGCCTGAAATTCCCCCATGAGTCTCCTCACTGAGGCTTTTTGGAAAAGAGCCACCAGCTTTTCCACCAAGAACTCAGAGCTGGATCCCTTTTGGATCAATCTAATCCCCTTTGCATCAGTCTGATCCCTTTTGAATCAAGGTGATCCCTTTTGGATCCAGCTGATCTGATTTTTTTCCCCACAGATCTTGTTTGGGTCCATTCCATGGTTTTTTTTGCCCCAGCAGTCTCTCAAACAACCCTCAGCATATTCCACTCATCTGCCTACTACAACTATTATTATTATTATTATTATTATTATTATTATTATTATTATTATTATTATTATTTTGATTTGCAGCCTGGAAAACCAAGGTTGCGTCAGGAAACCTTGGATTTTCCCACCAATTTGTCTTTTTTTCCTACTTTTCCCCCCTTTTCCTACCTCCCACAAACCCATCCCACCTGTTTCTCTCCCAGTGCTATTTTTTACGGCTTTGCGCGGGGAGCTTGGCTGTTCCTCCTCCTCTGATCTTCACGGAATCCCAGGACGATTTGGAATGGAAAGGACCTCCAGGATGATCCAGATCCCTCATTCCCTTTCCCATATCCCATCCCACAACTCCTCCTCACAAGCCTTTCCCTTTCCCCTCTCCTGGCCCAGTAAAATACTCATTTATTGGGGGCAATCTGATGCCCAAAAGTGACCCAACCCGCCCAAGGATTCTCCATGCAGAGGGTGGATCTGAGGCTGGGGCACACCCCAGTATTAATAGGGTTATTCCCAATAACCTGTCATTATATTCCCAATATTGCATGGCAGCAAAATCTGGGATGAGGTCACGGAGACCAAGGCTTGGCCCAAGGCAAGAGACAGGGCTGCTTTTCTTCTGTAAATCCCTTTTCAGGCCCAAAAAATCACAAAATCGTGGAATGCTTTGGGTTGGGAATGCCCTTAAAAATCATCTTATTCCAACTCCTTTCTGCTATCCCAGGATGCTCCAACCTGGCCTTGGACAATTCCAGGGATGGGGCGGCCACAGCTTCTCTGGAAATCCACTCCAGGGCCTCCTCACGCTCACAGGGAACCATTTCTTCCCGAAACCAAACCCAAATTTCCGCTTTTTCAGCTTGAACCCATCCCCTCTTTTCCCGTAACCACAATTCCAGGTGAATTCCAGGAGCAAGGAAAGCCCTGGAATTCCTGACAGATTTTCATTCAGGCTGAACCTTTGGCCTTGTTTAGCTGGACTAATCAGTGCTGTACAAATAATCGCAGCTGGAAAAAAAATTCCAATATTTCCTCTGGATAACAAAACTCTGTGCTTTTTTCCCTGGGAAAATTTCCTTTTCCTTCCTTAAATCCAAATATAAATTCCTTTTAGAGGATTTTGTGCCGCCAGCTCTGGGTTTAATCCTTGAAGGAACTCAGAGGAAGCTGCCAGATTTTCTTGCTGAGATGAGCAGCTTTAATGAGGCAATGAAGGCAAATGAAGATTTAATTAATATCTTTCTCATTAATGGATGATTAAATTGGATCTTAGCGCCACGCCTGGGTGAGCCATGGGGCGATACAGGAATGGGAATTGGCTCATTCCACAGGCACTAATGAAATAGTAAAATTAATTATTTGCAAGGGCGGAACTTCTAAGATGCCCCAAATAACCCCAAACTTCTCCCATGAGCACCTACCCTCCTGAGGAGCAGATCCTGCAGCTCTTTAGGAGCCCAGGATCCCAGAGGTTGGGAAAGAATTCCAAGGTCGTCGAGTCCAAGTTGTGTCTGATCCCACCTGGACACCCAGACCAATGTCCAGGAATTCCCCAGATACCTCCAGAACCCCAAACATCCCTGGGCAGCCTCTTCCAAGGCCTTTTCCATTTTCCAGGAGGTATTCTCCCAAATTTCACACCCCTGGCACAGCTCGAGGCTGTTCCCTATTGTCCTGTCCCTGTTCCCTGAGATCAGATCCCAAATCCTCCCTGGCAGAGCACGAAATTCCCCCTGGATCCCCCTTTTCTCCAGGCTGAGCCCCACCAGCTCCCTCAGGATTTTCCAGACCCTTCTCCAGCTGCTCCAGCCCTGTTCCTATCCCTGGCCATGCTCCAGTTCCTCAGTGAAGCTCAAAATCTCCTTCTCCTCAATCTTCTGGGGTTTGGGGTTGGGCTGAGCTCTATCAGATCTCCCTCACCCACCCTGCCCAATCCTGGGGACTCCAGAACCTCAAAAAAAACCAAAACAAAACAAAACCAAAACAGCTGAGACTCTGGGGACTCTTGGGGATGGTTCTGTGCCTGATCCTTGGGGTTCCCTTCCACCTCGGGATATTCTGAGATTTTGGGAAGTCCTGGAGGTGACCCTGACCCGGAGAAGTCATTTGGGTGGTGGCCCCAGAGGGACACCTGGCCCAGCTTTTAGACAGACCCAAATCACGCCCAGGCACTCCAGGCTTCCCCCCCGGGGCTGAAATTCCACCTTGCCTCGAGTTTTATCCAGGGAATTACAGACCATTAACTGGATTTTGTTTCCAAGATGAAAGATTCCCAGGAAATTGGGGTGCCGTCATTCTTGCCGAGCTCCCAGGAAAATCTCGTTGGGTGGTGGGGAAGAATTCCGCAGTTCCGGAGTTATTTGTGTGTTTAATTATTTAATCACCACCTTTTGTGGTGCTGGAGGTAAAAAATGTTCCCAAACCTCTCCATGAGAGAGGAAATCCAAGTGGAAATGTGTTTTGTCCTTAAATTCTTAGGGAGATGAGATGGGAGACTCATCTCTTAGAGAGTCTGAGATGTCCAGAAGGAAATGGGAGGTTGCTAAAAGTTGATTTTTTTAATAGGATCAATAATCACATAAGGGGGAATCACATCAATAATGGGCAGAAATGGACAGAAATTTGACATAAATTATCAGAAACATACATAAATGGACAGAAATTGATATACATTAACATAAATGGACATATATTAACATAAATAAACCAAACTGAGATCCTGCTTTGGTCTGAGCAATAAAACAAATCATTAACAAGCAGTTGGTAGTGATTTCATTTAATCCCATATTTCCCCTTCAATCTCACAATTATCCAATGAAAAAACTCCCCAAAACATCATCCCTTTATTTGGAAATTGGATTCCAGGTGGGAGCTCAGAAACTGCTCCAAAACTGAGATTCCAGGATCCAAACCAGCCTCAACTTTGCACAGCAATTCCCAAATTTCAGCCTATTCATTTTCCTGCTGGGTGTTGTTGGTTGTTCCCTTCCAAGCCTGGAACTGCCCCGATAAAATCTGGAGGAAAATGAGGGTTAAGGATGGTGTTCTGCCCTGATCTGGGATGATGACACCGATGATTTCCTCTCTGCCAAGCGGCCTTGGAGCCCAATTTTGGAAAATTATAGGGAAGAGCAAAGCAGCTGCAGCAGCTTCCTCTGATTTCATCTCCGTATGCAAAGCAGCCGGGAAGGATCAGAGCAGAGCCCTGGAATTCCTAAAGCCAGAAAATCAATTTACCAGGCACGACAACAACAACAACAACATCAACAACAACAACAACAACATCAGCGTGCCAGGAAAAAACAGGATGAGGAATCTGCCAGGTAAATCTCTGGAGTTGGTTTGTTTGAGGTGAGTCTGGAGCTCCTCAGTTGGTGCTCTTTAAAGTTGGGATTTTTTAATGTAAAAACTATGTTGTTTCGTTGGGTTTTCCACCTGAATTCCTTTGCATAAAAAAAAGCCAAAATTCCTGATTTTTAAAAAATTTAATTTATATTTCCAGAAGGATTCTCTTCCAGCTGGGAAGGGAGTTTACCTCCTTCTCTTATCTCTTAAGGAACTCTTTGATCTGAGGCAGGTTCAGGGCTTGTGAAAGGAGTTTTGAGCCTGTGCCAGGGGTTTGCATTTGGGAGCTGATTTTTTTGGAAGGATCTCCGTGGAATGTCAGGGCTGTGAAATTCCACAAAGGAAAGGATCCCATTAAAGCTTCCAGGGAAAATCCTCAAATCCAGAAAGAAACCCCAGGGATTTTTTTGGCAGTTTTGTGTTTTAAACCAATTTTCTCTCCTCAAGACAATGAAGAGATTCTTATGGACTTTTTTCAAATGTTGGGTTTGGTAACTCCTGGAATTGCCTCAGCTGCCAATCACTGTAATTAATAGGTGCTTTTAATTGCCACAAATTAAGTGAGTCAGACTGTTCTGTGCTGCTCATGTGTCTTCTCTGCTCATTATATTGATTCCAGAGCCATGAAATGTAAATAAAATAATTTATTTGTGTCTTTGTTTTTGTGTTTTCCTTTCATTTTAATAATTCACCACAACTGAGAAGGAAGAGGGGTTTTTTAATGCAAACGTGAGTGTGGAAATCACATTTTCAGCGTTTTCCAGGCCCTGGGGACTTTTTTGAGCTGAGTTTGTGAGCCTGGACTTCAGGTAATGTTTGCTCTGAGTCCTCTAATCCAAAACTAAATTCCTCTCCTCATCTTGGCCTCTTAAAAACAGATCCCCAAAGGAAAATTCAATTTCTTCCTGATTTTTAGTATTTTATAGGTGTTTATTCTGAGGGGGACAACCCTTGAGATTAGGAATTGCTGATAAAATGTAAAATCCTGAGCAGGTAGCCTTTTTTAGCTTAATTTATGATGGAATACTTGTCTAGGAATTGCTTTGGCACCTCAAACTTCCCACTTGGAATGTGAAAAGAAAATCCTCTGTTCAAAGGACACCTCCAAGAACACAAATTCCATAAAAACCCATGGGGTGAACACAAAGTGACCACGCAGGCACAGAGCGAATATTTTAGGGAAAAAACCCCTGTTTTAGGGCAAATCCCCCTCAGTGGATGGAGGGATTCCCAACAAAGGCCCTGGAAGGGTGAAGCACCTCTAGGCCTGGGCCTGGGAATTTATGTTCCAAGTCAGAAATTCCATAAAAACCCACGGGGTGAACACAAAGGGACCACAGACACACAAAATGAATATTTTAGGGGAAATCCCCCTCAGTGGATGATGGGATTCCCAACAAAGACCCTGGAAGGTTGAAACACCTGTACGCTTGGGGATTATCCCACATTGCTGTGTGGGCCTGGCAATTTAGAAGTCAGAAATTCCATAAAAACTCATGAGGTGGACCACGCGCACACAAAATGAATATTTTAAGGAAAATCCCCCTCCATTTTTAGGGAAAAATCCCTCCTCCATCCCCCAGGATGGAGAGATTTCCAGCAAAGGCCCAGGAAGGGTGAAGCACCTGCAGCGCCCTGTGTGGGACTGGGAATTATCTCCTAATCCTAAGGCGTTATCAAAACAGTTGCGACAAGGGGAGGCAGGAGCAGGGAAAACATTCCATTTCACAAGGGGTTGCGTCAAGGTGGCTCCCAATTTCCCTTCTCCATGACAGGATATAAAAGTGCTCCTGACTGGTGGCCCTGGAGCTGCCTCTGCTGACTCGTTCTCCTTGCTGACGGGGTAAGTCAGATTTAACTGAATCAGCTCCTAATTAGAGGTAATTTGGTTTATGGGGAGCTTTGAACTGAGGTTTTATATCCTATCCTAAATCAGGATAGAGTTTATTCTCCAAACCCGTTCTTGCGTGGGAAGTGGGACTTGGGGTTAAGGTGGATAAAACGGGGCAAAGGAATGGGAGTTTTAAAAGTGTTGATGGGAGGAATTTTCTAGGAATTGAGCATTTATTTATGGAGAAGGGTCACTCCAAACCTGGGATCAGGGTGGGATTGATTCCCAAAAGGAACAGGGAAGGGAATGAAGTGGGAGAAGGACAGGAAGGTTCTTCCCAGAATTCATTCTGGGAATAGAGACAGGACAAAAATACAGAGAAGTTTTGGGGTGACCCAGTTGTGGCCTTTCAGGACCTGAAGGAGACAAAGGGGAGAGACAAATTCCAAGGGATGGAGTGCAAGGAAAAGGGGGAGTGAGTTCCCACTGATGGACAGGAGGTTTACATGGGATTTTAGGGATAAGTCCTTCCCTGTGAGCGTGGGGAGGCCCTGGAATGGAATTCCCAGAAAAGCCACGGCAGCCCCATCCCTGGAACTGTCCAAGGCCAGGCTGGACAGGGTTTGGGGTCTATGAAAAGTGCCCCTGCCCATGCCAGGGGTTGGAACTGGATCTTTAAGATCCATTCTGTGATTCCATGGAACGCTAGAGAGGAGTGGGAACAGAATCAGGAGCAATTCATCTCTCTTGATTGGTGCAATTTATGGAAAAGCAGATTGTGCCTTAGAAATGATGATTTTTTAAAATTATAATTTTAATTTTTTTAACCACAAACTCCTTTATTCAAATGATTTAATCCCACACATCTGCACCTGCTCATCCAAACACCACCCAGCAAATCCACATTCCCAGCTCCCTTTCCAGCAAATTCCAATGGGAATAATCCCCCATACACCATCCATTTTCTGCCGGATATCTCAGCCTCATCCCTCAGAATTTAGGGACAAAACACATTTTCTTCACCTGGATTCCCTCTCTCTTGGAGAAGTCTGGGAACATTTTTTACCTCTAAAAGGCATCACTTAAAGAATTAAACACACAACTCCAGAACTAAGGGATTTTCCCCCATCCTTCCAATCCATCCTTCCCAGGCTGTGCCTTCACCAGGCTGGGACCTTCTTGCCCTTCCAGGTTGGATCGGGAACGATGTCCTCCTATGGCCAACTGCTCAGCGCCCGCTGCGCTTCACCCTGCGAGGTGACGTGCGCCCAGCCCTACGTCGACGCCTGCAGCGAGCCTTGCATCGCCTCCTGCGGAGACTCCCGAGCCATTGTCTATGCCCCACCTGTGGTCGTGACATTCCCAGGACCCATCATCAGCTCCTGCCCCACGGAGAGCATCGTTGGGTCGTCCATCCCTGAAATTGGCGGGGGAATGGGGTCTGGAGGGGGTGGGATGGGGTCTGGAGGTGGTGGGATGGGGTCTGGAGGAGGGATGGGGTCTGGAGGTGGTGGGATGGGGTCTGGAGGAGGGATGGGGTCTGGAGGAGGTGGGATGGGATCGGGATGGGGCTCTGGAGGGGGAGGAATGGGATCTGGAGGGGGAGGAATGGGCTCCTGCGGGGGAATGGGAGGGGGCTCCGGAGGAGGAGGAATGGGAGGGGGCTCCTCCTGCGGGGGAATGGGAGGGGGCTCATCCTGCGGAGGCGGGATGTCACGGCTTGGAAGTCTCTACCGCGGCTCCTATTTCTCAGGCTATGGTAGGAATTATTATCCCTATTTTTCCCGAGGGTACTACAGGTATCGCTATGGGAACTACGGGCCTTTTTAACCCTTTAAAGCTGAGGAATGTCCAAAGGAAAAATAGGATGCAGAGTAGTAGTTGAGAGCTAGGAATTCCAAGCAGTCTCTGCTCCAGCTGGTCGGGTCAGAGCTGGGGTTGTTTGGATCTCGTTTGTGCTTTATCCAAGGCTTAGGATCCCGATGTTCCCTCCCTTTGTCCCTTGCTCCTGTTGTGTTTTGTACTCCCTGAACATGAAGAGTCAAATCAGTCATGGGACTTGGCTGTGAAAGTGTCCGGCTGGAAAAAGAATGTCTTGGAATGAATGCTGGACTGGAGTCCAGGCTGAAATGGGAATGCTGGCATGGGAATGCTGAAATGGGAATGCTGAATGGGAATGCTGACATGAAGATTCTGTTCTTTGTCTTTGCACTGCCTCATCCCACTTTTTGTTTGTATTAAAGCCCTGTTGCATCACAGCCTCGGGTTCTGGCTTTTATTTCACCACAGTTTCAGTTACAAACTGGTCTGGAAGAAGGGAATCCTTGTGCAGTAATTAATTCTCATCAGAGGGGAATTAATTCTGCTTTAATGCAAATATAATTAGTCTGAAATTCCTCAATAAACTGTTTTCCCTTTCTGATCTATTCCACACTATTCAATAAATAACACAGAATAATTTCCAATAGATTGGAAAAACCTCTGGGGGTGGATTGGAGCAGCTCCCAGTTAAAACAAGTTTACCCTTGGAGCCAGGGTAATGGAGGATGGCATACTTAGGGGTGACCTCATTTTGTGGGGATCAAAGGTTGGGCTTGATGACCTTGGAGGTCTTTTCCAGACTAAATGATCCTGGAATTCTGTGGAAAGGAAAACCAGGAAGCTGCCAATGCAATTTGGAAAGATTTTTATTAGGGTGAAATAAATGAAATAGAACAAAACAGAGCAATTCTTGGGTGGTCCCAGGGCAGCCAGGCCATCCCTGTGCGTGACAAAAGCCACTTCATAAGGTGAAGTTGGGGCCTTTACAGAAAACCCCAGATGGAATTCTGAAGCATTTCCACCCCACCAGAAAGGACACAGAACAAGATTATTTAAAGAGTTCCAGGAGAGACGTCGTCCCGCAGAACAGCGTTTGATTGAAGATGAGGCACAGCAGGAAGAGATGTGGGCCTGGTTTTCAGGGATCAGCTTCGGAATTCCAGGCTTGGCCGTGGATCTGGATCCCGGGTTTTCATCCTCTGGGTTGTTTGGCCTTAGGAGGAGCCCCAGCTCCCCATGCAGGATCCGCCACGGCTGCTGCGGGACCTCCGGCTGTAGCAGGAGCCCCCCGCTCCCAGGGAGCCTCCGTAGCCAAAGGCACCCCCAGACCCAAAGGAACCCTTCGCCCCCAGGGCGCCCCCATAGCCACAGGACCCGCGGGAATTCTGCATTCCATAACCCCCATATCCAAAGGAACCCCTGGCCCCCGAGGAGCCCCCGTAGCCAAAGGAGCCCCCGGATCCAAAGGAGGGTCCTGCTCCCATCATGCTCCCAGCCCCAAAGGAGCTCCCCACCCCATAGGGCTCATCGGAGATGCTTGGGATGGGAGCACCCAGAACCATGGGTTGGGACGCTCCCACCACGCTCTCCTGGGAGCAGGTGCTGATGGTGGGGCCCGGGAAGGTGAGGACCACGGGAGGAGGGAACACCACAGCTTTGGAATCTCCACAGGAGGCAACGCAGGGCTCCAGGCTCCTGCTGTAGGCACAGGGCTGGGAACAGGCCACCTCGCAGGCTGGCAGGCACTCGGAGCCGACGTTTGACATCATCTTCTTGGGATTTGGGATCAAGCTGGGAGAGGAAATGTGAGGTCAAGGAAGGAGCACAGTCAGGCCACAGGTTCCCAGTATGAACCAGTTGTACTTTGTCCTTCTCCAGCTGCTCTCGGTTCAATCCTCCCTCACAGATTCCCATTTTTCCTATTATTTCCTTCCTGAGCTGTTTGAGGCTTCTCAGTTCTTCCTTTCCTACCACCACATCTCTTTTTCTTCTGAATCTCTCAAAAGAAAAAAATCTTTCCCTTTTCTCTGGGGCTGAACTAACTTATCCTTAAACAATTCCTTGCCCAGAATAGTCCCATTAATTCCCTTTTCCAGTAGATCTACAGGAAAATTTGCCTTCAGAAAGTCCCCAAGGAAAATCTTCCTTGCTCTGTACTTCCCTTTCCCCCAACTTTTCTAAATCTACTCTTCTCTCCCTCAGCTTTTTCTAAAACTCCTAAAATTTTGCAAGATAAAAAAGGAGAAATTTCAAAGTATTGAGGAGTACAATGAAGTCAGACTTACCTCGATGTCTTGGAGGGAATAAGTCAGTGGAGCTGCGAGAATGGAAGACTTCTCAGGTCTCTCCCCTTTTATTCCATTTTCAGACAATAAGGAGGACGTGATGTCACCCATCATTTACTAAATTCTTATCACTTACAAAGGAAAAGATCCTCTTAAGCCTTGCAATTGTTTTCATTTCAGCTCATAATTGCTGATCATTTCCAGCCCTGCTTTGAGTGACAGAAACCCAACACCCAAAAGTCTCCTTTTGTCTCAGACTTCATGGAGGAAAATCCTTTCAGCATCATTCTGGTTCCAAAAGAAACAGGAGCTGATCTCTGTGTTTATTTTCCTTCAGTGACTCGCAAGAAGGTGGCTCCCCTCATGTCACTCACACAATTGGGGTGTAATCCTCCAATTTGGGTGAAATCCCTCCCAGCCAGAATCACCCAACCTCAGATGGGGGTCAGGGCTCTTTGCAACCCTTCGTGCACCCACGGATTGAGGGGATGAGACAGCAAAACACATTTCAAAGGCATTGAAGTGACATGTGAGGTCCTCTAAGCCCTGAAACCTCTGAGTAATTTTAATCAAAACTCATTTTGGGGATGCTGAGCTCAGCGTTGTCACCAGGATGTCACCAGTGCCTCTGCAAGGGCACAGCCCAAGGTCACCAGGCCTTTGTGCCCCAAGGTGGATCCCAAACTTGGAACCTTGGAACCATCTTGGTTGGAAAAGCCCTCCAAGGTTGTCAAGTCCAACATTTGACCCATCACCACCTGGTCACCCAGAACAATGTCCACTTGTTCCTTGGACACCTCCAGGGATGGGGACTCCAAACCCCCCTGGTCAGCCCCTTCCAAAGCCCTTTCCATGAGGAAATTCCTCCTGAAACTCTTCACAAATGAGTTTGACCTTCAAAATTATCTCATCATCAACCCAAGCCGTTCTTTAGTGCAGACTTGCAGGATTGAAATCTTGTCCAGGCCTCACTTAAATCATTAATGAAAAATAACAGGCAGGGGTCAGGTTCCATTGTAAATCCAGTCATCCCTGGGATGTTGCACAGGAACCAGGCTGTAAAATTCCCACACAATGAAAAAGCCAAATTTATGATATGAGAGTCAGATTGTATATGTCGAGGGTTGATTTGCTAATTGGAAACTATGAAAATAATTACAGGCGTTAGAGGAGTCACACAGAGGAAAAAAATCAGAATTTGGTAAGGGTGAGAGATTTATGGGATGTTTCATACCCCAGGAGCTGCCTCCAAAGAGGTATAAAAGCAGGAACCTCTCAGGAGTCTCCTCAAACCTTCTCCTGACTTCTCTTGCTACTCCAGGTGAGTTGGATTTAAGCTGGTCTTTGCTCGCTCTCATTCTCTGTAGTGATAGTTTTAAAATAGGACTCGTTCCTTGATTTTGGGGATTTTAGCCAGGAGACGTGGCAGTGAAATCCTGCTTTTAATTGGAGTCTCACTGCAGTCACTTGGAAGAAATCAATTTGATATTTAAAGATGGAATTTTAGGAGTTATTTGAATTTTTCTTGTGGCTTTTCAAAGCTTGAGGCACAAATTTAAAGCTTAAATTTACTGAAAAACTAAATCCTAGGTGTCTTCTACAGGGGAGGGAGAAATGGTGTCCCAGGACAGGAGGATTTGAAGGAGGAGGTGAAGCCACACCTCGATCCTGTGGCCAGTTCTGGGTCCCTCAAGTCAGGAAGGTCACTGGGGGCTGGAGCAGCTGGAGAAGGGTCTGGAGAATCCTGAGGGAGCTGAGGGGGCTCAGCCTGGAGAAAAGGAGGATCCAGGGGGAATTTTGGGCTTCTCCAGGGGGAATTTGGGATCTGATCCCAGGGAACAGAGCCAGAAACGTCCTCAAGCTGTGCCAGGGGAGGCTCAGGGTGGGAAATTTGGGAAAATTCCTCCTGGAAAAGGGAAAAGGCCTTGGAAGTGGCTCAGGGAGGTTTGGAGTGGCCACCCCTGGAGGTGTCCAAGGAATTCCTGGACACTGGTCTGGGTGACCAGGTAGGGGTTGGGCATAGCTTGGACTCGATGCTCTCGGAGCCCTTTTCCAACCTTGGGGATCCTGGAATTCCATGAGCAGGAAGGGCAAGGATCTCATTTGCTGTCCCTGACATTCCCTGACTCCATCTTCTCTTTCCCAGCTCCTCCTCCAGCCCTGAGAACCATGAACTGCATCAGCTCCCGGTGCCTGCCCGGCTGCGAGGTGGCATGCCCTGAGCCCTGTGCCTACAGCAGAGGCCTTGGCCCCTGCGTGGCCTCGTGTGGGGACTCCACGGCCCTCGTCTACGCCCCACCCGTGTGGATCACCTTCCCTGGCCCCATCCTGAGCTCCTGCCCCCAAGAAAGCATCGTGGCATCATCCATGCCCCAGCCCTCCGGTGGTTCCTCGTATGGCTCAGGGATGGGAGGCTACTCTGGTGGCCTGTCCAGAATTGGGGGTTCCTATGGATCTGGGGGCTCCTATGGATCTGGGGGTTCCTATGGATCTGGGGGCTCCTATAGCTCTGGGGGCTCCTATGGATCTGGGGGCTCCTATGGATCTGGGAGCTCTTCTGGGGGTGTGTCAGGGAGGTTGGGCTCCTCTGGATGTGGGGGCTCCTCCTCGGGGGGCTGCTACCTCAGGAAGTTCTACACCAGCAGCAGCCGTGGATCCCGCCTGGGAAACTGAGGCAGCTGAAGATCTGGGAGATAGAGCCCCACGATCCAGACCCGCAGCTGGGACCGGCTTTTGGAGATGGCAAAAACATCAACGGGAGCCACCCTGGCTCAGGACCTCTGGGAACTGGGCCCACGCCTCTTCCCTGCATTTCCCCTTTGTCTTTAATTAACAACAGCCTCTGTTAATCACCCTTCAGTGCCAGCTCCTTCTTTCCATTGTGCCAAGAGAAGAAAAACAGAACAGCTTGAAAGGCCTGGCACAGAGCTTGTCAATGCAGCCCTGACAGGAGAAGAACAATGGGTGGAAGGTGGATTCTTCTTGGGCAGTGGGCTGAAGGAAGGAGTGTCTGTTTGGTGTCATTCATAGTGTATCCTATTAAAATCCTCCTGCATCATCATGTTTTGTTGGGATTTCCTTTAACTGCGGGGCCGTTTCGGTCCCATCCTCTCCTCTACCTCCCGAGGCTTCCTCGAGCTGGTTCTGTGAGCAGCAATTATGGGGTTTTGTGGTAATTGGAAGGTAATTGTTTAATTAATTGGAGTTGTGAAATGGAGGGTTGGATGAGCACCCAAAAATCAAGCACAAAAGGGTTCAGTTGTTCTCTGAGGGGCATGGAGGTCTCTGTCTCTCTTGATGAACAAGTGAGGGGTGGGATGTGGTCAGCTGACAGCTGGAAAGCCACAAGGTTTTTATTTTACACCCTGGTTTTGCTCAGCTCCTCCCTCCTGAAGGATTCTGTTAGTTCCTGGAATCATAAAATCCAGTCGTTGAGGCTGGAAAAAATCTCCAAGGTCATCAAGTCCAACCTTTGGTCAAGGTCCATCTCCCACCAGACCAGTGCCATTTCCAGTCCTTCCTTGGAAACCTCTAGGGGTGGCCACTCCAAACCTCCCTGGCCACCATTTCCAGGAGGAATTTTCCCAAATTTCCCACCCTGAGCCTATCCCAGCACAGCTTGAAGCCATTCACTCTTGTCCTGGTCCTGTTCCCTGTCCATTCTGCCACCATATTTAGAACCAGTTTTTGGAATTATCACAATTCCCTGCAGAATTCTGAGGTTCAGGAAAACTGAGCACATTTTCAGGAGTATCAAAGAACGTGAACCAAGATAAAAATGTGAGGACTGAGGATGGGAATGAGAGGAAATCCACCAAGGAACCTGTCCTTGATTTCTGAGCTGTCACTCTGAGCTGGAAGTGCCAAACGCTTCAAGATGTGGAGAAATTTCTCCCGACTGTGGCATCATCAAAGGGCTGCTTTTATATGACAGCAAAATGTCACCAGGCTGTGCAAGAGAGAATTTCCTAAGGGAGGAGTGACACAAGAGCTCGGATCCCGCCTGGCGCTGTTGTTTTCTGTCGGGATGGGAACAGAGAGAACCCTGGGTGAGCCCCAGGTCTAAAGATGTGCCAAAGGTGACCTAAAACCTGGCTTTACTCCCTTGGAAAACTCAGGAAGGAGAGCAGGAACCCCAAAAAAAAGTTTAAAATATTTTTTTAATACTTTTTATTGCATTACAGAATCCTTAATATTTATGAAATCAAGAAGGATGAACTGAAATATGGGAAATATCAAGAAAAAGAAGTTGTCCCTATGAGAGATTCCTGCATGGAAAATCAAATTTTTCGCTTTCTGTTTTAGCTGAAAATAGGTTTAAAAAATTGAATGACAGCTCTGGAGGTAAATAGAAAATTGAATGACACACTACTAAAGTTGCTTAAATTCCTGGTGTGCCTAAAGAGGTTTAGGAATTTTAATCTGTGATTAATTTAATGATGGCACACAATAAATTCATCAGCTCCAAGCAAAACCTTAATGGGGCTGAAAGAAGAGGCTCAATTGGAAAACAATTAGATAATTTGTTTGCAATCATGGTGAAGCTCCAGAGAGAGGAGGCAAAATCCCACAGAATTCCAGTTCAGCAAATCCCAGAATGTGTCACAAGGTGAAATCAGAGCTACAAATTCCTGTTAAAGTGGCCTGAAAGTCACTCCAGGATTTAAGAGAGGAGGATTTCAGCTGGCTCTGGGCAAAGTGGATTCCAACTGAAGGATTTGTAGGAGAAATGTGGAAAACATGAGGCAAAAATAGGGATATAAAAGAGCTTCAATGGGAAATATTCATGGTGGAGAATTTGTTGTCCCCTCCTCAAACCCGGTGTTGAGTGGGATAACTGGCCCTGGTTCTCATCCTAGAGCCTCCAACCCTCCCAAATTCCTGAATTAGGCAAAAACATTACTTGGAAAAAAAACCCAACCAAACAAACAATAAAAACCAAAACAAAAAACAAACAAACAAACAAACCAACAACTATGGGAATTTGAATGCAACAGAACTTTAATGACAAGGAAGGGTTTGGGGCAGAGTCACACACAGGGAGCACAAAGGAAAATTCCCAGGGCTTTGGGAACTGATGCAAATCCACAAAGGCCGGAGAAGGCGATTCCTGGGATGTCCCTGGCTTGCAGCTTCCCCAGGAGCTGAGCCCAGCCTGTGGCTGCTGCCGGGGGAGCTGAGGCTGCCTCAGAAATAAAAGAAGCCACAGTTTCCTCCTCCAAACCTCCTGGAGCTGTAGCTGCCCCCTCCGTAGGATCCCCCTCCACAGGAGCCGCCCCCAAAGGAGCTGCCCCCACCACAGGAGCCCCCGAAGCCCCCTCCTGAGGAGCCAAAGGATCCTCTGCCCCCAAAGGATCTGCTCCCTCCATAGGAGCCCCCGGAGCCAAAGGATCTGCTCCCTCCATAGGAGCCCCCGGAGCCAAAGGATCTGCTCCCTCCATAGGATCCACCCATGGAACCACCTCCGTAGGATCCCCCAATTCCCCCCATGGAACCGCCTCCGTAGGATCCCCCAATTCCTCCTGTGGAACTGCCTCCGTAGGATCCCCCCATGGAACCCCCTCCAATGGATCCCCCAATTCCCCCCAGGGAGCCGCTGCCCCCTCCGTAGGATCCCCCAATGGCGCCCCCGGACCCAGAAGATCCCATGGCCCCCGACGGGAAGGAGGTGCCCACGATGCTCTCCTGGGGACAGGAGCTGAGGATGGGCCCCGGGAAGGTGATGACCACAGGCGGAGGGTAGACCACGGCCCGCGAGTCCCCGCAGGAGGTGACACAGGGCTGGCTCCAGGCGTCCGCGTAGGGCTGGGGACAGGACACCTCGCACGGGGACGAGCAGCCACTGCTCACCATCGCTCCTGACGACATTCTTGGGATGGACGGCAACCTGCGGCAGCACAGAAATCAGAACTGCAGTGCCCAAAATTCCACAGGAAAAAGAAATCCTGTTCTGGTGCCTTCCATAGGCAGGAAAAAAGGGGGGAAGGAGAGGTTGGGAAGAGTGAGGTTTGTCCCTTTTTCTGCGTTTTTCTGCACTGAGCTCTGCTGATTCCCAAAGGGTTTCCTGCTGCCCTGGAAGTGCTGGGAATCCTGGAGAGCAAAGCCAAACTCAGGGGCCTTTGGAAGCAGCTCATACCCAGGAGTTTGTTGGACCATAAGACAAAGTTGTGGTGGTCACCAACAACCCTGAACTGATCCCATTGCCTGGGAAATTCCAGTCTTCTCATTGATCCTGTTCCTACAAATGCAGGCATGGATGGGACTTTGGATTTTAAAGCCTGGAAAAGCACATGGGATGTCCGGGCACTACAGGTTCTGCAGGAGAGCAAGCCCTCCATGTTCTGGAGACAGCTTTTGGGATGGAGAGATACCTGAAGCAGAGGATAAATCCTAACTGCAATGCCCAAAATACCAGATGGAAGAAAT
Organism: Passer domesticus; assembly: GCF_036417665.1. NCBI lineage: Eukaryota > Metazoa > Chordata > Aves > Passeriformes > Passeridae > Passer > Passer domesticus. The sequence continues at coordinate 344,099 of NC_087505.1, forward strand.
CCTGCTCTGGTGCCTTCTATGAGCAAGAAAAAGGAGGAAGAGTTTAGAAAGATTCCTGAAGACATCTTTTGTGAAGGAGAGAAAAGACAAAAAATATTTTCCTCTATTCACACAGAGGACAAAGAAGATCCAACTTACCCGGTCTGGCAAAGTGGAGACGAGGAGCAGCCGTGGATGGCACTGCAGAATTCCAAGAGCTCTTTTATACCTTTCCTGACCCCCAGTAGGATGGGAGCTGCATTTTGTGCAAGAGCTTCCCACGCGTTACCAAACCATGTTTTGCTGGCTGGATTATTTCATTAATTGTCCTAATTGTTCTCCTAAGTGACGTGATAAATTCATTATTAATCCCAAGTCACATTCCTAGCACTGCACCCCTTGGGTTTGATCCCATTTGTTCCACATTCCGACCCCCAGGATGTCACCTTGGAGCTGGTGCTATCCCTGGGCCTCACTGGAATTGAAGCTGGAATGTGTTTAGATCCACTTGATGGATTTATTGATTAATAAATCAGTTTTGTGCACAATATTTCTCTTTCCACCCCAAAATCTGGATTTTGGGGAGTTGATGGAAGTGCTGCTGCTTCCCAGAGCCACCAGAAAGGGAGAACCAGCAGCAGAACCCAGGATTTTCCCTGTAAATTGATATTTCCCAACCCAACTGGAGGAACCCAGAAAGTTTCACATTAATTGAGGAGTCAAGGAGGAATTGCTGACTGGCAGAGCTGTCAAACCCGGGGATGTCACCGGGGCCTGACAGGGCTTGTTCAGGTTCTGTTGCAAGATTTTAACCCCGATATCAGCTCCTCATGTTCTGTTTTCCAATCAGGTCTGGAAACACCAGAAATGTGGGGATAGGAGTTATGTAAACACCAACAGTAAACTTTATCGTGATAGAAATGTGAAATATGGGATGATCATGGAATTTCAGCATTGTTGAGGTTGGAAAAGAGCTCCAAGGTCATGGAGTCCAACCTGGGACTGATCCCCACCTGGTCACCCAGACCAATAGCCAGGTGTTCCTTGGTGGACACCTCCAGGGAGCCCTTTCCAAGGCCTGACCACCTTTTCCAGGAAAAACAGGATGAAATTCCAGCTCCAAACTGGAGTAACTTCCCTCCCATAGCTCCAACTGAGAATCAAGTCTCAAATCTTAGATCTCAAATCTCGAATCTCAAATCTTAGATCTCAAATCTCAAACCTCAAATTTCAAATCTCAAATCTCTTCAGCTGACTTTGATTTAGAACCAAACCCCCCACCCCAGTCTGGGGTTTGATGACACCAATATTTGTGTGAGATATTTGTCTGTGACAACCACCCCAAAATATCCATCATGTCTAAATCCCTCCTGATGTTTCTGGTGATTGATGAAGGGTGTTTGGCTTGGAGATCTCTCCTGCTATTTATGTATTTCTGCCTCTCACCAGATGAGGTTTAAACCCAGGAATTCTGTAAGAATTTTCAGGGAATTCAGGAATTCCCTGAAAAAAAAAAATCCTGGCCAGTCTTGAGATGCTTTTATTGTGTTTTAGATGGAATCAGCTTCGTGCACTCAAAAAATATTTAGGTTTTTTCATCCAATGATGCCTCCTGGACTTGTGACTCCCTGGAATATTGCAGCTGTCCCAAAAGGGGACAAAAGGAGAATTAGGGTAATTAAGGTGACAAAAGGAGAATTATAATAATTAAATGCTTTCATACAGTGCTTCCTTGGATGATAATGAGCATCCAAGGAATTAATTTAAGCCCTTTTTAATGAGTTCCTTTGGTTAAATGGGTATAAAAAATGATCCTTCCCATCCAAGAATTTATAAAGACAAAATTTGTGGGATTTCCCAATTCTGGATTTCCATGGAATTTTCTGGAGAATAGAAAATATTTCCCCTGACAAAACCAAACTTTTTGCCCTTGCTGAGGGAATTCCTGATCCTTCACCCTTCCAAGCCAATTCCCAAGTCAAACCAGGCCAGGAAATGGCAGCAGTCACAAAATAATCTAAAAATTATTTAAGGATTAAAGCAAGACAAAGGGTGTGTGCATGTATTGGCTGATGAGGGGTTGATTTACGAATCATTAGCACTTATCAAAGCAATTATTACAATTAGAAGGCGCTTATACAGCAAAACGTGTCACTGGTGATGTCCCAAAGTTGTGTTGCATGGCCTAGGAGCCGTGGGGAAGGGTATAAAAACCGTGATTTTCTGCAGCTTCCCCAGCACCTTCTCCTCAGTCCGGTTTTCCCTGCAAGCCCGGTGAGTTCTCTGCCTCTCATTCTATTTCCATTAACTGGGATGTGGCCGTCAGTGCTGAATTGGAAATGATTCCATGTCAGAGCTCTGAAACGATCAGGAAAATGGACTTGGGGCTCTTTTCCAAGCCAAATTGTTCCATTTTATCGATTCTGTCTCTTGGGCAGGGAAGTTTTTTGTGGCTGGAGCGGTTGGGAGATGCAGATCTCCAAATGTGAGGTTGTGTTGTTCCAAACCACAAAGGGAAAGTGTCAATTAAACCCTGATTATTTGATGGGGAGGTTACAACTTAACTACTCTGAGCTTGGCTTTTATTCAGGATGGAGGGAAATGAGAGGAGATCTCGTATATAGATCTCCTTCAATAATTCCTTCAATCAGGAAATTACAGATTTTATCATGCTGGTGATTGTGTAAAGGCCCAGATCTCGTTGAACATTTTAATTTTACTCCAGTGATGCAGTTCTCCCTCTACCACAAAATATGTTGTCAGGAATCTCTCTAAACTCTCCTTCCCCCCTTTTTTCCTGCCTGTGGAAGGCACCAGAGCAGGATTTCATTTTCCTGTGGAATTTTGGGCACTGCAGTTCTGATTTCTGTGCTGCCGCAGGTTGCCGTCCATCCCAAGAATGTCGTCAGGAGCGATGGTGAGCAGCGGCTGCTCGTCCCCGTGCGAGGTGTCCTGTCCCCAGCCCTACGCGGACGCCTGGAGCCAGCCCTGTGTCACCTCCTGCGGGGACTCGCGGGCCGTGGTCTACCCTCCGCCTGTGGTCATCACCTTCCCGGGGCCCATCCTCAGCTCCTGTCCCCAGGAGAGCATCGTGGGCACCTCCTTCCCGTCGGGGGCCATGGGATCTTCTGGGTCCGGGGGCGCCATTGGGGGATCCTACGGAGGGGGCAGCGGCTCCCTGGGGGGAATTGGGGGATCCATTGGAGGGGGTTCCATGGGGGGATCCTACGGAGGCAGTTCCACAGGAGGAATTGGGGGATCCTACGGAGGCGGTTCCATGGGGGGAATTGGGGGATCCTACGGAGGCGGTTCCATGGGTGGATCCTATGGAGGGAGCAGATCCTTTGGCTCCGGGGGCTCCTACGGAGGGAGCAGATCCTTTGGGGGCAGAGGATCCTTTGGCTCCTCAGGCGGGGGCTTCGGGGGCTCCTGCGGTGGGGGCAGCTCCTTTGGGGGCGGCTCCTGTGGAGGGGGATCCTACGGAGGGGGCAGCTACAGCTCCAGGAGGTTTGGAGGAGGAAACTGTGGCTTCTTTTATTTCTGAGGCAGCTCTGGCTCCCCCAGCAGCAGCCACAGGCTGGGCTCAGCTCCTGGGGAAGCTGCAAGCCAGGGACATCCCAGGAATCGCCTTCTCCGGCCTTTGTGGATTTGCATCAGTTCCCAAAGCCCTGGGAATTGTCCTTTGTGCTCCCTGTGTGTGACTCTGCCCCAAACCCTTCCTTGTCATTAAAGTTCTGTTGCATTCAAATTCCCATTGTTCTTTTTTTTATCATTTTAACTCCTTTTCCCAACTCATCTTTTTGCTTAATTCAGGAATTTGGGAGGGTTTGAGCCCCCCCGATCTCCCTTTGGACCTCTCCAGACCCTTCCCTATCCAAAACTTCTCTAATAATTAATATTTATTTATATTATTTATTTATATTTCCTGCTCACAACATCTTTTCTAACTTCACCAGTTTGAAGTCTGAAATCCTTTTCCAACCGGAATTCCACAACCACTTCCTCATCCCCAATTTTATCCACCTAAATAAGTAAAAACATGCAGGAGGAGAAACTCACTTCTGTGTGCAGAAGTCGGGCTCAAAAGCTCCCTCTGGAGCTGCTCTGGGGAAGGGAATTCGTGCCAGGAAAGGGAGAGCGGCTCTTCCCTTCCAAGGGGTTTTTGGGGAATTCCTGGGGATGGAACCCGGCAAGGGATGAGGACCTGGAGCTGGGAATGCCCCTCAGAGAGCCAAAAACAAGATAAAAGCTGCAGGAGGCTGCTGCTGTTAAGAAGAGAGGAGGAGGAATCTTCCTGGCAGGGCTGGCACTGCTGAAAGGAGCTGGAAAGGAATTCCAGTGTCTCCAAACTTTTCCGAAGCTGCCAGAGGTTGCTGGGTTGGGCTGCTCCGGGAAAGAAGCCTCTGACAGGTCCTACTGATCCTGATCCTGATCCATTAATTCCCCATCACTGGAAGTGTCCAAGGCCAGGCTGGATGGGAATTGGAGCAACCTGGGGTGGTGGGAAGTGTCCCTGCCCATGGCAGGGCATGGGATGAGGGGATTTTTGAGGTCCCTTCCCACCCAAACCATCCCACTTCTGTGATTCCTTTAAAATCCTCTCTCAGGGGCCCATCCCACATTCCCAGCTCTGGAATTTTGTGTCACACTCAGCTGAGGAGCCCTGGACCATGTTGACACCACAATCCCAGAACCTGCCACCCCCAAAATAGTTGTTTCTGAGCACCCCCAAAATTTCCTGGACTCATTTCCTGGGCTCATTTCCCTCCTTCCTGGTTTTTTTTTTTGGTTTATTTTTGTCACGACCTCCGTGCTCTCCATTCCCTCCTGGAAGCAGAGCGATCCCAGAGGCTCCCCTGGGCAAAAGCACTCATGGGGAATGCTGTGAGGAAATGCTTGGGGATGGTTTTGCAAACACCCACTCATGTTTTACCCATGCAAAGCGCCGTGGCTCTCTGAAGTTAATGACAGGCTGTGGGTATTAAACCAGGACTGAATCATAGCGTCCCTTCCAAACAAATGTGTCAGGGCCACCCACGTGATTCCCCTGACTCAGCCTCGGGAATTCGGATCCCTCTGGTTCTTTGGGATTAAAAGCCTGCCCCTGTGTTTTTTATCCTAATGATACCATTTCAATCCACTTGGCCAAACACTCACCTTCCCAAATCAGGACATATTTGGGGATTTAAATGGCACCCGGCTTCTCTCACCTCAGGGGCTGAGCTTCCAGCATGCCATGAATTTCTGCTTCACCCCAGCACCAACTGGGGCTGTAACTCTTTGTCCTCTCGATCCAAAGTTGTCCTGAGTGACCTTAAATAAATCCTGGGTTTTTTTCCTGGTTTTCCCTGTGTTCAGCAAGGAATGATTGTCTTTGGTGGCTTCTCCCCTTGCCCCGAGTTTCCCACACTCCTCCACACTCCAACATTTTTCTGGTGACCAAAACCACCAAGAAAGGAACTGGGGATGGAGTGATTTATCCCATGCCAGGATCCCTCTGACCATCCCACTTTTCCCAAAAGGGACTTTCCCACTTCCGATTTCTTCCCAGGCACGAATTCTGCGGCAGAGGAGGAGTTTTGTGCTAAACCAGGGCTCCACCGGCCACATCAACTCCTGGTGCTGTTTCATATCCCAGAATCCCAGGATTGTTGGGCTTGGAAGTGCTCTCCCAGGGCAGGTGACACAGGGACACATCCACGTGGATTTGGGATGACTCCAGACAGGGACAATCCGAATTCTGCTCTCCCTGGGCAGCAGCTCTATGGAAGGAAGTTCTCCCTCACACTGAGGTGGAACTCCTTGAGGTTTGGAACTTGGGATGAGTCGGATCCTGGACTCGGACACAAATGAGGAGCCAGAGCCCCACGGGCTCAGCCGGGAGTGGCTCTGGGAGCCGACTCGGCCACTCCAGTCTGGCCATTCCCATAAACATGTCCCAACAAGTTTGGAAGCAGCCGGGAACACTCACGGCTAATGCTGGGTTAGACTCTGCTGCATTCTTGGAGGCCAGGAAAACAAATCCTGGGATTAAGGAGCTGCAAGGACGAGCCTTGCAAAGCTCAGGAGCTCCTGCAAAGCTGAGCTCAGCCTAGGTTTTCACCTTGACAGAGCTGCACGAATGAATTTGAGCCTCAAAACTCTGAAATTAGAAGAATCCGGGACCAAACAACGGCAGTCACGTGCTGGTGCGAAAAGGGTAATCAACACAAACAGTGAGCAAAGCAAAGCAATTACTGTAATTACCCCTCAAATTTGGTTTGGGGAGTAATGGGGCCTAATGCTCAAATATGACGTTATTTTCTTGCATCAGCCTGGTGGTCCAGCCGGGGATATAAAAACCATTCCTGACTCAGGGAGCTTCCAGCGGGTCCTGTTGGCTTCTCCTCGGTGAACTGAGTAAGTTGGATTCTGATATAACTTCTTCCTAAAATAATAAAATGAGTCTAATTTTAAAAATGTTTACGTTTAACGCAGTGCAGAATTTTGGATTCGTGTTCTGCAGTTCTGGAAAACAATTCCATTTATTTTCATGGAATATTCAAAATAATTTTGATTATTCATCCAGAAGCACTGTGGGATCAAAGTTTAAAAATCTATTTGCAATCTAGATAATATTAAAACCATTTAATTGCTTTTCTTTATGGAAATTAAATGGATACAACCTTTAGGTAACCTTAAAATACCTCAGCCAGCAGCTTCCACCTGGTGGGGCGGTTCTGACCTTGTGGCTTCCAATTTTTATCTGATTTTGGGCAGAGGTGGTGTGGAAATTTAAACACGAGTTTTAGCAATATTGAGATGAGCAGAGCTGCAGTCGCCTGTGGATGAGGACGCAAGATTGCTGTGGATGTGGCCGTACAAAATTCCTGGTTTTCCTATCCAGGAGATATGGGAATGATCCGAAAAAAGTCAACTTAGGAAGATGCTTTAGGTGGTTTTGTTCTTTTTATGCAAAGATTTGGTTTTATGCAAAGTGAGAATATTTGAATCTGCTTGGGATGTGTTGTGCTCTGTGTTTAGGTCTGGTTTTAAGTTATTCCTTTCCTCTCTGATCAGGGTCAAGTCAAGGACAGGGAATTCAGAGTTGTAGCAGATTTAAAGGGTAGGAAGCTCAGGAGAGCACCTGGATTAAGGTTTAAATTTGGGTGAATTATTCACATTTGGGCATCGTGTTTAGAACAAGGAAAGAAAACAAAAATGGCTTGAGTCAAACTGAACTCCACCCAGGCTTCTCCAATATGCAGCTTAAAAAAGAAGTAATCACCTGGGCTGAGCCCAAAATATTCAATTTAATCTGCAACAACAGATTAAGCGGCTCCTTCACTCAATGCTTTGAGGTGGAATCTGGGTAAGGTTGAAAGGACAACTTGAAATGGACTTTTGTACTGTTTTCCAAATCCCCACCCTTAAATTTATTTCAAAAACAGAAAGAAAAATTCAGCCCTGGTTTGGGAACAGTTTTAATCCCTCTGAAATTTAAATTTGGGACAGCTGCTCTCAGGCTATTGTTGTGCTTCAGTTTTTCATAGTGATCTTGCAAAAGGTTTTTATTGAATTTTCCAAGTGAGTTTTGTGCTCAATATCTGTGGCAAAGGGACCTGTTATGAACTGACTGCACTAAATCCATAATTGTTGGTATCCTTATGGATCAGTTCCATCATAGGGATGATATTCCTTGGATTTTTATCTTCTTAGCCCAGACTTTGTCCAAATTGGGTCCAGTAAAACCTCTCATGTTGTCCATTCCTACAGTGGTTTATGTGTTACCCTCATTTTACTGAGCTCCACCTCTGGAGCCCAAATTGCAGAGGAGAAACCAGATATTAATTAAACAACAGCGCCAAAGGGGTCATTTGGTGTCCCAAAAGAGGTGTTTTGGTGTCCCAAAAGAGGTGTTTTGATGTGCTCCAAGAGGTGGCTTGGTGTTCCCAAAAGAGGTGTTCTGGTGTCCCCAAAAGAGGTGTTTTGGTGTCCCCAGGGAGGTGCTTGGGATCCCAGGGCTCTGGAAGGTCACCAAGAAGAGCCAAGCCAAGCAGAGCAGAGCAGTTATCAACCCACCACCTTGTGCCTGTCCAGGGGTTGATCCCATCCCTCCAGCTCCTTGGGATTGACATTTATCTCCTCCTTTCAGGTCCAGCCCAGCCGCAAGATGTCCTGCGAAAAAACCGTGTGCGCCGAGCCGTGCCCTGACCCACGCGCCACCGCCTGCAATGAGCCCTGTGTGGTGGCCTGTCCCGACTCGCGGGTCATCATCTTCCCGCCACCCGTGGTTGTCACCTTCCCAGGGCCCATCCTCACCACCTACCCGCAGGAGACCGTGGTGGGCTCCACTGAGTCTGCTGAGCTGGCCGGGGCGCTGGAGGCGGGCGTGCCCATCGGGACGGGCCAGAAGGGCCTGGAGTGCCTGGAGTCCTGCTGCGTGCCGCAGTTCGTGGCCAAGTGTGACCCCCCGTGTGTCACCCAGTGCGCCCCGCCCTGTGTCACCCCGTGCGCTGCTCCGTGCGCCACCAAATGTGCCCCGCCCTGTCCCCCACCCTGTCCCCCGCCCTGTCCCCCGCCTTGTCCCCCACCCTGTGCCCCGCCCTGTCCTCCGCCCTGTCCCCCGCCCTGTCCTCCACCCTGTCCCCCACCTTGTGCCACCAAGTGCGCCACCAAGTGCGCCCCGCCGTGCCCCGCGCCCTGCGCCGCGCCCTGCACCACCCCCTGTGCCACCAAGTGCGTGACCAAGTGCGTCCCCACCTGCACCACGCCCTGCGCCACGCCCTGCGCCACGCCCTGTGCCACCAAGTGCGTCCCCGAGCGCTCCTACACCTTCTCCACCCGCTGGAAGCACCCGTGCCAGAGGGGCCTCTGCAAGAAGATCTGAGCGGTTTTTGAGGGAAAGAACCACGGAAAGGAATGAGGGAAAAAGTGAAGGAATACGGAATGTGACCCGAAGGCTGCCGGAGAGGGAAGCACCGCTGGAAACCAGGACCCTGCGTTTTAAGTCTAGGATAGAGCTTTAGTTTAGTTCAGGCTTTTCTTTCTTCTTGGGGTTTTGCTTCTTCTGTCTGTGCTTTGGACTTTCTCTGCCCAGTTTGACACCAAGCGTGGATCGCAACTGAGGGATTTGGGGAATGGTAGGGATTGGAAGGTCTCAGCAAGTGTGAGGGGAGGGGGTGTCAGGCTGGAGTGGGTGAGCTGGATTTTGGGTGATTTTGGGTAATTTTGGGCTTTTCTTGGAGTCGGCTCCTCTTTGTCTGCATTATTCTCTCTGCAAATGTTCAACTCCACTTTGCATTCCCATTAAAATGCTACTGCATCAAACCTGTTCCGAATTCCCTTTTTCCTCTGCTCCTTGGGCTCTCTTGGGGACACTCAGCCTTGGATAGAGGGACAGGCAGCCTCCAGGCTCTTCCTGGACTGCTCCAAACTTGACTAAAGGTAAAATTTAGGGTTAAATTTCTGGGATAAGAGATTTTACCCTAAAAAACCCTGGCTGTGCATTTTCCAGGATAAAACCTTCAGATTGAAGCAAAACAGGAATTCTTAGTGTCTTGTTCATACCCAGCTCTGTTTGGGATTTTCTTCCCTCTAAACAAAGGGAACTGAGCAAAGCCCAAGCTGCTTTCCACATTTCTGCATCCAGACTTTCCTGAACTGCTTTTCCAAGGACTCTTCTCCACCTCTCCGCGGTGACAGGGAGGGACCCGGAGCTCCAAATTCCAGGAGCCGGTGCCAGCAGTGGATCCCTCCAGGCCGTTTGGGATGCCAGGCGTGCCCTGCTCATCCCATTCCGAGCCATTCCAGCCGCTGTTTTTATCCTAAAGACCATGTTCTGTTCATTCTTCCGTAATGGCCACGTTGGAGCTGGAATTCCGGGTCATTCCCGCAATTACCCCCGCCCCAAAATATCCCAGGGCTTCCGCACAACAAAGGGAGCCAGAACGTTTCCCAAACACTCCCAGGCTGGATTACGCCTGGACCTGGAATGTTAATTTAATGTTAATCAACTCTTATTTGCTTTACGTGCCCTAAGACTGGAATTATCAATTAAAAAAAAAAAAAAAAAAAAAAAAAAAAAAAGTGGCCCCTGGTGAAAACTTCCCGGGGGTTCGGTTCCAAGGATGAGGGGCTGAATTGTGAGGAAAGGGAAATTCTGGTGGGAATTAGGGATATTAAAGGTGTTTGTGTTAATTTTGTGCTGTTGTGAATGCTGGTTCTGCTTCTCCTGCCCATTAAAAACCATTTTCTGCACCGCCCTGCCCTGGGGTTATTCCACCTCTCTTTGCCTCCTGGGATTCCTCATTTCTCTCCCAGATTTCCAGGAATCACCGATGGCGGTTTCCTCCCAGCCACAAATTCTGGATTAATTTTGGAAATTGGGAATTTGGGCCCTTCAGTGTCAGAAAAAGATAAATTTCCAGGGGATAATGAAATTTTAATTACATTAATCGCACTGACAAGTCCAGGCTGTGCCCGAGATCTCCTCCCAGAGGTTCCCCGCATTGCCGCGGGATGTTTTTATAAATCCACTGGGTTTCTCTTAATCATCTCCGCCAGAAAAAAAAAAAAAATTAAAAATAAAAACCATCAGTGGAACCTCCCGTGATTCCCCGTCTTGCGTGGGAGGTATGGGCCTGGAAAGAGCAAGGGAAATGATGATTATTGCTAATTAATGCTTAATAAAGCAGGATTTTCTGCAGGCTCAGCAGCTCCTGGGGGAAGACTGGAGCGGGTGCAGGGTCCTGAGTCAGGAGTGACCATGGGAGAAGCAAAGATCTCTGTCAAAAACATCTCCAAATTCCTGAATCATTGTTTGCCTTTCTTCATCCTCACCCCAAAACCTTCCTCCTCCTCCTCAGGGGCTGGGAATGATCCCTGGGTTTCTGCATGCCTCCTTCCCTGGAAATCACGTTTTCCTTGTGATGGCACTGGCTGGAGCTGCTGCCAAAACAATTTAATTTTCATTTTCATTTTATTCCTCCCCTCACCATCTCGGTGCTCTCTGATCTCGGGCGATGTCAAACCCTTGTTTTTCATACCCAACCCCTCGTTTTCCCGACACCCCGCGGGAATTGGGCAATTTTTGGTGCCGATTTCCTCACGGGGATTATTAAAAAGTCTGAGGTGAAATCCCAGCCCCGGCTGTTGATTCAGAGGGGAAGGAGATCCAGGGAGGAGCCCAAGGCCTCGCTCCTTTCATCTCCTGCGCCGGCTCTGAGCCAGGAATTCTTTGTTTGGAGAAACAAAAACAGGGATGGGGAGGGCGATCCGAGCGGGGATATTGAATTGAGGGATTTTGGTACAATTTTGGGGGGGAAATATCGATTTGAAAACTCGCAGCAAAATAAATCTTCAGCTCGGGAGTTGTGCCGAGGGTGGGAATCGCCCTCCCTGTCTGACATCCCGAAATCTCCGGGATTTAAAGGAGCGTCAGGTGGAGTTTGGGGAGAAACAATGGCCACGATTACCTTGATTGAGAGACAAAAGCAAAAAAGAAAAAGGCATTTGAGGGACAATGGGGACAAAGAGGACAGGAGTGGTTCCCTTCCCCCGGGGCGAAGTGAGGAGCTCTATAAAAGCTCCTGCAGAGAGATTTTAAATCATTTTTCTGCCATTCTCATCCCATCTCCTGCTGTGCCACCGCGTAAGTCAGGTCTGGGGGGTCGGGCAGGGTTTGAGCTCGGAAATTGTTCGATTTGCTTCTAAAAAATTCACAAGGAGCGGTGGGAAATGGCTCAAGATTTGGGAACAGAACAGTCGGAAATAAATGGGGTAAAACGCGTTAATTCTGAGATTAATAAATGAGTATAAGAAATATGAATATTAGAAAAATGAGCATTGAAGAGATTAGTATTGGAAATACGAATATGGAAAAGACAAATATTGAAAAGATGAATGAATGAATGAATGAATGAATGAATGAATGAATGAATGAATATTGGAAATATGAACACTGGAACTATGAACACTGAAAATATTAAAATTGGAAATGCGAATATTCGAATAAATAAATAGATAAATAAAGGTAATAATGAATAATTATTAAATAATAACAAATAACAAACAAATAATAATGAGTAATGAATAACGAATAAGTGAGGGTTCTCCTTTGCTCTGTCCCCTCACGCTGTCCCCTCTGTGTCACCTCCAGCCCCGCGATGTCCTCCCAGCAGCTCTGCCCCGTGTCCTGCTCAGAGCCCGTGGCCAGCGCCTGGAGCCAGCCCTGTGTCACCTCCTGCGGGGACTCCCGGGCTGTCATCCACCCCCCGCCCGTGGTCATCACCTTCCCGGGGCCCACCCTCAGCTCCTGTCCCCAGGAGAGCATCGTGGGGTCCCCATTCCCAGCGGGAATGGGAAATTCCTTCGGGTCCGGAGGTGTCCAGAGCTCCTGGGAGCCCGGAGCCTCTTCTGGTGGCTGGAATTACTCCTCCTCCTCCTGCTTTTCCCGAAATTCCTACCCCTGCTATTCCCAAAATTCCTACCCCTCCTACCCCCGAAATCCCTTCCCCTCCTACCCCCGCCCTCCCAAGCCCGGCAAAGGACCCCTGGATGACCAAAACCAGCAGAAAAAAAGAGTAAATCGGCAAATTGTGAGCGAGGGGAGGGCTCCGAGAGGATCCGGGGCTGCTTCTTCATCCCAGGAATGATCCCAGAAACCATCCCAGGAGTGATTCCAGCCCCGCAATTCCCTCTGGATCGGATCCCCGCTCGCAATTCCCATCCATTCTGCCTTGCTGTGAATTTGCCCGAATTCCTCTGTAATTCCCTCTGAATTCCCCTGGAATTCCGGGCGGCGCTGCTGTCACGGGATGAATCCCATTTCTCAGCCACAATAAAATCCTTTCTGCATCACGATTTGGAGTTTTCTGTTCGGGTGGGATGAGATCTTGGAGCAGTTCTACAATGGATACAATGGTAATTTTTCATGGAATTTTTTTCCAAGGACTGTGCAGCTCTGCCCCACCTTGTTCCCTGGGAAGGTGAAATGGGAATTTTCTGACAGGTGAATCCATAAAAACATTCCCTGGAAGACTCAAACCCTCCTCCCAAGATCTCCGAGATAATGGGATACTTTGGTCCCATGGGTATGCAGAGGTTTTATAAAAAAGAGAAGAAATCCTAGATATTTGAATGCAAACACAGAAGTTTATTGGGATAAAAGCGGGCAAACAATTCAGTTGAGGAGCGAAGAGGCAAATTCAAAGAAAAATGACATTAAAAACAAAAGAGGGGGAGGAAGAGGAGCTCCCAGAAATGCTAAGGAGATCCCAGGGGTGCTGAGGAGTTTGAATGGATGCTGAGCATTTCCCATGGATTCTGAGCAGTTCCCACATGTTCTGAACAATTCCCATGGATCCTGAACATTTCCCACGGGTTCTGAACATTTCCCAGGGGTTCTGAGCATTTCCCATGGATCCTGAGCAGCTCCCATGAACCCTGAACATATTTCCATGGATTCTGACCATCTCCCGGCCCCACAGATCCACGTCTCCCTGCTCAGCTCCTGCCCCAGCTCCTGCTGCCGCTCCCCCGGGTTTCCCCACCCCTTCCCCGGTTCAGCAGGGCCCGCAGCCCCCGGAGCGCTGGCTCCAGGCGTTCCTGGAGGACAAGACACCTCCATAGACCAGAGAGCCCTGCAGGCCCGCGGGGCGCTCCATTCCCGCCGGGAATGCGGACCCCACGATGCTCTCCTGGGGACAGGAGCTGAGGATGGGCCCCGGGAAGGTGATGACCACGGGCGGGGGGTGGATGACAGCCCGGGAGTCCCCGCAGGAGGTGACACAGGGCTGGTTCCAGGTGTCGGCGCAGGGCTGGGGGCAGGACACGGCGCAGGGCGCGGAGCAGCGGGAGCTGAGCTGGCTGGAGAAGGACATCCTGGGAGGAGAGAGCTGGAACTGCTGCGGGAACGGGAGGGAGGGGAGGAGACAGGGTTGGAAATCAGCGCAGCAGAGCCCCTGCTCGTATTCTCTCTTTACCCTCTCCCTGTCCCTCTCCTCCCTCCTTCTCTCCTTCCATCCCTCCTTCCAAAAACTCTCTGAAATCTCAGAAGATTTTTCTCTTTTTCTCGTCTCCTGTCCCTCTCTCCTCCCCCCTCCATCCCTCCCTCCCAAGCACCTGCTCTGGAAAAACTCCGATTTTTCTCTCTTTGTCCCCTTCTCCCTGCCCCTCTCCCTCTCTCTCTCTCTCCCTGCCTCCTTTCATCCCTTCCAGGCATCTCCTCTCCAAAGCTCAGATTTTTCCTCTTTTTCCCTTATCCCTGCCCTTCTATCCTCCCTCTCTCCCAAGCACCTGCTCTGGAAAAATTCGCTCTTTCCCTTCTTCCTGCCCCTCTCCTCCTTCCCTCCCTCCTTCCCAAACAGTTCTTCTCCAAAAGCTAATATTTTTCTTTCTTTTTCCCTTTTCCCTCTCCCTTTCCCTCTTTTCCTCCCAGGCGGCTCCTCGGGGCTCTCCCAGTCTCCCCAAGGAGCGACTTCCACCCCAGCCACCCCAAAGCGTCCCCCAGACTCACTCAGATCCCGAAGAGGAGAAGCCCGAGGAGCTGAAATCTCAGGAATCCGGAGCTGGGATGGGAGGAATTGGGAGCCGGGAGCCTTTTATCCCATCCCGGGATTGCCCGCGGGGGTTGAGCCATCCCCGACATTTCCCAACCCTGGGGAGGCGATCCCTGCCCGGACTCCGACTGTTTTATCCGCCTCAAAACAATTATCAGTTTCTCCCAACACCCTCCAGTTTCTTCCTTGAGTATTTTGGAAGCAGTTTCGCTTCCTGCAGCATTTTGCTGATTTTGCCAAGTTGGTAAAAACGCTGAGGAATTAATAATTATTTTTTTTTTTGTGGAATTGTCCACAGGCAGGGACAGTTTCCATGGACCAGCCAGGCCTTGGACACTTCCAGGGGTGGGAAATCCATGGAATTCCCTGGGCCAGACCCTCACAGGGAACAATTCCTCCCCAAAATCTCACCATTCCCTGTGTCCTGTCCCTGCAGTTCCTGAGGAAAAATCCCTCTCCAGCTTCTCTGGAGCCCCTGCAGATCCTGGAGGGGCTCTGGGGTCTCCACAGGCTCAACATTCCCAGCCTGGATCCATCAGGGAGGGGCTCCAGTCCCATGAGCAACTTCATGGCTTGGAGACACCAGAACTGGGCACAGAATTCCTGGTGGGATCTCAGCACTGCAGAGCAGAGGGGGACAATCAAAGACCGGGAGCCAAAAGGAAGAATTTTAGGGTTCATTTGGGTTGATCCCACTGGGTTTCTCCTTTTGCCCTTTTAGGAGGATGGGGAGGTTGGGACAGGGATTTCCAGTTGTGGTTGGAGCAGGAGCAGTTCCTGGGGGTTGTGGCCCTACAATTTCTCCTTCCCTGGTTTTTCCTAGTCCTGGTTTTGGTTTGGGTGAATCCTCTTAGCTGTAAATTCCAAGGGCTGGGAAAACTCAGGGAAACCCCAGGAAAAGCTCCCTCAGGCTTTCTACCCTAACAGTTACCAATGGAAAAAATGGAATAAAATGGACATTTTGGGACAGAATTCTCAGGGCTACTCAAACCTCCACTGTTCAGTTTATAACTCCATAAAAGGGAGCAATTCTGGAGGGAGAAAACTCATTTCTGGAGGAAATTTGGAAAAAATGCTGGGTATGGAAAATGGAGACACAACAGGAAATGTAATCCATGAATGACTGGAGAGGGAGGAATCTGAGGAACAAATCTGCTGAAGTTGCAGCCAGACCTCTGCCTCAGCTGGAGCTGCACCTGGACATTCCCAGGTTTTCCAGGGGTGATGCACAGATCCCCTCCCTGACCTGGCTCACCCCAATCCATGAATCCTCCTCCCTCAGCAGTGCTGATCCCACAGATTCCCTAAAAAGTGGACATGGATTTCTCCTGGAAAACTCCCTGGTTACTCCCCCTGGACATTTCATGAAGCTGGGAGTGTTCCTTGACCAGGAGGTTGGGAAGGAGCTCTTCCCATTCCCGAATTCCGTAGGAAGGCGCCTGTGGATGAACATGTCTCAAGCCAGAGTCACTGTGGGTCAATAATGGGAGAAATTGCACAATTCCCTTTTCCTCGGAAAAAGCAGGGTGGAATCTCTGCTATGTCAGCACCTCGTGCTGATGGATCAAGCTCTGAGCAATCGTGAAGCAATACCAGAAGTAGGAAAAAGCAACAATGAAAATTAAAAAAAATAAATCATTACGGTGCCTGAGTAATGCCATGGATGTAACAACAACAGTAATAATTGCTGAGCAAAATAATCACTTTATCTGGGCCAGTGAGAGGTGGAGGGAATTTTTCTTGGATCATTCATCAGCCGTGGATGTTTCAGCTCCATCTGATTGCCCAAGAAAAGGTATAAAAACCCTCTTGTCTCTGGGTTGCTCCAGCAAACCCTCCCGACTCGCTCCGAGCTCCACAGGGGTAAGTCCGAACCTGGAATTGTTCCTGGAACTGTTGAGATCTGAACTGAGCTTTGCTTGGATCCAGAATTGTGAGGCCAGCAGGGCCAGGGCAGGGATTGGGGTTTACTGGTAATTTTGGGGTTTACTGGTAATTTTGCTATTTACTCTTATTTTGGTATTTAGTGTTAATTTTGGGAGTTACTGTTAATTTGGGATCTACTGTTAATTTTGGTGGGTATTTTTGTGTGAAATTGTCTCCATAGTTAAGAGTTGGGAGGCATAGGAGACAAGGACATGAGAACATGGAAAACCCCACATTTTGAGCCTCTTTGTGACCTTTTTGCTGTTCGTTCTTTCTCTTCCCAGCCCAACCTCCACTAAATCGGTCTCTGACCTTCCTGCTGCCTCAGCTTTGTGGTTCCAGACCCACCCCCAATCCCAGAAGATGTCTTTCTACAGACAGAGCTCCAGCTCCCGCTGCCTGGCCCCCTGTGGGATCTCCTGCCCCCAGCCCTGCGCCGACACCTGGAACCAGCCCTGTGTCACCTCCTGCGGGGACTCCCGGGCTGTCATCCACCCTCCGCCCGTGGTCATCACCTTCCCGGGGCCCATCCTCAGCTCCTGTCCCCAGGAGAGCATCGTGGGGTCCTCAGCACCCTCAAACTTCCTGGGATCCGGCAACTTCCTGGGATCTGGGGGTTCCTACGGCTCCTACAGTTACGGGAGGTCCTACTCTTCCTACGGATCCTCTGGGAGCTGCAGACCCTGTTAAACATCCCAGGAATGAGCAGGAAGGAGCCAAGAGCCGCCACGGAGCCTCCACAAATCCCCGCAGTTCCCAGAGCATCTTCATCCCCAAATCCCGGCACCTCCCGGAGCACCCTCAGCCCCACGCTTTTATGTAAATTCCCTTTTCTTTTCCTTTTTTTCCCCTGCGGCTCCTGCAAAAAACGACCTCAGAATGGTCCCATCCATGATCCCTGGCTGGCTGAACGTGGGATGAGGTCGTGTCACCTTCCCACGCCCAAAAACCCAGGAGTCACCCCTGTGGAATGCCCAGCCCTGGAGCAATTTTTTCCTTCATTTCCCCCAGGGTTTTCCATTCCCACCGTGATATTTCGCTTCCTCCTTTCTCATTAAACCATTGTGCATCAAAATCCAGAGTTTTTCTGTGGTTTTTATCCATAATTTTGGGGGGTTTCTGCCAGTCTGGGTGAGCGTGGCAGCTTCTGGTGCCTTTCCACACCTTCCGGCGGTGATACAAAGTCATTCCAAGAGGGATAAAGAGGTTTTGGAACTCTCCCAATCCCATTCGGATCTTTCCTCAGGGCAGGCGTGGCTGTTCCGTGTTCCCAAAGAAAGCCAAACACGAGTGACTCGGATTATTTGTGTCTCAATGCATGCCCCAGGCTCCGATTTAATTACATCCCCAATTTTACAGTAATTTTACAGTTTTTTCATTGTTTAAAAACAGCCTGGGGGGGGGAAACTTTCCTTGGAAAACTTCCCCTGGAAATCCCCACAGGAATTTTTACCTGAAAGGCAAATTTTTGGTGGAATTCTGTGAACTTTCCCATAAATAAATGAAAATAAATTAAAGATTTGTTAAAGTGTACCCTGCAGAGCAACCCACTCTCCCCTGGGAGGGTGGGGAAATTCTCTTTTCCAGGGAATTTCTGGCTGCCTCATCCCTGGAATTGTCCAATAACAAGTTGGAGCAGCCTGGGATGGGGGAAGGAGTCCCTGCCCATAAATCAAAGATCTTCAAGGTCCCTTCCAACCCAAACCATTTTCTGGTTCTATGATACCCCAAAGATCAATTCTTTAACTTTTAATTACTTAATTCTCTCTGGGCTTGGAAGGAAAAGAAACACAGGCAAAAGATACAAAAATGTCTCAAGGTTTAGGGGGTTTTCTCCTCCTTTTTCCATCTCTATTTTGAAACAGCCTCTGGTCCTGTGACCCCTGATTATGGAGCCAATTTGATACAAAAATCATCATTTTCTGGCCACTGCAACACTGGGATGTGTCTGTGACATTTCCTGAAGTTCTCGGGCACAATTTGAAGAAGTTCAGAAAAATTCCGATGGCAGCAACTGAGGCCCCTGAACCACCTGCCACCCAAACAAAGAATTCTTGGGAGCGGGGAGAAAACTCCGAGGATGAGAAAAACTCTGCTCTGAACCCCAGAGGTCACTACACCCTTGTCTTACCCCGTGCTCAGTCCTAGGACAAGGGAAGGGCTGTTAATTGAGATGCAATCAGCAGCTGACTCATTAGAGGCGTTGCAAACGCGGAATCCCAGCTCGGGGCAGATCCCGATGCCAATTAAACTTCTCGTGTTTGATTTCCAGACTTTATGTAATGGTTTAAATGTTTATTTAATGGATTTTTAGGTGCTCCAGGCTGGCAAAGTCTTTATTTAATGTGTTTTTAGGTGCTCCAGGCTGGCAATTTCCCTGCAGGCACAAAGACCCAGGGATGTGCCCTGCTGGATTTCAGCATCCTGCCAGTGCCAGATTCCTGTGGGATTGGCAAAGGGAGGATTTGCCATTTTTATCATTTTGCAGTTGGAGGAGCTGCACTTCCATTTTTTCAGGTGTTTTAAATGAGATTCTCCCTCAGGCACACTGAAGAAAATCTTCATTTTTAGCTCATTCCCTCCTTTTTTTTTTTTAATTGGAAACTCAAATAATTTAATAAGAGTGTCTGGAATCTTTGATTTTTGCAGTGTTCAGGGGGCTTTGAGCAACCTGATCTAGTGAGAGAAAACCAGAAGGGTTGGACTGGATGACTTTTGGAGTTCCTTCCCAATCCAAACCATTCCCTGATTCCATAATTCCTTGTTAAATAAAAAAAAAACCCAGAATCATTCTACCTGATAAATTCCTCATGTCCTGTCAGTTTTGCCCATGACCTTTTCCAACCTGAATGACGCTGCAATTCTGTTATTTTAATTATTTTTTTTTAACCTTCAAAGGATGGAAAGCTGCTCCTGGTGAGTTTTACTGCAGAAACATTTGGAAAACCAAGTAAACTCAGGCTGTTCTCTTCCTCAGGGAGCAGCTCGGACCTGCCTGTGGGCAGACCAGGAGGCAAAGGGAAAAAAGGGGGGAAAAGGGGGGAAAAGGGGGAAAATGGGGGAAAATGGAAACCAGGAGACTTCTGTGTGATGCAATGAATTTTTAATGAGCAAGAAATGCCCCTTTGCAAAGACAGAGATCACAGAATGCGGAAAATCCATTCCTGGACAATTCTGGGGAAAGTCTATTCCCAGACAATTTCGGGAAAAGTCCAACCAAAGTCCTGCTCCGAGATGTCCTCAGCTGGCTTCTCCTGGCTGTTGTCTGAGGATATTGGTCATTGTGGGTGAAATCCATAGGGAATGGGCTGTCCCATATCAGTCCAATAAATAGGGAATGCCGGAACAGGCAGCGAGAGCAAACAACGAGGAGATGCCGAACAAGAAATAGGAGAAAGATCAGGAATGCCAAGGGGGCTGTGAAAACACCAACCCCTCATGCTCGTGGCCATGGATTTGGGCATTCCCAGGATTTCCTGGAGGGTCTGGTGCTCTCAGCAGGGCCCGCAGGAGCCGCGGAAGAGGCGGCTGAAGCGGCGCGACGCTGAGGGGCCGCAGGAGCCATTGGCCAGAGCTGAGATCCCGTATCCAGAGCGGGCGCCGTATCCCGGGAAAGCCCCGGAGCCGTAGAGACTCCCAAAACCCAGGGAGCCACCAAAGGCTGGGGCTCCAGCAGATCCCACCACGGCCTGCTGTGGGAAGGAGCTGAGGATGGGGCCGGGGAAGGTGACCACCACCGGGGGCGGCTGGATGAGGGCGGTGGAGTCCGGACACTGCCGGACACACGGCTCGTTGCAGCTGTTGGCCACGGGCTGAGGGCAGGAGATGCCACTGGTGGTGGGGCAGAGGTCGTAGCAGGACATTTCCCAGCAGGGGTGGAGGTTCCTGGAATGGAGAGAAGGAGCTGCTGAATACCAAGGATCTACGGAAGGGGCAGGTGGAGGTTTGGGGGAGCTGGAAAATGGGGGAAGATTTCCCCAGGGGAAAAACTGGGGTGAGATAGGAGCAGGTTTGGGGTTGGGAGAGGTGGGATGGGATGGGATGGAGTTGGGCTGGGATGGGATGGGATGGGATGGGATGGAGATGGAGATGGAGATGGAGATGGAGATGGAGATGGAGATGGAGATGGAGATGGAGATGAAGATGAAGATGGAGATGGAAGGGGAGTGGGATGGAGATGGGGTGGGATGGAGATGGGATAGGATGGAAAGAGCACAATTCCTTCATCAGATAAAAATATGGATCTAAACCATTTTTCCACCTGGATATCTGGGCCTAAAAGCCTTTGGTTTAATGTTTTTTCCCAGTAAAAATATTATTTTATTCACTGGGTCAGAGCATGAGTACTTTCCTTCATTTTTGCTGTGGTGAAAATAACTAAATAATGTAATATTTTTGTATTTTTATATATAAAAATGACTGGAATTAAAATAAACTCTTTCTTCAGCTGGATAGCTCAGGACACGGACAAATTTCCCTGATTCAGCCACGGACTGAAATGCAGGGAAATTCAGCATTTTAAAGCTTGTGTCATCCTGAATTTTCATTCTGCTGTCAGTCCAGGAATGGCCAAATATGAATAACAGGAAAAAAAATTCCTAAATTAAAAATGCGTCATGTGGATTTGGCTCTTAAACCCTTGCAGTAGAATACTTGTCAGGATACTGCAAAAATGAAAATTTAAAGAATAAAAAGAAGAACAAGGGAAAAATAAAGCCCTGAAAATTAATGTAATAGTTGCAAACAACAACTGGAATGAAAAATCAAGAAGCAAAGGCATTATGGAGCTGGGAGAGGAATGATTGGACTTACCTGATGGAGAGGAGAAAAGCAGGAGAATGATGGAAAAGCTCCGCAGAGCTGCTGCTTTTATACCAGCCCTGGGATGCCCCGGGGCTGAACACGCCGAACCCGAGGAGTCGCCACCTCAGACGAGCCCAAATCACTCCCCAAAGTGACGAAACTCTCCCGGCTTTGCAAAACCACCCTGAATCTCTGCCCCGCAAGGTCGGCACATTCCAGCTGCCGGCTCCCTTTCATCTCGGATCCTGATGGAGCAGCTCCATCCCTCCCAGCGGGAATTAAATCCCATTTGCTAAGCCCTTCCTTCATTAGCATCATTAATGATTTTAATCGGAGTCAGAACCTGCTGCCGTGCACAAGTTTGGGTTTAAGGGCTCCGGATTTCGGCTCTCGTCACTTCTGCTCCCAGATTTTGCAATGGAATGCTTGGAGAGGTGCAAGGAGCCTCCTGATGGGTTTTGCACACACAGCCACAAACCCCAGGTAGTTGTGGGAATTGTGGGTTTGCCCGCTGGGATTGGGAAATTCCCGATTTTCCTCAATGCAGAAAACACAATATTTTAGTACCTAAAACAGGGCTTAAATCAAAGTTTGTTGGGTTTTTTTTCTGGAGGGTTATCAGTGGTTTTTTTCACAGATGAACATCACTAGGTCCCACTTCAAACCCCCTCATTTGCTGTGGATGAGTTATTAAATAAACACATTCCTACCAAAGTTACACTGAAGTTGGGAGGTTCTTTCCCCCAAACTTTGGGATGTCCCCAGGGGATTACAGGAGTAACTTCTCCCAAAAGGTGTCCAAATATTTTTGGGTGTGTTTTTAAGCACTTCTCAAACCCTCCTTAATTGTTTATGCATGAAATGGGGTGTGATTATTGCAATATAAATATGTGGTTGTATTCTAACAGCCCAGCATTTTGAAACATAATTAAAATTAGACTTAAAATTATTATTAAAAATAAAACATTTTTTAAAAATTGCCCAAGTGAACTCTTCCTGTTCCCTTCACCAGCTCATGGCTTCTCACCTCAGTGGATTTTCTTATCTAATTTAAGTTTTCTTTTATTTGGGTGAGTTTCTTCTTCAGTGCTGATGTTTTAACTCACATTTTCTCTGTAGCCTGAACATCTGTGAGACAAAACACGGATCTGGATGGTGTAAAAAATATCTGCAATTTCCTCGGAAAAGTTCTGAATGGTTTTGTCCAAATCCAAATTCCAACAAGACATAAAAATTGCTGATTTCACAAGGAAGGCACCAAGGTTTTCATCAATTTTTTATCTACCATGGGCAAATAAGAAAGGAAAAAATCTTGCACCTTCAAGCAGATGAAAATGATGATTAACACCTGAGCCAGCATCATTATGCCAGCTAATGAGAGGTGAATAAATGAAGCAGCAGAATCTGAGCTGTCATTCTGAGTGCATTTCATGTTACCAGGCGTGAACCTCAGCCAATTAAAGTGCTGAGATGAAAGAAATCTTTGGGTTGTAATTTGCGTTTCGTGCAGCGTCAGAATTTGAATCAACTCATAAACAGAAACATTGAGCAAAACCCTTTCGTCACCCGTGAGGTGACCAGGCGTGATAAACGCGCTAATGGGAGCCTTGCCTTCTCCAGCAGCTCAGAGGACCTACCAAAAGCCCCTCCTCGAGACTGGCTGCAGTTTCACAGAATCCCAGAGTTATCGAAGTTGGAAAAGAGCTCCAAGATCACTGAGTCCAGCTGGGACCACCCTCACCTGGTCATCCAGACCAACGTTCAGGAATTCCTTGGACACTGCCAGGGATGGCCACTCCAACCCTCCCCAGACAGCCCCTTCCAAGGCCTTTGCAGGAGGAATGTTCCCAAATTTCTAACCCTGGCACAGCTTGAGGGTGTTCCCTCTTGTCCTCTCCCTGTTTTCTGGGATCAGATCCCAAATTCCTCCTGGATCCCCCTTTTCTCCAGGTTGAGCCCTCCTCAGTTCCCTCAGGATTCTCCATTCTCTTTTCTAGCTGCTCCAGCCCCATTCCCTTCCCTGGACATTCTCCAGCCCCTCAACGTCCCACTTGCCATGAGGGGCCCAGAACTGGACACTGGACAGATTTTCCTATTTCCATGAGATTTCCAAGCTTTTCCCCTTGTCCCAGAGAAGGTTCTGCTGGGTGATGGCCACGCTTGCATCACATTGATGACCGTCACATTTCCCGATGACCAGCTCAAGGATTGCCCTGACCCGAGGGTGGTGGCTCAGCCACCATCCAGTGTCATCACGCAGATCCTTTGTCCCTTCCCTCAGGAAGCACCGCGGGATCTCCGTTAGAACCTGGCTGAAACCCTGCTTAAGGGCTCCTTTTGTAACCTGAGCTTTTCTCACCCTTCTCTTCACCACCACAGGTTTCTGACTGATTTTTCAGGTCCTGTCAGGAGGTAGGCAGATTTTCTGACAGGTTTATCAGGTCCTGGCAGGAGGTAGAGATTTTTTGATTGATTTTTCAGGTCCTGACAGGAGGTAGACAGATTTTCTGACTGGTTTTCAGGTCCTCACAGGACATAGAACATCCTCTCTGCCTGTCATTTGGATACCACTGGGGAAGCTCTGAGTTCTGCTGGGAGTCATTAAATTTTGCAGCATCTTTTGCCTTTTTTAATTCATGTTTTCTCTTCAGTTTTCTGGTCAGAAGGTCTCTAAATGTGGTGATTTTCAACAAATCTTTTTGCTGCAGGAAAATGTGTACCCTGAGATCTTTTAGCAGCTGAATCAGATAAGGAAAACTCCTAGTGAGATAAGGATCTGCCTGAGTCAGGAGGTGGCTTTGTGCTTTGCTGATGACATAAGAAGATAATGACATTTATGGTGCAGTGCTTTTGTTGGGTTTTAGGCTACTTATAAAATATGGACACAAATTCTATTTCTATTTAATATATAAATAAATTAAACCCATGGTCTTGACAGTCTTCAATGCTCTTCCAACCCAATTCTGTGATTCCATGACCACTCATGAGGTCCTTGTTGTGGATTTAAAGAAGTTGTCTCTGCTCAACATGTGGAGGAAATTTCTGCTCATCTTTGGCCACCATGCTATGGCCATGTTGTAATTCCGTAAATGTAAATTTACTGGAATTGTAAATTCATGTGTAAAACAGCCCCATGGAAGGCTCTCCATGGAGACTTTCCCCTCTGGGCAGGATTTGCTCAATGTTTTTGCAGCCTCATGCAGAGCAGGGAGCTTTACCCAGCGAGGTTGGCAAACTCAGGGTGGGTGAGGACACAAAAGCCCAACACAAGGATTTTCAGTGATGCAACAGTTTTAATGAGAATGAAAAGAACACAAACAACATGGCAACATCAGGATTGTAAATGCAGGCAGAGCTTGAAAGACACTTCAGTCTGTCACTGCATGCAGCCACAGGTGTGATAAAGAAGATAACAAGGAATTGAACTCATGGAGGTATCAGGAAAGAATTTAAAAGGAAGAAACATCTGCATTTTGCTTTGCCGTTCTACACCATCCAGAGGGTTTTCTGTAGGGTTTAGCAGGAGCCCCAGAAGCCGCGGCCGTAGCGGCCGTACCAGGAGTAGGGGCTGCAATAGCCAGAGCCAAAGGCTCTGCCAGAGCCATACAGGCCCCGGTACCCACCACAGGAGCCCAGACCCCCATAGCCCCACAGGCCCCCATAGCCCAGGGATCCATAACCCCCATATCCATAGAGACCCCCGTAGCCCAGGGATCCGTAGCCCCCATAGCCCAGGGACCCGTAGCCTCCATAGCCCAGGGAGGCCCCAGAGGCTGCAAGGACGGGTGCTCCAGCAGATCCCACCACGGAATCCTGGGGGAAGGAGCTGAGGATGGGGCCGGGGAAGGTGACCACCACGGCGGGAGGCTGGATCACGGTGGTGGAGTCAGGGCACTGGCGGACGCACGGCTCGTTCCCACTGTCAGCCAGGGGCTGGGGACGGAGGGCACCGCAGGCAGCGGAGGGGTACAGGTCATAGCAGGACATCTTGTAGGGATTGGAGGTCAGCGGACACTGAGGAGTGAGAAAAAGGCAGAAATTCAATGGTTAAAAGATTTGACAGTTGGATGTGTGGATGAAAATAATTGTTATGTGTCAAGTCTTGGTTGTCCTTCCTTCTCATCAGTGTTTTTGTAAATCACTCGCTCTCTGAGCTGTTGTCTCTCCTTGGGTCTCATTCCTAATTTCTTGTACTTCATTCCCACCACAGAAAACCCATAGCAAACTCTTATTGGCTGAACAAACCTTCTGCAAGGTTTTGGAAGCTGCTTTGCTAATTTCTCTAATTTCTACTAAGAAGAAAGAATAGTTTTGCCATTTTGAACTTATGAATGTCCAACACCAACTAAAAATAAAACCATCACAAAATAACCCAAATATTAAGAATCTCAGAATCCTTATGGATGATCCCAACCTCGACTAAGACCAGCAGAAAAGAGACTGGAATTTTCTAAGGGAAAATTCTAAGGGAAGAGATCCCTTAGAATGGTGCTTACCTTTCTCGTGGAGGTGAATGAGGCAAGGAAGGCGAAGTGAAGAGCCCCAGGTTGGGAGAGCTTTTATACCATTCCCAAGATCCTGGGGAACATCTAAGGTGCAATTTGGAGATGTGCATAATTGGGGCAAACCCCAAATGAATGTGACACGTAGGTCCTCAAAGTTCTGCTGACTCTTTGTTTATTTGCTGGTCCGAAGTCTCGTGAAATGTGAGAGGTGCGTTTCATCACAAAGCCCTCTTTCATCTGGAATGGAGACAAGTCATCCTCATTCTTGTTATCATTCCATTCACAGCCCTGGCGTTACAGCAGGAATTATCCCAACGCTCTTCCAGAACTTCTCCATCATTAATAGCAAAACCCGTCTGCTCGCATGGGGTCATCTGATGTGCAGAGCTTTTTTCCATTAAAAAACAAAATACCTGGAGAAAAAATTATTTAGAGCAACTTTGTGTGGTCATTTCTATCATTATTACTCTGCTTAATGTAAGAACAATACGGAACCCAAAGGAAGGCATGGAAATCATCCTGTGGTCCTTAAAGGGTTTTTGTTACAAAATCTTGGAATTATTTGGGTTGGAAAAACCCTCCAAACCATCAAGTCCAAGCTGTTACTGACCCTCATCCAAGGCCATTCCCTGTTCTCCTGTCCCTTGTTCCCCAGGACCAGAGTCTGTGGTTGACCCATCCCTGGAATTGTTTTTGAATAAAATACAGTTCATGAATTTCCAGGTTTTATTCTGAATTTTTTATTTCAAATTATTTTTTCATTGGGAAAAGACCTGAAGCGTCACGAGCCCTGAGTATTTGGCCTTGAACTGATGATACCAAGGGTTACCAAGATACCATAAATATCTTGACTGAGGTGTTTGAATGTGAAGTCATTCCATAATTGTGAGGAACCTAAATCCAGCTCCATGCCTTTAATCTAATGGATCATCTACAGGATTTGCATGGACTTGCTCCTGGAAGCTTGAAAAGATTATTGTCCAAAAGCCCCTGTCCCCCAAAGGCTGAGAACCCCACCTCACCATTTAGGGATCACCTATGGCGTGGAGTCTGCAACATTAAAATGGCCCACCTGTAAACGAGGCAAGAAGGAGCCTTTGTGTCACACATTCCAAATTCCTCATTGTTCCCTCACCCCAGAAACTTCCAGCTCAGCCTTTTTTGGGATTTATGACTTGTGTATCACAGGAGCTCATGAATTCCTAAGAACCCAAGGCAATTACTCAAAGTACTTGCGTCACATTTTGACTTTTGCACCAGAGTATCCATTTTTTCCTAAAAAATCCCACATTTCTTCAGGTCCATTCAATGCTCTCAGTGCCACCTTTGTCCAGAAAACATCAGACCCTCGACACCTGGGAAACATCTCTTCAGGACCTCCAATCCCTTTGTGGCTTTTGTTAACTTTGTGAATTCATTCCTTGTTTATCTCCCAAACCCAAACAAGCCTCAGGAAAACAAAGGGTCCTCTCTGTCTCCTCCATGGAACTCTGTGGAAGTGGCCAAAATTTAGGATTTCACTGTTTTTCCTGCTCAGGATTAAATTCCAGTGGAATTTGTGATTCTGATGAACCCATGAGCTACTCTCCAGGTATTCAGTTAATACCAAGAGGAGCTGGCTTGGCGATTCCTGATGTAATTCCAAGGAAGTGACAGGAATAATGCCGCGTGTTAATCTCCCCCCGTTCGTCACAAGATGAAAGAATTCTCTATAATCTCAGGTGATGTTTAGATCATTATTACAAACAAATTTGAAAGGCCTCATAAACGCCAATAATGAACCCAACAATTTCATCATCCTGATGGTTGCATGAGTTTGAAATTGGGGCGGGCAAGAGATGCTGATCTGGTGCCTCCAGCTGATATAAAAGCTCCTCTGTCTCCTCGCTCCTCCAAACGCTTCCCTTGACTTCTTGGAGACTTGGGTAAGTCTGAATCTGCTCCGTTGCTCTCGGTGTATTTTTTATTGTTGGTTTCAACTCCAGTTGATGTCCAACATCCTTTCTGTTGGGTGAATCTGCATGGACTTGGGAAAGATCAAGGACTTTTCTGTCTCTGGGGTGGCAGATACAACTTTTTGGTGTGTGGAGCCCTGTGGAGTTCTTGGTGTCAGGAACTCCAGACCTTGGAGCAACTGGACAGTGCTCTGAGTCAACTGAGGTGACTGGATCCCCTCCCTTATGGAGACAGGCTTGGAGAGCTGGGAATGTTCAGCCTGGAGGAACGGAGGTTGTGTGGAGACGTCAGGATATGCAGGGGTTCCGGGGGAAGCTGGAGAGGGACTTCCCACAGGGATAGGATATAGGGTATGGGCTCAGACTGAAAGAGGGGAAATTTAGGTTGGATATTGGGAAGAAATATTTCCCTGTGAAGGTGGGGAGGCCCTGGCACTGGGTATTCCATGGATTCTCCATCCCTGGAAGTGTCCAAAGTCAGTTGGGATGGGGCTTGGAGCAACCTGGGTTAGCTGGAGGTGTCCCTTCCCATGGAGGGGGTGAGACTGGATGATCTTAAGGATTTTTTCCAAACCAGGCAATTCCAAGGTTCTCTGGTTTAGCTCTAAATAACCCTGCAAAGAGCAGGGAGTTGGACTTGAGCCTTTTGAGTCACTTCCAGCTTGAGGAAGCCTGTGAT
Organism: Passer domesticus; assembly: GCF_036417665.1. Lineage (NCBI taxonomy): Eukaryota > Metazoa > Chordata > Aves > Passeriformes > Passeridae > Passer > Passer domesticus. The sequence continues at coordinate 372,486 of NC_087505.1, forward strand.
TCTCTGATCCTCATTCTGTACATTTAACCCATCTCAACCTTTGCATAAAATGTTCAAGGTTTGACAAGGGTGTCACCCCTGCAGCCGTTCACACATGATAAAGCCATTTGTGTCCTGCTACCACAAATCTTCAGGCTCTCCTTCACCTTCTTGCTTTCAAGTTCCTCCTCAGAACTCTGTCAAGGATTTACAGAACATCCTTGAGATTTGTTGTTTATTGTCTTGTCAAATGCCTCTCTGGGAAAGCTAGGTGCTCACAATCCTATAATCTGTTGTTCCCTTGGCTCTCAGCAAAATTGGGATGAGTGGGAAGATGAAGCTACTGTAATTAAGTTCTCTATAAGCTCCATCTCATGCAAACCTGCTGAACCCAAATCTAAGTTTTCCTAATGACTCATCCAATGACCTTGGACAAAGTCGCTTTGCTCTTGCTGCTTTTGCTCCCGGTTTTCAGTTTAATGTGGAGAAATCAGTCACAGTTCTTTGCAGGATGTTATGCGGGACAAGGATTTTAGAACACTTCCCACTTGCTCTCGTGTGCAGGCACCCTTTATAGAATTTTTGAAAAAAACACTTTTTGAGAAAAAGAGAGCACTGAGATTGCAAAGTGCTCGGAACACTCTACTTGAAATTTTAATTTAAATTTCTGAATTTTGAACTCCTTGCCTTCTTTTTTAGCCTGTGTTGACCTCCAATCCCTACAAGATGTCCTGCTACGACCTGTACCCCTCCGCTGCCTGCGGCGTCCTCCGTCCCCAGCCCCTGGCTGACAGCGGGAATGAGCCATGCGTCCGCCAGTGCCCTGACTCCACCACCGTGATCCAGCCTCCCGCCGTGGTGGTCACCTTCCCCGGCCCCATCCTCAGCTCCTTCCCCCAGGATTCCGTGGTGGGATCTGCTGGAGCACCCGTCCTTGCAGCCTCCGGGGCCTCCCTGGGCTATGGGGGCTACGGGTCCCTGGGCTATGGGGGCTATGGATCCCTGGGCTACGGGGGTCTCTATGGATATGGGGGTTATGGATCCCTGGGCTATGGGGGCCTGTGGGGCTATGGGGGTCTGGGCTCCTGTGGTGGGTACCGGGGCCTGTATGGCTCTGGCAGAGCCTTTGGCTCTGGCTATTGCAGCCCCTACTCCTGGTACGGCCGCTATGGCCGCGGCTTCTGGGGCTCCTGCTAAACCCTATGGAAACATCCCAGGGTAAGGAATCACCGACAACGGAGAGATGCAATCCTGGCCCCAGAGGAAGTGCTGTGACCACAGCCACCCCACCCAGTGGAGATGGAAGCACACAACTCCTTGATTTGTTCACCTTCTACTTGTCTTCTGGGCTTTTTTTTCTGTCTCTGTGTGTGTAATATGTAATTTATCTTCTTCTAAAATGTAACTTCACTGTCCAACTGGAGAAGAGCAACCATGGAAGGAGTTGCCTCTTATCTGATATTCTTCATACTCTGTAATGTTTTTCTGTGAATGCTTTTTTCTCATTAAAGTGATTCTGTTCTGCAAAAAACAAATGAAGTTTTAGTTTCAGTTTCTCTGGCTGTGGGTTGGCAACACTTCTCTCTGTACAGACTGGGGGAAAATATAAATCCTTACAATAGGCTAAGGTTCAGACTTCAAAACCTGGAATGTCTTAGCTGGGAGTGAAGTCAGCCACTGCTCCTTGATGCAGAATTTTGGAGTAGGAATCTTCCCACCCAGCTGTCCTGGGGCACAATAATAACATTACAGACTCATGGACTCATGGAATGGGTTGGATTGGAAAGACCCCAAAGATCTTCTCCTTCCATCCCCTACCATGGACAGAGACACATCCTGCTGGACCAGGTGGCTCCAGCCTGGCATTGGACACTTCCAGGGATGGGGCAACCAGAGATTCCCAGGATAACCTGTACCAGGCCCTATTCACCCTCACAGAGAAAGATTTCTTCCCAATATCCACCTTAAATTTGCCTTCTGTCAGTCTGAATCCATTCTCCCTTTTCCTGTCACTCCAGTTCCCTCTCCAGCTTCCTTGTAGATCCTGGAAGGTGGAATCTCACCAGAGCAAGAGGAAGGGTGGATATGCTCACAGGTTAAGGCATTTTCTGCCTTTTAATTTTCCCAAGTTCTCTCTGCTCCAGCTTTTCTTGTTGGTGTGAATGAATCTGTGAAGGAGCTGTTTTTTCTGTTAAAAGCTGTCCAACTTCACATTTCATTATTATTCAGAAAGATTTCAGATTTCAAAATTCCACTCTGTGGCCCAGAAAACTTTAAATAAAGATTTGACAGGAAATTGATTTAACTTTTTGCTGAGGTTGTTCCTGAAGACAGAGTTTAAATGTTTGACTGAGGAAATTGAGTCAGAACACAAAGATCAAAGAGATGAAAGTTTTACCTGGAAGAAATTAATATGGAAATGTAATCTTCCCTGTTTTTTTGGGCAGGACATTCGTCTCCATAGTTTAGGGACAGGCTGGATGAAGCTCTGAGACACGTGGGCCAGTAGGAGGTGTCCCTGCCTGTGGCAGGGTGTGGAATGAAATGAGCTTTAAGATCCCTCCCAACCCAAACATTCCATGATTAGAGGATATTTTAGGCTGTTACTGACACCTGCACAGGTGAGGCTTCTCCAAAGGCAAATAACAATGGTAAAAAGAGGAGAAAAGAACACCAGAACATGGCAACTTTGGTGCAATAAACTTTTAATGACAACAAGCAAAGCAATGAATTTGCAAAGTCTCCAAGAAGCACGAAACTCTTCTCCAGCCAGAGGCACATTCACATGTGAATGATTCGGGTTCTCTTCCACTCCCAGATGTTGATGTGAACAAGCAGGACCCATTTTGAGCCCCTTTGTTCCACATTTACCCCAGGCAACACAAAAATGGGGCAGGAGAAGCTTTAAGGCAGAAGCTGAAAGAGGAGAAATCCAAAAGGGGCTGAACAGCTACAAATCCATGGTTTTGGGATGAAGCAGCAGTGGTTCCACGCTCTTTGGCTGTGAAACCATCACATTTCATCTGTTGATGAGATCTCACATGGGATTTTTCCCTCGGGTTTAGCAGGGGCCACAGCTGCCACGGCGGTAGCGGCCATAGCGGGAGTAGGAGCTGCAGGAGCCAAAGGATCTCCCAGAGCCAAACAGACCCCGGTACCCCAGGGAGGAGCCCCCACAGTACCCCAGACCCCCAAAGCCCAGGGAGGAGCCCCCATAGCCCCACAGACCCCCATAGCCACCAAGGCCAAATCCCCCATAGCCCCCAGAGCCAAATCCCCCATAGCCCAGGGAGGCCCCGGAGGCTGCAAGGACGGGTGCTCCAGCAGATCCCACCACGGAATCCTGGGGGAAGGAGCTGAGGATGGGGCCGGGGAAGGTGACCACCACGGCGGGAGGCTGGATCACGGTGGTGGAGTCAGGGCACTGGCGGACACACGGCTCATTCCCGCTGCTGGCCAGGGGCTGGGGCCGGAGGGCACCGCAGGCAGAGCCACCGATGAGGCCGGAGCCACCAATGAGGCCAGAGCCACCGATGGAGCACAGGTCGTAGCAGGACATCTTGCAGGGGTGGAGGTTGATCTGTGGAAAGTGTTAATTTATATTAATTTTAAAGGAATAGCAAACTTTAGGCTGTGCTGGAGGAGTCCAAGAGTATCAGTTATAAATCTGGGAAGTAAATGTATTTCCTTTTCTTATTTTTCCCATGGCTGTGATCTCCAGGCTACTCTTAACTTCAATCCAACACAGTCTGTACTCTTCAGTTGTATCTTTGAATTACCAGATCAGATAAAATCATCAGCCAAGAGTATTACATTACTCTTACCTGATGATTTCTACTCAGATTTTATCTTTCCTGCTACAAACTCAGCAAAACTCTACCAAATGTAGCCACATATACAGGTTATTCTTTATCTCCTAAAATACAGACAAGGAACCCTTTGGAGTGCTAAAATAATACAAGTTTGGCGTTCAATACCACTCAGTGATTCCCTCTCTTAAAAGACCTAGAGATAAATGAGATATTAAACACCAAATATCCTACAGAGCAGTGGCAGCCTAACTGCAACCAGATTTCTTAACATGAAGTTCAGTTTAGAGAAGTTTGAGACAAAAGTGACTTACCTGGTTCACAAAGGCAGAACAGGTGAGAGAAGTGGATGGAAGGACCTGGTGCAGACACCTTTTATACAGCTCCCTGCTTGCCCACAGGGCACTGGCCACCTGATGCGCCAGTTCATAATTAGGTCCCAACCCCAAATTGCAGGACACATAATTCCCCAAAGTGCTGAAATTGTCTTTGCTTATTGCTGGTGCACTTCAAACCCACACATAGCGTGAGCTGCACATTCCACCCCAGACCTCTATTGTCTCCAGGCTTTATGTGGGGAATTGTTTTTTATGATCCCATTGCTTTCATTAGCGTTAGGGGAGGAAATAAAGCTGACTTGAATTATTTATGAGTCCTTCATAATTAGGATGACTGAAGGACACTCCTGGGTTTGCCCAGGTAAAGGTCCTTGGGTGAGATTAACAGGAGACACAGAGCCAATGGAGTTTCTTTTAGGAACTCAAATGAGGACTGGAGACAAATAACAAAGGGAAAAACATTGGTTCTGCATGCTCAGCATTTCTCTACCTACTCAAGGCAAGGCAAACACAACAAACAGGAACATCTTTAAATGGACTTTATACCATAAAATGCTATCATGGAATGGTTTGGGTTGAAAAAGACCTTAAAGATCATCCAGGGACACCTTCCATAGACCAGGGTGCTCCGCGCCTTGTCCATCCTGGCCTTGGACAGCTTCCAGGGATGGGGAATCTATGGAATATCCTGTGCCAGGGCCTCCCTACCCTCACATGGAACAATTCCTGCCCAATATCCCATCTAAACATCCTCTCTGTCAATTTTAATCCACTCCCTCTTTTCCTGCCAATTCAACCCTTAGAAGAAGTCTCTCCCCATGTTCCTTTTTAAACTCTCCACTTGTTTTTCTTTCAGTCCCTGGAAACAGTGAAATATTTCACCTGGAAATTGAGTGTTCTGAGTTGTTTCATCAATCTTTCCTTTCCTTTCTCATGTTTTCCCTCCTATTTTTACATGTTAGAGACACAACATTCTGTGTATTAAATAAAAAAAGAAAAAATATATTTTATTCTTAAGGACAAAGACAGGAAGGTCAACGTTATAAACCAAGAGCTGATTATGGGAAAAACCCAAGTGGCTTCAATTTACGCATTTTAATGAGATAATCTCTTGTAATTGTGGGGTGTTTACATGCAGGCAAAGATTTTACATAACTCTGACACAGTAGGAACAACTCAGTCACGGGTGTTCAGGAGGTACTTGAAAATCCCTTGGAATGTTCTTGTAAAACCTTGAATTTTTTTTTTTTCCCACGATGATGGCTCAGGAACTCCCCATATGTATCTCCAGATTTGAAAAAGCTCATAATTTATAAATAATACATGGTGTGAAGATAACCATGTGGGTGATTATGATAACAATGATAATGATAGAGTAGGACAATGGTGTAAACAGAGACAGAAACCTCAGCAAATCCAACATTTGCTCTTCCCAGCAGATTCCCACTTCGTAATTGCTCTGTGCTGAAAGATGCCAACAAGGATGGGATTAGGTGCAAGGTCCTCTCTAAACACAAGGGCGTTTTATTTCCACTACAGCTAAATTTGGGATTTCTTCTATATAGAATCATGGAATGGTTTAAAATTGGCAGGGACCTCAAAGACCCTCTTGTTCCAATGCCTGCCATGGACAGGGACATCTTTGACTGTCTCAGGTTGATCCAAACCGGCCTTGAACACTTCCAGAGATGGAACCATCTCAATAAAACATAAATTTGATTATTAATTCAAGGTACATTCTGATTATTTTGACCATTCCATTCTAACCTTTAAAATCATAAATATCTCTCCCTTCAGAACTAAACTCAGGTTTAAACTGTGACTTAAAGGTCAGAAAAAAACATAAGACTTTTCTGGATATTTGTGTCCCCAAACCATTCTAAGCGTTTTATAATTTCTGTAAATGTCTGAGCATCATTGTCTTATAAGACAGGACAAAAATATGTGTGTGCAAACAGCTCAGCACATGGTGTCACCCCAGAAAACTGACACTAATTCGTGAATCATGTTTTAGGATGAAAGATGCACCAATTCCACCCATCAGCGTTCCAGATCAAAGGACTTTGTGTGACGTAAAGCGACATTTGAAATCAAGAATAAACACAAAGAGCAACAATTTCATCACTTTGAGGAGCAATCAATACAAAAAAATGTTCTGTGTCAACTAATGAGCTCCTCCGAGCCCTCAGGCAAGTCTGAACTGTATAAAAGCTGTCTCCACTTGGGGTTCTCCCAAACATCTTCACTTCACTCATTCTTCTCAACGACTTGGTAAGTCTGGAGCTGCTCTTTGCTGCTTCTGGAATTGCTCTTTGCTACTTTTGGAATCTCTCTTTGCTGTACAATTCATCCGGGGTGCGTTCTTCCATTGGGAACTCGTAGGCAAAATTCTAGGTGGAGATATAAACCTTGCAAAAACCTTATGGAAGGCTGCTCTCTGCTTTCAAGGCTGGTGTTCTGTTCCAAACCAAACTGAAAGTTTCTTATCAGAAAATTCTGTTGGATGTTGGGTTGCCTTCACCAGTTGTATCCATAATGTGAAAGGTTCAATGTTTATTCTTATCCTCTGTTTAGTTAAATGGGTGACTGGAAATTATTTTGAAAGTTTAAATCTTCCTGGTTCACAGGGAAATGTTGAGTTTAGAGGCAAACCTCCTGTTAGATCCAGTTTGTTCTATTACAAATCAGCTGAAATGCTTTTAATTTGAGATAAATGGGCATGAACATCCCAAGAGACTGGCTTCGAGTAGGACACAGAGAAGAACTGAGAATTGTTTAAAAAGATCTGTATTAGATTTATTTAAGATTAAAAGGGATCCTGGAGGAATCTTAAGGAGCTGAAACACGAAGCACTGGGTTTTTCCAAGTTAATGAGAGCAAGTGATTTGGTGTGAGAGTTTTTCAAAAGACTTCATAGCCCAAAATCAAAATGCTGGGATGTTAAGCTCATTGTAGGGATCTCAAAGCCCTGATTCAATGTTTGGAAATTTGGGACAATTATCTTTGCAATTCCCTTATAATGGTCTCATCCAAGAAGCTACTGAGCAAATCTGAAAAGACAATGAGTTATAATCCCTGTTTAGACGGGGATCAGCACAAAGGAGATCAGTGGGAATGAGGAGCCAGAGTCATGAAATCCTGAATAACAACATGCTCAACTTCTGGAGCAGAGTCCCACTCCTTGTTGATCCCCTGACTCACCAAAGTGCCCCAGCAAATAATTTTTGTTCTTATAATTTAAGAACAAATAAATGTTCTTATTAAATTTTCATCTTTAAGAGATGTGGGGAAATTCCAGTGCTTCAAAGCTCTCCTGTCTCGGGAAAAGCAGCCAGCTCCAGAGCCATTTTCTGTTGGTAAATAACATCTTGTACTTGCTCCAATCAACTCTTGCAGATCAACCTCCATCCCTGCAAGATGTCCTGCTACGACCTGTGCTCCATCGGTGGCTCTGGCCTCATTGGTGGCTCCGGCCTCATCGGTGGCTCTGCCTGCGGTGCCCTCCGTCCCCAGCCCCTGGCCGGCAGCGGGAACGAGCCGTGTGTCCGCCAGTGCCCTGACTCCACCACCGTGATCCAGCCTCCCGCCGTGGTGGTCACCTTCCCCGGCCCCATCCTCAGCTCCTTCCCCCAGGATTCCGTGGTGGGATCTGCTGGAGCACCCGTCCTTGCAGCCTCCGGGGCCTCCCTGGGCTATGGGGGATTTGGCTCTGGGGGCTATGGGGGATTTGGCCTTGGTGGCTATGGGGGTCTGTGGGGCTATGGGGGCTCCTCCCTGGGCTTTGGGGGTCTGGGGTCCTGTGGGGGCTCTTCCCTGGGGTACCGGGGCCTGTTTGGCTCTGGCAGATCCTTTGGCTCCTGCAGCTCCTACTCCCGCTATGGCCGCTACCGCCGCGGCAGCTGCGGCCCCTGCTAAACCCGAGGGAAAAATCCCTCAACTTGGCAAACGACACCAGTGGATCCTCACCTGAGCTCCTGAGGAAGAGGCAGAGCATCAGAACTTCACTTCAGACCATGGAGTCAGAAGCCCTCTAGAAATTCTCCTTCTTGTTTCTTCCTCCTTTTGTTCTGTCTCCTCTTTCCTGCCCCTTCCACTGGCCAAATGTGAGTCTCCACCATCCACTGGCTTCTCCCCGAAACTGCTGCCTCCTGCCACAAGGCTGAGGGAGCAGCTGTAGTGAGGAACAACCTGCTTGTCTTTGCCTCCCATGTCCTCATCCTGTGGAGCCTTCCCTGCCCTTGCAATAAAAAAATCCTGCATACAACACCTGCCTTTGTTTTTCCTTTTAAGCCCCAGAGTGGGATTCGTCCCCATCAGAACCAGGCTGAGATGCTTTTGGTCAGACCTGCAGCTGAGAGTCCTCTCTTGCCTTACACTAATTATTCCAGCTCTCAGACTTCCAGTAGTTATTCCAATTTCCATCCAGTTCGGTGCTGGAACGGGAACTGTCACATCCCCAAGTCTGCCAGAGCTCAAGAACAATGCTCTCAGGCACAGGGTGGCATTCCTGGGGCGCCTGGGCAGGGCCAGGAGTTGGACTCAATCCCTGTATGGCCCTTCCAACCCAGGATATTCCATGGTTATTTTTTTAAGTCGTTAATTTAGTGCTGGAATTTATTTTATTTTTACATCTTCCAGGCTATGTATTAGAAATCATCCAGCTGCCTTCAAAGACAAAGCTAAAAAATACTGCCTGAAGTTCTGCCAAAGCACGTTCTGAAAAGGAATGATAGGAGGAAGGTGAACAAAGGGAAACAATTTTTGAGATAGGTATCTGATGAGCAAAGATGAGGCACTACCTTCTCTTTTTTCACTAATCACTGCCATGATAATGTTGCCTCAGGGAAGGTTTGGCTAAACCTGTCAGCAGGTGAGGTAAAAAGAACATGAACTGATGCATTAGAGAGGATTTACCTCTTCCTTCACTGGGACTCTTGAAAGAAATTATCTTGATCAGTGTCAAGGAACAGCAAATCTTATTTTTCACAGGTGATTTCAATATTCTTCCTTGTATTGGACTTGATCTGTCAGATGGCCATAAGTAATGAATTGAAATGAAAATTAGTCCATGGTACCTGTGAATTTAAGCCAATGGTACCTTTTCACAAAAGAAGACTTAATTTTTATGGGTAAACCAACACTTATTTGAGAATATTTTGACAAAAAAACCCACAGAATTGTTTACGTTGGAAAAGACCTTTGAGATCATCCAAGCTGCGCCAGATCCCCACCTGGTCATCTAGCCCAACATCCAGGAATTCCTTGGATATCTCAAGGGATGGGAACTCCAAACCTTCCTGAGCCCCTTCCAAGGCCTGACTGCCCTTTCCAGGAGGAAATTCCTATGTCCAACCTGAACATCCCCTGCTGCATCTCCAAAAGCTCTCCCCTGGCAGGTTCTTGTCTCTCCCTGCTTCATCCCCCCTGTCCCCTTTCCTCTCATCCAGGGCAGCTCCCGGAACAACTTTACAAAAGGACAATGCTTTTCCCTCCATTTCTCTTCTGATATTTGCTTCCCCCCGCAGCCTCCAAGAGGTGCTTGGGTGTAAATCATGAGCCCAGCTAAACACCTGAGCTGCGACTGCCAAATTTCACTTCTCAGCCAGGCAGTGCCAGGCAGGTACCAGCCTAATGAGGTGTTGTGTCAGACAAGTGCTCAGCCCAAGATAACACCCCTGAAGAGAGCCATTAACATGAAGGGAACAGTGATTACACAGCTGTAATTTGGGCTGGATGCCTGCTCAGAGTGAGCTCACGTCTGATTGCAAAATCCAACAAAGGGCTGATCTTTCTCTCAGTGTCTACATGAGAGTTATGGGGTGGAGGGAGTTCACTTCATTCGTTATTCAAGGATCCATCCCGAAAAAACTCTAATTATTCATTTACGTTCCTGGCATTGGCACATCTTTTGGGAGCCCTGATAACAGAAAGCTGAGTGGCACTGAGCCGAGGAAATCAGAGTTTCAGACTGGAAAAACGAGGTAGCTGAACTGCTGGGAGCAGCAGTAAAGGAGTGACCATCATGGGATAGGGCAGAGCTGGGTTCCTGCTGATTGCGGGGAAAGGAGGTGGTGCAATGGCAAGGAAACCTTCCTGTCCCACCTTCCAGGAGCCACCTCAGCAAGCCAGGAACCAGGTAAACACCTCCAACATCACTGAGTCCAACCCAGAACTGATCTCCACATTGTCAACCAGCCCAGAGCACTGAAGGTCACCTGCAGTTGAACCATCTGAGCTACCACTGGTTCCAGTGACCACTGGTTCCAGTGACCTCTGCTTGAGTCCCCACAGCCCTCACAGTCACAGTCACACAAGGATTTCTCACTGCCTCGACCCCTGGTTTTCCAAGCAGAGTCTCAGACCCTGGATGCTTAAAATAATTTAATCACAGTGCAAAAACAGATTAACAGCTCGAGATGGTGACTCCAAGGAGGGACAAAAAAAGGGCACATTGGGATTATGTACACACAAAGCCTGGGGACATCAGCTCCTGCTACGACAGTGAGTGTGCAGCCACCTCACTGGGACAGAGGTCCCTGTGCACTTTGTATGCTCTGGAGAGAATACACTGAAAACATAAAATACCCGAGTCATGGAAACATAATCAGAAGCTGTAAAACCAAGGAAAAGAGCACACCCAATTTCGCTTTCATTGCAAACATGTTCTTGCCTGTCTGACAGACAAAGTATATCCAGGAAAAAATAAAGGAATTAATCCTCAGTAAACCAAAGGGTAGAACATGAAGAGATACAAACAAAGCAGAGATTAGTTGACCTATCAGAGGGGTAAAAATCGTATCATACGCTCTCACAAAACATTGAGGGCTAAGAATCTACACAAGACCTGAGGAGGGAACAGAATTCCAGAAAAATACACAGAGACAGGAATTGGATGCAGGAAAACTTTATTGTAGCAAGAGGGGCAAGAGAGGCTGAGAGAGGGACGGTGGGCAAGCCCCAGGCAGGCTGGGTGTCACGGGCTGCAGGAGGCCAGGGCAGCTCGTGCAGAGCTCAACTTCTCCATGCTGGGCTGAGGCAGCCACAGGGGTTTGGGGCTGTTGCTGGTGGCTCTAGCAGGGCCCGCAGGTGTCCCAGAACTTCTTGCTGTAGCGGGGCAGGACGCAAGGGCTGCAGGCGGGAGCAGCGTAGGCTCTGCCAAAGGTGCAGAGGCCCCCCGAGGCCTGGGTGGCGCCGGCGCCGTAGAGGCCGCCCAGCCCCAGGGAGCCGCCAAAGGCCGGTGCTCCGGAGGAGCCCACCACGGCCTGCTGGGGGAAGGAGCTGAGGATGGGGCCGGGGAAGGTGACCACCACGGGTGGTGGCTGGATGAAGGCAGAGGAGTCGGGGCACTGGCGGGCGCACAGCTCGTTGCAGCTCTCAGCGATGGGCTGGGGCACAGCCACGCTGGTTCTGGGGGGGCACAGGTCCGTGCTGGTTTTCGGGGGGCACAGGTCGTAGTAGGACATCTTGGCGTGGGATCCGAGGGTGCTCTGCAAAAGAGGGCAGCCATGGCAGGAGAGCAGCCCAGGGCAGCACCTGAGCCACAGGGGCTGGAGCAGGGAGCCTGGAGCAGAAGCGCTCGCACACTTACCCTTGTTGTGGAGGAGGAGAAGGTGGCCAGGGCAGTGCTTGGTCCAGTCTGGCCCAGGCAGGGCTTTTATAGCAGTCTGGGTATTGCTCAGCTCCAGCCAGGCCAATCTGCACAGGGGACACTCCCTGATGCTGCTGCTGCTGACACCAGGGCTGTGCAGCCCCTGCCCCTCCCTGAGTCAGCATCCCCCAGGTGCCACCCCAACACATCCCGCTGCCCAAGTGATCTTGTCATTCCTGCCATGTCAGATCCTTGATAGCTGGGATGGCACACAGGAATGGGTTCAAGGAATTCCTGTCAGGGGCTGGAACATGTAGGTCAGGAGTGGTAGGAGCCTTCATGAGGGAGGGGATGTGTGCATCACAGGACAGCCCACTACAACCAGACCTCATCTGCCTGCTGTAAGTGCCCATGGAGCTCTTCCAAACAGGCCTCAAACACCCCTCATATCCTTCCTGAAAAACATGGGGGAAGGACTGAGATGTCCATCAGTCCTGGCTGATTCCAGGTTTGTTCCATCACTTCGGGACATTAAAGTTGTTCCTGGAGCCCATTCCAGGGTGCCATCTGGGCTATCAAGTATCTGACGTGGCAGGAAGGACAAGATCTTTTGGGTAGCAGGATGTGCTGGGCTGGCACCTGGGGGATGCTGATTCAGGGAGGGGCAGGGGCCGCACAGCCCTGGTGTCAGCAGCATCAGGGAGTGTCTCCTGTGCAGATTGGCCTGGCTGGAGCTGAGCAATACCCAGACTGCTATAAAAGCCCTGCCTGGGCCAGACTGGACCAAGCACTGCCCTGGCCACCTTCTCCTCCTCCACAACAAGGGTAAGTGTGCGAGCGCTTCTGCTCGCGGCTCTCTGCTCCAGCCCTGGCCCCTGTGCCTCGGGAGCTGCCCTGGGCTGCTCTCCTGTCATGGCTGCCCTCTCTTTTGCAGAGCACCCTCGGATCCCACACCAAGATGTCCTGCTACGACCTGTGCCCCCCGAAAACCAGCACGGACCTGTGCCCCCCCAGAACCAGCGTGGCTGTGCCCCAGCCCATCGCTGAGAGCTGCAATGAGCTGTGCGCCCGCCAGTGCCCCGACTCCTCTGCCTTCATCCAGCCACCACCCGTGGTGGTCACCTTCCCCGGCCCCATCCTCAGCTCCTTCCCCCAGCAGGCCGTGGTGGGCTCCTCCGGAGCACCGGCCTTTGGCGGCTCCCTGGGGCTGGGCGGCCTCTACGGCGCCGGCGCCCCCCAGGCCTCGGGGGGCCTCTGCACCTTTGGCAGAGCCTACGCTGCTCCCGCCTGCAGCCCTTGCGTCCTGCCCCGCTACAGCAAGAAGTTCTGGGACACCTGCGGGCCCTGCTAGAGCCACCAGCAACAGCCCCAAACCCCCGTGGCTGCCTCAGCCCAGCATGGAGAAGTTGAGCTCTGCACAAGCTGCCCTGGCCTCCTGCGGCCCGTGACATCCGGCCTGCCGTCCCTTTCCCAGCCTTTCCTGCCCTTCTTGGCACAATAAAATTTTCTTGCATCCAACTCCTCTCTTTTTGCCTTCTTTTCCTGAGTCATGAAGATCTTTGGGGATGGGGAATTCTGGGAGTGTGAGGGGAAGTGGTGTTGCTGGGAAAACTGAAAATGGAAGGGGAAAGCCACAGTAAAATAGAATTGGGAATGCTACATTGGCGGTTAAAGTGGAGAAGGAAATGGCATCACAGTGGAAGTGGACGGATATAAAGGAAAGAAATGGGAAAATTTCATGGAAGCAGAAGGAGAAGGAGAAGGAGAAGGAGAAGGAGAAGGAGAAGGAGAAGGAGAAGGAGAAGGAGAAGGAGAAGGACAAGGACAAGGACAAGGACAAGGACAAGGACAAGGACAAGGACAAGGACAAGCAGCTGAAAGGTGTCTGCCAGAAGACAGACAGATCCCTTGCTCACTGGCCGTGACACCACAGTCCTTTACAGACCTGCAACTCAGCTGGCAATGAGTAGGAATGTCCCCAGAGCTGGAAGCCATGCAAGGGCAAAGGCTGTCAGAATCCAGCCTCTCTGTATCAACCTTGGCTCTGATAAGGGACCAGGGATTGAAATAAGAGAGAAACTAGCCATCACTATGCCCTATATGTTATATTTCACTGCCATCAGCCCCTTCTCTCTATTTTTCTTTGTCTTTCAATCTTTCTCTTTCTTTTTCTCTCTCTCGTTTTTTGTATTTTTTGTCACCTTGTGTCTCATATTCTGTTTTCTCTTCTCCTTGTCCTTGTACTTGTCCTTACCTACTTTTCCTTCTCCTTTTCTTCCTTGCTCAAAGACAAAATTTTCCCACAATCCTTTATCTTCTGATTCCCTTCCTTCAAGATTTCATTTTCTTCTCCACATTACCCACCTCTGACCCTACCCACTTATCTTTTGCCATCTGGTTCTACTTCTGTTTCCCATTGACTTGGCCACCCCCCAACACAAGTTCCCCTCACACTCATGAAAATTCCCCCATCCCCAGGGGCATTCAAGACGCCAGAAAGGGAGACAAAGAAACAGAAATTCAATGCAGGAAAATTTTATTGAGCCCCGAAGAGCAGGAAAGGCAGAGAGAGGGCCGGTGGGCAGGCCCCAGGTAGGCTGGGTGTCATAGGCTGCAGGAGGCCAGGGCAGCTTGTGCAGAGCTCAACTTCTCCATGCTGGGCTGAGGCAGCCACAGGGGTTTGGGGCTGTTGGTGGTGGCTCTAGCAGGGCCCGCAGGTGTCCCAGAGCTTCTTGCTGTAGCGGGGCAGGACGCAAGGGCTGCAGGCGGGAGCAGCGTAGGCTCTGCCAAAGGTGCAGAGGCCCCCCGAGGCCTGGGTGGCGCCGGCGCCGTAAAGGCCGCCCAGCCCCAGGGAGCCGCCAAAGGCCGGTGCTCCGGAGGAGCCCACCACGGCCTGCTGGGGGAAGGAGCTGAGGATGGGGCCGGGGAAGGTGACCACCACGGGTGGTGGCTGGATGAAGGCAGAGGAGTCGGGGCACTGGCGGGCGCACAGCTCGTTGCAGCTCTCAGCGATGGGCTGGGGCACAGCCACGCTGGTTCTGGGGGGGCACAGGTCCGTGCTGGTTTTCGGGGGGCACAGGTCGTAGCAGGACATCTTGGTGTGGGATCCGAGGGTGCTCTGCAAGAGAGGGCAGCCATGGCAGGAGAGCAGCCCAAGGTAGCATGCAAGCCACAGGGGCTGGAGCAGGGATCCTGGAGCAGAAGCGCTCGCACACTTACCCTTGTTCTGGAGGAGGAGAAGGTGGCCAGGGCAGTGCTTGGTCCAGTCTGGCCCAGGCAGGGCTTTTATAGCAGCCCCGGCATTGCTCAGCTCCAGCCGGGCCAATCTGCACAGGGGACATTCCGTGGTGCTGCTGACACCAGGGCTGTGCAGCCCCTGCCCCACCTGAGTCAGCATGCCCCAGGTGCCAGCCCAGCACATCCTGCTGTCCAAGCACTCTTGTCCTTCTTTCGATGTGAGGGACTTGAGTGTCAGGATGGCACCCAGGAATTGACACCAGGAACACATGTCAGGGGCTGGAGTATGTGGCCTGGGAGTATTGGGAGCCTGCAGCATGGAGGGGATCTGTTCATCAGAGAATAGCCCAGCAGAACCAGACCCCATCTGCCTGCTGTCAGTGCTCAATGGGTTCCCCGAGGCTGGGAAAAAAGATTTCCCTGGTCAGGCCGGATCATCTAAGGGCAAAGAGGAGAGCAATCCATCTGGCCCAGGCGATTCCAGCCCTGCCCCATACCTTTGGATCATTAAAGGAGCTCCTGGAGCCCATTCCTGGGTGAAATCAAGGCTATCAAGGATCTGACGTGGCAGAAATGACAAGATGGCTTGGGCAGCGGGATGTGCTGGGCTGGCACCTGGGGGATGCTGACTCAGGGAGGGGCAGGGGCTGCACAGCCCTGGTGTCAGCAGCAGCAGCAGTAGCATCAGGGAGTGTCCCCTGTGCAGATTGGCCCAGCAGGAGCTGAGCAGTGCCCAGCTTGCTATAAAAGCCCTGCCTGGGCCAGACTGGATCAAGCACTGCCTTGGCCACCTCCTCCTCCTCGACAACAAGGGTAAGTGTGCGAGCGCTTCTGCTCGCGGCTCCCTGCTCCAGCCCTGGCATCTGTGGTTCGGGTGCTGCCCTGGGCTGCTCTCCTGCCATGGCTGCCCTCTCTTGCAGAGCACCCTCGGATCCCACACCAAGATGTCCTGCTACGACCTGTGCCCCCCGAAAACCAGCACGGACCTGTGCCCCCCCAGAACCAGCGTGGCTGTGCCCCAGCCCATCGCTGAGAGCTGCAACGAGCTGTGCGCCCGCCAGTGCCCCGACTCCTCTGCCTTCATCCAGCCACCACCCGTGGTGGTCACCTTCCCCGGCCCCATCCTCAGCTCCTTCCCCCAGCAGGCCGTGGTGGGCTCCTCCGGAGCACCGGCCTTTGGCGGCTCCCTGGGGCTGGGCGGCCTCTACGGCGCCGGCGCCACCCAGGCCTCGGGGGGCCTCTGCACCTTTGGCAGAGCCTACGCTGCTCCCGCCTGCAGCCCTTGCGTCCTGCCCCGCTACAGCAAGAAGTTCTGGGACACCTGCGGGCCCTGCTAGAGCCACCACCAACAGCCCCAAACCCCCGTGGCTGCCTCAGCCCAGCATGGAGAAGTTGCGCTCTGCACGAGCTGCCCTGGCCTCGTGCAGCCCGTGACACCCAGCCTGCCTGGAGCCTTCCCCCTGTCCCTCTCCCTGCCTCTCTTGCCCTTCTTGCTACAATAAAGTTTCCCTGCATTGAAGTCCTGTTTCTTTGCCTCCTTTTCTGGTGTTTTGAATCTCCCTGGGCTTGGGGGTGTTCCAAGAGTGGGAGGGGAATTGGTGATGCTGGGATAGGCACAGGGACTGGAATGTGGAAGAGAAAGGTTAAGGTTATACAGAAGATAGAATGGGACATTGGAGGATAAATTAGAGATGAAAAGGAAATCAAAATGGAACTGGAAGGATAGCTGTGGCAATTCTTGGAGTTAGGAGACAGAGAAGTAGGAGAAGAAGGAGAGGAAGGAGCAGGACAAAGACAAGGAGAAGGAGCTACAAGGTGTCTGCCTGAAAAGAGACAGATCTCCTGGCTTGCTAGCTATGAGAAAAAGAGCTCTGACAAACCTGCAATTATATTGGCAAAGAGTGGACTTGTAATGGAGTTGGGAGCCATCCCGATGCAAAGGTTACTTGAGCTCTAGCCTCTCTCTGCCACAATGGACATGCTGACAGATCTGGGAGGGAAACCAAAGAAAGTTCCCTCTCACTTTTCCCTGTACATTAAATTTCCTTGTAATCAACTCCGTCTCCTTCAGTTTCTACATCGTAGTCTTTCTTCTTTATATTCCTCTTACACCTTGTTTCTCATCTTCTCTTCCCTCTTCTCCTTCTTCATCTCCTTCCTGTTGTCTTTCTTCTTTGCGTTCACTTTCCACTTCTTATCCCGCGTCTCCTCCTTCCTCTTCTCCTTGGCTTCATCGTCCTTCTCCTTCCCCTATTTCCTTTGCATCCTCCTCCTCCTTCTCCACCTTCTCCTCCACCTTTTTCTTCTCTTTCTCCTTTGCCTAACCCTGCCCCTTCCCAACATTCCCTATGTTTTGATTCCGTGTGCATTTTGCTTTCATTTTCTTGTCCACGTTATTGTCCTCTGTACCTGTGCCACGTCACTTTTACTTTGATCTTCCCCTTCCAGTTTCCATTGTCCCTGGCTATCCCAGCAACACCATTTACCCTCCCACTCTTGGAAACCCTCCCACCGCAGGGGACTTTCTCATTCTGGCAAAGGAGGCAAAGAGACAAGAATTGGATGCAGGAAAATTTTTATTGTACCAAGAAGGGAAGGAACGGCAGGGAGAGGGACAGTGGGGAGGCCCCTAGGCAGGTTGGGTGTCACAGGCTGCAGGTGGCCAGGGCAGCTTGTGCAGAGCTCAACTTCTCCATGCTGGGCTGAGGCGGCCACAGGGGTTTGGGGCTGTTGGTGGTGGCTCTAGCAGGGCCCGCAGGTGTCCCAGAGCTTCTTGCTGTAGCGGGGCAGGGCGCAAGGGCTGCAGGCGGGAGCAGCGTAGGCTCTGCCAAAGGTGCAGAGGCCCCCCGAGGCCTGGGTGGCGCCGGCGCCGTAGAGGCCGCCCAGCCCCAGGGAGCCGCCAAAGGCCGGTGCTCCGGAGGAGCCCACCACGGCCTGCTGGGGGAAGGAGCTGAGGATGGGGCCGGGGAAGGTGACCACCACGGGTGGTGGCTGGATGAAGGCAGAGGAGTCGGGGCACTGGCGGGCGCACAGCTCGTTGCAGCTCTCAGCGATGGGCTGGGGCACAGCCACGCTGGTTCTGGGGGGGCACAGGTCCGTGCTGGTTTTCGGGGGGCACAGGTCGTAGCAGGACATCTTGGTGTGGGATCCGAGGGTGCTCTGCAAGAGAGGGCAGCCATGGCAGGAGAGCAGCCCAAGGTAGCATGCAAGCCACAGGGGCTGGAGCAGGGAGCCTGGAGCAGAAGCGCTCGCACACTTACCCTTGTTCTGGAGGAGGAGGTGGCCAGGGCAGTGCTTGGTCCAGTCTGGCCCAAGCAGGGCTTTTATACCAGCCTCGGCATTGCTCAGCTCCAGCCGGGCCAATCTGCACAGGGGACACTCCCTGATGCTGCTGCTGCTGACCAGGGCTGTGCAGCCCCTGCCCCACCTGAGTCAGCATGCCCCAGGTGCCAGCCCAGCACATCCTGCTGTCCAAGCACTCTTGTCCTTCTTTCGATGTGAGGGACTTGAGTGTCAGGATGGCACCCAGGAATTGACACCAGGAACTCATGTCAGGGGCTGGAGTATGTGGCCTGGGAGTATTGGGAGCCTGCAGCATGGAGGGGATCTGTTCATCAGAGAATAGCCCAGCAGAACCAGACCCCATCTGCCTGCTGTCAGTGCTCAATGGGTTCCCCGAGGCTGGGAAAAAAGATTTCCCTGGTCAGGCCGGATCATCTAAGGGCAAAGAGGAGAGCAATCCATCTGGCCCAGGTGATTCCAGCCCTGCCCCATACCTTTGGATCATTAAAGGAGCTCCTGGAGCCCATTCCTGGGTGAAATCAAGGCTATCAAGGATCTGACGTGGCAGGAATGACAAGATCACTTGCACAGCGGGATGTGCTGGGCTGGCACCTGGGGGATGCTGACTCAGGGAGGGGCAGGGGCTGCACAGCCCTGGTGTCAGCAGCAGCAGGGAGTGTCTCCTGTGCAGATTGGCCTGGCTGGAGCTGAGCAATGCCAGGGCTGCTATAAAAGCCCTGCCTGGGCCAGACTTGACCAAGCACTGCCCTGGCCACCTTCTCCTCCTCCAGAACAAGGGTAAGTGTCTGCGTGCTTCTGCTCGCAGGTCTCTGCTCCAGCCCTGGCCCCTGTGGCTCCGGAGCTGCTTTGTGCTGCTCTCCTGTCATGGCTGCCCTCTCTTGCAGAGCACACTCGGATCCCACACCAAGATGTCCTGCTACGATCTGTGCCCCCCGAAAACCAGCACGGACCTGTGCCCCCCCAGAACCAGCGTGGCTGTGCCCCAGCCCATCGCTGAGAGCTGCAACGAGCTGTGCGCCCGCCAGTGCCCCGACTCCTCTGCCTTCATCCAGCCACCACCCGTGGTGGTCACCTTCCCCGGCCCCATCCTCAGCTCCTTCCCCCAGCAGGCCGTGGTGGGCTCCTCCGGAGCACCGGCCTTTGGCGGCTCCCTGGGGCTGGGCGGCCTCTACGGTGCCGGCGCCACCCAGGCCTCGGGGGGCCTCTGCACCTTTGGCAGAGCCTACGCTGCTCCCGCCTGCAGCCCTTGCGTCCTGCCCCGCTACAGCAAGAAGCTCTGGGACACCTGCGGGCCCTGCTAGAGCCACCACCAACAGCCCCAAACCCCCGTGGCTGCCTCAGCCCAGCATGGAGAAGTTGAGCTCTGCACAAGCTGCCCTGGCCTCCTGCAGCTTGTGGTACCCAGCCTGCCTGGGCCCTGCCCCCTGTCCCTCTCCCTACCTCTCCTGCCCCTCTTGCAACAATAAAGTTTTCCTGCATTGAATTCCTGTTTCTTTGCCTCCTTTTCTGGAGTCATGAACTCCCTGGGGTTGGAGATGTTCCAAGAGTGGGAGGGGAATTTGTGATGCTGGGATGGCCACCAAAAATGGAATGTGGTAGGGGAATAGGAAGGTCATACAGATGTGGGGAAGGGACATGTGCGGTTAAAGTGGAGATGAAAATGAAAACAAAGTGGAAGTGGAAAGATTCAAAGGAGAACTGTGGGAACTGGTGAGGTTAGGAGACAGAGAAGAATGCGAAGGACAAGGACAAGGAGCTCCGAGCACTCTGCCTCAAGACAGACAGATCCCCCGCCTTGCTGACCATGAGACCCAGGGCTCTCACAGACATGCAGTTATGCTGGCAAAGAGTGCCCTTGCCCAAGGAGCTAGAAGCCATTCCAGTGCAACGGTTACCAGAGCTCCAGCCCCTCTCTGCCACCATAGCTCTGCTAAAGGACCTGGGACAGAAATCAGAGACAGACTTCCCCCTCACTCTTCCCTGTACATTAAATTTCCATGTCATCAGCTCCATCTCATTCAGTCTCTACTTTTTCGACTTCTTTATGTTTCTCCTACTCTTCGTTTCTCATCTTCTCTTTCCTCTTCTCCTTCTTCTCCTTTCTCTGGTCTCTCTTCTTCACATTCTCTTTTCCCCTCTTATACGCCTTCTCCACCTTCCTTTTCTCCTTTGGTTCATTCTTCTTCTCCTTCCCCTTTTCCTTTGGATCCTCCTCCTCCTCCTCCACCTTCACCTACCTCTCCTCCTTCTTCTCCTTCTCCTCCTTCTCCTAACCCTTCCCCTTCCCAACATTCCCTATGTTTTGATTCCGTGTCCATTTTGTTTTCATTTTCTTGTCCAAGTTACTGTCCTCTGTACCTGTCCCTCACCACTTTTAATATGCCCTCCCCCTTCCATTTTCCATTGTCCCTGGCTATCCCAGCAACACCATTTACCCTCCCACTCTTGGAAACCCCCCCACCGCAGGGGACTTTCTCATTCTGGCAAAGGAGGCAAAGAGACAAGAATTGGATGCAGGAAAATTTTTATTGTACAAAGAAGGGAAGGAACGGCAGGGAGAGGGACAGTGGGGAGGCCCCTAGGCAGGTTGGGTGTCACAGGTTGCAGAAGGCCAGGGCAGCTTGTGCAGAGCTCAACTTCTCCATGCCGGGCTGAGGCAGCCACGGGGGTTTGGGGCTGTTGGTGGTGGCTCTAGCAGGGCCCGCAGGTGTCCCAGAGCTTCTTGCTGTAGCGGGGCAGGGCGCAAGGGCTGCAGGCGGGAGCAGCGTAGGCTCTGCCAAAGGTGCAGAGGCCCCCCGAGGCCTGGGTGGCGCCGGCGCCGTAGAGGCCGCCCAGCCCCAGGGAGCCGCCAAAGGCCGGTGCTCCGGAGGAGCCCACCACGGCCTGCTGGGGGAAGGAGCTGAGGATGGGGCCGGGGAAGGTGACCACCACGGGTGGTGGCTGGATGAAGGCAGAGGAGTCGGGGCACTGGCGGGCGCACAGCTCGTTGCAGCTCTCAGCGATGGGCTGGGGCACAGCCACGCTGGTTCTGGGGGGGCACAGGTCCGTGCTGGTTTTCGGGGGGCACAGGTCGTAGCAGGACATCTTGGTGTGGGATCCGAGGGTGCTCTGCAAGAGAGGGCAGCCATGGCAGGAGAGCAGCACAGGGCAGCATGTGAGCCACAGATGCCAGGGCTGGAGCAGGGAGTTGCGAGCAGAAGCACTCGCACACTTACCCTTGTTCTGGAGGAGGAGAAGGTGGCCAGGGCAGTGCTTGGTCCAGACTGGCCCAGGCAGGGCTTTTATAGCAGCCCCGGCATTGCTCAGCTCCAGCCGGGCCAATCTGCACAGGGGACACTCCCTGATGCTGCTGACACCAGGGCTGTGCGGCCTCTGCCCCACCTGAGTCAGCATCCCCCAGGTGCTAGCCCAGCACATCCCGCTGTCCAAGAACTCTTGTCCTTCTTTCAATGTGAGGGACTTGAGTGTCAGGATGTCACCCAGGAATTGACACCAGGAACACATGTCAGGGGCTGGAGTATGTGGCCTGGGAGTGTTGGGAGTCTGAAGCATGGAGGGGATCTGTTCATCAGAGAATAGCCCAGCAGAACCAGATCCCATCTGCCTGCTGTCAGTGCTCAATGGGTTCCCCGAGGCTGGGATAAAAGATTTCCCTGGTTAGGCCGGATCATCTAAGGGCAAAGAGGAGAGCAATCCATCTGGCCCAGGTGATTCCAGCCCTGCCCCATACCTTTGGATCATTAAAGGTGCTCCTAGAGCCCACTCCTGGGTGAAATCAAGGCTATCAAGGATCTGACGTGGCAGGAATGACAAGATCACTTGCACAGCGGGATGTGCTGGGCTGGCACCTGGGGGATGCTGACTCAGGGAGGGGCAGGGGCTGCACAGCCCTGGTGTCAGCAGCAGCAGGGAGTGTCTCCTGTGCAGATTGGCCTGGCTGGAGCTGAGCAATGCCAGGGCTGCTATAAAAGCCCTGCCTGGGCCAGACTGGACCAAGCACTGCCCTGGCCACCTTCTCCTCCTCCAGAACAAGGGTAAGTGTCTGAGTGCCTCTGCTCGCAGGTCTCTGCTCCAGCCCTGGCCCCTGTGGCTCCGGAGCTGCTTGGTGCTGCTCTCCTGTCATGGCTGCCCTCTCTTGCAGAGCACCCTCGGATCCCACACCAAGATGTCCTGCTACGACCTGTGCCCCCCGAAAACCAGCACGGACCTGTGCCCCCCCAGAACCAGCGTGGCTGTGCCCCAGCCCATCGCTGAGAGCTGCAACGAGCTGTGCGCCCGCCAGTGCCCCGACTCCTCTGCCTTCATCCAGCCACCACCCGTGGTGGTCACCTTCCCCGGCCCCATCCTCAGCTCCTTCCCCCAGCAGGCCGTGGTGGGCTCCTCCGGAGCACCGGCCTTTGGCGGCTCCCTGGGGCTGGGCGGCCTCTACGGCGCCGGCGCCACCCAGGCCTCGGGGGGCCTCTGCACCTTTGGCAGAGCCTACGCTGCTCCCGCCTGCAGCCCTTGCGTCCTGCCCCGCTACAGCAAGAAGCTCTGGAACACCTGCGGGCCCTGCTAGAGCCACCACCAACAGCCCCAAACCCCTGTGGCTGCCTCAGCCCAGCATGGAGAAGTTGAGCTCTGCACAAGCTGCCCTGGCCTCCTGCAGCCCGTGACACCCAGCCTGCCTGGAGCCTTCCCCCTGTCCCTCTCCCTGCCTCTCTTGCCCTTCTTGCTACAATAAAGTTTCCCTGCATTGAAGTCCTGTTTCTTTGCCTCCTTTTCTGGCGTTTTGAATCTCCCTGGGCTTCGGGATGTTCCACGAGTGGGAGGGGAATTGGTGATGCTGGGATAGGCACACGGACTGGAATGTGGAAGAGAAAGGTGAAGGTTATACAGAAGATAGAATGGGACATTGGAGTTTAAAGAGGAGATGAAAAGGAAATCAAAGTGGATCTGGAAGGATAGCTGCGGCAACTCGTGGAGTTAGGAGACAGAGAAGTAGGAGAAGAAGGAGAGGGAGGAGCAGGACAAGGAGAAGGAGCTGCAAGGTGTCTGCCTGAAGAGAGACAGATGCCCTGGCTTGCTAGGTATGAGAAACAGAGCTCTCACAGACCTGCAATTATATTGGCAAAGAGTGGACTTGGTAACGGAGTTGGGAGCCATCCCGATGCAAAGGCTACTTGAGCTCTAGCCTCTCTCTGCCGCCATGGATCTGCTAACACATCTGGGAGAGAAACCAGAAAAAGTTCCCTCTCACTTTTCCCTGTACATTAAATTTCCTTGTAATCAACACCATCTCCTTCAGTTTCTACATCGTAGTCTTTCTTCTTTATATTCCTCTTACACCTTGTTTCTCATCTTCTCTTCCCTCTTCTCCTTCTTGTTCCCATTCTGGTCGTCTTTCTTCTTTACATTCACTTTCCACTTCTTAACCCACTTCTCCTCCTTCTTCTTCTCTGTCGCTCCATCCTTCTTCTCCTTCCCCTTTTTCCTTTGCATCCTCCTCCTCCTTCTCCACCTCCTCCTCCACCTTTTTCTTCTCCTTCTCCATCCCCTAACCCCACCCCTTCCCAACATTCCCTGTGTTTTGATTCCATGTCCCTTTTCTTTCATTTTCTTCTCCACATTATTGTCGTCTGTACCTATGACTCGTCACTTTTACTTTGATCTTCCCCTTCCAGTTTCCATTGTCCCTGGCTATCCCAGCAACACCATTTACCCTCCCACTCTTGGAACTCCCCCAACCCGAAGGGACTTGCTGATTTTGGCAAAGGAGGCAAAGAGACAGGAATTGAATGCAGGAAAACTTTATTGTAGCAATATTGGCAGGAAAGGCAAGGAGAGGGACAATGGGCAGGCCCCAGGCAGGCTGGGTGTCACGAGCTGCAGGAGGCCAGGGCAGCTTGTGCAGAGCTCAACTTCTCCATGCTGGGCTGAGGCAGCCACGGGGCTTTGGGGCTGTTGGTGGTGTCTCTAGCAGGGCCCGCAGGTGTTCCAGAGCTTCTTGCTGTAGCGGGGCAGGACGCAAGGGCTGCAGGCGGGAGCAGCGTAGGCTCTGCCAAAGGTGCAGAGGCCCCCCGAGGCCTGGGTGGCGCCGGCGCCGTAGAGGCCGCCCAGCCCCAGGGAGCCGCCAAAGGCCGGTGCTCCGGAGGAGCCCACCACGGCCTGCTGGGGGAAGGAGCTGAGGATGGGGCCGGGGAAGGTGACCACCACGGGTGGTGGCTGGATGAAGGCAGAGGAGTCGGGGCACTGGCGGGCGCACAGCTCGTTGCAGCTCTCAGCGATGGGCTGGGGCACAGCCACGCTGGTTCTGGGGGGGCACAGGTCCGTGCTGGTTTTCGGGGGGCACAGGTCGTAGCAGGACATCTTGGTGTGGGATCCGAGGGTGCTCTGCAAGAGAGGGCAGCCATGGCAGGAGAGCAGCCCGGGACAGCACCCGAGCCACAGGGACCAGGGCTGGAGCAGGGAGCCGCGAGCAGAAGCGCTCGCACACTTACCCTTGTTCTGGAGGAGGAGAAGGTGGCCAGGGCAGTGCTTGGTCCAGTCTGGCCCAGGCAGGGCTTTTATAGCAGTCTGGGTATTGCTCAGCTCCAGCCAGGCCAATCTGCACAGGGGACACTCCCTGATGCTGCTGCTGCTGACACCAGGGCTGTGCAGCCCCTGCCCCTCCCTGACTCAGCATCCCCCAGGTGCCAGCCCAGCACATCCCGCTGTGCAAGTGATCTTGTCATTCCTGCCACGTTAGATCCTTGATAGTTAGATGGCACCCAGGAATGGGCTCCGGGAACGACTTCAATGGTCTAAAGGAGTGGGGCAGGGCTGGAATCACCTGTGCCAGATGGATTGTTTTAGTCTTTTCCCTTGGAAGATCAGGCCTGACCAGAGAAATCTTTTTTTCCCAGCCTCGTGGAACCCACTGAACACTGAGAGCAGGCAAATGGGGTCTGGTACTGCTGGGCTGTCCTGTGATGCACAGACCCCTCTATCCTGAAGGCTCCTGACACCCATGCCCCTGATGCTCCAGAGACTGACAGGAGTTCCTGGAGACCATCCTGTGTGCCATCCATGCTATCAAGTATCTGACGTGGCAGGAAGGAAAAGAGAGCTTGGACAGCAGGATGTGCTGGGCTGGCACCTGGGGGATGCTGACTCAGGGAGGGGCAGGGGCTGCACAGCCCTGGTGTCAGCAGCAGCAGCATCAGGGAGTGTCCCCTGTGCAGATTGGCCTGGCTGGAGCTGAGCAATGCCGGGGCTGCTATAAAAGCCCTGCCTGGGCCGGACAGGACCAAGCACTGCCCTGGCCACCTTCTCCTCCTCCACAACAAGGGTAAGTGTGCGAGTGCTTCTGCTCCAGGATCCCTGCTCCAGCCCCTGTGGCTTGCATGCTACCTTGGGCTGCTCTCCTGCCATGGCTGCCCTCTCTTGCAGAGCACCCTCAGATCCCACGCCAAGATGTCCTACTACGACCTGTGCCCCCCGAAAACCAGCACGGACCTGTGCCCCCCCAGAACCAGCGTGGCTGTGCCCCAGCCCATCGCTGAGAGCTGCAACGAGCTGTGCGCCCGCCAGTGCCCCGACTCCTCTGCCTACATCCAGCCACCACCCGTGGTGGTCACCTTCCCTGGCCCCATCCTCAGCTCCTTCCCCCAGCAGGCCGTGGTGGGCTCCTCCGGAGCACCGGCCTTTGGCGGCTCCCTGGGGCTGGGCGGCCTCTACGGCACCGGCGCCACCCAGGCCTCGGGGGGCCTCTGCACCTTTGGCAGAGCCTACGCTGCTCCCGCCTGCAGCCCTTGCGTCCTGCCCCGCTACAGCAAGAAGTTCTGGGACACCTGCGGGCCCTGCTAGAGACACCAGCAACAGCCCCAAAGCCCTGTGGCTGCCTCAGCCCGGCATGGAGAAGTTGAGCTCTGCACAAGCTGTGCTGGCCTTCTGCAACCTGTGACACCCAACCTGCCTGGGGCCTGCCCACTGTCCCTCTCCCTGCCTTTCCTGCCAATATTGCTACAATAAAATTTTCCTGCATTCAATTCCTGTCTCTTTGCGTCCTTTGCCAAAATCAGCAAGTCCCTTCGGGTTGGGGAAGTTCCAAGAGTGGGAGGGTAAATGGTGTTGCTGGGATAGCCAGGGACAATGGAAACTGGAAGGGGAAGATCAAAGTAAAAGTGACGAGTCATAGGTACAGACGACAATAATGTGGAGAAGAAAATGAACGAAAAGAGACATGGAATCAAAACAGAGGGAATCTTGGGAAGGGGCAGGGTTAGGGGATGGAGAAGGAGAAGAAAAAGGTGGAGGAGAAGGTGGAGAAGGAGGAGGAGGATGCAAAGGAAAAAGGGGAAGGAGAAGAAGGATGAAGCGACAGAGAAGAAGAAGGAGGAGAAGTGGGTTAAGAAGTGGAAAGTGAACGTAAAGAAGAAAGACGACCAGAATGGGAACAAGAAGGAGAAGAGGGAAGAGAAGATGAGAAACAAGGTGTAAGAGGAATATAAAGAAGAAAGACTACGATGTAGAAACTGAAGGAGATGGTGTTGATTACAAGGAAATTTAATGTACAGGGAAAAGTGAGAGGGAACTTTTTCTGGTTTCTCTCCCAGATGTGTTAGCAGATCCATGGCGGCAGAGAGAGGCTAGAGCTCAAGTAGCCTTTGCATCGGGATGGCTCCCAACTCCGTTACCAAGTCCACTCTTTGCCAATATAATTGCAGGTCTGTGAGAGCTCTGTTTCTCATACCTAGCAAGCCAGGGCATCTGTCTCTTTTCAGGCAGACACCTTGCAGCTCCTTCTCCTTCTCCTTGTCCTTCTCCTTCCTCTAGTTTTCTTCTACTTCTCTGTCTCCTAACTCTACAAGTTGCCGCAGCTATCCTTCCAGGTCCACTTTGATTTCCTTTTAATTTCCTCTTTAAACTCCCATGTCCCATTCTATCTTCTGTATAACCTTCACCTTTCTCTTCCACATTCCAGTCCCTGTGCCTATCCCAGCATCACCAATTCCCCTCCCACTCTTGGAACACCCCCAAGCCCAGGGAGATTCAAAACACCAGAAAAGGAGGCAAAGAAACAGGACTTCAATGCAGGGAAACTTTATTGTAGCAAGAAGGGCAAGAGAGGCAGGGAGAGGGACAGGGGGAAGGCTCCAGGCAGGCTGGGTGTCACGGGCTGCAGGAGGCCAGGGCAGCTTGTGCAGAGCTCAACTTCTCCATGCTGGGCTGAGGCAGCCACAGGGGTTTGGGGCTGTTGGTGGTGGCTCTAGCAGGGCCCGCAGGTGTCCCAGAGCTTCTTGCTGTAGCGGGGCAGGACGCAAGGGCTGCAGGCGGGAGCAGCGTAGGCTCTGCCAAAGGTGCAGAGGCCCCCCGAGGCCTGGGTGGCGCCGGCGCCGTAGAGGCCGCCCAGCCCCAGGGAGCCGCCAAAGGCCGGTGCTCCGGAGGAGCCCACCACGGCCTGCTGGGGGAAGGAGCTGAGGATGGGGCCGGGGAAGGTGACCACCACGGGTGGTGGCTGGATGAAGGCAGAGGAGTCGGGGCACTGGCGGGCGCACAGCTCGTTGCAGCTCTCAGCGATGGGCTGGGGCACAGCCACGCTGGTTCTGGGGGGGCACAGGTCCGTGCTGGTTTTCGGGGGGCACAGGTCGTAGCAGGACATCTTGGTGTGGGATCCGAGGGTGCTCTGCAAAAGAGGGCAGCCATGGCAGGAGAGCATCCCAGGGTAGCACATGAGCCACAGGGGCTGGGGCTGGAGCAGGGAGCCGCGAGCAGAAGCGCTCGCACACTTACCCTTGTTCTGGAGGAGGAGAAGGTGGCCAGGGCAGTGCTTGGTCCAGTCTGGCCCAGGCACGGCTTTTATAGCAGTCTGGGTATTGCTCAGCTCCAGCCAGGCCAATCTTCACAGGGGACACTTCCTGATACTGCTGACACCAGGGCTGTGCAGCCCCTGCCCCTCCCTGACTCAGCATCCCCCAGGTGCCAGCCCAGCACATCCTGCTACCCAAGCCATCTTGTCATTCTTGCCATGTGAGATTCTTGATGTCCTTGATTTCACCCAGGAATGAGCTCCAGGAACACTGGTCAGGGGCTGCAGCATGCGGTTCAGGAGTGGCAGAAACCTTCAGAATGGAGGGGATCTGTTCATCACAGGACAGCCCACTAGAATCCGACACCATCTGTGCACATTCAGTGCCCACGGAGATGTGCCTGACTGCGGACAAACACACCTCATGTCCACCCTCTGATACATGGGGCAAGAAGCACCGATGTCTGTCATGCCTGGGCTGATTCCAGCCCTGCCCCACTCCTTTGGACCATTAAAGGTTTTCCTGGAGCCTATTCCTGATTGCCATCCTGGCGATAATGTAACTTACGTGGCAGGAATGACAAGATCACTTGGGCAGCGGGATGTGCTGGGCTGGCACCTGGGGGATGCTGAGTCAGGGAGGGGCAGGGGCTGCACAGCCCTGGTGTCAGCAGCAGCAGCATCAGGGAGTGTCCCCTGTGCAGATTGGCCTGGCTGGAGCTGAGCAATACCCAGACTGCTATAAAAGCCCTGCCTGGGCCAGACTGGACCAAGCACTGCCCTGGCCACCTTCTCCTCCTCCACAACAAGGGTAAGTGTGCGAGCGCTTCTGCTCGCGGCTCCCTGCTCCAGCCCCAGCCTCTGTGGCTCATGTGCTGCCCTGGGCTGCTCTACTGCCATGGCTGCCCTCTTTTGCAGAGCACCCTCGGATCCCACGCCAAGATGTCCTGCTACGACCTGTGCCCCCCGAAAACCAGCACGGACCTGTGCCCCCCCAGAACCAGCGTGGCTGTGCCCCAGCCCATCGCTGAGAGCTGCAACGAGCTGTGCGCCCGCCAGTGCCCCGACTCCTCTGCCTTCATCCAGCCACCACCCGTGGTGGTCACCTTCCCCGGCCCCATCCTCAGCTCCTTCCCCCAGCAGGCCGTGGTGGGCTCCTCCGGAGCACCGGCCTTTGGCGGCTCCCTGGGGCTGGGCGGCCTCTACGGCGCCGGCGCCACCCAGGCCTCGGGGGGCCTCTGCACCTTTGGCAGAGCCTACGCTGCTCCCGCCTGCAGCCCTTGCGTCCTGCCCCGCTACAGCAAGAAGTTCTGGGACACCTGCGGGCCCTGCTAGAGCCACCACCAACAGCCCCAAACCCCTGTGGCTGCCTCAGCCCAGCATGGAGAAGTTGAGCTCTGCACAAGCTGCCCTGGCCTCCTGCAGCCCGTGACACCCAGCCTGCCTGGGGCTTGCTCGCCATCCCTCTCCTTGCCTTTCCTGCCAATATTGCTACAATAAAGTTTTCCTGCATTGAAGTCCTGTTTCTTTGCCTCCTTTTCTGGAATTTTGAATCCCCCTGGGCTTGGGGGTGTTCCAAGAGTGGGAGGGGAATTGGTGATGCTGGGTTGGCCACAGGGAATGGAATGTGGTAGGGGGAGGTGAAGGTTATACAGAAGTGAGGCTGGAACTTTGGAGGTTAAATTGGAGATGAAAATGAAATCAAAGTGGAAGTGGTAGGATATGAAGGATAGCTGTAGCAACTCGTGGAGTTAGGAGACAGAGAAGTAGGAGAAGGAGAAGAGGAAGGAGAAGGACAAGGAGAAGGAGCTGCATGGTGTCTGCCTGAAGAGAGACAGATCCCCTGGCTTGCTAGCTATGAGAAATAGAGCTCTCACAAACCTGCAGCTGTTTTGGCAAAGACTGGGGATGGCCACAGAGCTGGGAGCCATTGTGGGGCAAAGGCTACCAGAGCTCCAGCCCCTCTCTGCCACCATGGATCTGCTAACAGATCAGGGAGAGAAACCAGAGAAAGTTCCCGCTCATTTTTCCCTGTACATTAAATTTCCTTGCAATCAACTCCATCTACTTCAGTTTCTACACTTTTCTCTTCCTTCCTTATATTTCTCCAACTCTTTGTTTCTCATGTTCTCTTTCCTCTTCTCCTTCTTATACTTCTTCCTCTCGTCATACTTCTTCTCATTCTCTTTCCACTTTTTATCCCACTTCTCCTCCTTCTTCTCCTTCTCTTCATCCTACTACTCTTTCCCATTTTCCTTCATGTCCTTCGCCCCCTTCTCTACCTACAACTCCTTCGTCTCTTTCTTCTCCATCTCCTTTCACCTTCCCAACATTTTCTACTTTTTCATTCAGTTTTCATTTTAGATTCATTTTCCTGTCAGCATGAATGTTCTCTGGGCCTGTCCCTCAACAGTTTTACTTTCCCCTTTCCCTTCCATTTTCTATTACCCCTGGTCATACCAAAAATATGACTTGCCCGCCCACTCTTGGAATATTCCCATCCCTGGGAACTTGGTGGTTTTGGCAAAGGAGGCAAAGAAACAGAAATTGGATGCAGGAAAACTTTATTGTAGCATGAAAGGCAGAAAAGGCAGGGAGAAGGACAGTGGGCGGCCTCTAGGCAGGCTGGGTGTCACGAGCTGCAGGAGGCCAGGGCAGCTTGTGCAGAGCTCAACTTCTCCACGCTGGACTGAGGCAGCCACGGGGGTTTGGGGTTGTTGGTGGTGGCTCTAGCAGGGCCCGCAGGTGTTCCAGATCTTCTTGCTGTAGCGGGGCAGGACGCAAGGGCTGCAGGCGGGAGCAGCGTAGGCTCTGCCAAAGGTGCAGAGGCCCCCCGAGGCCTGGGTGGCGCCGGCGCCGTAGAGGCCGCCCAGCCCCAGGGAGCCGCCAAAGGCCGGTGCTCCGGAGGAGCCCACCACGGCCTGCTGGGGGAAGGAGCTGAGGATGGGGCCGGGGAAGGTGACCACCACGGGTGGTGGCTGGATGAAGGCAGAGGAGTCGGGGCACTGGCGGGCGCACAGCTCGTTGCAGCTCTCAGCGATGGGCTGGGGCACAGCCACGCTGGTTCTGGGGGGGCACAGGTCCGTGCTGGTTTTCGGGGGGCACAGGTCGTAGCAGGACATCTTGGTGTGGGATCCGAGGGTGCTCTGCAAAAGAGGGCAGCCATGGCAGGAGAGCAGCCCAGAACAGCACATGAGCCACAGGGGCTGGAGCAGGGAGCCGCGAGCAGAAGCGCTCGCACACTTACCCTTGTTCTGGAGGAGGAGAAGGTGGCCAGGGCAGTGCTTGGTCCAGTCTGGCCCAGGCAGGGCTTTTATAGCAAGCTGGGCATTGCTCAGCTCCAGCCGGGCCAATCTGCACAGGGGACACTCCCCGATGCTGCTGACACCAGGGCTGTGCAGCCCCTGCCCCTCCCTGAGTCAGCATCCCCCAGGTGCCAGCCCAGCACATCCCGCTGCCTAAGTAATCTTGTCATTCCTGCCACGTCACGTCCTTGATAGCCTTGATTTCACCCAGGAATGGGCTCCAGGAATACCTGTCAGGGGCTGGAGTGTCAGGGGCTGGAGCCTCAGGGGCAGGAGTCACAGAAGCCTTTACCATGGAGAGGATGTGTGCATCACAGGACAGCCCACCCGAACCAGACGCCATCTACCAGCAGTCAATGCCCAGGGAACTCTGCCAGACTGGGGACAAATACCCCTCTTATCCATCCTGTGATACATGGGGCAGGAAAGAGAGATGTCCATCAGGCCCAGGCTGATTCTAGCCCTGCCTCATTCCTTTGAACATTTAAAGGTTTTCCTGGAGTCCAGTCCCGGATGAAATCCCTGTTATCAAGTATCTGACATGGCAGGAAGGACAAGATCTTTTGGGCAGCAGCAGGTGGTGGGCTGGCACCTGGGGGATGCTGACTCAGGGAGGGGCAGGGGCTGCACAGCCCTGGTGTCAGCAGCATCAGGGAGTGTCCCCTGTGCAGATTGGCCTGGCTGGAGCTGAGCAATACCCAGACTGCTATAAAAGCCCTGCCTGGGCCAGACTGGACCAAGCACTGCCCTGGCCACCTTCTCCTCCTCCAGAACAAGGGTAAGTGTGCGAGCACTTCTGCTCGCGGCTCCCTGCTCCAGCCCCTGTGGCTGGCATGCTACCTTCGGCTGCTCCCCTTCCATGGCTGCCCTCTCTTGCAGAGCACCCTCGGATCCCACACCAAGATGTCCTGCTACGACCTGTGCCCCCCAAAAACCAGCACGGACCTGTGCCCCCCCAGAACCAGCGTGGCTGTGCCCCAGCCCATCGCTGAGAGCTGCAACGAGCTGTGCGCCCGCCAGTGCCCCGACTCCTCTGCCTTCATCCAGCCACCACCCGTGGTGGTCACCTTCCCCGGCCCCATCCTCAGCTCCTTCCCCCAGCAGGCCGTGGTGGGCTCCTCCGGAGCACCGGCCTTTGGCGGCTCCCTGGGGCTGGGCGGCCTCTACGGCGCCGGCGCCACCCAGGCCTCGGGGGGCCTCTGCACCTTTGGCAGAGCCTACGCTGCTCCCGCCTGCAGCCCTTGCGCCCTGCCCCGCTACAGCAAGAAGCTCTGGGACACCTGCGGGCCCTGCTAGAGCCACCACCAACAGCCCCAAACCCCTGTGGCCGCCTCAGCCCAGCATGGAGAAGTTGAGCTCTGCATAAGCTGCCCTGGCCACCTGCAGCCTGTGACACTCAGCCTGCCTAGGGGCTGCCCACTGTCCCTCTCCCTGCCTTTTCTGCCTTTCTTGGTACAATAAAAATTTTCCTGCATCCAACTCCTGTCTATTTGCCTTCTTTTCTGAAGTCTTGATTATCCCTGGGTATGGGCGAATTCCAAGAGTGGGAGGGGAAATGTCGTTGCTCTGATGGTGATGGACAATAGAAAATGGAAGGGAAAGGGGAAAGTAAAACTGTTGAGGGACAGGGACAGAGGACAGTAATGTGGACAACAAAACTAAACCCAAATTGAAACTGAATCAAAAGATACATAATGTTGGGAAGGGGCTGGATTACGAGAAGGAGGAGATGGAGTAGAAGAAGAAGAACAAGAAATATGAGAAGGACGAGATGGACGAGAAGGACAAGGGGAAGGAGAAGTAGGCTGAAGAGAAGAAGAGGAAGGAGGAGAAGGAGGAAAAAAAGAGGAAAGAGAACGCGAAGAAGAAAGACAAGAGGAAGGTGATGAAGGAGAAGAGGAAAGAGAAGATGGGAAATAAGTAATCTGAGAAGTATACGGAAGATAAACTAAGACATAGTAGGGGAAGGACAAAGAGTTGATTATAAGGAAATTTAATGCACAGAGAAGAGTAAAGGGGAAGTCTCTCTCAGACTTCTGTGCCAGGTCCTTTAGCAGAGCCATGGTATCAGAGAGGGGGTGGAGCTCAGGTAGCCTTTGCCCCGGGATGGCTCCCGGCTCCGTTACCGATCCCACTGTCTGCCAGCACAACTGCAGGTCTGTAAGAGCTCCTGGTCTCACGGTCTGCAAGCAGGGGGATCTGTCTGTCTTGAGGCAGAGTGCTTGGAGCTCCTTGTCCCTGTCTTTGTCCTCCTGTTCCCTCTCCTCCTTCTCCTCCTTCTTTATCTCACCCTATGTCTCATTCTCCTTCTCCTGGTTCTCGGTCTCCTAACTTCACCAGTTCCCACAGTTCTAGTTCATATCCTTCCACTTCCACTTTGATTTAAATTTCATGTCCACTTCAAACTCTGACAATTAATCCTCTCTTCTGTTTCACCTTCCCCTTCCTCTTAGATTTTCCATTCCCTGTGGCCAACCCAGTATCAACAAATAACCTAACAGTCTTGGAACACCCCCAAGCCCAGGGGTCTTCATTACTTAAGAAAAGGAGGCAAAGAAACAGAAATTAGATGCAGGAAAACTTTATTGTACCAAGAAGGGCAGGAAAGGCAGGGAGAGGAACGGAGGGCAGGCCCGAAGCAGACTGGATGTCACGGGCTGCAGGAGGCCAGGACAGCTTGTGCAGAGCGCAACTTCTCCATGCCGGGCTGAGGCAGCCACGGGGGTTTGGGGCTGTTGGTGGTGGCTCTAGCAGGGCCTGCAGGTGTCCCAGAGCTTCTTGCTGTAGCGGGGCAGGGTGCAAGGGCTGTAGGTGGGAGCAGCATAGGCTCTGCCAAAGGTGCAGAGGCCCCCCGAGGCCTGGGTGGCGCCGGCGCCGTAGAGGCCGCCCAGCCCCAGGGAGCCGCCAAAGGCCGGTGCTCCGGAGGAGCCCACCACGGCCTGCTGGGGGAAGGAGCTGAGGATGGGGCCGGGGAAGGTGACCACCACGGGTGGTGGCTGGATGAAGGCAGAGGAGTCGGGGCACTGGCGGGCGCACAGCTCGTTGCAGCTCTCAGCGATGGGCTGGGGCACAGCCACGCTGGTTCTGGGGGGGCACAGGTCCGTGCTGGTTTTCGGGGGGCACAGGTCGTAGCAGGACATCTTGGTGTGGGATCCGAGGGTGCTCTGCAAAAGAGGGCAGCCATGGCAGGAGAGCAGCACACGGCAGCTCCCGAGCCACAGGGGCTGGTGCTGGAGCAGAGAGCCGCGAGCAAAAGCGCTCGCACACTTACCCTTGTTCTGAAGGAAGAGAAGGTGGCCAGGGCAGTGCTTGGTCCAGTCTGGCCCAGGCAGGGCTTTTATAGCAGTCTGGGTATTGCTCAGCTCCAGCCAGGCCAATCTGCACAGGGGACACTCCCTGATGCTGCTGACACCAGGGCTGTGCAGCCCCTGCCCCTCCCTGAGTCAGCATCCCCCAGGTGCCAGCCCACCACCTGCTGCTGCCCAAAAGATCTTGTCCTTCCTGCCATGTCAGATACTTGATAACAGGGATTTCATCCGGGACTGGACTCCAGGAAAACCTTTAAATGTTCAAAGGAATGAGGCAGGGCTAGAATCAGCCTGGGCCTGATGGACATCTCTCTTTCCTGCCCCATGTATCACAGGATGGATAAGAGGGGTATTTGTCCCCAGTCTGGCAGAGTTCCCTGGGCATTGACTGCTGGTAGATGGCGTCTGGTTCGGGTGGGCTGTCCTGTGATGCACACATCCTCTCCATGGTAAAGGCTTCTGTGACTCCTGCCCCTGAGGCTCCAGCCCCTGACACTCCAGCCCCTGACAGGTATTCCTGGAGCCCATTCCTGGGTGAAATCAAGGCTATCAAGGATGTGACGTGGCAGGAATGACAAGATTACTTAGGCAGCGGGATGTGCTGGGCTGGCACCTGGGGGATGCTGACTCAGGGAGGGGCAGGGGCTGCACAGCCCTGGTGTCAGCAGCATCGGGGAGTGTCCCCTGTGCAGATTGGCCTGGCTGGAGCTGAGCAATACCCAGACTGCTATAAAAGCCCTGCCTGGGCCAGACTGGACAAAGCACTGCCCTGGCTACCTTCTCCTCCTCCAGAACAAGGGTAAGTGTGCGAGCGCTTCTGCTCGCAACTCCCTGCTCCAGCTCTGGTATCTGTGGCTCACATGCTGCCCTGTGCTGCTCTCCTTCCATGGCTGCCCTCTCTTGCAGAGCACCCTCGGATCCCACGCCAAGATGTCCTGCTACGACCTGTGCCCCCCGAAAACCATCACGGACCTGTGCCCCCCCAGAACCAGCGTGGCTGTGCCCCAGCCCATCGCTGAGAGCTGCAACGAGCTGTGCGCCCGCCAGTGCCCCGACTCCTCTGCCTTCATCCAGCCACCACCCGTGGTGGTCACCTTCCCCGGCCCCATCCTCAGCTCCTTCCCCCAGCAGGCCGTGGTGGGCTCCTCCGGAGCACCGGCCTTTGGCGGCTCCCTGGGGCTGGGCGGCCTCTACGGCGCCGGCGCCACCCAGGCCTCGGGGGGCCTCTGCACCTTTGGCAGAGCCTACGCTGCTCCCGCCTGCAGCCCTTGCGTCCTGCCCCGCTACAGCAAGAAGCTCTGGAACACCTGCGGGCCCTGCTAGAGCCACCACCAACCCAAACCCCCATGGCCGCCTCAGCCCAGCATGGAGAAGTTGAGCTCTGCACAAGCTGCCCTGGCCTCCTGCAGCCCGTGATACCCAGTCTGCTTGGGGCCTGCCCACCATCCCTCTCCCTGCCTCTCTAGCCTTCTTGCTGCAATAAAGTTTTCCTGCATCCAACTCCTGTCTATTTGCCTTCTTTTCCCAAGTCATGAAGTCCCTTTGGGTTGGGGAATTCTAGGAGTGGGAGGGGAAATGGCTTTGCTGGGACAACTGAAAATGGAAGGGGAAAGCCACGGTAAAATAGAATTTGGAATGTTACATTGGATGTTAAAGTGGAGGCGGAAATGCCATCAGAGGGGAAGTGGATGGATATTAAGGAGAGAAGTGGGAGTGTTTCACAGAAGGAGAAGGAGAAGAACAAGGACAAGGACAAGCAGCTGCAGGGACTTTGCCTGAAGACACTAGATCGTTGCTTGCAGGCCATAATACCAAGGGGCTTTCCAGACCTGCTGCCATGCTGGCAATGAGTAGGAATGTCCCCAGAGCTGGGAGCCATCCAAGGGTAAAAGTTGTCAGAGCTCCAGCCCCTCTGTATCAGCCTTGGCTCCAATAAAGGACCAGGGGCTGAAATAAGAGAGAAACTTACCCATCACTATGTCCGATAAATTGAATTTCCCTTTCATCAGCTCCTTCTCTTTCTTTCTTTCTTTCTTTCTTTCTTTCTTTCTTTCTTTCTTTCTTTCTTTCTTTCTTTCTTTCTTTCTTTCTTTCTCTCTTTCTCTCTTTCTCTCTTTCTCTCTTTCTCTCTTTCTCTCTTTCTCTCTTTCTCTCTTTCTCTCTTTCTCTCTTTCTCTCTTTCTCTTTCTCTTTCTCTTTCTCTTTCTCCTTTTGTATATCTGTGACCTTGTATCCCATGGTCTGTTTCCTCTTGTCCTTGTACCACTCCTCCTTCTCCTTCTCCTTCTCCTTCTCCTTCTCCTTCTCCTTCTCCTTCTCCTTCTCCTTCTCCTTCTCCTTCTCCTCCTCCCTATAAGTCAAAACCTTCTCACAGTCATTTATCTTCCAATTCCCTTCCCTCTTGATTTCCTTTTCTTGTCCACATTGCTCTCCACTGTCCTCTTCCTATTTATCTTTCACCATCTGCTTCCACTTCCGTTTTCCATTGCCCCAAACATCACCCAACACCATTTCCCCTCCCAGTCATGCAATATCCTCGTCCGGGGGAATTTCCTAGATTTGGCAAAGGAGGCAAAGAAACAGGAATTGGACGCAGGAAAACTTTATTGTACCAAGAAGAGCAAGAGAAACAGGGAAAGGGACAGTGAGCAAGCCCCAGGCAGGCTGGGTGTCACGGGCTGCAGGAGGCCAGGGCAGCTTGTGCAGAGCTCAACTTCTCCATGCAGGGTTGAGGCAGCCACGGGGGTTTGGGGCTGTTGGTGGTGGCTCTAGCAGGGCCCGCAGGTGTCCCAGAGCTTCTTGCTGTAGCGGGGCAGGACGCAAGGGCTGCAGGCGGGAGCAGCGTAGGCTCTACCAAAGGTGCAGAGGCCCCCCGAGGCCTGGGTGGCGCCGGCGCCGTAGAGGCCGCCCAGCCCCAGGGAGCCGCCAAAGGCCGGTGCTCCGGAGGAGCCCACCACAGCCTGCTGGGGGAAGGAGCTGAGGATGGGGCCGGGGAAGGTGACCACCACAGGTGGTGGCTGGATGAAGGCAGAGGAGTCGGGGCACTGGCGGGCGCACAGCTCGTTGCAGCTCTCAGCGATGGGCTGGGGCACAGCCACGCTGGTTCTGGGGGGGCACAGGTCCGTGCTGGTTTTCGGGGGGCACAGGTCGTAGCAGGACATCTTGGTCTGGGATCCGAGAGTGCTCTGCAAGAGAGGGCAGCCATGGAAGGAGAGCAGCACAGGGCAGCTCCCGAGGCACAGGGGCCAGGGCTGGAGCAGGGAGCCGCGAGCAGAAGCGCTCGCACACTTACCCTTGTTCTGGAGGAGGAGAAGGTGGCCAGGGCAGTGCTTGGTCAAGTCTGGCCCAGGCAGGGCTTTTATAGCAGCCCTGGCATTGCTCAGCTCCAGCCAGGCCAATCTGCACAGGAGACACTCCCTGCTGCTGCTGACACCAGGGCTGTGCAGCCCCTGCCCCTCCCTGAGTCAGCATCCCCCAGGTGCCAGCCCAGCACATCCCGCTGTGCAAGTGATCTTGTCATTCCTGCCACATGAGAGACTTAATAGTCAGGATGTCACTGAGGAAGGGGCTCCAGATTGGCCCAGCTGGAGCTGAGCAATGCCAGGGCTGCTATAAAAGCCCTGCCTGGGTCAGACTGGACCAAGCACTGCCCTGGCCACCTTCTCCTCTTCGACAACAAGGGTAAGTGTGCGAGCGCTTCTGCTCGCGGCTCCCTGCTCCAGCCCTGGTCCCTGTGGCTCGGGTGCTGTCCCGGGCTGCTCTCCTGCCATGGCTGCCCTCTTTTGCAGAGCACCCTCGGATCCCACACCAAGATGTCCTGCTACGACCTGTGCCCCCCGAAAACCAGCACGGACCTGTGCCCCCCCAGAACCAGCGTGGCTGTGCCCCAGCCCATCGCTGAGAGCTGCAACGAGCTGTGCGCCCGCCAGTGCCCCGACTCCTCTGCCTTCATCCAGCCACCACCCGTGGTGGTCACCTTCCCCGGCCCCATCCTCAGCTCCTTCCCCCAGCAGGCCGTGGTGGGCTCCTCCGGAGCACCGGCCTTTGGCGGCTCCCTGGGGCTGGGCGGCCTCTACGGCGCCGGCGCCACCCAGGCCTCGGGGGGCCTCTGCACCTTTGGCAGAGCCTACGCTGCTCCCGCCTGCAGCCCTTGCGACCTGCCCCGCTACAGCAAGAAGTTCTGGGATACCTGCGGGCCCTGCTAGACTCATCCCAGAGCCTTTTTCCTCTGTCAGCAATGGAGGAATCCCGGAGTTGTTCATCTGAATTTTTGCTGCCATTACTCTTTCCTTTCAAACTTTTCTTTTCCTATATTTAGTATTTTGCTTTGTCTCCAGTTTGAAGATATATTCCCTAATGTCCAATTTTGTGAATTTATTATTTATAACAATTTCTTTTTTCTTTTCTTATCTTTGATCTTTATTGTTTATGTCCTTTATGTCAATGTCTTCTCATATTTGCATTTATTTAGCTCTGCTGTTTGACAACTGTATGTCTCAAAAAATTTAGCTTTTTTTTTGTTGTAGTTTCTGTGTGTACCTCTTGTTTTCCCATGTTTTCCTTTTTACTCTCTGTCATTTATTCAAGTTGTTCCTGCAATAAATCTTTTATGCATTAATTTTTGTGTTTTCATCCTTTTTTATTTAAATGATGCTGAATACTCACTTGAGGTCTTACCTGCTTATAACAGGGCTATTCAACCTGACCTTTTCTGGTTGCTTAAATCTCTGGAGAGCCACTGGAGAGGGCCTGGGAGTGCCAGAGCCACTCTGAGAGAGCAGCCTGCCCTGGATGACACAAAAGGGAAAGTAAGAGCAGGGCAGGGCCTGGCCTGGCCAAACCCAGCGGCTACGGCCGATCTGATCAGGGCTGAGGTGCCTGGCAGCTCCTCCCTGCTTTGGGCGCTGTTACTCAGCCCTGGGACATGCAAGGGCTACAAAACAACAAAACAGGGAGCAGACAGCATTGCTCAGTGCTTCTGAAGTGCTCTCACAGCCCTTGTTCCTCAGAGGCTCCGGAAAATCTGCATGTAGAAGGGTTTTCTTCTCACAGGAACCCCTCCAAATAAATTTTGTAGTCCAGAGAGCACTGAAATTGCGGTGTTTTTAATACAAAGTGGAGAGAGGCCATCACGGTATCATGGAATGGTTTGGGTGGGAAGGGATCTTAAAATCATCTCGTTCCACACCCAGCCATGGGCAGGGACATCTTCCACCACACCAGGTTTCTGCAAGCCCTGTCCGACCTGGCCTTGGACACTGCCAGGAATGGGGCAGCCATGGATTATCCTGCACCAGGGCCTCCTTAGGCTCTCAGGGAAGACTTAATCCCCAAAATCCCATCTAAACCCCCTCCCTGTCAGTCTGAACCCATTCCCCCTTGTCCTGTCACCCCATTCCTTGGGAAAGGCTTCTCCCCATGTTTCTTGTAGCCCCTTCAGGTCCTGCAAGGCCACAGTGACGTCACTTCAAAGCTTCCCCTTCTCCAAACAGAATAATCCCAGTTGCCTCAGCCTTTCCTCCCAGCAGAGCTGCTCCATCCCGCAGATCATCCTGGAGCCTCCTCTGGGCACCCTCCAGCAGCTCCAGGTCATCCCTGGGCTGGGTTCCAGGGCTGGGGCAGCTCTGCAGGTGAGGTCTCACCTGAGCAGGGCAGAATCCCCCCTCCCCTGCTGCCCAAAGGGGTTTGGATGCTTCCCATCAAAAGGGGTTGGATTTGAAAGGAGTTTGTGCCAGGGATGAGGCACAACTTGCTCTGATTGTCAGATTTTTGTAAAATATAAATCAAGGCAAGGAAATCCACCCCAGGCTGGGAGATGTGGGAACCACTCAAACCCTTTCTGTCCTTGGAGAATCATTTTTTTCCTTCCCCTGCAGCAAATGCAGGGAAATTTGTTGGGGCAACAAACAAAACACAAACCTAAACCCAAATCCTTTTTCACCTGCAAAGAAAATGAAAATATTGGCATGAACCTGGACCACAAAAACCAATCTTCAGCATAGGAATTCAGAGCAGATCTCTGGGGGGATTTCTCAGGAATGACAAGAAGGGTCTGCAAAATGCACTGGATACAGATGAAAACCTAAAAGCTGTGCTCTGAAGAATCACAGGAAAATGGTAAATAATCCCAAATATTTTTTTTCTTTAATGGAAAATATATCTTGAAATAAGGCAAATACAGCAAAGGTGGAATCTTAAACTCATAGAGGATTCAACCACAGATATGGACAGGATTTTTTTTTTAAAGAAGGAAAAGAAGAGCTGCATTAGTTATTAACCCTTGACTTCCAATGGCACAAATAATGATTTAATTAAAGTAATGGCAGGCAACACCTTGTTTCCTGCACATTAAATCAGCTGGGGTTGTGTAAGAGTGAAATGTCTAAATCACTCATGTCGTACAACACTGAACATTAGCTGGGTTGAACAGCAGATAATGAATGTTTGTGAAATCATTACAAAGTATTTTTCTCAAGAAGGACTGGAACACTCTTGATAAGAAATTGCACCCATGACATTAAAGAAGCACCTTGATCTGCCTCTTTGGTTTTTTCCTCAAAATTGGAATCACAGGACTTTATATGGGAACATTCAGCACCACCAACCCTTTTAAAACTGAATTTCATTTTCCACTAAAATCTTTTTAGTTAAACAAAGTGATTTTTATGTGGGATTGATCCCAAACCTTCTTCTCAATGGAAAATTATTGGGGAATTGCTGAGTGCACTGGATGATCTCAGCAGATATTCATGACCCCGTAAATCCATCTCAGACAAACAAGGTCTCTTTAATTAGGGCTGGAAACACATTTATTCCTGTGTAGTTCTGGAATAAGCTGGTTTCTGCTTCTAATTAATTTATCAGATAATTTTAAAGGCTGTTAAGGAAAAATGTCCATGTCAGCCAAAGATGAGTCTTACAAAATCTTGGAGCAGACAAGCTCATGACAAGGTTGTAAAGGAAGAAGCAACATGTGGAGTCAGCTTAATGAACATGGTAATTCCAGTGAGGTCACTCTAATAATACCAGGAGTTGCCAGCACCAATTAAGACCCAAGATTAAAGAAATCAAGATGGTGAAACTCAGACATCACACGATAGGAGAATGTGAATTAAATCAGAACTGCCACAAACTCCACACTTTTGTGACTCAAAGCTGGTAAACAATTTATTTCAGGCAGAACCCCCACTCCAAGCAAGATTCCAAGCCCTCAGGAATGTTGGGATCCTCTATATAAGCTCCAGTGCCTGGGTCCATCCAGACACTTCTCACAGATCATTCACCTTGTGGAGATAAGTGAGTATGAATTTTAAATTTCTTTCTATTTATTTAATCAAAGCCTGTATCAGAGCAGCTGTAGAAGATTCCTTTAGGAATACTGATATTTAGAACAGCTTAACATTGTTTCTGTCTGGAATTACTCTTAATGAAACCAGTGGCAAATGTGGGATTTGGGAGTCCCCAAATCTTTGGGAGTCCCCAGATCTTCCTAACTTCCCAACTTCAGGGAAGTTCATGGGAGATGGGACTGGGGTTCTTATATTGCTCTTCAGGGCAGGCATTTCCAAAAGCTGAACAACACAACCATGTGGGGCCAGAACAAAGATCAGTCTCTGGGGAAGGATTTACATAGGCAGGAATTTTTTGATCAAGGTGCCCAGTGGGTGTTCACCATGACAGTCAAGGCTGAACATAAACCACAACACAGTGATTTCACTCATGTTGAAAATCTCTCTCATCAACTTCTGAGTTTTTATAGTTTTTATGCCTCTATGTGTTGCAAACCAGCACTGAGCCCAGCAAGATGTCCTGCTATGACCCCTTGGCTGTGACACAAGGATCCAGGCTGGGCACAGGGACTTGGTCAGGGATTGTGAGGTCTGGGGGTGTGGGGGTCAGGGCTCTGAGGGGGCTGCACAGCACAGGGACAGAGCTGGGCAGGGTGGGCAACGTGGTTTGGCTTTGGTTGCCGTTGGCCACGCAAAGACTTCATCAGGCCTGGGGGAACAAGCCACTGCTGAACTGGGAGATCCCGTGTATGTTTTAACCCTTCTTTTTCCAAATTCTCTTTCAGCCTCATCTCTCTCACGCCAAAATGTCCTGCTACGACCTGTGCCCCCCCAGAACCAGCGTGGCTGTGCCCCAGCCCATCGCTGAGAGCTGCAACGAGCTGTGCGCCCGCCAGTGCCCCGACTCCTCTGCCTTCATCCAGCCACCACCTGTGGTGGTCACCTTCCCCGGCCCCATCCTCAGCTCCTTCCCCCAGCAGGCCGTGGTGGGCTCCTCCGGAGCACCGGCCTTTGGCGGCTCCCTGGGGCTGGGCGGCCTCTACGGCGCCGGCGCCACCCAGGCCTCGGGGGGCCTCTGCACCTTTGGCAGAGCCTACGCTGCTCCCGCCTGCAGCCCTTGCGTCCTGCCCCGCTACAGCAAGAAGCTCTGGGACACCTGCGGGCCC
The DNA here is from genome assembly GCF_036417665.1 of Passer domesticus. Lineage (NCBI taxonomy): Eukaryota > Metazoa > Chordata > Aves > Passeriformes > Passeridae > Passer > Passer domesticus. The sequence goes on from NC_087505.1 coordinate 415,577, forward strand.
TGCTAGAGCCACCACCAACAGCCCCAAACCCCTGTGGCTGCCTCAGCCCGGCATGGAGAAGTTGAGCTCTGCACAAGCTGCCCTGGCCTCCTGCAGCTCGTGACACCCGGCCTGCCTGGGGCCTGCCCACTGTCCCTCTCCTTGCCTTTCCTGCCCTTCATGGTACAATAAAGTTTTCCTGCATCCGACTCCTGTCTCTTTGCCTCCTTTTCCCAAATGACACAGACCCAAGGGCCTTGGCCAAATGAGGAACTCCAGGCATCTCCTCCCAGCACAAAAGGGAATATCCCCCCAGAGGAAAACAAGCACAAATGAAAACCAGAGAGACTCTTGTGCAACACCAACAGGGATTTAATGTCAGAGAGAAAAGCAGCAGCCGAGGGCCAGGAATCCAGGTGACACCAGGGGCAGCAGGGAATGCAGGACTCGTGTGCTGGGAGCAGGGACTTGCTCAGGACCAGGATAAGCCAGGGATTGAGCGGTCTGGGCACAGAGTGAGGATGGAGGGCTCAGGGTATCCCGAAGGGATGGAGGGCTCAGGGCACACCCAGGGCTGCTGGGCACATTCAGCTGCCGCTGCCAGCAGCTCCTGCCCGGTGTGCCCATGGCCCAGCCTGGCCTCCAGGGCTGGCACTGCCTCTGGGGGCCGGCACTGCCAGGGGGGCTTTAGAAAACCCCACAGCTCCCGCGGCGGGACCTGCCCCATCTCTGGGAGCCAGGCAGGGAATAGCCCAGGCCCCGCGAGGAGAAGCCGGAGCTGTAGGACCTCCCGCAATTGCCAAAGGAGCCCCCATAGCCCCCAAGGGAACCCCCATAGCCCCCGAGGGAGCCCCCATAGCCCCCGAGGGAGCCCCCATAGCCACTGTCACCTCCATAACCCAGGGAGCTGCCATATCCAAGGGAGCCCCCATAGCCTGAGAAACCCCCATAGCCCTGGGAGCCCCCATAGCCTCCACAGCTTCCCAGGCCAAAGGAGCTCCTATAACCACGGGAGCCCCCATAGCCCCCGAGGGAGCCCCCATAGCCTGAGAAACCCCCATAGCCCCGGGAGCTCCCATAGCCAGAGGAGCCCCCGTAGCCCAGGGAGCCCCCATAACCTCCAGACCCAAAGGAGCCCCCATAGCCAGAGGAGCTCCCCAAGGCCAGGGAGCCCCCATAACCCCCAGATCCTCCCAGCCCAAAGGAGCCCCCATAGCCCTGGAAGCTGCGGGAACTGAAGGAACGCTCCGGCCAGGCTGGGCCCGACGATCCCACAACGCTCTCCTGAGGGAAGGTGCTGAGCACGGGGCCAGGGATGGTCACCACCACCGGCGGGGGCAGGATCAGGGCTCTGGAGTCGGGGCACTGCTGCACACACGGCTCGTTGGTGCTCTCAGCGATGGGCTGGGGGCAGCTCACGCCGCAGGACTCGCTGGAGTAGGACATCCTTCTGTGCTGGGAGGCTGCAATGAACAGCAGGGGAAAGGTTTCAGATCCAGAAATTTCCACCTGACTCTGCCTGTGCTTTGCCATAGAAAATGTGAGAGCCCAGAGTTTGTTGCTTTCCAAGTCTGACTACAAAAATCACATTCTAGATTCTGGTTGCTGTCATAAGGTCTCCGAGAAGTTGCACACAGATGAAAACATCTGGTGTCATCTCTGGTGACGCTTCTTACACTGTGACAAAAATCTGGTTTTATCTCTTTATAAATTGATTAAGACTAGGTGAAATCTAGCAATGTATGTATAGGAAGTTAAGAAGTGTCAGATACAAAGCAGCAATTTTTGTAGTTTCATATCCTTTCCCAAGTAGCCCTCAGCTTCCAAACCAGAACATTTACCCTTATATTCCCACAAGGTGGGAATGATCACTCAGATATTTTTAAATTTTACAGTCACACATTGTACCTAAAATCCTGGAAATGGGTATTCCAAGTGGCGTGGTGAAAATTCACATTTTATTCTACAACAGCCTTCTGAGACCCACAGTTTTTACATCTGCCAATCCATAACATCAAAGAATTGGATGGGGAAAAAAAAGGATAGAGAAGGATAGAGGAGCTGAAATCGGACTTACCTTGTTCACCAAGGTGAATAACTCAGGAGATGTGGATGGAGAAGCTCGGAGTGGTGGCAGCTTTTATACATTTCCCAAAGTGCTTACAAGGACAAAACGCCCTCCGTGCCTCCGATCCCACACAAAACAACCCTCACATGGAGGGATTTAATTCTGCTGGCTTTGCACTGCCACTCCCCACACACAAATATGGGCGTGAGGCCATGTCAAGACAGACTTTAGGGCATCGAGCTGGTGAATGATGAGGTAATAATCTCCATCACGAGAGCTGTCTTTGCATTCGATGAGTTCAGATTAATTAACTTCGTCTTTTAAAATTTAAGTGAATCCCTTGAAAATCTATGAGAGACACACAAAGAGAGGGAGACGGGTATCAAAAATGAAGAAAATATCAATTATCTCCAAATGCTTTAGAAACATGAGGAGTTTTAAGATCTGTGTTTGCAGCTCAAATACCATTAATTACTCAACAATCCCAAGATGGGCTCCATTGCTCCATTCCCTACTAGCTTTGGAATGTCACGGAGGCAGTGACGCTTCAGGGATGTTCCAGATCCTTCCAGGACCATGAGGGGCTTTGTGAACGCCCACAGGAAATCAATATTTGGTGCGTTAGACATGAACACAGAAATGTCAGCACCCAAAACTGGGGCAGGAGCATCAGTTCAGAGACACGTGAGCTGAGGGCTCTGCGTCATGAGGCACAATTTCATGGACAAAATATTTACAGGTGAGACTCCAAGAGTCAAGATTTTAGAACATCAATTTGAGACCCCTTTTGTGCAGAACATTGATAGTTAGTTAATTATCTGCAGATTCAGATAATTTGCAATCAGGCTTTTATTTCTCCCCTAAAATTTAAGATATTTCAGCTGCCTCATAAATTAAGAAGAAGCTGCACTCAATACGGCAGGTGATGTACTTGTCATAGTCATTCCAAACACGTTAATAGTAAATAAAATAAAGAATTTGAGCCCATGAATGAAAATTAAATCAGTGCCAGCACTGAAATTATTAATCAGATGTTGATTAAGGAATCAAGAGGAGTGACATTGATTGATATTTTTAAATGATGTTGTTTCATAACAAGGGAGCTCCTAACTTCAGAATAAATCCTCGTAACTCCCAGCCTCCATTTAATAGGATAATAGAAATTGCAAGCACCAACTATTAATGAGTATTTATTATAATAAGTGAGGCAGCTTAAAGTCATTATCCTCCAGTACCTCTCATTATTATCAGCAAATCCTGATGACACTTCACAAGCAGAGCTATTTTACAATTTAGAGGTAATTTATTGCATCTCTTTTGCAATGTCATAAAATTAGAAAACAATTGCAAGAGGAAAGAAGAAAAATAACTACAGGATGTCCCAGACTCAGCCTAATAAAAAATATTTTTATTTTATTACTACTTTATTAAATTCTCACTTTTTTCTGTAGTGGTCAGTATTTGAGGGGGGGAAGAAAATTATGATTTTTACTGTATTTCAAACTGAACTTCTGGGAATTGAGATTTCAAATGAAATCATGAAATGTTTGGAATTAGCTTTAAGCTGAGGCCTCTTCTGGCTGTACCAATTTCTGCCTCTTTGGGGACAAATTTTATAGATCCTTACTCAGCTACAAGGAGAATTCATGTCCTCTCAGAGCCACAATTTTAGGTCCAGCTGGGCGACCTTCACCTGGTGAAGGTGGCACCACAAAGGACTCCATGCCATGGAAGTGTTACCACGACCGTTAAAATATCCCAATTTAACAGGACATTAAAATTGGACTGAAGCAGGACTGGCTTTAATTGATGACTCCATGCCCACACTTCAGCCCCAAATTCCCCAAATCCCCTCGGATCACACTCAGAGGGAGCTGATTGCCATCAGCAGTTGTGTCATAGCCACGCGAGTTTGGGAGGGACAGTGCTGAGGTGACAGAATGGAAGCACCCACTGTGGCGTTGGTTTTGTAATAAACAAGGATGGGAGGCTCAGAGGGTGGCTTTGAGGAGGATATAAAAGCTCACATCACCTACAGCCCTTCATCCACTGCTCCTGTTCCCGTTCCTGCAGCGAACAAGGTAAGTGGTGTCACTCATCTCCATGAAGTCTGAATTACTGCACAAAGTCAATGGGCCTTTTTCTCTCTTCCTCTTGGCTTCTTTCTTGCTGGTCTTACACCTTTGACTGAATCTTTGCCACAGGTTACTACAAGTTTGTTTAATTTAGCCAGCACAGATTTTCTCTTGCAAGGATGATCATGGTGAGGGGAAGGTTAAAGGTGGAGATGATACAATAATGAGATTTCTTTGATATCACCTTTGAATTTATCTGTTTCCTTCTGATATTTCAGACACAGAGTTTTATTTTGATTTTTCTCAGCCAGTTTAGCCTTGAAGTTCTTTCTGCTGTTCATTGCAGCCTTCCAGAACAGAAGGATGTCCTACTCCAGCGAGTCCTGCGGCGTGAGCTGCCCCCAGCCCATCGCTGAGAGCACCAACGAGCCGTGTGTGCAGCAGTGCCCCGACTCCAGAGCCCTGATCCAGCCCCCGCCAGTGGTGGTGACCATCCCTGGCCCCGTGCTCAGCACCTTCCCTCAGGAGAGCGTTGTGGGATCATCGGGCCCAGCCTGGCCGGAGCGTTCCTTCAGTTCCCGCAGCTTCCAGGGCTATGGGGGCTCCTTTGGGCTGGGAGGATCTGGGGGTTATGGGGGCTCCCTGGCCTTGGGGAGCTCCTCTGGCTATGGGGGCTCCTTTGGGTCTGGAGGTTATGGGAGTTCCCGGGGGAATTGGGGCTCCTTTGGATGGGGACCTTTTGGAGGTTCCCAGAGTTATGGGGGTTCCTTTGGGTTGGGGGGCTCCCGTGGTTATAGGACCTCCTTTGGGCTGGGAAGCTGTGGGGGCTATGGGGGCTCCCAGGGCTATGGGGGTTTCTCAGGCTATGGGGGCTCCCTTGGATATGGGGGCTCCCGTGGTTATGGGAGTTTCTCAGGCTATGGGAGCTCCCTCGGGGGCTATGGGGGCTCCTTTGGCTTAGGAAGCTGTGGGGGCTATGGGGGTTCCCAGGGCTATGGGGGCTCCCAGGGCTATGGGGGTTTCTCAGGCTATGGGGGATCCCTTGGATATGGCAGTTCCCTGGGTTATGGAGGTGACAGTGGCTATGGAGGCTCCCTCGGGGGCTATGGGGGCTCCTTCGGGGGCTATGGGGGTTCCCTTGGGGGCTATGGGGGCTCCTTTGGCAATTGCGGGAGGTCCTACAGCTCCGGCTTCTCCTCGCGGGGCCTGGGCTATTCCCTGCCTGGCTCCCAGAGATGGGGCAGGTCCCGCCGCGGGAGCTGTGGGGTTTTCTAAAGCCCCCCTGGCAGTGCCGGCCCCCAGAGGCAGTGCCAGCCCTGGAGGCCAGGCTGGGCCATGGGCACACCGGGCAGGAGCTGCTGGCAGCGGCAGCTGAATGTGCCCAGCAGCCCTGGGTGTGCCCTGAGCCCTCCATCCCCTTGGGGTACCCTAAGCCCTCCATCCCCTCAGGATTCCCTGAGCCCTCCATCCCCACTCTGTGCCCAGACCCCTCCATCCCTGGCTTATCCTGGTCCTGAGCGAGTCCCTGCTCCCAGCACACGAGTCCTGCATCCCTGCTGCCCCTGGTGTCACCTGGATTCCCTGCCCTCGGCTGTTGCTTTTCTCTCTGACATTAAAAGCCTGTTGGTGTTGCACAAGAGTCTCTCTGGTTTTCATTTGTGTTTTATTTTTTCCTCCGGGAGCAGAACTCCCCAGCGTGCTGAGGGCTCCTTATCTCAGGATCTGCCCTGCTCCCCGTGTTTAAAATGTGGAATGGGAGTTTAATTGGGGTACTTAACATGATGTTGAGGAATGTTTGTTTAGCAATTTGCCCGTCAGTAACTTCCCCGAGGTTCTGAGTAATTGTTCTTGCTCTGAGGATTCCTGATGACACCCGAAAGGCCCCTCAATCACCACATCGTTTAGCAAACAATTAAGACATAATCGCCGCCTTTCTAAGCTAGCAGGACGACAAGGGAAGGACGAGACCTAAGTTTTCATTTTGTTTGTTGGGTTTTGAAAATTCTGCCTGGGTTTGTTGAGCCTGAGGAAGATTCGGGGTGACCTGATTTCACATTTCAGTGTCTGAACGAGCTGACAAGAAATACGGGGAGAAATCCTTTCCAAATGTCTGGAGGGACAGGACAAGGGGGAATGGGTTCTAATTTATGGAGAGGAGGTTCAGATGGAATTCTGGGAATAAATTAAATAAAGTTCTGTCTGTAAAGCTGCTTTGGCTTTCCCACCTCTTTCCCCCCATTTGTTCCTAGCCAGGGGTGATTATTTCATATTGTTCTTCCAGAAATGAGAAAAAAGGGAAAATATTCCCCCCAAAAAATATTACTCATTGTTTATATTTATATAACTCCTCAGTGATTAGTGTGGTAGAACTTAAATGCAGATCTGCTTGGTACTCACAATTTATGCACAGGCAAATTTCTGCCAGAGAAGGCTCCAAAGCAAAAGAGAGAAGGAACATTACAAAACACAAATTGTGATGCGCCATCTATTTAATGAGCAAGAAGTGGAATTTAAAAAAAAATACAGCATAAGAAAGCAAAAGGGTTGAATACAAATTAAAATTCATCACCCATTTCCAGGCAGTGTTTTACAGCTGGACACCCAGCGACAATCGAGTGACATTTTTCACCTCCCTGATTCCACAGAAAGGCATCAAATGGGAAAGGCCAAGCTCCTGCAGCCCCGGGAGCTCAGGGCAAAGCTGCGGGGGTCAGCAAGCGGGTGGGCACGGGCTCAGTCCTGCATCCGATCGCGCTTTCCATCTCCTGCTCATCCCGAGGCTCCCTCAGGGCCCGCAGCGGTTGGAGCGCCGGTAGGACCTCCCGTAGAGCCCCCCCAAACCGGAGTACCCCAAACTGCCGAGCCCCGAGGAGCTGCCCGAGTTGATGGGGACTCCCCCGGCGCTCAGAGCATCCCCGACGGCCGCGGACGCCGAGGATCCCACGGCGGTGTTCTGCGGGAAGGAGCTGAGGATGGGCCCGGGCAGGGTGACCACCACGGGGGATGGCTGGATCACGTAGGTGGAGTCCTGGCACTGCCGGACACAGGGCTCGTTGCAGCTGTTGGCCAGCGGCGTGGGGCCGCAGGACGTGGGGGCACAGAGGTCGTAGCAGGACATGGCTGTGGGGCGTGAGCCTGGAACGCAGGGAGTTCTGGAATACAAGGAGCGAGGTGTAATTAGTCACGTAATTGGGCTGTTGTGGTGATGGACAGCGCGAGGGCTGTGTGGAGAATGGAATGAAGGGTTGGTCTCGGGTTGAAAGGGGATTTCAGTGAAGCTCGGAGCTCTCCACACCACAAAGGGCAGCTCCACCTCCTCCTGAGCGGCTCTGAGCGCTCCTTTCCCACCACACTCCTCCTGCTGCCCTTAAATAAGCGGGGAGGTGAGGGAGCAGGCAGTCAGGAAAGCAAGGAAAAACTGCACCCCGAAAAGGCAAAAATAAAAAAAAAGGGAAAAATTTAAAAAAAAAACCAATTCCTCAGCAAGTACAAATGAGGAGCAGAAATTTTACCATGAGGGTCGTGAGGCCTTGGCGCAGGTGGCTTTGAGCCAGGGAGTCCAGGGAATCTCTGTCTGGAGACATTCAGACCCTCGTGCTCAAGAGTCTCCCTCTCCAGAGTTGTTCCAAACCCACTTGGAGGCTTTCCTGCATCACCTGGCCCGGGAGATCTCCAGAGGTCCCTTCCAACCCCGAATATTTTGTGATTCCATCCCGAGAGCCAAAAGCTTTGCACCAATTCCCCACAGCTGCTGAACAACACTCAGGCAGAGCCTGGGGCTTCTTGGATCAGAAAGATTTGGGTGAAAAATCCGGGTTCAGCACAGGAACGACCTCCACCCTTCACAGAATGTCCCTCCCTGGAGAAAAAGCTGCTTTGAGGTCTCCCCAGCTATTTTAAAGAGCGCAAACCTCGGGTTGTTACAGACAAACAGCAGAAAAATAAAACACAAAGACAGCAACAATCCACAGAAAATGGGAAGCAGATCAAGACTTACCCTATTCTCCAAGGAGAAGAAAGCAGGAATGGTTGTAGCTTCTCCGACCGGGCTGGTTTTATACCCTGGCCCGGAGAGCCCGAGGACCTGGGACAAAAATTGTGCTTGTAGCTCATTAGCAGCCAATTGCTAACGATTCCTCATATGCAAAATACCCCTGGCTGGGGATTTACTTTTCCTCTCTGTTTGTGTTTCTTGCCTGGATTTATTTCCTCCCTATAATGTATGCATTCCTCCGGAGAGGTTTCTTTTATCCTCAAATCTTACGAGCCCGGTTAATTCCTGATCAGAGGCTGATTCATCTGGGTTACTCAGGAAATTGTTTTGCATCCTAAGGAATCATGACACCGATGAATGAAACCATCAGAAAAGGTGCAGTGACCTTCCCTGTGAAATCCCTTTCCCTCTGCATGGAGGGCGCAAGTTTTTGGCACACCTCACTCTGAGAAGGGCAGAAATTCCTATTTCTGCCTCACCAAAATAAAGGAAATAAAATCGTTAGAAAGTGTTTAGAGCTGATTAAACTCCCCCACTCTCAAAGGTACTGGGAATGGATTATTTGAGGGAACAGATTTTATTTTCATGACTCAGCAGAGAGCATGAAAGAGGATCAGCATCTGATCTATTCCTTTATTGTTAAACCACCACACTCCCATGATGGAATCTGAGACACAATTTGGGGAGTGAGTGTCCAACTCCTTCATTACAGGAGTCTCCAGGCTGGGTTTTCTCCCTACATCAAACCAGGACAGCGATTGAGGTCAGCTGGAGGATGCCTGGGAATTTGGGGCTGTTCAAAGCCTTGCCCAAGCTCATCTTTGGGGTCATCAAAGACGCCAAACCCTTTTACATCTGTCACTAAATTATTACTTTCCCCTGCTGGGCTTTGCACCATTATGCAAAATTGTTCCCCAAATTAATAGCAGTTATTTAGAGATGTTTGTAATGTTCCTGTTCCTTTTTTCCTTCTTTGAAAGCCAATTCTGGCTTTCACTTTGCACGTCTCAAAGATCACCTCAGCGTGCAGCAATTCCAGTTCCTTTTCAAAGGCAATTTCCAGATTAAAAAGTAATCGCAGACAATGCAGGAGCAGACTGGAGGGCAGGGCCGAGCATTCCAACCTCTCGTGGTGTTTAATCTCCGAGGCAGAGACAGGCAAATCAGCCCCTCACTGCGAGTATCTTCCCCAACATCTCCTGGGAAATAAATGCTGGTTGGAGACTTCTGAAGAGCAGAAGTCTTCAAAGTTCCCCAAACATTTCCCTGGACCACTCAGACATGCAAATGGGGGACGATCAGCAAATGGGTAGGGACAGACTCTTTGAACATGACCAGGGGTTCAAAGGGGTGGCCAAGATTCCTGATGGATTCCAAAAACTTCCCCACCAGCTCAAATCCTTCCACTTTGTCCTTGAAACACAAATCAGAATTTGCATCCACTCAATTCCAGCTGTGAGTCATTGGATGTCCCCAGTTTGGGATGACCCAAAATGATGACACGATGGATGGAAACTCTCCTGTCCCTCCAGATTGACCAGACCTTCCCAAAGTTCTCACTGCACGCACAGAAATGTTAAAAAATTGGTTTTCTAGAGAAGCTGTGGCTGCCTCATCCCTGGAAGTGTCCAAGGCCGGGTTGGACACAGCTTGGAGCACCCTGGGGTAGTGGAAGGTGTCCCTGCCCATGGTTTAGATGATTTTTAAGGCCCCTTTCTGCCCAAACCATTCCATGATTCCCTGACTTTCCTTTATAACAATAATTATCTATTGACTCTAAGAGCAGCTTGTGGTTTGAAAGCCAACCCATCCAAAGCTACAGAGAAGATAAAAAGAGCCCAAATTCCACTTCTGAAGGTGATCCTAAGTCCAGCTTGTCTGGCTGGCTCAAACTTCTCCTCCCAGGAGCTGAAAGCTTTGGAATGTTGCTCATGGGAAGATTACAAGGAGCAGCGATCTGAAATCTCCTGGGCCCTTATCATGGCCAGAATTGTGCACTCAGAACTCCAATTAAAACCCGCTGCCACACCAGGGGCTGCTCCCAGGTGTGTGCCCAAAATGCCAGAAGTCCTAAACAAATGGGATTTTGACTCATCCCCACTTTGGGAGGTGGAGTTGGTGCAATGGAGTGGGGAATATTTAATGGATGCAAAGCAGGGAGATGAAAGCGGCCTCACGGGTCGTGGGTTTCATCCGTGGCCAGGATAAACCATAATGAACATAAACAGTCAACAAACCAATTTCCCTGCTGGGAACCCGGCCAAATGCAAAGCAAACCCACAGCTCCTGCGGGGACTGGGTAAGAAAAGGTGCAGGAATGTCTGGGATCCTCCAGGCAGCCCCAGAAAGCCATAAAAGCTCTCCAGAGCCTTCCTGCCTCTTCCCTTTTCCCTGTAAACCCAGGAGATGCTGCAGCTCTGCAGAATTTGGTGCTGAAAGGGATTTTCACTGACAACAAATATTTCTGAAAAAAAAAGGTATTTTTTTATTTCTGTGGGACCAAGTTGTTGCAGGTCTTCAGGAGAAATCCTTCCCTGTGGAAAATATTCTAACACGATATTCCTACTCATTTTCTGCAACAGTGAATAAATTACTTTCTAACTGACTGCAAACTCACCCAGATTTCCCTTTTTTTCCTCAGAATTGTGCTTTACTGGTTGCCATACCAAGTTTTAACCCAAAAAGGCCATTTGGGACAGGAATGAAAGGGGGAAGTGGTGCTTGAGGGTCATCTTTTATTTTATTTCAAAAAGTTTGACCATCCTGATGGGATTTCTGGGTGCTTAGAGGAAACACCCCAACTTTGAGGGGAGTTTTTTTGCAATCTGGGAAAAGATTTGGTTCAATTAATGAAAAGGTAGTTGCAAGGGTATGGAAATTAATTTTGTCATGAGAAATATCCACCTGAACCTGTCCAAGGCACTTTCTCAGCAGTGTCTCAGTCATAACCCTTTGGAGTCATTGGACTTTTTGGAATTCATCACCTTTGATCAGGGAATAGCTTCAGTTGAGATGGCAAAAAATATTAAATTAAACATTTAATCCAGACCTGTAAGCTCCTCCTGTAATAGAACATCAAACTGCCAGCTTTCCACTGTCTTCTGGTGTTTATTAAAAAAACCTCCTCCTTAAAATTATTAATTCTTTCATTTACCTCCTTTAATTTCATTCCACTAATGACTGCAGTCGGCAGAACCTCATCAGCATCTTTAATTACAGTTCAGCCTCATTCTGGACAGGCAGACAAAGACTCCAAATGAAACTTTTCAGAGATATCAGTAATTTTATGGGCTGACAGGAGGTTGACTCATCCGGAGCCTTTAGGGGAAGCTTTCCAAACCTTCTTCCTTCAGGGTGTCTAAGCAGAACCTTTGTCCCAATCCAGGAGGAACAAAGCAGCACCTGATAAAGCCCAGCTCTGGCTTAAAACACCCTAAGAGAGGGCTGGAACTAAAAATTCTTTAAATTTTAGTCCTTTAATCTCTCTGTCCCAGACTTGCTTCCCAACCCAGCAAATTCCAAAGGGAAAAACCCTCCCCATCCTTCTGTGCCTCCCCTCCCAGACTCACCAGGCGCTGAGCTCAGCTGCCAGGAGATGCTGCACCCAAAAAAAGGATGCCCCAATTGCTGCTTCTCTTCCTCCACAGGAACCTCAGCTGAGCTCCCTTCTTTTAAAAGGCTTTTCCCAAGTATCACATCTTTAAAAATTCCCTGTTTAGGTCCCAGCAGAAGGCACCCATTTCAGGGTCCCTTTCTGCCTTTAATAAGGGGTCTCAGGTTCGGTTTTAAAAGTTTTCCACCACTAGAATCTGACTCGTTCTCCTTTGAAATTATTTGCGTGGTGTTTTCTGGAAGTGGGGACTTCCAAAGGCACTGGAAAAGGGGCTGGGAGAGCAAAGAAGGCCAGGCAGACTCGGAGGGTGATGCAGCACAAATTTAATGGGTTGAGGAAGGGAAGGAAGCAATGAAAAAGTCAGGAATACATTTCCATGGTTCAGTAAGGACAGAACCCACGCAGACACACTCAGCAAGGGGAAATCTTCCTTCTTCACTGGTGAACGACCTGTGCTAATCCAGCCATGCACAACAATTGCCAACAATTAATATTTTGCCTATTATCAAATACAAAAAAAAACAAAACAAAACAAATAAGCAGGACAAGACATTTGATCAGAAATATGAAGTAAAGCACAACAAAAGACAAGCAAAGGCCTGGTTTGGGGAGATGCCAAACTCCCACAGCTCCTTTAACTCCAGGCTGGGTGTATCTCATGTGGCATCCAAAAACCGCGGCCATAAGCTCAGTCCTGCTCCAGGGATGGGTTGGGGTTCAGCATTCCTGGTCTTCTCCTCCCACCTTAGTAGAAGCCACTGCGGGAGGTGTTGTAGCGCCTGTAGGGCCGGCTGTAGCCACTGCCCAACCCAGGGTAGCCAAAGCCCCCAAGGCCCCCAAAGCTCAAGGAGCTGCCCGAGTTGATGGGGACTCCCCCGGCGCTCAGAACACTCCCAACGGCCGCGGACGCCGAGGATCCCACGGTGGTGTTCTGTGGGAAGGAGCTGAGGATGGGCCCGGGCAGGGTGACCACCACGGGCGAGGGCTGGATGACCACGGTGGAGTCCTGGCACTGCCGGACACAGGGCTCGTTGCAGCTGTTGGCCAGCGGCGTGGGGCCGCAGGACGTGGGGGCACAGAGGTCGTAGCAGGACATGGCTGTGGCCAGAGGGAATTCTGGAATACAGGAGCTGCGTTACACCCACATTTATCAGCAGTTTTCCAGGGATACATTCAGGATTGGGAATTTAGAAGGAAAGATTTTTAGTGCTGCTTGTGTTCTGGCCTTAGGTGAATTCTCTGCTTGGGCTGTGGTGGGACGTGGTCATGCAACTGAACAGGTACGAGAATTCACTCCTGATATTAAAGTGCAGCTGCACAACCTTAAAACTGCCTTGGATCCCAAAACTGAATAAATAACCCATTTAATAAATAACCCATTTAATAAGTAACCCATAGCCACTTAGCTAACGTGGCTAATTAATGAATTTTATAACTCGCCACCAACACAAAACTCCTTCCCTGGTACAAAACCCCTTCCTCCCTCTGAGGAGAAACTGCCGCAACAGGAGCGAGGGAAAAGCTACAAAATCAAGGCAAAAGTTTGCTGGAAAAAGAGAATAAAGAGGTTCAAACTCACCTTACTCACGAAGGCAAAGGAGGGAAGAGAGTGGCTGGGAGAGCCTGGAGTTGCTCAGGTTTTTATACCGAGTTTTGAGTTGCCCAACGACTTGGGCCACTCTTTGTGCAAGAAGTGATTTATGGGCCACGACTGATTACAGGGGTTTTTGCCTCAGTATTTGTGTTTTTTACTGCTTCACTTCCTTATCTTGTGGTTTGTCTATCTGACCACAGGGTGCTTTCATCTTAAAATATTCCGGGCTGGGTTCATTGCTGGGAACACTGCAGGGATTAATTCAATGGGATTTATTCAGCCTTCAAACCCCTTTGGGATCTGCTTGGGGTCATTAAAGGAGATTAGGCCTCATTTGCATAATGCAGCGCCCTCCTCTGAAAGGTAAATCCTGGGGGAATTCACAGAGAATTGCAGGTTTTGGAAGGCAAGCCATGAGTATTTCCAGCTGCTTTCCAGAGGATCTCTGAGGTTGGAGAAGGCCTCCAGGACCATCGAGTCCGAGGTGTTCCCAACCCCAGCCTGGTCACCAGCCCAAGGGCCACTCATTCCTCGGACACCTCTGGGCGTGGAGAGGTTCTCTGGGAAAGAAGAGAGAATTTTTCCATCTAAGAGGCTGCCCAGGGAGGTTTGGCGTCCCAATCCCAGGAACAAGGGGACATTGAGGGATCAATCACAGGTGGGGGTTGGTGATCCTGGAGCTCTTTTCCAACCTCAAATCCATGAGCAGTCCTGAATGCAGGGATTAATCCTGAGGTTCTTGCTCTGCTGGCACATCCACTCCCGAGACATGCAAATCACCTTTAAATTAGGGCTGTCTCTGTGGGGATCTCCTGGGAACTGAAACTCATTTAGCTTGGGCAGAGCTTCCTGAGGACTTCAAAGTTTATCAGTAGCTTTATTGGAGTGCCACCATGCAAATGTCCCATCCTGGGCACATTTCAGATCCCTGACCTAGATCTGAATTCTTGTATTTTATTTAATAAGATGTTATGAAGATTTGGGGGTGCAGGGCAGTAATTGGGCTGTGAAATTGATGCCATTGTTTCTATCTGCAGGAATTACAGCTGCTTTATTTTAAATCAAAATGGAAAAGTTCAAGGTTCGGCTCGAGCCATCTCATATTTCTGGAGGATTCTCAAAAAAAAATTCCTTGGCTGTTTTTAGCTGTGCATTCCTCACTATTTCTCTATACTTTAAGAAATTAGCAGCTATTTAAAAATACTTCCTATTATTCCTAATATTTCTGGGAGTTAGTTGAGGAATTAACTTGCATAACACCATCCAGAGTTTGTTTTCATCTTTTAAAAATTTTTCTTCATTCTTTTTATTCCTCCTTCATCCGAGCTTTGCTTGGAAAACACAAAGCAAGTTTCAAATCCAGCTGTGAATTTAAAAACAGATCTGGCAACATTTCAAATCTGTTTGGAGACTTCCTTGTAACCAATTACAATAAATATTGTTCCAACTAAAGCCTTTATTTCATTGTACTCTCAGAATGACTTAATGGCCTGGTTTTGAGATGAATTAAAGTGAGCAAATTAAGAGTTCACAGATTTTTGTCATCAAGGCCAGACCTAAATATTGAGATTATAATTAAGACTTTTTGCATAATGTGAGAACATCCTCCTGAGACACCTGTGAGTGACTGAACGTCTGAAAAAAGAGATCTTTAATCAAAATGGAACTGGGAGGTTACTCACAGTCATCCCTGGGTAAAGTGTCTGGGCACAGAGGTGACCCCAAAATCCATGGAGAAGCAGAGGGAATTTCCCTGGCAAGACTGGCATCTGCAATTCGTTGTGAATTGTAATTAATTAGCTCATTATGAAGAATCTGTTCCTCAAAGGCTTGGAACCTCTGAGATGGTTTTTGGGGTAGGCAGAGCCTGGGACCTCACCCCTCCTCGAAGAACCCCCCCTGAAGGCACATGGAGATGTGAAATCCTCCATTTTCACATCTGACTGGAGCTCATTTCGTTGTTAATTTCCTTCAGATTCTGTCACCAACAATTTTAAAATCATTCAGGTTTGGGATTTGTTTTGGCATTTTACTCCGGACTAATAAACTTCAACAATTTCTGTTGTGATTTCTGGTTTTGTCCAAAAATTAATGTCACTAACTCCTGGATGGATCTGAGGAGGATTCCTGCAGAGAGCCGGGGTAGTGTGGAATTCCCAGCTGGAATTCTGATGGGAACAGCAGAAAACAGCTCCAGAAATTAATTCACACTCGAGGGCAGAAATTATTTACTCACCAGAACCTCTGCAAAACAACACACCCAAAACGGGAGGGTTTTGTTTGTTTTTCAGACCTGTTTTTCGCGAGCTTTCAAATGCAGATTTTAATTACGTTTCAAATTGGATGAGTGCAATTAGTGCTGCCCTGGGTGCCAGCTCCACCTTCTTCACAGAACGTTTGGTGCCACCCAGGCTGGTGAATTTGGGATTCTGATCCATTCCTGAGAGCTGGGATTTGCCGGGAATAATCGTGATAAACCCCATGCAAAAAGCGTTTCTTTTCCAGGAGAAACCCGATTTCCCCTTTATTTCCTTTGCTCGTTCAGGAAGGAAAAGATCGTGGCTGGCTTGTTTGGAGCTGGAGAGCCAGGATCAAACCCATTCCTTGAAAACTTTTCCATCCCGGGAAAATGAAGAAGGATTTGGTGCTCGAAATAAACTCGAGTGGAAATTTCGGGTGGAAATTCAGCCAGTCCTTTAACTCTGGAGATCACAGAACCATGGAATGATTTGGGTTGGAAGGGACATTAAAGATCACCTGGACCATGGGACATCTTCCACTACCCCAAGCCCGTCCAGCCTGGCCTTGGACACTTCCAGGAATGAGGAATTCATGGAATAACCTGAGCCAGGGCCTCCTCACCCTCACAGGGAGCAATTCCTTCCCAAAATCCCATTTAAACCCCCTTTCTGTCATTTGGGACTCATCCCCTCTTGTCCTGTCACTCCCTGCCCTTGCCCAAAGTCCCTCTCCAATCCACACACCCACAATCCTGCATTTCTTTACCCAAACATGAATTTTAATACCACTTCCATGCCCAAGTCACCCCCATTCCCCCCCAAAATCCTGTGAAGTCACCAGGGTGTGCAGCAATTTTCACAACAAATTAAACACGAAGATGGATGTTGGAGATTAATTTAAATGTTGGGGGTTAGAGGCTGTGCGGTGTCTGAACCTGACATCAGGAGAAGCTGCTTTTCATCCCATTTATCACAGCTCAATTTGTCCCTGCTGGAAATTCCTGCACAGAAAGGATGCAAAAAGCCGGGATGGGGAGCACTCAGCAAAAGATAGGAATTAACTCCAAATGAAGAAGGTTTGTACAAAGACTGGGCTCGGACTTCAGAGGAATAAAGGACTTCAAAGTTGCCAACACTTCTTGCTAATGGCTCGAATATGCAAAGCTTTGGCTCCCCCAGGTTGTGCGGAGATCTGGGCCCACATCCCCTAGGTAAGGACTTCAATTGAAGTCGGTGAGTCAGGGGAACTCAAAGGACTTCACCTAATTCAAGGTAAACACCTTCAAAAACGTTAATTATTTTATTAAACCTTTCTATCATTTATACTTTTAAAAAAAATAAATTAAGGCGAATCTTCATCTCCTTAAAATCCTTTAACTCCTCCTATTTTCTCCACATGAAGATTATCTTCTTTTTTAGAGTCTGTTCTACAAAAAGGTTTTTCTATGAAAGGTTTTTCTATGAAAGGTTTTTCTATAAAAGGGGAGTCCTTCTCCTCCCTATCCTCAAACTCTCCACAACTCAACAGCGCGCAATCTTTTCCGATATGTTACAAAATCTGTTCCTTCTAGTAGGGATCCCTCCCAAGAAAAATTTGCTTTCATGGGTAAAACTGAGATAACCCAGGAACGCTTCCTCCTCCTCATCCTCCCCTCCAGGCACAGAAACTGCTCTTGGAGGGGAGATCCCATTTTGGGAATGGCCTCATTAACAGCCTGGCAGGGATTCCAGCTCCCTAATTAACACCCGGAGTTCCTCCAAGAGGTTGGGAGCCCTTGGATGGAGAACCAGGACACACCAACCCCGGCTAGTTGAGTTTGGCACTCCCCACACTCAATTAATGCCTTTGGAGCTCCCGGGACAGGTGAGGCACCAAAGAGTTGACAAATTACTGCATGAATTGAAATTTGTTGCATTGTGTTAGCTCTGGAGCCCTGGGTGTGATGGAACAAAGGGTTGAAATGAATGCCGGGTCCTGGAGATGAAAGAAGCTTTGAGGGAGGTTTTTCATCTCATGCCAGGCTGGGACATAAACCATGAGCAGTTTAACTCCTGGGGACAGCTCAACCTGCTGCAGACATTGTTTGTATAACTGGGTTATTGGAATGCCCCAAACCTTCCCAACAAGAGAATTTCTTCCCTTTTTTCCCCTGCAAAATGGACTGGTTTAGTGCCTTCAGTGGGTGTTGCAAATCTAAATCACATCATGGAGGTGTTCTGAGTTCTCCACAATCCAGGCTGAACATTCTCCACATTCCCAACATTCCCAACTCCCCCAGACTATTGATGATCTACTCAGTGACAAATTTCACCTAAAAAAATGAAACTGAAAAAGTTTCAAATAAGAACAGGAGGGGAGGGAAAAAAACAGCGGGAGACTCTGGAGATTACAATAAAAGCATCATTTTATTTATCCCAACAAGAGTATTAAAGCCCTGCAAAGCACCAGGGGATAGTGTGGGGGGGAAAGGCTCAGCTCAGGGGGACGTGTTCCCAAGGCAGAGCTCTTCTTCCCGTGCACCCTGAGAACCACACCCCGCCTACTCCCTAAACTTAAAACTTTACACCGGGTAGTACCAAATACCCTGAGCAACAGAGCTACAAACAGGACCAGAAACGCCCAGGAGTAAAACAGGAGCAGTGGCCTCATTTCAGGGCCTGATGGACTCCGTTCAGGTGGAGCTGTGGTGATCTGACCCTGGTTTGGACACCGTGAGCTCAGTCCTGCTCCAGGGATGGGCTGGGGTTCAGCATTCCTGGTCTTCTCCTCCCACCTTAGTAGAAGCCACTGCGGGAGGTGTTGTAGCGCCTGTAGGGCCGGCTGTAGCCACTGCCCAACCCAGGGTAGCCAAAGCCCCCAAGGCCGCCAAAGCCCAAGGAGCTGCCCGAGTTGATGGGGACACCCTCGGCGCTCAGAACACTCCCAACAGCTGCGGATGCCGAGGATCCCACGGTGGTGTTCTGTGGGAAGGAGCTGAGGATGGGCCCGGGCAGGGTGACCACCACGGGGGATGGCTGGATGACCACGGTGGAGTCCTGGCACTGCCGGACACAGGGCTCGTTGCAGCTGTTGGCCAGCGGCGTAGGGCCGCAGGACGTGGGGGGACATCGCTCGTAGCAGGACATGGCTCAGGATGAGGTCTGGAATACAGGAGCACACCTGAGGGCAAGGCAGGAGATGTGTCACACCTGCATTTACTCAGTTCATTTACTCTTTTTAGCTCAGTTATCGGGACAGAGACTTTCCAAGGAGCCTTTTAGGAACTGAGCCAGGAGCTGAGGAGGAAACCAAACTCTTAAATAAAGAGAGACAGAGGCTGAAATGTCCTCTGGGCTGTCGGAGATCTGGACAAGAACTGGCAGCAGAACAAAAGAAACAAACCTGCGTCATTAATTTAATTGTAGGATTTTGATTGCACTTCTGGAGAGACCCAGCTCCGCACACCCAGAGCGTTGGGGGAGCAGCAATTAGGAGTAAAACCCAACCACAGATGTACCTGTGGAGAGAGGTCTATGGGCAGCTGGAAAAATGAAAGGGAGGATTCGTTTCAAGGCTCCAACTTTGCCTACAAAGAGGTACAAATTTCAATGACAAATTTCAATGTCATTAAGCAGCCTTGAAGAAGAGGTCTTTGGAATTTTTCCCAGACAACTCATATATGGATGTGAGAAAAAGCAGGAATTCCATGGGTTCTATCTGCACCACAGCAATAAAACCAAAATTCTCTGATTTCTAGGGGGTGTTCAGCTCTGCTCTGTTTTTTCCTCTTCTTTCCCTTCCACCCCATAAAGCCTGACCCCACTTCCCAGAATTCCAGGAGATGTCTTTGCACTCTGGAATGAAATTTCCACACTTGGCAACCCAGCTGACATTCCAGGATAGAAAAGACCCTCCAAGATATAAAGTGCTGCTGAAATGTAACTGAGCTGCCAGATTTTCTATTTTAATAAATAGTTGGAGTTTAAAAGGATCTTTCAAGACCCCAGAGTTCCAACCCCTTGCAGAGTTATTCCACGCATGCAATTCGTTAATCTTTATTAGTTCTAATATTTTCTATGTCATTTAGCATGTCTGAAATCCAGCGCTTGAATAAATTTCTATCACAAGTTCAAGGATCTCTATAGCCAAGTCAGGACTCCAGAAATTCCACGATTCCAACAGCAAACCCCAACTTTTTAAACAGAAAAAGTCTCCCCCCACCAAAAAAAAAAAAAAAAAAAAAAAAAAAAAGAAGAATCCAGCAAGCAGCAGAACACTGTGGGGAAAAAACCAGATTACTAAAAGGCAAGAACTCAGCAAACAGAGAAAGAAGTGGATTTGGACTAACCTTGCTCACAAAAGAGGAAAGAGGGAAGAGAAGTGGTAGGAAGGAGTTGGGTTGAGTTGGTTTTTATACCTCAGCCCTGATGGCCTGGGGACCACAGACAGCCTTTGTACCTGGAATTAATTCCCAACGAGTATGTCCTGAATGTCAAATGTTCCACCTGATTAAATGTTCTTTTCCTCAGTGCTTATTTACTTTGGTTTTATTTCCTCCTTATCTTCTGACAGACAGATTCCGTCCCGCAGGTTTCTCTCATCTCAGGAATTAGGGACCAAATTTATTCCAGGGCCACCTTTCAGTCACAACAAAATCCAGACTCCGGCGTATGTTTGACTTTAGTCATAAAGAAAAATACCAAGAATGTCTATAATACATAATTCATCATTCCAAGGCGTTCTTTTATTAAGGGTATGAGTGTAAATCCTTAATAAATTCCTGTCTCCAGCAATGCTCACCAGGCTCTGCCTCCAGTCGGGCGTCAGAACAATCTCAATCCTGGGTTTGGGCAAGGCCCTGCCTATAGAGCACATCCATCCAGCCCTGAAATCCCACAGAACCCAGGTAGGAAGTGCCAGAATTGTGGAATTCAGAGACAAATTGCCAGTTTATCACATCGAATTCAGATGGTTTTATGGCATTAAATGTGGGTAACGCAGTTTGGGGCTCAGCTGGGAGAACAAGGGGACATTTAATCCTGATTTATCAGTTCTTTTACAAAGGGGACCTCTAAACCCATCCTGTTCCACCTCAGATCACAAACACCAGTCAGAATCATGGAATCATGGAATGGTTTGGGTGGGAAGGGACCTCAAAGCTCATCCTGTGCCAATCTGTGTGCAGGGACACCTCCCATGATCCCAGGTTGCTCCAAGCCTTGTCTAACCTGTCCTGGGACACTTCCAGAGGTGGGGAATCCATGGAACCACCTGTGCCAGGGGGTCACCACCCCCACAGGGAAGAATTCCTACCCAAACCCAACCTAAATTTCCCCTCTTTCAGTTCTACCTCTTTTCCCCCTTGTCCTGTCACTCCCTTTGGAAATTTGCTCCCCACGTTTCTTGTTGGCTCCTTCAGGTCCTGGAAGGCCACAATGAGGTCACCCTAAAGCTTCTCCAAGCTTGGAAAATTCCTCAGAGGTTTTTTTTGGAGATGTGAACATTTTAATTGACAATTGTCTGTAAGTGGGTCAGACTGGGAATGGCACACAAAGAGTTTGGGCTCCGCTTGGATTTGATCTTGGATCCCAAGGAGGCCACAAGTGAACAAATTGCTGAGGAGCTGGAAAAAAAAATGTCTTTATTAGACTGTGCTTGAAGTAATTTGACGTTGACATTATTAGAGTTGGTCTAAAAGTACCAGAAATTAAAAGTACCCATAAATTGGGAAGATGAAAGAATTTTTAATGGGTAGATGAGGCTTCTCACGCAATGCCAGCCTAAACCTAGACTGGGAAACAAAAGCAGGACAATTCCTTTATCAAGAAAAGGTTCCACTTGCTTAAATATGTGTGAGAACTAATTAATGCAAAAAAAAAAAAGATGCTTCAAAAACCCCATAAAGTCAAAAATATCTAAAGAGTTCTTGCACCCATTTTTCCACCTGAACATCCAAGGGGGACATGGCTTCTAAACCGTGCTCACATTCTTCAGAACTTGTCTCTCCAGTGATTTCAGTCATTGCAGGTGATGGATCAGACCCTTAAAGATACAAAATTCTGCTTGAAATTGAACTGAGCATCTCCATTTAATAAAAACTTCAACACCCTGCACAACCCTCCTGCTGTGCTGGGTTGGGAAGATTCTGGAACATGGCTTTTTTCCATTTTATCCCCTTTAGGTCAGCAAGGGGAAATTTCAGGGTATATTTCTCCTTACCCAGACTCTTCACTCACCCAAATTCCCCTCCTAAACCTGTCCTGCTCTGTGTCCATTTGCATTGTGGGATTAATAGACAAAATAGATTAAATAGATTAAATAGATCAAATAGATTAAAGAGATTAAATAGATGAAATGGTTTGTTGGCAGTAGATGCAGAACACATTTCCAAACCCCTTACATATTTTTCAATAAAAACAGATTTAAACCATCTTTTAAACCCAATACTTTTTAATTGGTATTGCATCAATTTCACACCATAATTAAATTGTGATAGCACAGAAATCTTATGTGTAACATTTTTATCAGCAAGTGCCATATCTGGGATGTCACTTAAGCTGACCACAAGGATTTGTTTTTGTATTCAAAAAACTAGAAAAATTAGTCTGATCATAAATACAACTGCAGCGGTTCTGTCGTGCGGAATGCTGCCACCCTTGGATTCCTCGCGGATCCCAGGGAACAACTCATCCCACCAGTCCCTCTGATGAATTGTTTGGAAAATTTGCCCATGGAAACCTCTTTTCCAGCCCAGTCTCCTCTCAGTCTGGGACATTTTCATTCCCCAGATTTCACTTTTTTGGCATTGCTGCCTCAAGCCGTAGGCAGAAAGGGTCACCAGCAGAGTTCCTCTGCTCCCTGTGACACGGGAATGGCTGGAGCTGTGCCAGGGAGGTTTGGGCAGGATTTTTGTGGAAAATTCTTCCCCTCCCGAGGGTGCTGGGCACTGCCCAGGATCCCAAGGGAATGGGCACAGCTCCAGGAGTGTTTGGGCAATGCTTCCAGGGTCGTTTTGGGATTTTGAGGTTGCTGTGCAGGACCAGGAGCTGGATTGGATGACCCTTGAGGGCCCCTTCCAATGAGGATATTTTAGGATTCTATTCCATCTATATGCTGAACCCTTCTCCTCCCAAGTTTGTCAATTTGTAGGCAAATATTTTTTAATAAACTTTAAACAAAGCATAAAACATTTGAATAGAAAACCCCACCTCTTTTGCCTGTTCTGTGGACATTTGGACCAGCTCCACACCCGAATGCCAGGAGCCTTCTCTCAAGTTCCTCAAATATTTTTATCTCAGCTCCAGGATTATTTAATTTTCAAATAGATTTTATTTCATAGCTTTATTTTTATTGAATCTCTTTTGGTTGCCACAGTGGAAAGTGTTGCTTCTGCCATATTAATAATCGCTCAGATTCTCAAGCATTTCAAAGATGCCAAATAGGGGACAAGATCTAAAATCTCTCAAGCTTAAACACCAAAAATGTACTATTAAATACAGGGGTGGGATAACAAAATTTGGGGGGAAACATCCTAGAAAGAGAAATAGATTTGAGAAGCTGTTCAGTGCTTCTCAAGAGTGTAAAAACCAATGAAACTATTTTCATCAGATGAGTTGTGGTGACTTTTGGATGCACATTTTCCTCTGTGAAATCCTTGCATAGATTTTCACATAATTCTGCCCCAAGGGGAGGTAAAAATGGGGAGAAAAACCACAATGAAACTCAAAATCAGATGCAACATCAGTTTAATGATAAACAGTCAAGTAGCTTTCAGCAAAAACAAAGGGAAAATATATATTTATGAAGGTAAAAGAAACCATTCCGACTGAGAGACAGAAAGCAAGACTCCACCTTTCCTTAATTCCTGAAGACAACCCCTCCACTGACTGTTGGCAACCACAGCATTAAACCACTGTGAAATGCAAAATCAGAGACAAGGAAACTCTTCAAAAGCAGGATATTCAAGGCTGAAAGAGGCTGCCCACGAGACCAGACAGCACCTGCCTCCTTTCCTCCTTGCCAGGAGGGCTGGAGGGGGCCCGAGGCCTCTGGAAACGCTGGCCAGCAGCTCCAGGGGACACTTGGCCTGGGGAGGCACTCACTGGACGTTCAGCCCGGCTCTAGCAGGGCAGGCACCTGCGGCCGCAGTAGCGGCCACCAAGGCCAGAGAGCCCCGAGAGCCCAAAGCCCCCCGAGTTGATGGGCACTCCCTCCTCGCTCAGGATGCTGCCCACGGCGGCGGAGGTGGAGGATCCCACGGCGGTGTTCTGCGGGAAGGAGCTGAGGATGGGCCCGGGCAGGGTGACCACCACGGGCGAGGGCTGGATGACCACGCGGGAGTCCTGGCACTGCCGGACACAGGGCTCGTTGCAGCTGTTGGCCAGCGGGGTGGGGCCGCAGGGCCGGCACAGGTCGTAGCAGGACATGGCTGGGGCTGGAGGAGCACCTGCAGAGAGGGCAGGGAAAGCACACACAGGGTGTGAGGTACAGAGGGAGATGCTGCTCGCAGGAGGAAGCACAGCCTGGGCAGAAGGGACAGCCTGGAGAGGGAGCAAGGGAGGAATTCAACAGCCCTGAGCTCAAAGAGTTCCCTGCAAAGAGATCCCAACATCTCCCACCTCTCCCCAGGAAAAAACTACCACAAAAACCTGGTGAGAGCAGGTTCAAGGAGACTCTCAGAAAGCACTATGGAGAGGCAAAGATTCCACTGAGGGCCAAGGCAAAAGAGAAGAGAAAGAGAAGAGGGAGGCAAAGGCCCTTGCAGCTCACCTGTGTCACCGAGGAGGAGAAGGCAGGAGAGGTGGATGAGAGCTCTTCACTTACTCTGCCTTTTATACTGTCCCACACAGCCCCGGGCCCACGGGCACCCTCAGCACATGGAACGTGTTTACCAAGCTCATCCTGCATGCAAAACATCCCCATTAGAGAAATGGGGACATTGCAATGCTGCTTTTTCATTTCCCTGTGCAGGACATGCCCAGTCAGCCTCCCAGGCTCCTTTCAAGTGCCAGGATTAGAGGCCAAAATGTGTCTGGGGGCAGTGCCACGTCAGCAGGGCCGGGTGATGCAGCAAGTGCTGAGGAGTGTCCGACATCCCAAATAATTCCAGTCCTGGCCCTCCAGGGCAGGACTTTAAAGTGTTTCCCGATTATGGAGCTGGGTTCCTCAGGGCCCTGAGGTTCCAGCCTGGCCGTTCCCCTGCGAGGGTCAGCTCTGTTCCTCATCTCTGTCCCTCTCCAGGCTGGGCGCTGCTGCTCTGGCCTTGGCAGGGGCTGCCCCGGGGGGTTTGGAGTCGGCATCCCTTGGAGTGTTCAAAGGGAAACTGGCCATGGCACTCCGTGCTCTGGGCTGTGTGACAAAATGGGGATTGGTCCCAGGTGGAATTCAAAGTTCTGGGACAGCTTTTGCAATCTCAGGAATCCCTTCAGGCGAGGGACCAGCCCCAGTCAGCCCCGTGGTGCCAATGTCCACCAGGAGACATAGGGTGGCCTCTGCACTTGAAAGTCCTGCCCTGGAGGACCAGGGGCTGACACCAGATTGTCAGTGGGACACTTCTCAGCCCTGCCGCCATCACCTGGTCCTGCTGACAAATCATTTTCCCTGGAAATATTTTGGCCTCTAATTCTGGCACTTGAAAGGAGCCTGGGAGGCTGACTGGGCACGTCCTGCACAGGGAAATGAAAAGGCAGCGTTGCAGGGCAAAAATAAAAACACTAATTTTTGTAATTGCGATGTTTTGCATGCGAGATGAGCTTGGTAATCACATTCCCTCTGCAAAGACTGTCCCTGGGCCCGGGGCTGTGTGGGACAGTATAAAAGGCAGAGCAAGTGCAGGATCCCTCATCCACTTCTCCTGCCTTCTCCTCCTCGGTGATACAGGTGAGTGCTTTTCCCTGTTTCTATTTCTTTTCCTCTGTCTCTTCTGGCTCCCACTGGGGCTTTGCCTCAGTTTTGTTTTGCTGGGACAGTTGGTGATCCTCTCCATTCTCTGTGCCACACTGCAGGGAGGTGGGAGCAGGTCTTGTCTGTGTTTTTAGGGTCCTCTTGAGGACTACAATACCTTGTCCTTTCAATCTCCCTCTCCAGGCTGTCCCTTCTGCCCAGGCTCTGCTCTTTCTCCTGCGAGCAGCATCTCCCTCTGTACCTCACACCCTGTGGGTGCTTTCCCTGCCCTCTCTGCAGGTGCTCCTCCAGCCCCAGCCATGTCCTGCTACGACCTGTGCCGGCCCTGCGGCCCCACCCCTCTGGCCAACAGCTGCAACGAGCCCTGTGTCCGGCAGTGCCAAGACTCCCGCGTGGTCATCCAGCCCTCGCCCGTGGTGGTCACCCTGCCCGGGCCCATCCTCAGCTCCTTCCCGCAGAACACCGCCGTGGGATCCTCCACCTCCGCCGCCGTGGGCAGCATCCTGAGCGAGTCTGGGGTCCCCATCAACTCGGGGGGCTTTGGGCTCTCGGGGCTCTCTGGCCTTGGTGGCCGCTACTGCGGCCGCAGGTGCCTGCCCTGCTAGAGCCGGGCTGAACGTCCAGTGAGTGCCTCCCAGGCCAAGTGTCCCCTGGAGCTGCTGGCCAGCGTTTCCTCGGGGCCCCTCCTGCCAAGAACAAAGGCAAACGTGGCCAGCTGAGGCTTCTGCTTGTCCTGCTTTCTTCTGCGCCTCCCTGGGCCCTGCTCTGCTGGCCCAGGGGCTCAGCCCCAGCCCAGCCCAGCAGCAGGCTCCTGCTGCTCCCGCTGGCCCTGTACCCAGACCAGGCAGACGTGTATCCCACTGCTGTCCAGGGCTGCCTGCATGGCCCTGCTTTGTTTCTTTCTTCACACTCAATAAAGTTCATTCTGCATTGAAACTGGAGTCTCCTGGAGTTCGTTCTCTTTTGGGATCCCCAACTAAAGCTCCTCCATGGGGGAGGTCACAAAATCTCAATTTTTGGGGTTGGAATACAGTTCCAGAGTTCACGTGGCCCAACCCTTGCTTCAGGTGGGACAGCCTTGAGGGATTGGCTTAGGTGCCAATGGCTTCTCAATGTATCCAAGGATTCACACTCCATAATAACTTCCCTGGTCCATGTGTTCCATCACTCAGTAGATAAATGTTTCCTGGGACACCTTCCATGGCTCATGTCCTGTGTTAGAGGTTTTACAGCGACTTCTGTGAGCCAGAGGGAAGTTTGAGAAGAGGATCCATGTTCACCCCTGAAAGAATTTCCTACCAAGGTCCTTGACACAGAAACCAAGAAAGAAAGAAGGAGAAATAAGAGAAAGCTGCAACTGCCAGTTCCAATGAGCACTTTGTTTGTCTTTCCTGACCAATGAGTAAACTTACGAGCTTTGTAAGAATGTATAAAAAGCATGCATGCTATAACAAAACCAGGTTTGAAGGCTTCTGACAATGGAGTGTTGCTTGGTATTGTGACCGTCTCAACCATGACAATGTCTTTCATGCAACAGATTCCCAAGGAGCTGTCACCCTTCATTTCTGCCACCACAGCATCCCTTGTACCCTCCTGTCCCTCCTGGAGGGCTCAGGGCTGCAGGCACAGCTCAGGAGATCACAGGGACACGTTGGGCACAGGGAGAAAATTGCTCGGGTGTTGAGTTGTTGTGTGGGTGGTGATGCAGAGGAGGACCAGGTACTCCTGCTTCCTCCCATGTCTTCTACTCCCTGTCATTCAGGGAGTCACAGAATTGTGGAATATCCAGACTGGAAGGGACCCAGAAATCATCCAATCCAACTCCTAACCCTGCACAGACACCCCAAAATCCCACCCTGTGCCTGAGAGCGTTGTCCAAACACAAGTAATCCTCACTCGACCTGGAGCAGAACGGAGGGGTCACAGACCATTCCAGGGATGGAGGGGTCAGAGACCATTCCAGGGATGAAGGGCAGGGAATGGAGGTCTCAAAGGCCATTAAGGGCAGTCCCTCAGTGCTGACCATGGGACGAGGCCAGGCCTGGTTGTCCCTGCATGTCTGAGTGTGCTGACATGATGGAAGAGCAGCCCATGACCTTGCTTCTGCTTGCCTCCAGTGTTTTCCTGCTGACATTCCCAGACCATGAGTCCCTCTGATGTGTTTTGATGTCTCCTCGGAGAGCTCTGCAGGCTCTTTCCACCACCTGCTACTGAGTTTGGGTGTAGGCTCCCAGAAGGGATTTTGAGATTTGGGGATGGAGAAGGAGCAGTGGGAAAGGCCCAACATGGACACTTGGTGCTGAGTGGAGCTGGTGGGAGCAGTTAGGGTGTGTTGGGGAGCACTTTCTGCTTTTCAAACATCCTCCTGTTGACTCGAGGATGCTGGGGGCTCTCCACAAGGGCATGGAAGGGCAAAGAGCACATGGATTTATCTGGATGTGAAATCCCTGATTCTTCAGAGTGTCCAAGGTGACTGGGAAGTTTATACCCAGCTCTGATGGAGTCGAGTGTTTGGTTAGGCAGCAGATGAGGTGAGTCCTGTCACAGAAAACATATTTTCAAGCCTGGCTTGTTATTTTAGGCATGCCAGGAAAAATGCCCTGACCATTCTGGGAATCTGAAAGTGAGGCCCTGGAGGGCAAAGGCCCTGGTGTCCCCTGGTGAAATAGGACAGTCCCCAACACCAGCTGCATCACCCGGCCCTGCTGACGTGGCACTGCCCCCAGACACATTTTGGCCTCTAATCCTGGCCCTTGAAAGGAGCCTGGGAGGCTGACTGGGCATGTCCTGCACAGGGAAATGAAAAAGCAGCATTGCAATGTCCCCATTTCTCTAATGGGGATGTTTTGCATGCAGGATGAGCTTGGTAAACACGTTCCATGTGCTGAGGGTGCCCGTGGGCCCGGGGCTGTGTGGGACAGTATAAAAGGCAGAGTAAGTGAAGAGCTCTCATCCACCTCTCCTGCCTTCTCCTCCTCAGTGACACAGGTGAGCTGCAAGGGCCTTTGCCTCCCTCTTCTCCTTCTCCTTCTGTTCTTTGTCTTTGCCTTCATCTCTGGCCTTGCTGCTGTGCAGCTCCTGCGGAGAACTTTGCTCCCAGATCCTGCTCCCAGCCTCAGCTCACTGGAAGGAGCTGGGAGAAGCTCTGGGGCTCTTTGCAGGAAGCCATGGGGATGGGGCCCCTGATCCTTTCTTCCTCTTTGATCCCTGTCCCTTCCCTCGGCCTCTGCTCCTTCTCCTGCTGAGGCCGTGCCTCACGTTCTGCCTGTGCCTTCTCCAGGTGCTCCTCCAGCCCCAGCCATGTCCTGCTACGATCTGTGCCGGCCCTGCGGCCCCACCCCACTGGCCAACAGCTGCAACGAGCCCTGTGTCCGGCAGTGCCAGGACTCGCGGGTCATCATCGAGCCGTCCCCCGTGGTGGTCACCCTGCCCGGGCCCATCCTCAGCTCCTTCCCGCAGAACACCGCCGTGGGATCCTCCACCTCCGCTGCTGTGGGCAGCATCCTGAGCGAGTCTGGGGTCCCCATCAACTCGGGGGGCTTTGGGCTCTCGGGGCTCTCTGGCCTTGGTGGCCGCTACTGCGGCCGCAGGTGCCTGCCCTGCTAGAGCCGGGCCGCACGTCCAGCCAGTGCCTCCCCCAGGACGCCCCAAGCCCTGTGCCTCACTGAGCCTGGAGCTGCTGGCCAGCGTTTCCAGAGGCCTTGGGGCCCCTCCAGCCCTCCTGCCAAGAACAAAGGCAAACGTGGCCAGCTGAGGCTTCTGCTTGTCCTGCTTTCTTCTGCGCCTCCCCGGGCCCTGCCGTGCCCCGCTCTGCTGGCCCAGGGGCTCAGCCCCAGCCCAGCCCAGCAGCAGGCTCCTGCTGCTCCCACTGGCCCCGTGCCCGGCCCAGGCAGACATGTGTCCCACTGCTGGCCAGGGCTGCCTGCCCGGCCCTGCTGCTGGGCCAGCCTGGCCTGGGCCTGGCCCATCCCTGCTTTGTTTCTGTCTTCACACTCAATAAAGTTCATTCTGCATTGGAACTGGAGTCTCCTGGAGTTCCTGCCCTGATGGGACGTGCAGCTAATGCTGCTCTATGGGGGGTGTGATGATCTGGGGGGTTTGGGTGGTTGGAGGCCAGGGATGGATCTTTCTCACACCTGGGCAAGGTGAGAACCTCCAAGGGCACAGTCTCTGGAAGTGGCATGGGGCAGTGGAGGGCGTGTGGCCTTGCATGAGTGTGCACAGGGTGACCAAGAGTGCCCCAGGGGTCATCTCAGCCAGGACAGAGGTTGGGGACATTTTCCAGCTGATGAGTCAAGCCACTGACCCGATGTTTCTGTGCCAGTTTCACCCACCTGCCCAAGGCCGTGGTTGTGTTTTACCACCTACCTCTGGACATTTGCCTTCCCTCCTGGAGCATTTCTCCCAAGCCCTGAATGCTGAGGGAGTCCCAGACGACTTGAAGGCACGTGTGCCTAACTGCCAAAGACAACATGATGCCCAATTTTCTTTTCCTGCATTCTGTGGAGCGTTTCTCCCCAGGGAATGGGGTGTGCCTGGCCCTGCAGCCATCTGGTGACAGTCAAACGCTGCTCCTCTGCCCTATTCAGGGCTTCAATATCTGAAATAAAACCATCCTGCCAAGTTCCTCTGTCTCTTTATCTGCTGTGGAAATGCCCTCCTGTCCCTGCCTGAGCCAGGAGGGGATATTGGAGCAACAGGGTCAAAATGGAACCAGGGAAGGGAGTCAACACCCCCAGGACACCCCTGAGAGAACAGGGTGGGTGGAGACACCTGATGCTTCATGGAGCCCCTCAGTGGGGAGGGCTGGGTGGGGGAGAAGGAGAGAGGGCTGGAAATGCCTTTGTTGCATTCAGTGTTTTGCCTGTGGAAGGGATTTGAGTGGAAATGCCTTGGATGGAAATGTGGTGCATGTGTTTTGAAGGAAATCTCTCTGTTAGATCTGCTCTGTCAGACCTGGGGGTTTCTCCTGAAAGTGTTTTTTTGGAGAAAGTTCTCCTGTCAACCTGAGAGCTCCCTTCACCCTCCTGGATGAGGAATCTGGCTTGGACCTCTGGGATTTAGAATTTTTTTGTCTCTGATGGAGCCCCAGCCTTGCTGGGACAGGAGTTTTTCCCCCTTTGCCATAAGGGGTGTCACGGTGGTGCCCAGGCAGGGCTGTCACTGCTCCTGGGGACACCAGCTCTGCCCTTGCCCCAGGAAATGCAGCTCAGAGCGTGGAATCCTTCCCTTCCCCATCTCTGGGGACATCCTGGCCCCTGCTGCTCCCAGGCTGGGTTTGCGGGCACTGCCAGCCCTCAGCTGCTCCCTGTGTCCTGCTTGGAAATATTCCCGAGTTTTTGGGGCAGGGTGTAGGACCTGGTCAGAGGCAAGAGAAAAAAAGGAGTGGAGAGATGGCCATGAGGAATGGGAAAAATACGAGTTTTGAAGTAATATGCTCTCATTAGGGAGTGTTTTCTGCAAGATAATGACCCTGACTAATATTGGTTGTTGGGAAAGCAGCGTCCTTCCCTCTGGAACTGTCCTGTTCTGCAGGAGAACTCCAGGCAATGCTGAAAGAGGTGAAAGGCAGAAGAAATGAGATAATTTCTTCTAAAGGCAATATGAGATCCCAAAGAAAGTTCAAAACCAACCCCTGTAGCCTCTCTGATGAATAAATGATGTCTAAGAAGGCTTGAAAGGCCTTGGAGTCACAGGGAGCAATGTCTATGGCCAGTCCCCACCAAAGCCAGCCCTTTAATCCTGGGTTTATAATAAAAAACCTGCATTTATCACTCCAAAGGCTCAGAGCTGCCTCAGGAGGGGAAGGTGCTGACATCACCTGGAAATATGGCACCACTCCACCCAGCTGGCTGAAACATCAGCCTGGTTCTGGCTGAAAAATACCCTAAAAACATTTTGGCCTCTAATGCTGGCACTTGAAAGGAGCCAGTTTGGCTGAATGGGCATGTCCTGCACAGGGAAATGAAAAGACAGCCTTGCAGGGAGCATAAACAACCTCCAGTTTACTTAATTGGGGATACTTTGCATAAAATATGAGCTTGTTGGTAAACACATTCCCTGTGCAGAGGCGCGTCGGGCCCGGGGCTGTGTGAGACAGTATAAAAGGCAGAGCAAGTGAGGGGCTCTCATCCACCTCTCCTGCCTTCTCCTCCTCGGTGACACAGGTGAGCTGCAAGGGCCTTTGCCCCCCTCTTCTCCTTCTCTTCTCTTTTGCCTTGGCCCTCAATGGAATCTTTGTCTCTCCATAGTGATCTCTGAGAGTCTTTCTCCTTGAACCTGCTCTCACCAGGTTTTTGTGGTAGTTTTTTCCTGGGGAGAGGTGGGAGATGTTGGGATCTCTTTGCAGGGAACTCTTTGGGCTCAGGGCTGTTGAATTCCTCCCTTGCTCCCTCTCCAGGCTGTCCCTTCTGCCCAGGCTGTGCTTACTCCTGCGAGCAGCATCTCCCTCTGTACCTCACACCCTGTGGGTGCTTTCCCTGCCCTCTCTCCAGGTGCTCCTCCAGCCCCAGCCATGTCCTGCTACGACCTGTGCCGGCCCTGCGGCCCCACCCCGCTGGCCAACAGCTGCAACGAGCCCTGTGTCCGGCAGTGCCAGGACTCCCGCGTGGTCATCCAGCCCTCGCCCGTGGTGGTCACCCTGCCCGGGCCCATCCTCAGCTCCTTCCCGCAGAACACCGCCGTGGGATCCTCCACCTCCGCCGCCGTGGGCAGCATCCTGAGCGAGGAGGGAGTGCCCATCAACTCGGGGGGCTTTGGGCTCTCGGGGCTCTCTGGCCTTGGTGGCCGCTACTGCGGCCGCAGGTGCCTGCCCTGCTAGAGCCGGGCCGCACGTCCAGCCAGTGCCTCCCCAGGCCAAGTGTCCCCTGGAGCTGCTGGCCAGCGTTTCCAGGGGCCTCGGGGTCCCTCCAGCCCTCCTGCCAAGGAGGGAGACAAACGTGGTCAGCTGAGGCCTCTGCTTGTCCTGCTTTCTTCTGCGCCTCCCCGGGCCCTGCCGTGCCCTGCTCTGCTGGCCCAGGGGCTCAGCCCCAGCCCAGCCCAGCAGCGGGCTCCTGCTGCTCCCGCTGGCCCCGTGCCTGGCCCAGGCAGATGTGTGTCCCACTGCTGGCCAGGGCTGCCTGCCCGGCCCTGCTTTGTTTCTGTCTTCAAACTCAATAAAGTTCATTCTGCATTGGAACTGGAGTCTCCTGGAGTTCCTGCCCTTTTGGGATCCCCAGCTAATGCTGCTCCTTGGGGGATGCGATGCCCTGGGAGGTTTGGGTGGGATTGGAGGGAGTATGGCTTTGTGACCACAGGGTGACCAGGAGGTGCTCTGGAGGACCTTCGATCCAGGAGGGAGGTTGCACATTGGGTTCGAGGCAAAACATTGACCTTCCAGAAGAGATTTATGTGCAGATTTATATGCACCTGCCCAAAGACTTTATTGTGCATTTCCAGCTATGAGGGATTGTTTTACTTGCCTGCATCCAAAAACAGCATCCAAACCCTGGAGCACAGAGACAACCCAAGGTTCTGAGGTGACATGAGGCACCCAGCACAGGTGCGTAAAGAGAAATGTGGGTCCTGTGCCAGGTGTTTGGAACAGTGGAAATAGACTGAGGATGGGTCACTCTTCTGGAGGATTCCCAGAGTCCTCAAGGCTGGAAAAAAGCTCCAAGAACAAGTGGCCAGTCTGCACAGCAGACTTCTGCAGGTCTGCTCCAGACTCCTGCTCCTTCAGGACACGGTGACAAATGGAATGAGTCCACAGCAACTACTGTCCTGACCACAGGACACTTTGGGTGGGGGATAAGATGGTTCCACTGCTCCCTTCCAAGCCTGGGCAGAGGCCCAAGACATGTCACCATCACTGATGCCCTCCCTCAGAGGAGGAATCACGGTCCCTCTGTGTCAATCCCTGTCCCTTATCCACATTAAACACCCACCCTCAGCACATCCCTAACCTCAGCCTGGCTCAGATGTCCCCTGGGGCACTCTTGGTCACCCTGTGCACACTCACGCAAGACCACACACCCTCCACTGCCCCATGGCACTTCCAGAGACTGTGCCCTTGGAGATTCTCACCTCGCCCAGGTTTGAGAAAGGTCCATCCCTGTCCTGCAACCACCCAAATCCACCCAGGTCATCACACCCCCCATAGAGCAGCTGGGCTGCACATCCCAGTAGAGCAGGAACTCCAGGAGACTCCAGTTCCAATGCAGAATGAACTTTATTGAGTGTGAAGACAGAAACAAAGCAGGGATGGGCCAGGCCCAGGCCAGGCTGGCCCAGCAGCAGGGCCGGGTAGGCAGCCCTGGCCAGCAGTGGGACACATGTCTGCCTGGGCCGGGCACGGGGCCAGTGGGAGCAGCAGGAGCCCGCTGCTGGGCTGGGCTGGGGCTGAGCCCCTGGGCCAGCAGAGCGGGGCACAGCAGAAGAAAGCAGGACAAGCAGAAGCCTCAGCTGGCCACGTTTGCCTTTGTTCTTGGCAGGAGGGCTGGAGGGGCCCCGAGGCCTCTGGAAACGCTGGCCAGCAGCTCCAGGCTCAGTGAGGCACCGGGCTCGGGGCGTCCTGGGGGAGGCACTGGCTGGACGTGCGGCCCGGCTCTAGCAGGGCAGGCACCTGCGGCCGCAGTAGCGGCCACCAAGGCCAGAGAGCCCCGAGAGCCCAAAGCCCCCCGAGTTGATGGGGACCCCGGACTCGCTCAGGATGCTGCCCACGGCGGCGGAGGTGGAGGATCCCACGGCGGTGTTCTGCGGGAAGGAGCTGAGGATGGGCCCGGGCAGGGTGACCACCACGGGGGACGGCTCGATGATGACCCGCGAGTCCTGGCACTGCCGGACACAGGGCTCGTTGCAGCTGTTGGCCAGCGGGGTGGGGCCGCAGGGCCGGCACAGGTCGTAGCAGGACATGGCTGGGGCTGGAGGAGCACCTGGAGAAGGCACAGGCAGAACGTGAGGCACGGCCTCAGCAGGAGAAGGAGCAGAGGCTGAGGGAAGGGACAGGGATCAAAGAGGAAGAAAGGATCAGGGGCCCCATCCCCACAGCTTCCTGCAAGGAGCCCCAGAGCTTCTCCTCTCTCCTCCCAGTGAGCTGAGGCTGGGAGCAGGATCTGGGAGCAAAGTTCTCCGCAGGAGCTGCACTGCAGCGAGGCCAGAGATGAAGGCAAAGACAAAGAGAAGAAGGATAAGGACGAGAGGGAGGCAAAAGCCCTCGCAGCTCACCTGTGTCACCGAGGAGGAGAAGGCAGGAGAGGTGGATGAGGGATCCTCTGCTCAGAGTGGGTTTTATACCATCCTGGACAGCCCCAGGGCCAGCTTTGCTCATGGGATGTGTTTCCCAAGCTCATCCCGCATGGAAAACAGTGCCTTCCTCCAGCAGCAACCTTTGGTTTGGGGCTGCAACGCTCCTTCCCTGTTTCCTTGCTGCTGGCATCCCCATTCCATGCTGGAACCTCGTCTTATGTGACTTAATTAGAGATCAAAGGTCTCTCCTGGCCAGCATTGTTGATTCAGGCCTTTGTGGCGATCTCCTTGGAAAGCAACGTGTTTTTCCTCCTCTGTCTGGCAGTTTAGTCACTGCCTCGTCTGTCTCGTGGCCATTTCCAAATTAAAACCATGCCAGACTCATCCCAGATAGCTCCAGATCCACACAGCATTTGCATGTTTTGCATAAATGTAATTGCAGCTATTTTTCCCTGTGTTTTTAGATTGTGCCACATGTCTGGTTTGAATCTCTCATTGAGAAAGAAGCCCTAGTTTAGGTGAGAGCCTAATTAGGTCACAAACTCAGCTAGGCACCAATTTTTTTTTTGTTTTTCAGTCAACATTCAGCATCTTATTCCAGAAACCACCTCATGGTTTATAGTTTATTGTGTCACTACCTTCAATTTACGTAGAATCTCCAAGTGTATTTAATAACCAAAACATGAATTTTTTAAAGTGTGGTTTTTCCAAGTCAGCTTCACACTTTAAGCCCTTTTTGGGAACAATTCCCCCTTGACCCTCAGAGCAACTTCTGCAAAGTCTCCAGGAGTGGTTTTCTTTTCTTTTTTTCTAACAGGGAGCTGAACTTGGTTTCTCAGTGGAAATGAAACATTCAGCAGCTGGTGTTGGCTATGGGCTACTGGGCAA
The DNA here is from genome assembly GCF_036417665.1 of Passer domesticus. NCBI lineage: Eukaryota > Metazoa > Chordata > Aves > Passeriformes > Passeridae > Passer > Passer domesticus. The sequence continues at coordinate 451,136 of NC_087505.1, forward strand.
GTTGCTTAGCTGGCCTAATTAGGGCTGGAATGAGCTCAAGTTTTATGTCCTGGCACCACAGTTTGGAGGCCAGGATGGCCACTGGTGACATCCTGACAGCCCTGCTGTAGGACAGGAATGGGAGCAATTGGGAACACAGGGTTGGTGGCATCCCTGCAATTGCTGGGACACCTAATTTTGGTTTATTTATGGCCATCCCCAAAGCCAGAACCCCAAGTGCTTCATTCAGGTGGTGCAGCCAACAATCATTTCTGCTTAACTCGGATAATTTGAGTGGGTAATTTTGGCTAACTAAGGGGTGGAAGTCTCCAGCTTCAATTTTTCCACCCCAAAACATTTCTGAGGAGAGAAATGTTTCATTTTATTCATTAAAGCAGAGCTTAGCACATAGTGACTGCAGCAAAACAAGAATTAAACTGACCATGAAGGGATAAAATTATTCAATCCCCAGACTGGGGATTTTATTTTTATAATTATTTGAAGATTTCAGTTCAGAGAAGAACCTAATTAACTGGGAATGCTTCCTGTGGTGATTGAGGCTGAAGAAATTATCAATTCCAGCATGTGATCCATTCCAGACCGGGCTGGATGGGACATTGAGCAACCTGACCCAGTGGGAGGTGGCCCTGCCCACAGAAGGGGTTGGGACAAGGTGATCTTTAAAGTCCCTTCCACCCAAAACCATTCCGTGACTCCACAACCAATGGGAATTTTTTTAGGAAGTATTTTTTAAATTTAAAAAAAAAGAACATTTCACTCAAAGTGGAATTATTAGGAAGTAATTTTTAATTTAAAAAAAAAAGACATTTCAATATTTCAAGATGAAGTATTTTTTAATTTTAAAAAAAATATTTTTAGGAAGTATTTTCTTAATTTAAAAAAAAAGGACATTTCACTGGAAGCTCCCTCCCAGCAGTATCAGAACCTCCATCTCTCATTTAGTTTCATCCCACATCCCAAAGCCTCGGAGGTGTCTGTCTGCAGAACAACTGAAGCTCTTCAACTTCTTGAAAGGGAAGAACTTCAAAGCCAATCCCAAATATTCATTAAATGGTTGAGACACACAGAGTGCATCAGCCATGGAAATATTGCAGCTACCATGCAAAATTGGAATGGTTTTGTCACTTGGGCAACAACGTCACCCTAAATTTGGTTACTCCCCGGGCAGACAGCATTTGACAGCGTCAGAACCCAGGGTTATTAATTTTTTCATTAAAAAGTCATTTTGTGTGTCATAATAACCTCCCATGGAGCCTCTGGAGTGGATCCAAGGGTGCTTGGGATTCTTGTGACAATTTCATGCAGCAGCACTGGGAACAAAACGAGGTGGGGATGGGGAAAGGGGTCCAGCAGGGCCCTGCTCAGGTGAGACCTCACCTGCAGAGCTGCCCTGGATCCCAGCCCAGGGAGGACCTGGAGCTGCTGGAGAGAACCCAGAGGAGGCTCCAGGATGGGATCCGAGGGATGGGGCAGCTCTGCTGGGAGAACTGGGAATGTTCAGCCTGGAGAAGCTTTGGGGTGACCCAATTGTGGCCTTGCAGGACCTGAAGGGACAACGAGGAACAGGGGGAGAGACAATTCCCATGGGATGGGGTGGCAGGACAAGGGGGAAAGGGTTCAGACTGACAGAAAGGAAATTTAGATGGGATTTTGAGAAGGAATTCCTCCCTGGGAGGGTGGGGAGGCCCTGGCAGGGGTTATCCCATGGATGCTCCATCCTTGGAAGTGTCCAAGGCCAGGCTGGAGCACCCAGGGATGGTGGGAATGTCCCTATCCATGGCAGAGGGGAATTAAATGAGTTTTAAGGCCCCATCCCAAAGCATTTCATGATTTCCTGGAGACTGACAGGAAATCACAACACAAACCCAGGGAATACTTTTGTGAAACCCAGGAAAGGAGTTTATTTGCCTCTCCCTGGATCCAGGTTATTCCGTTAATTATAATGGAATTGATTCCATTGAATTTATGCCATTACTGGGATTTCATTTATTCCATTATTGGGGTTTCATTTATTCCACTACTGGGATTTCATTTATTCCATTACTGGGCTTTAAAATTTATGCAGTGTAGGAAATAATAAAATTTTTAAAAGCCTTACGAGGTGAAGAATCCTGACCTGATTAGGAGCTGATTACTGGAATGACAGCTGAGCTCTGATCTGTTTATCTTTGAGGGCTTTTATTGCTCAATCCATGGGTGTCTGAAGCCAATTCCACGCTGGGGATAATGACACAGGGATGTGCAAACCATTAATGAGCACCTGGGACGGGACTTTTGGGATCAGAGTCGCTGCCTCGGGGCTCTCCCCGTCCCACCTCGTCATTTAGAGGGATTTAAAGAGAGGAAAAAATTAAAAATTGCTGCTCTATTAAAGAAGAAAACAAGGAGCAGGTTAAAAACAAATCTGGCTGTAGGGAAGGGCAGAGCTCGGGGGACATCGGGCACTTTCCCTGCCTCATCCCCTGGGCTGAAAGCTGCAGCTTTTAGTAAAATGACCCCAAAATGAGCTCAGGAATGAGGTTTTTGTCAGCCCCGGGGCAGCTCTTGGCCCTTTAATGGGGGGTGATGCGCAAAGAAGTGTCTCAGAGCACAATGAGGGTGGCCAAAAATGTCCTTTATTAAAGAAAATTGAAAAAAATCCCAATTTCTGTGCGGGCAGAACAATTCCTTCAGCCTTTCCCCATTCTCCTGGGGACTCCAGGAGCTGGAGGTCCTGCCCCAGAAACTCCAAGAAGAAACTGGGGCTTTTCTGCTCCTGAATATTAGTGCTCCAGAAAATCTGTTCAGGTTTCACAGCAGAGCCTGGTGGTTCCTGCTTGGAAAAGGTTTGGAGCAGGGAAAATTCCCTCCCTACCTCCTCCCATCTCCCCACTGCTGGGGAAATAATATATTTTTTTAATACATAAATAAATGTATTTATATTTTGTATTTATACACATCTATATATGTATGTATATGCTTTATATATATTATCGATAATAAAAAATTATATAAAGATTATATATAAGATTATATATGTAATTATATTTATGTGAAAATTATATATATAATGTTTTATATATATGTGTGTGTATGTGTATATATATCCGAAATAATCAGAATATTGGCGGATTTCAGTAGGAAAAGGGCTCATGCTCTATCCCTATTCCTATTTCCCCCTTTTTAATAATTCATCCCATTTCTCTCTAGAATTATTCCTGCAAAAATGGGTGACTCTGCAAAGTTCCCAAGGCAACGCCAGTCGCCGGGAACAGCCCCAGGAAGTTTCAGATTAAAGGATTTCAAAGCCCTTTGCAAACTCTCATGAATGATTTATTAATGTAAAACACTCATTAGCAGCTTTTAGGGATGCAGCAGGATTGCAGGATCACAAAGAGAGTCACAAAGTCACCCCGAAGGACGTGACAAGGTTGGTCATGGACATTCTCTGGTCATAAAGAGATATTTTTAAAATACATAATTAAAAAAAAAAAAATATATATATACAATTTTTATTTATTTATATATATATATATATTATATAATAACATAGAAAAGAAAAATAAAACTATTGCATATATTTTTATATTTTATATATATTTAAATGCAAATATATTTTCTACTTATTTATTTTAATAAAAATATAAATAAATAATGAATATCTCGTATATTTATCATTATTAATAATAATGTTATAAATATAAAATTTAAATTTTAATTATAATTACTGTATTAGCAACACATTAAATAATAATTGACAATCATATTTGTTATTGCAAACATAATGTTAATAATTACAAATATTTTCTCTGGTTTGATTTTTATTTGAAAACTTTCTTTTTTACTTCTGCCAGATTTCCCAGAACAGGCAAATGTTGCAATTTGTTGCAGAGAAAACCTGGACATTGGACAACACTGACTCCTCAGGAATTACAGAAGCAGGGAATAATTGTTAAATCAAAATGTTAATTTTGGATTTAGGGGAAAGGGCTCAGAGCTGAATTTTTCATATTGATAAAGGAGTGACAAATAAATAACTTTGATTAAGATTTAGTAAAAATGTGGGGCTTGTCAGAGGAAGCAATTGAGAAAAAAATTGATTTTTCAGTTTAATTTTGAGTCTCACAGTCCAAAAAAGACAATTATTCTGGAATTCTGGGATAGAAAACAGCCCTGAGGAAGGAACAGGAGCAGAGTGGGAAGGTCAGAAATGCAAATGGGGCCAGTGTGACCCACAAGGAGAGAATGCAGAACTCAGTCCTGAAAAATTAACCTGGAATTAATTAGCACTTCATGCACACAAAAAAGGCTTTGATAATATTTCAATTAATTGAAGAAAAATCCCATAGCTTCACCCTCCTGTGTTTACTATTATTATTATGATTTATTTGCTTGGTTTCCCCCCTCTTTAACTGTTAAAAAGCAGATAAAGCCACACTGATACGATTATTCCTTGGCAGCAGCAGCGTTTCCTAAGGGGTGATTTTTGAGGCGGGATTTTCATTAAAAAGGAATTATTTTCTGCCTGGGGATCATTACCCCATCCATGGGAGCAATTTGGAGGCCCCACTAATTGCAGATTTCTTAAGTGGCAGCTTCAGGTTTCGAAAGACATAAACAAAGGCCTTGGCTTTAATTAGGGATTGGGCCTTGAAGGCCTTACACAGCTTTGGGAAACTCAGCACTTTTTTTGAGGGGAAAATGGAAAGAAATCAAAGTTCGCTGCTCATTCTGAGGGAGAAATTAGGGATAAAAATGTTCTGTGGGAGGGTGGGGAGGTTTTGCAGGGAATTGTGGATTCCTCATCCCTGGAAGCATCTGAGTCCTGGCTGGATGCGGCCTGTGCTCCTAGGAGGGCTTGGAATTAAATAATTTTTAAAGCTCCGTCTTTAAACTATTCCACAACTCCACAAAACAGCACACCAACAGAACGTGACTACGTAGGGCATTTTGAAAAGGGAATAATTTATTAAAATAAAACCCAGGGGTGTGTTCACTGGCGCAGATTTCCAGGCCCCAGCTGGAAAAGCCATTTCAGGACACGTCCAAAAGCACTCCCAGCTCCCCCCTAAATCCCTGCCAGGGTTTGGAGCTCCCAGTCCTTCATTCCGAGCTCCATCCTGCTGATTTAGGGATTTGGGGGTTCTCCTTCCCCCCGCGGATCCTGTGGAGCCACAGCCAAGGCCTGCAGGAGCCGCTGGAATTCAAATCTGGAATTCAAATAAATGGCAACCCGGTTCACTGTGGGTTCCTCCAGCTGCTCCCGGGGTGACCTCGGAGCATTCATTTGCCTCCTGTGTTTCCCTAAACCCAGATAATAACTGGAATTAAAATCTGCCAAAGGCAACGGAAAATCCACCTGCAAGGGAAGGGCCCAGGAGATTTTTTATAGAGGGCCCAAAAAATGCAGAGGGAGCAGAAATCCCGATGAGTTCCAGAATGTTCTGCAGCAGACGGGGCTGGGAAGAGGGGAGTGTTCACAGAATGCCAGCTCCAAGATCATCAAATCCAACCTCTGATGGATAAACCGTCAGGTTTAAGGTTTATCTGCACTTAGCAGCACGTTGTGTGAATTTTATTTAAATATAATTAATTATTGTCTTTAATAAGAGTGTTAAGTGGTTAAAGGGCAAGAAGCAAATCTTACTATGTGGATTCTGAAGGAAAATATAATATAAAAATGCAAAAATATACAAATACAGAAATAAAGATTAAAATATATAAATATATAAACATAAACATATAAGCATATATAAAATGTAAACATATAGAAATATATGAATACAAAAATATAAATATAAAAATTTAAAAATTAAACATATGAACATAAATATGAAAATATAAAAAAATATGCATTAGTGTCCTTTTATATCTTCACAAATGACATTTCAGCTGAATTAGTCCTGTGGAAAAGCTTTTTTATATAACCTTAGGCAGGTAATTAGAATTAAATCTTGGGACATTCCCACCTGCCTTGGACACTTCCAGGGACAGGATATCCACAATTCTCATTCCTCTTTCCCAGGATTCATATCCCAAGCGAGGTGCCAGGAAGTTGAGCTGCCTCCCTTTGTTCCTAATTATTATTTACTCTCAATTTCCCCTCCCAGCATAAATTATCTGCAGCCTGAGAGGGGTCCTAAGGCAAAAGCATTTGTGGGCACTTGGGAACAAAAGGGTTCGAGTTGATACCAAGGAATTTATGCAGATTTGGGCATCAGGAATGAAACACAGAGGTTGAATTGTGCACTTAAGGATGTCCCCGCATATTTAAGTGATCCCCATCCCAGTATTGCAATAGGATTTAAATTAATTTTATATAGTAAAGAGATAAAACTGTCTGGGGGCTGTTACCCCAAATGTTCCTGGCTGCAGAAATCTCTTTCTGTGGGAATTCTGATTTGTCTCTTTATCATGATTTTTCTGTCGTTGATTTCCTCTTTAAAATCTTAGTAAAAACATTTTAAATCCATGTCTGGCTCACTCAAAAATGTTGACAAGTTACTCACCACCATTTTCTCTAGTACTTTAATGGTTTTGTATTAAATTCACATCTCTAATTTGTGTTTAATTAAGTTTTCATCAGGACAGAAGAATTTCTTGTCTATTTCCCCCTGCCCCTTAATTCTGTCCCAAAAATCCTGGATGGTTCCAACCTTCCCTTCCCATAGTTTTATCCTTTCCAACCCAAAAACTGGGGGGAGAGGGAAGGAAAAAACCCAACAAACAAAACCAAGGCCGTATGAGGCTGAGTGACTTAAACTTGAGTCAGGAGCCAGAACCGTGGGTGGGATTTGGGTGCCTTTAATTGCACTGGGGTCAAACCCCGCAAAGCCCGGGAGCAAATCCACCTGCTCCACTTAAACCCCATCCCAGGATTTGTAAGGAGCGGATGGGAGATAAGGCCGAGCTTTCTCCGCGGGGTCACTGACCCTGTGAAATTAAAGATTTATTGAGAATTCGTGGGATTTATTGAGAATTTGTGGGATTTATTGAGAATTCTGGAATGGTGAATTTATTTTTTCTCCTTATCCGTGGATGTAGGGGTACAATTCATGCCCCTGGGAGTGGTTTTGGGAATAAAAAAATCCCATCCGCACTGGGAAATTATAAAAATAATGCAGTTCCCTGATAGGAAATGATGCCACTGCAGCTCCCTTTCACAGAACCTGAGAGGGAAAACCCAATGCCAATAAAAGAACCCTTGATCAGGCCCTGAAATAACTGAAATGTGGTTAATTAGCAGCAGATCGAGCCCTATTTTTGGCCCTTGAAAGGGCAAAGTGAATCCTGCCTGGAGGGTGTAGCACGCTCTGGGAAGCTCCGGGAGGGAACAAACACAAACAGGGAGCAAAACAGTTTCATTACTCGCAGAAGTTATGCAGGCAGCAAAGTTTGTTTTGCAACTAATTAAGACTTCATGCAAAGAGGGTGTCACATCCTCCAGGCGTTTTGGGGACGTGTATAAAAGCATTTGCTACGTAGAAGCCTCCCTAATCACTTTTCTTTTCCTCTCCTCCTTGGGTGATCCGGGTAAGTTAATTTTGAATCAATTATTGCATTTTAAATCAATTATTATTATTGTTATTATTATTGATATTTTAATATCAAATGACATGGCAAGCTCGTGAAAGGCAAGGGGTGTTTTATCAGAAAAAGCCTTTTTATTATCCTTTAGTTTGGAGTTAATTGAAGTTTTACACTTCAGAGGGGAGAGCTCAGGAAAGCAGGGAGGGCACAGAAAACTCCCTCTGAATCCTAAAGAGTCTCAATAATTCCATAGCACTCTTTTCATATTCTAAAGAGCCGGTGTCATTAAGGAAATTATCATTTAAAATTTAATTTCTACGATGTTCTCACCCTCAGCTGTCTTCCAGGAGGCTCCAGTGTCTTTTAAGTTGGAGAACTCGCCCTAAATATTTTTCCAATTCTGCAGAGAGCAGAACACAGATTTTCCTTACTCAAAATCCACTTTACTGCTGGCTTCGGTTAAAATCTATTTATAGTTTTGAATTCCAAATGTAGCAGGAACATCCGAGTGCTCCTTTTTCACCTTCTTTCAGGACTTCTGGGATGAGCTTTTACGAATCATGTGGAATCACTAGAAGACCCCAACCCCCAGACCGGTCTTCTTTTCCCAAAACCAAAATCAGCCCTTCCACATTCAGCTTTTCAGCTGGAAAAATACCCCGTGGCTGCCTTCTCCTCACCTTCAACTCTAAGGAGATTGGACTTGGATCAATTGGGAAAAAAACTCAGAATTTTTAACTTGGGAAGGTTAAAATGGGATGTTCAGGTGGAGACATGAGAAATCCTCCCCAGATTTTGTGTCCCCCACGGATTCCTGGGGTGACATGGGGATTTATTTAGGAAATCACTTCAACTCCCCCTTAATTTCTCCCCCAGCAGCTCCACAGAGATAAAATAAGGAAAATGAGGAAAATTATCCCTTCTCCCTCCGCGTTTTCCTTGCCCAATCCGTGTGGGCACAAACCAGGGCAAGCACGGCCTTCAATCCATAATTAAACCATGCCCAGGGAAAATCTGGCCTTGATATCAGGCTGGGTTTAAAGTGCTCTGGGATTTCAAATATTCAGCTGATCCCTAATGAGACCCATAAAAGATGGGTGGATCTCACTGTTCCACTTGGAACAGGGTGGGAGGAGGACACCAGCTCCAACCTCCACATTGGGGATTTAAATGAGGATTAAAACCTGAGTTTAAAATCTGGGGTTGAGTTGGGAGTCGTGGTTCTCCACTGGTAATAGGAGTGGGATGGACACAGCGAAAATCCGAGGAAGAGAATAAATAGGATAAAAGATTTTTGGTGTTAAAATGGTGATGGTCTGAAAAATATCATTATATTGAAAAGCAGGAAGTTCAGTCAGGAAGGAAAAGAGTTCCTGGTTGGAAAACTGAACTGGACAAATTCAGCTCCCACCTGAGTTCTCTGTAATTCCCAATTTCCCATAAATCCCCATAACCGCGTTACCATAACCCCGCTATTTATCCCAGCTATTTCCCGCCACACTAAGGATGATTTTTTTTCTCATTTTTTCTCTTTCCCTGCTCATTTCCAGCTCTGCCCTGCCCCATGTCTCCCTTCCATGAGTGCTGCCTACCTGCGGGCCTGGCGTGCCCCGAGCCCTTCGCTGTGACCCGCAATGACACCTGCGTCATCAAGTACCCCGACACCGTGGTGGACATCGTGGAGCCCGACTTTCCCCCCTACTCTGTCATCTACCCCGGGCCCACGCTGACCACCTTCCCCCAGCAGACCCTGGTGGGCTCCACAGCCCTGCTGGACATCAGGAACTTCCTGGGCTCCCAGGGATTCCATGGGTTTGGGGGTAGGTGCGCTTTGGGCTCAGGTGTGGACGCCTCTTTTCGGGGCGCTTTGGGGAGTTTTAATCCTTTTCCTCCTCACTTATCCCAGTTTTGTTGTGGAACTTGCAGGCCAACCTAAACCCTGCCTGGATATCTGTGGATAGACTGAAAAACACAACTGAGCAGTCAGACAGAGCCCGACTAAAGTTTATGGATAATGGATTGTAGAAGTGCCGAGCTCCCGAGGTTCCCATGGAGTCCATAAATCCAGGGATTCCTGTCACTAGACCTGCCCAAGGACTAGGATTTCCAAACTACAAGAAAACTGAAATTTCTCTATTGACCTCATTCCAAATTAGGACAAATCAAAGCCCAGAATTTTCCAAGAAACCAGATTTTAAAATACATATATATACCTCCTTTTTTTTTTCTTTTTTTTTCTTTTTTTTTTCTTTTTTTTTTTTTTTTTTGGTTTGCTAAAAGCTGTGTGTCAATAAATTCGTTTTTATGCCAATGAGGACGTTTTATTATCAATTTCTCTCAAAATAAAAAATTACAAAATCCACCCAAATGATATGACTGAAAATCTTGGGTTCCAAAACGAAATTTTATCCAAATTCCTCTTCATTTGTAAATTTTGCTGAACCAGCATTTAAAAAGAAAGAAATAAATCAGCTCTACTTGGCATTTCTGAAATTTAGGAATTTGTAGCTCCTTGCTGTGCTTTATTTCTGCTTGGCCTCACCATGTAACGCTCTCCCAGCTTCTTTCCCTTTCTTTATCTCATTTAATGCAAGCCGGGGGAAAAAAAAAACAAAATCAACATATTTACAGCAATTGTAAGAGCAAATCTCTTTGCAAAATCCTTCTGCTAAAATCTATTAAAATCATGGGAGTGGGGATTTGTTATGGACCCTCCTGGAATTCTTTGATTTTATCCTTTCCAGTGAGTTTTGCACTTGTGAATTGAGCTTCTCATTCCCATTAAATGCTGTCATGCAGATGCACTTTTGGGTTTTGCTTTTTTAGGATGGTTTGGGGTGGAAGGGACCCCAAAAATCATCCAGTGCCACCCCCTGCCACGGGCAGGGACATTCCCCTATCCCAGGTGGTTCCAACCTGGCCTTGGGCACTTCCAGGGATTCGAAATCCATTGAATAACCTGGGACCCTCACAGGGAACAATTCCAACCCAAATCCAACCCAAATTTTCCCTGTTTCAGTCTGAACCCACCCCCCTGTCCAGTCACTCCAGTTCTGATGGAAAACTTTCTCCCCCACATTTTATTTTGAGCCTTTTTGGTCCCAGAAGTGACTTTGGGACTTTTCCTGAGGCTCAACATCCCCCACATCAGCATTAACCAAACCACCACACAAAATTGAGGAGATTCTGCCTTTCCCATCCAGCCTGGATTTTGGGGTGAAATTCTGCTGCCTCCAGGTGCTGGGCTCAGCACAAAAACGCAGAAATTTTAAATGAATTGAAGCCTTGGAATGATTTTTTTCCAGCCAACTCATGAGGCTGTTCTCCAAAAATAGGACAAAAATTCTGGGCCAAGCATGTACAGGCAGGAGCTGGGAACTGTCACCCTCCCTGGGGCACCAGGCTAGGACAAGTTGGGCAAGGACGATCTGCAACGTGTGAAATAAATAAATATAAATATTAAATATTATGGGCAGGAACCATCTGCAACATGGGGGTGTGCAGCTTAAAATGTGAAAGAAATAAATATAAATATTATATATTGTGGGCAAGGACCATCTGCAAGGTGTGAAAGAAATAAATATAAATATTATATATTATAGGCAAGGACGATTTGCAGTGTGGGGACGTCTAGCTTAAAATGTGAAAGAAATAAATATAAATATTAAATATTATGTATATATTAGCCAATATTTAGTAATAGCTAGAAGTAATGAGTGATTAAGCTGGGAATTAACGAGCTGGAATTTCCAGGGAATCACGTTTCCAAAATCCTCCCCCACCCCCCCGCCGGGGGTTTGCTGTCCACACCAATCCACTTAATTTCGTCTAATCCACAAAGGAAATCTACAAATCTGCTTTTTCCACAAATCAGCTCCTGGATGATCCTTCCCGTAATGACAGGGGTTGGGAACGCTCTGCAAACATTAATTATCTTTGTACACAAGCCTTGCGACACGAAGATTTGGATTTGGACATCCAGATGTTGGGCAACAGCTGCACTTTAGCAACAAGAGGTTGGGGGTTGGGAGCGGCATTTTTCGGGATCATTATTTTGTATTTTTTTGGGGGCAGGAGCTGTTTTGGATTTTCAGTGAATCAGCTCCTGCGCGCCCCGGGGCTGGGTGAAGGAATTGGCAGGAATTCATTCCAAGGTGGGAGCCAAACTTCTCCTCCCCTCAGGGATGCACCACTGGGTGGGAATTTGGGATATTTGGGAATTTTGAGTGTCTTGGACTGACTCAAGGAACTTCCCTGGCAGGGACATTTACAGGTATTTAGAAGAAACAAATCCCAAATCCTAATTTTTCGCTTATTTTTGCTTTTCCTACACTAAACATCCGAACAAAAAACCCGGGATTAATCAAACCACGCCTTATCAACCTCCAGATGCTCAAACATCCGGTGATAACATCACTCAATTAAGCACAAAACTTCATTAATGACGCTTCGTTAATACTCCAGCCCCCGAGGGATTGAATTCCCATTAAATTGAGCCCCGGGGCAGGTTGGTGGCAGCTGGGGCCAGTGCTGGCCAGAATTTGTCACCCTGGAGCCACCCCGGGAGGACCCAGGTGACTCCGAGCAGCTGCCACACCCAGAGGTTGCCAAAAATAGCCGACTCCTCCTCCTCCAGCATCGTTTGTTTACATTCCTGTGGTTTGTTCCCATTAAATAACTCCGGCTTTCCCTGCCCTTAACCCTCCTGAAAATGTGGGATTTCCTTCCGGGGGGAGGGATCCATCCTGCTGGGAGGTGGGTGGGGAAAATCCCAAATCGAGTGGGAAAAACCCAAAATCCGAGTGGGAATAATCTCAAAATCGAGTGGGAAAAATTCCAAAATCGAGTGGGAATAATCCCAAAACCGAGTGGGAATAATCCCAAAATCGAGTGGGAAAAATTCCAAAATCGAGTGGGAATAATCCCAAAATCGAGTGGGAATAATCCCAAAACCGAGTGGGAATAATCCCAAAATCAAGTGGGAAAAATTCGAAAGCCATGCGGGAATAATTCCAAAGACGAAAATCCCGAGTTTTGTGGGGAAACTGAGGCAGGTTGTGCAATGCCACCTGAGGCAAGCAGAGGGAGATGCGAAGTCACCGAGGGAACTCGGATCTGGGGCTCCACCCAAACACCGGAAACCAGGATTAATTAAAAAATAAAAACAAAACCACAAAAAACCAGCAGGAAATGCAGGTGTGCTCAGATTTTATGTCATTTATATATTTGAATTTGCTTTGCCGCCCTGACCAACCCGGCATTTCAATTTTCTTGTAATTATATATTAGTATATAAATCTATAATATTTATGTATCATATTTTGCATATATTTATGTATAAGTGTATCATTTAGATATATTTATAAAACATCTATATAATAATGTATATCTATAAAATATTTACATTTATTTGTACTATATTATATTTTTATTTATTTTCTATTTATTTGTATTATATTTATATTTGGTTTATATATTTTGATATATTCTACAGCTCTGTAAAGTCCCGGAAAGATTAAAAAGTTCCCAGTGGTCCTGACAAAGCTGGACCATCCTAAAAGAAAAAATCCTTTTTATCAACCAAAAAACCTCCAGAAAAGGCTCAGCTCTCGTGACCCTGCACATCTTTTTGGAGCAGACCCTGCCTGCCTCGCACCCACCCCACAGACACTTTGATCTGGGAGCTGCAGTTTGCTCCAACAGTTCCCAGCGCAGGAAATTGGGATTGGGGAGGATTTTCTGGGGCCACCCCCTAGGATGAGTCACCCTGGGTGTGCTCCGGGTTCCTCCAACTCCAGAACCCTTCCCTGAGCATGCACCGGGTTCCTCCAATCCCAGAACCCTCCTCTGAGCGTGCTCCATGTTCATCCAAGCCCAGAACCCTCCCCTGTGCGTGCTCCGGGTTCCGCCAAGCCCAGAACCCTTCTCTGGGTGTTCTCTGGGTTCCTCCAACCCCAGAACCCTTCTCTGGGTGTTCTCTGGGTTCCTCCAACCCCAGAACCCTTCCCTGAGCGTGCTCTGGGTTCCTTCAATGCCAGAACCCTCCCCTGAGCGTGCTCCGGGTTCCACCAAGCCCAGAACCCTCCTCTGAGCATGCTCCGTGTTCCTCCAATCCCAGAACACTTCCCCGGGCGTGCTCCGGGTTCCGCCAACCCCAGAACCCTTCCCTGAGCGTGCTCCGGGTTCCGCCAACCCCAGAACTCTTCCCTGAGTGTGCTCCGGGTTCCTCCAACCCCAGAACCCTTCCCCGGGCGGGTTCGGGGATTTTTCCCCACCCGGGAGCCGCCGGTTCTTGGGCAACCACCCAAAACCAACCGAGGTCACTCCCTGCCCTGAGCGAGCGGGGGTCACCGCCTGGATTTTGGGCTTCTCCGACTTTCCCTGCGAAATCAGAACTTCTGATAGAGCAGAACGCGCGGCGAGCGAGGCGTTAATTGCCGTTAATTACCCGCTGCGCAGCTCCTCCTGCCCGATGGGCGGAATTGTTGCTGATGCGAGCTTTGTGCCGCTGATGTCAGCGGGCAGAGACGCTTTGAAGTGAGGGCTGCGAAGCTCCGGCAGCAGCGCTCCCACCCCAAATCCTCGCTTTGATGATTCTTCCGTGAGGCAGCGCTCCTGACTCAGCCGCGGCAGCGAACCCCGCGGCTCTGCAGCCCCGCCGAACCGGTTCGGGCACAAAAACCGAATTAACCGGCATTAAAGCTGCCTCTGCCCTGCGCAAGGATGTAATTTTCTACGACAATTTAGGATTAATGCATATTAAGGCTCTGTGTTGTGGGGTTTGCAGTCTGCGCTTGCTCTTTGTTCCCTTTGTTACTCACGGGATGGTTTGGGCTGGAAGGGGCCTTAAAACTCGCCCAGTTCCACCCCTGCCGCGGTCCCGGCTCCTTCCAGCCTGGCCTCGGACACTTTTCTTCGTTTTGGTGGATTTCTCCTTAAAATCGGGGCTGAACCTTGCCTAAATACTCAGGTTCTGAGGGATTTAGGGGCTCTTTCTGGTCTGCTTTCTGTGCCGGGTAAAGGGAGCAAAAATCAAAGCGGGGGCTTTCCCAAAACTTTTGAATTTATGGGAGAATGAGGGATTTCAGTCTCTAATTCTGAAAAAAAAAATATTTGGGAAAGTTTTGAGAATGGATTTTCCCAGAAATTCCCTGGAAAAGCTGTGCTGGGACCTCCCCATCCTCACAGGAAACAATTCCTTCCCAAAATCCCCCCTAAACCTCCTTTCTTTCAGTCTGGATCCATCCCTGGCCCCACAATTCCCGACGAACCAACTGCGGGCACAGGAGCAAAACACAAAACGCGGGTGGAAAGGAGAAAATTCCGCCTGAGATTTCTGCATTTCAGGGGATTTGGGGAGAAATTGATCCCGTTCTGCTCCAGGGACTGATTTTGCCAGCCAGGATTCGGTTCCTGGGTTGGGAATTCCCAAATGCCACAGGGATCAGTTGAGGAGAGCTGGAATCCTTTCGGAGGGGTGAATTCCACACTTTCTCCATGTGCTTTAATCCTTCTGGTCTGGAACAGGAATTTTGGAAAGGGGGAAGGTGTTGGAGCAAGACATTCCAAAGGGTGATAACAAAGACATGGGAAATTTCGGGAGGAGAAGAAAATTGACGATTTTGGGGCGGGATTTTGGGCTCCTTCTCGTAGGCAACGTCCATTCAACCTCGCTAGGATTAAATCCTGGGGGGAAATAAAAGAGGATTCCTCTGCCATGGACCTGATTCCAAAAGGACCCACACGGCCCCAACTCTTCCCTGCTCACAAAAAAGCCCCTGGGAGGATCTTCCCAAAATCCCGGTGCTCTGCACCCCTTCTTTTTTTTCCCTTTTCACTCCCTCTTCCCTCCGGAGGGAACCTTTGCGCCTGGAAATTCCCACCTTGAGACGAGGCAAAACCATCCCCGGGCTCGTGGCATCCCAGGAATTATTCTGATTTTATGAGGCACCTCCAGAGATCCCGCCGGGCTTTGGAGCTTATCGGAATATTCCGGAGACATCAGAAAATGAGATTTCAAAGGGGATCTCAAAACCTCTGCGAGTTTGTCATCCAGGGAAATAATTTCGTGGTAATCACGGTAATGACATCCTAGAGAATCCGGGCTGCTGTGACCTCACAAAGAATAAATTATGGAAAGTGTTCCACCAAACTCCTCATTTTAAACTTCACAATGGGCGTAATTCATGAACGGCTTCGTTTTTATTCCAAAGATAACCCCGAGCTTCTCTCTTCAGCTTTGCACCAGATCCTTCCCCTGATTTAGGAGCACATCTGTAAAATCCCACCAATATTATGGGAAAGAATCCCTGATTTGGTAAACGAGGCACGGCCACAATTCCCTGTGTTAGGTTTTGCTTCCATAAGGAAAATCACTCCAAGGTTCCCTGCGCACTCCAGTTTTTAGCCAAGATAAGCTAAAAAAACCTCATTAATTCTCGCTGCATTTTCACCTCTTAATGAAACCAGGAGGAGAAAAGCAGGAAATTCCGAGATGAAAAGACCTGGCTGCTTGCCACCTGCATTTTTGGGGTTATTGCCCAACGCGGCTTTAGATAATCATAAACAGCGAGCAAAACAATTCCTGCGGCTCCAGCAGCGATCCCTGCACCGGGCTCGGCTCCCGAGTCATTAAAACGCTTTAGCAAAGGGTGGCTCAGCCGCCCCCGGCCATCGGGGCAGGGTATAAAACCCCTCTCCACCCTGGCAGCTCCTCACTGCCTCTCCCGACTCCTCCTCTCCGCCTCTCTGAGTAAGTTCGGACTCCCCGGCTCTAAAAACCTCCCGTTTCCTTCTGCTTTTGCGAGGATTTCTCCTCAAAATCGGGGCTGAGCCTTGCCTGAATGGTCCGGTGCTGAGGGATTTAGGAGCGCGTTTCGTGCTGGGCAAAGGGGGCGAAAGTCAAAGCGGGGCTTTGGGATTTATGGGATAATGAGGGGGTTCAGTCTCTTCATTCTGGAAAAATATTTGGGAAAGTTTTGGGGATGGATTTAACTTCGCGTTTGGTTGCGTGGCGCGATCAGGGAGAGGGTTCAGGGTGGGTTTGGTGTGGATTCATGGAAAACTGTGGAAAATCCTGCTCGGAAGGGAGCTCGGTGCAGCTCTGCTGCTGCTTGGATCAGCCCGTCCTTAATTTAATTGGAGCCACAGCGAACGATTATTATGGACTATTAACGTAACTGTGCCAATAACTTTCATTTCTAACGCTTAAAACGGATTTACAATTCTAAAGCGCTTTTAAAGAGATTAAATTCAGCATTTCTGTAGGTCAGTGCTGCGTTCCAACTTGGGAATTTTGAGGGAAATGCCCTGCATGGGTTTTAATTTTTTTTTAATTATCAAAAGGATAAATTTCATTTACAAGCTTAAAAAATATTCTGATGCTACACCAGGCTTTTATGTGAGGATTTAACCTGAAGAAATAAACATTTTTGAATTAATTTCATCCCTAGGTGAAAATGTAATTTTCTTATTTGGCTTGATTATATCACTAACATATATATTATATTTTATAAATATTTTAATTATATGTTTCACTTATTAAACGAGCACTTAATACTCCCTTTTCTTCTCAGCCTTTTGCTTTTTTCCCTTTGTTTTACTAGAATATTTTCCTACCTGAAACAACAGGAATCTGCAAGGAAAATAATACAAAAATTAAGCAGGGTGCTAAGCTGATTATTCCACGCTGAAATACGTGGAAAATCCGGATTTATTTTTTTCCCCGCGTGGGAGGAACAGACGTGCTGTGGGAACGAGTTCCAGCGCGTCCTCGGGAATTCCTCCAAAGGGCTGGGGCTTGGAGGTGGCACGGGAGGAAAGAGGAGGAGTTCTGCTCCCGGGGGAGGAGGAGAAAATGGGGGAAATTTAACAGGAATTCAGAACAAATTGGGGCGGGGAAGTTAAAGGTGGGAGATAAAACCTCATACAAATTACCTCCGAGGATCCCTTAAAGCCAAATGTCGATAACCAAGAGAGCAATTCTTAGTTTTATCTCAATTATCCTTAACAAGACCTTAAAACGAAATGTGAATAGCCAAGACAGCAATTCTTGTCTTTATCTGAATTATCTCTAAAAACCATTTAGAGCCAAATGTCAACAAACAAGCGATCAAGTCTCGTTCTTGCCCGAATTATCTCTTAGAGTGTCAATAGCCGAGGGCTTAACTCTTCTCTTTTCCCGAGTTTATGAGCACAACATCCTTTTAAAGCTCTCTCAATTATCTCTAAAAATATCTCAATTATCTCTAAAAACCACTTAGAACCAAGTGAACCAGCGCTCGGCTCGTGTCTTTATTTTGATTGGTCTTTAAAAACCCTTAGAGCCAAGTGTCAACAAACCAGCGCTCAAATTTTGTCTCTATCCCAGTTTCCTCTGACCATCTCTTAGAGCCAAATGTCCATAAACAAGAGCTCGAATTTTGTCTCTATCCCAATTTTCTCTGACGATTTCTTAGAGCCAGATGTCGATAAACCAGCGCTCAAATTTTGTCTCTATCCCAATTACCTCTGACCATCTCTTAGAACCAAATGCCAACATCCAAGAGCCGCCGGGAGTTGTCCGCTTCCCTTTTGAACCTTTCTTTGGGTTTTTTTTTTGTTGTTTTTTTTTGTTTTTTGTTTTTTTTTTTTTTTTAACCCCGCAGGCTTCCCCAGCACCGCCGGGCGATGGCTTCCACCCAGCTGTCCTGTGCCACCCCCTGCGAGCCCAAGTGTCCCCAACCGCTGGCCAGCAGCACCAACGAGCCCTGCGTGGTGACCTGCGGCGACTCGCGGGTGATCATTTACCCCCCGCCCGTGGTGGTCACCTTCCCGGGGCCCATCCTCACCACGTACCCTCAGCAAACCGTCGTGGGAGCCTCGGAGCCCTCGGAGGTGGCCCTGGGCGAGCCCCCGGCCGCGCCCGCCTTGCCCGCCGAGGTCACGGCTGGCGACAAAGTGGCAGCGCCGGTGCTGGCCCGTCCCGAGCCGCGCTGCGCCCCCAAATATTCCTACAGCTACTCCTCGCAATGGACTCATCCCTGCAATTCCTACCGCTCCGGGAAGCGCTGGACGTGCTGAGCGCGGGGAACGGGCAGCGAGGGAAATCCCGGGTGGAATCCCGGCTGGAATCCCGGCTGTCCTTGGCGGTGCAGCTGCGGCGGCGGCCCCGGGGCTGCTCCGGCTCCTCCCAGGAGCTCAGCCCCGGCACAGGCGGGCTCGTGTTGCAATTCCTCGGTTTTTCCCCTTAGTTTAGAGCTGTTCTCTCGCAGCTTTGCAGCGCAGTCGCCTGCTTCCGCCGTGCTTTGGCTTATCCCCAAAGTGCTTTTTTACTGGCACTGAGCTTGGAGAGGTGACTTGAAATGCTCGGAATTGCACGCGGCAACGCTGCCAAAAAGGGAAATTCCCCGTTTTTACAGGCGGCATCACTTGGATGGTGGTGATTTGCCAGAGCCTCGCTGAACCCCCGGAACGATGCTCTTTGTTTCCTGTACAGTTTTGTTCCACAATTGTAGGAAAGCTTCTCTTTCCAAATAAATTTTCTCTACCGAAATACATTTTCTGTTTTCCTTTATCACATAAAAAAGGGGGGGGGGGAAGAAAGAAAAAAGGGGGGAGCTTTGGGTGGGATATCAGGGAAATTCTTCCCCCAGAGGGTGCTGGGCACGGCCCGGGCTCCCCAGGGAATGGGATGAAGCTGTGCCAGGGAGGTTTAAGATGGATTTTAGGGAAAGGTTCTTCCCCCAGAGGTGCTGGGCACTGCCCAGGCTCCCTGTGGAATGGGCACATTCCCAAGGCTGCCAGAGCTCCAGGAGAGTTTGGAAAACACTCTCAGCAAGAGGAGACAGCCCAGAGGAGGCTCCAGGATGGGATCAGAGGGGTGGAGCACCTCTGCTGGCAGAGCTGGGGTTGTTCAGCCTGGAGAAGCTTTGGGACAGCCCAGTTGTGGCCTTGCAGGGGCAGAAGGGGCTGGAGAGACAATTCCCAAGGGATGGGGTGCCAGGACAGGGGGGAATGGATTCAGACTCATGGAGAGGGGGTTTAGGTGGGACATTGGCCAGGAATTGCTCCCTGTGAGGGAGGAGATGCCCTGGGATGGATTTCCCAGAGAAGCTGTGGCTGCCCCATCCCTGGCAGTGTCCAAGGCCAGGCTGGACAGGGCTTGGAGCAGCCTGGGATGGTGGAAGGTGTCCCTGCCCCTGCCAGGGGTGGATCAGGATGAGTTTTAAGGTCCCTTCCCACCCAAACCATCTCGGGATTCCATGATCAGACATTCCACACCATTGCTCAGTCAGAGACTCATTTACGGCCAGGATGAAGAAATCCATGACAAAAAAAATTATTCGTGCAATGCAGATTCTTTATTGTGAATGAAAAGCCCACAGGCGCTGTCAGCGAGAGACAAACCCACAACAACGCGTCGGAAAGACGAAAATCCCAAGGCAGCAGCGAGGCAGAGCCCAGGGCTGCACCCCAGAGATCGCCCCTGGCCAGGGCGGCTCCGGGGCTCGGCGGGCAGAGCAGGCAGAGCTCAGCCGAGGCTGGGCACAGCTGGCTGGGGGCGCAGAGAGGGGGCAGCTTTTGGAGGCAGTGCTGGGGAGCCCAGAGGCTCTGCCGGCCCAGGCTCTGCGGGCTCAGCCGGCAGCCACGGGGAGCCCGCAGCTGCCGAGGCTGCCGGGCCGGGCCTGAGCAGGGGCTGCAGCTTCAGCCCGGCTCCGGCGGCACAAGGCAGTGGGGGCTGCTGCAGGAGCCCGCGGGCAGGGCCAGCACTGAACTCCGGCGGGCTTTGGGGTTTAGCAGGGCCCGCAGGAGCCCCCGAAGGACCGGGAACCGCGGCCGCAGCTGCCATAGCCCCCAAAACCGCCAAAACCCCCAGAGATGCCATAGCCCCCAAAGCCCCCGAAGCCCCCGAAGCCCCCGGAGCCCCCACGGCTTCCAAAGGCGCCCCCGGAGCCGGCTCCCACGTAGGGAGCTCCGGCCGAGCCCACGGCGCTCTGCTGCGGGAAGGAGCTGAGGATGGGCCCGGGGAAGGTGACCACCGAGGCCGGGGGCTGGATGACCACCGTGGAGTCGGGGCACTGCCGCACGCAGGGCTCGTTGCAGGTGTCAGCCAGAGGGGCCGGGGTGGCCACCCCGCAGCTGGGCACACACAGGCTGTTGCAGGACATGCTTCGGTTGGGCTGGCAAAGCTGCAAGACAAGGCACAGCCACGGCTCACGCCGAGCACTCGGCACAACGCCCTGCTGCTCTGGCCCGCCTGGAGCCCATGTCCCAGGGCTCGCTCTGGGTCATCCCAGGCCTGCCAGCCAAGCCCTGGCACGGCTGGAGCGGCTCCTGGAATCCCCGGCTGCCCTCACCACCCCCGGCTCCTGCCTGCCCGTGGCAAGGAAGAAAAACTCCCTCATCCAAAGCACCGGGGTGCCCGAGGCCTTGAGCCCGCTGGTGGAACACCAAGCATCCCAGCTCTGCCCTGGGACAGCTGCTGGAGCAGGGGACAGAGATCCCTTGGGGATTCCATAGGGACAGAGATCCCTTGGGAATTCTACAGGGACAGAGATCCCTTGGGGATTCCACAGGACAGAGATCCCTCGGGGATTCCATAGGGACAGAGATCCCTCGGGGATTCCACAGGGACAGAGATCCCCTGGGGATTCCACAGGGACAGAGATCCCTTGGGAATTCCACAGCCAGAGACTCCCCGGGGAAGGGGCAGAGGAGGGAGGGAGGACGGAGGGAAGGCTCGGACTCACCACAGCGATCAATGAGCAGAGTTGAATGGGAAGAGCTGGATGGAGCCCTGTGGAGCCCTCGGACCTTTTATACACCCCAGAGTGCCTGGGGCATTGTCCAGAAGCGGTGACAGAGCCCCAGCTAATCATGGAATCAAGCGGACAAAACTCATGACACAAACTGAAACGTGGGCTAATTACGTCCATACTAATTGGGGCTAGGAACAGGTAAAGGTGCCCTGGAGAGCCACCAGGCCCTGGAGGGGCAGACCGTGACCAATCGCTGAGTGAAAGATCATCTGTTGCCGAAGCCGAGCGCAGAACCCCAATAAAACATGACATGTCCCTAATCCCCCGCTTTGCTTATGCACGGGAGTTTTGGGCATCACTCAGGAGCGCTTTGAAATCCTTGGCACAGCCGGCACATCTGTCATTAATCCTTTTTACGGGCTGCTAAATAGGGACGCCGGGAGGGAGAAGCCATCCCACCCACTCGGGGCACATCCCAAACGCCAGACGTGGCAGGGGAGGAGGGCACAGGACCAGAGTCCCGGAGTGGGCAGGCTGGGGGAGCACAGAGGGGCAGCAGCCCCTATGTCCTGCCCGAGGACGCCCATGCCACAGAGCTGGGCACGGAGGGCCTTGGGTGGGAGAATCCCTAAGTGATTTTTGTGCCACTGTGTCGTTGTCGAGGCGGTCACAACACAAAGCAGAGACCACAAGCAGTCTCAGATGGCAACGCTTTATTATCGAACATGGCTGACCTTTTATACACTTTTTAATTGTTTATGCTTCTTCTACCTTAACTATTGGATACAATAAATCAACATAACACCATTGGTGAAAAGTTACAGTGACTTAACTAACTTTCTAAATATACTTTGTGCAGCTGTGAAGTTCTTATCTTTCTGCAGTCCCTCAATTCTCTTGATCTCTTTGGTTACAGCCTTGGAAAGAGCTCCTTATCAGCTTCTTCTTTCTTCTCAGCTTCTTCTTGCTCCTTTAGCTAACAGGTCCGCTGTTAGCCCCTTCCACACCACTGGAGGATTTGTAAAATCCTGGATTCACCTGATGGTGGTGCAAAAAGCAGAGGGGGAGATCCCATGTGAGATGAAGCTTCACCAACGATCCATCCTGGCACGGATGTGGGTGCCACATGAGTGGGATAAATGAGTAAGGGGAGACCAAGAGAGAGGAGCAGGAAAGCAGAGAGAGGATTAAGAACCACTCAGACCCTCCAGACAAGGTCCTGGCCGAGCCCTTCTCTGCATTGCCCAGCTGGCCTCGAGAGCTGGCCCAGGGAGTGTTGTCTGAGCCCCCCAGAGCCAGGCTGGCCCAGGCGAGGCCCAGCTGGGCATGTCTGGCTCAGGGGCATGGCTGGTCAAACAAAAGACACTCAGGATTCTTTGTAAGCAAAATGAGGTTTATTGGGAAGAAACCTGTGTTTATTTCGGCTGTGAGTGCAGCTCCAGCAGCACCGAGTCTGTCATGTAATGATGGGCCACAGCTGGCCCTTCAAGCGCCTCTCTTTTGTCCACTCATTTCCACACCAATGTCCACAATGGGGGGAATGACGGAATTTTTCTGCGTCCCTTCACTTTATGAAGCTTGGCAGCGTGAATTGGTAATTATTGGGGAAGGGGGGTCTGCCCGCAGCCCCGGACGATGCCCCCGGCACTCTGGGCTGTATAAAAGGGCTGAGCTCCTTCCACAGCTCCATCCACTCTCCTGCACTTGACTCCTCTCATCACCTGGGTAAGTGCAGCTCTCCGAAGCCTCTTGGGGATCTCTCTCAGCACAGCTCCTCTCTCACACCTTTGCCTCTTTTTCCCTGCAGTGTTTTCCAGAAGCCTTTCCCTGTCTCAAGGATGTCCTGCTCCAACCTGTGTGTGCCCAGCTGCGGGGTGGCCACCCCGGCCCCTCTGGCTGACACCTGCAACGAGCCCTGCGTGCGGCAGTGCCCCGACTCCACGGTGGTCATCCAGCCCCCGGCCTCGGTGGTCACCTTCCCCGGGCCCATCCTCAGCTCCTTCCCGCAGCAGAGCTCCGTGGGCTCGGCCGGAGCTCCCTACGTTGGAGGCGGCTTTGGCGGCTCCTCCGGACGCCGTGGGGGCTCTGGGGGCTCTGGCGGCTTTGGCGGCCTTGGAGGCTTCGGAGGTTTTGGGGGCAGCTGCGGCGCCCCCAGAGGCTGCGGGCCCTGCTAAGCCCCAGCCCGAGCGCCATCCCTGATCCAGGAGAGCTCCAGGAACGCCCCCGCTGCCCATCCCCGCACGCCAAGACCCGAAGGAAGGACGCACCGACAGACACACAGACAGACAGACAGACGGACATCCCCCGGCCCCGCTCCGCCGCCTCCCCGCCGCGCTCGGAGCCCCGCAGCGATCGCTGCCCGCTCCCGGCACGGCCCCGCCTCGGCTCCAGCTCTGCCCGCGGCCGGGACCCGCGGGGAGCGCTCGGCCCGGGCCCCGCTCCGCTGCCTTGTCCCTGCCCCCGCACGCCAATAAAAGCTGCCTCGCACTGCAATCCTCACCGGCTCTCGCCTGCTCTTTGCTCCGCGCCCGCTGCCCAGCCCGGCCCGCCTGCCGGGGGGTTCCGGGCAGCCCCGCTCGGACACGGCGGGCGAGGAGCCCCGGCAGCTGCCCGGGCTCCTCCTGCCCGTTCTCGGCCACCCCGGCCCCGCAGCAGAGTGCCCCCGAGCCGGGCCCTGCCCAGCCCCTGCCCCGGCACCTCTGCCTGGCCCTGCCCGGCTGTGCCCGCTCCGGGCTCCTCTCTGCAGCCCCTCGGGAGCCCCGGGTCCCACCGCCAGCCCCCTGCCCTTGGACACCCCCCGAGGGCCGCTGCAGCTCCAGGCCCGTGGGGATTGGGGGCGAGTGGGGCCCCCCAAGGGACCCGCTCAGGGTTCTCGGGTGGCCCGGGCTCCGCAGGGAGAGGGAGAACAGCGCCAGCAGCGCTGCCCCTCCTTCCTCACCCCCTGGAACATTCCAGCACCCTGCACCGCCTCCTGTTCCCGCTTCTCCTGTGGGTTCCACCGCGGCTCCTTGGAGCCTCCTTAGACCTTCCCATGTGTCCGACCCATCCCAGCCCAGTCCCAGAAGTGATGTCAGCTTTGCTGCTTCTGCTGAGGATTTGGAAGAGTTTTTGCAAGGACCTCGTGGCCCTTTCCCATCATCAGCCATGGATTTGGGGTTGCCCTGCAATTCCTGTTGCTGGGAGAGCACAGGGAGCTGGGAGGAATGAGCTCCCCAGAGCCAGCGGGGTTGGACATCTCCAGCTGGGACACAGACAGCCAACCTTGCCCAGGCTCCAGGGCACTGCCCAGGGGCTCTGCAACAGGCCAGCAGACCCCCAGGAGACTGGGCAGCAGCAAAAGGGAGGGTGAAGGAAAACCAGGAGTCAACATTGCAATGCAAGACAGCTTTTATTGCAGGGGGAGGGCAGGAGGGGTTGGGCAGAAGAGCAGGGTCATGGCCAAGGGCTTGCCGTGGCCTGGCCCTGGGCACAGCCGGGTGAGCAGGAGCAGCCCCGGGAGAGTCTCTGGCACCGGGGCACCAGGAGCCCCGTGGGGATGCTCAGGCAGGGCAGGGACAAGGCAGAGCTGCTTCCCAAGCTGGCACCAGGCTCCCCAGGTGCAGAGCCCAGCGACGCCGAGGAGGTTTTTGTCCACGGAGCGTCGGGTCGGGATGTGCCGGGGTTTCTCCTGGAGCTCTTCTTGGTCTGAGGCTGCGTTCGGGCTGGGGCTTAGCAGGGCCCGCAGTTGCCGTTGAGGTACCGGTGGCCACTGCTCCATCCGCCGTAGCCACAGCTGCCATAGCCCCCAAAGCCTCCATAGCCTCCATAGCCTCCACAACCCCAACCGCCATAGAGACCACGGCCTCCATAGCCCCAGCCCCCGTAGAGACCACGGCCTCCATAGCCCCAGCCTCCATAACCTCCATAGCCCCCAAGGCTCCCGTAGCCTCCGTAGCCCCCACGGCTTCCAAAGGCGCCCCCGGAGCCGGCTCCCACGTAGGGAGCTCCGGCCGAGCCCACGGCGCTCTGCTGCGGGAAGGAGCTGAGGATGGGCCCGGGGAAGGTGACCACCGAGGCCGGGGGCTGGATGACCACCGTGGAGTCGGGGCACTGCCGCACGCAGGGCTCGTTGCAGGTGTCAGCCAGAGGGGCCGGGGTGGCCACCCCGCAGCTGGGCACACACAGGCTGTTGCAGGACATGCTTCGGTTGGGCTGGCAAAGCTGCAAGACAAGGCATAGCCACGGCTCACGCCGAGCACTCGGCACAACGCCCTGCTGCTCTGGCCCGCCTGGAGCCCGTGTCCCAGGGCTCGCTCTGGGTCATCCCAGGCGTTCTGACTTGAGCCCCATTCCATCTAAATATCTGCTCACATCCCTTACTGCCCTCACCATCCCTGAGTCTTGCTCTCCCATGGGAATTAAGAAGACTTTGACATCCAAAGGAGCAAAGTCCTCAAGCTTCCCAAGCCCTTGGTCTCCTGGTAGAGCCCCAACCATCCCAATCTGCTCTAGGAGAGCAAGAGGAGCCCACAACCAAAGGTTCCTCCGAAACGCCTCAGACAAAGATTCCATGAGAAAGCCATGGATGAAGAAGGAAAGAGGAGCGAAGGCTTGCACTTACCGAGGTGATAAGGAGAGTCAAGTGGTGGAAGGTGGATAGAGCTCTGTGGAACTTCTGGACCTTTTATACATCTCTCAAAGGGCCTGGGGCATCAGGAAAGGGAGCGGTGGCAAAAAAACAAGTAATTAGGAATTCACGCTGACAAGCTTCATCAGAGAGATAGTGTTGCAATACAATTATACACCTCAACATCAGGGAGATTGGTGTGGAAACGTGCCCTGGACCGATGAGAGGGGATGGGAGGAACAGCTATGGCCCATCATTACATGACAGACTCGGTGCTGCTGCAGCTCAGCTCACAGCCCCAGTCAACCCAGGTTTGTCCCTAATTCCTCACATTGCTTACAAAGAATCCTGAGCATCCTTTGGGACATGGCTGTGCCCAGCCTCATCACCCTGAGCCCCAGCCCGGCTGTGCCCTGGCCTGGGCCAGCCTGGCTCTGGGGGGCTCGGCCAACACCCCCTGGGCCGGCCTGGCTCTGGGGGACTCGGCCAACACCCCCTGGGCCAGCCCTCGGGGCCAGCTGGGCAATGCAGACCCTCCAGCAGGGCTCAGCCAGGACCCAGCTCACAGACACGGGCTGGGAGCAGCCGCAGGGACCCTTCAGCTCCTCCAGTGCTGTCCCTCTGTCACGGCTGGCCCGGGCTCTGTCCCACCCCTCTCCCCCTTCCCTGCGGGTTTCGGCTTCCACCAGTGGCATCTGCCCCCTCTGCGGGGCCAGCACGGGAAACTGGGACATGCAAACCCCAACGTCCTCCAGAACCCCAGAAGGACAATTCACAGACGTGTGAGGGGACCCCAAAACCTGGCCATGAACATTTCTGCTGGCACTGGCAGTCGGTGGGATTTGGGAGACACGCCGAGAGTGGCTTCTGCTTGGCCCACGCTGCGCTGCCTCTGTTTACCAGCCCGTAAAAGGCCGGTAATGACAGGGGTGATGGCTGGGCCAGCGCTTCAAAGCTGCTGCAAGGTGCCGGGAATTGTTCTCTGTAAGCAAATTGAGGGATTAGGGACAAAACTGGGTTTATTGGGGCTGTGAAATGAGTGAGCTCCAGCAGCACCGAGTCTGTCACCTAATGATGGGCCACGGCTGTCCCTCCCATCACTTCCTTCACGTCCAGGACACGTTTTCACACCTGTGTCTCCAGTGAGGGGATGCCATGGAATTATCTTGCAACATTATCTCTCTGATGAAGCTTGTCAGCGTGAATTCCAAATTACTCATTTTTTTTGTCACCACCCCCTTTTCCTGAAGCCCCAGGCTCTCTGGGGTGTATAAAAGGGCTGAGCTCCTTCCACAACTCCATCCGCACTTCTCCACTTGACTCTCCTCATCTCCTGGGTAAGTGCAGCTCTCCAAAGCCTCTTGGGGACCTCTCTCAGTCTCCTTCCCTGAAATTCCTCTCTCACACCTTTGCCTCTTTTTCCCGGGGTGTTTTCCAGAAGCCTTTCCCTGTCTCAAGGATGTCCTGCAACAGCCTGTGTGTGCCCAGCTGCGGGGTGGCCACCCCAGCCCCTCTGGCTGACACCTGCAACGAGCCCTGCGTGCGGCAGTGCCCCGACTCCACGGTGGTCATCCAGCCCCCGGCCTCGGTGGTCACCTTCCCCGGGCCCATCCTCAGCTCCTTCCCGCAGCAGAGCGCCGTGGGCTCGGCCGGAGCTCCCTACGTGGGAGCCGGCTCCGGGGGCGCCTTTGGAAGCCGTGGGGGCTACGGAGGCTACGGGAGCCTTGGGGGCTATGGAGGTTACGGAGGCTGGGGCTATGGAGGCCGTGGTCTCTACGGGGGCTGGGGCTATGGAGGCTTTGGGGGCTATGGGGGCTACGGCAGCTGTGGCTACGGCGGATGGAGCAGTGGCCACCGGTACCTCAACGGCAACTGCGGGCCCTGCTAAGCCCCAGCCCGAACGCAGCCTCAGACCAAGAAGAGCTCCAGGAGAAACCCCGGCACATCCCGACCCGACGCTCCGTGGACCAAAACCGCCTCGGCGTCGCCGGGCTCTGCACCTGGGGAGCCTGGTGCCAGCTTGGGAAGCAGCTCTGCCTTGTCCCTGCCCTGCCTGAGCATCCCCACGGGGCTCCTGGTGCCCCGGTGCCAGAGACTCTCCCGGGGCTGCTCCTGCTCACCCGGCTGTGCCCAGGGCCAGGCCACGGCAAGCCCTTGGCCATGACCCTGCTCTTCTGCCCAACCCCTCCTGCCCTCCCCCTGCAATAAAAGCTGTCTTGCATTGCAATGTTGACTCCTGGTTTTCCTTCACTCTCCCTTTTCCCCCTGCCCAGTCTCCTGGGGGTCTGCTGGGCTGTTGCAGTGCCCCTGGGCAGTGCCCTGGAGCCCGGACACAGCTGGCTTTGTGCGTCCCAGCTGGAGATGTCCAACCCTGCTGGCTCTGGGGAGCTCATCCCCCCCATCTCCCCGTGCTCTCCCAGCAGCAGGAAATGCAGGGCAACCCCAAATCCCTGGCTGATGATGGGAAAGGGACACAAGGCATTGCAGAAACTCTTCCAAATCCTCAGCAGAAGCAGCAAAGCTGACATCACTTCTGGGACTGGGCTTAGTTGAGATGGTCACAATACAAAGGAGCACTCCATTTTCAGAAGGCTTCAAACCTGGTTTTATTTTAGCATGAATGCTTTCTATACATTCTTTCAAAACTCATAATTTTACAATTTACTCATTGGTCAGAAAAGACAAACAAAATGTTTATTAGAATAGGCTGTTGCAGCTTTCTCTTATTTCTCCTTCTTTCTTTCTTGGTTTCTGCATCAAGGACCTTGGTAGGAAATCCTTTGAGGGGTGAACATGGATCCTCTTCTCAAACTCCCCTCTGGCTGACAGAAGTCGCTGTAAAACCTCTCCCACAGCTTTCCGGGGCTCGTCAGTCACATGGGAAGGTGCCGGGAAATGCAGGATGAGCACTGCATGTTCCAGGTTTTGGCCTGTCCAGCTGGAGGCGGTGGCAGCTGGGAAGGGAGGAGACAGACCCAAGTAGATCTTGCCCAGTGTCCTGTCCAAACCACCCAATGACCACAGGGTTCAGTCCCGCGGGGCTCTTGGAAGAGGAGCTTGGAATTTCCCACCCCCCTGAAGTCCCTTCTATTGCTTATTGATATGTATGAAAATTTCTTCCCAAATTAACACCAAAACCTCCCTGGGCTTGGGATATCATATTTGTTTTAAGTTCATATAGATCAGTTTTAGACAATATTATTTCATACTCTGTCCATATTATGGCAATAGTCCCAGTGTACCCAATATCACCAATCTATTAAATAATATTTTAATATCCGTGATGTAATTCAGGGTGAGAAGGGGCAGCAAAGGTCACAGCGGTGTGTCCCTGAGCCCGGGGCTGTTGGAATTTTTGCTGCTGCTCCTGGGCAGGGCCGTGTCCCTGGTGAGGGGTGGGTGACACCGGGGACCCCAGGAAAGGCTTCGGCACCCTCAGAGGGACGAGGCGGGGAGGGCAGCGCTCCGAGGAGCCGTGGTGGAACCCACAGGAGAAGCGGGAGCAGGAGGCGGTGTGGGGTGCTGGGATGTTGAAGGGGATGAGGAAGGAGAGGCAGCGCTGCTGGCGCTGTTCTCCCTCTCCCTGCGGAGCCCGGGCCACCCGAGAGCCCCGAGCGGGGCCGGGTCCCTTGGGGGGCTCCACTCGCCCCCAATCCCCACGGGCCTGGAGCTGCAGCGGCCCTCGGGGGGTGTCCAAGGGCAGGGGGCTGGCGGTGGGACCCGGGGCTCCCGAGGGGCTGAAGAGAGGAGCCCGGAGCGGGCACAGCCGGGCAGGGCCAGGCAGAGGTGCCGGGGCAGGGGCTGGGCAGGGCCCGGCTCAGGGCACTCTGCTGCGGGGCCGGGGTGGCCGAGAACGGGCAGGAGGAGCCCGGGCAGCTGCCGGGGCTCCTCGCCCGCCGTGTCCGAGCGGGGCTGCCCGGAACCCCCCGGCAGGCGGGCCGGGCTGGGCAGCGGGCGCGGAGCAAAGAGCAGGCGAGAGCCGGTGAGGATTGCAGTGCGAGGCAGCTTTTATTGGCGTGCGGGAGCAGGGACAAGGCAGCGGAGCGGGCCCCGGGCCGAGCGCTCCCCGCGGGTCCCGGCCGCGGGCAGAGCTGGAGCCGAGGCGGGGCCGTGCCGGGAGCGGGCAGCGATCGCTGCGGGGCTCCGAGCGCGGCGGGGAGGCGGCGGAGCGGGGCCGGGGGATGTCCGTCTGTCTGTCTGTCTGTGTGTCTGTCGGTGCGTCCTTCCTTCGGGTCTTGGCGTGCGGGGATGGGCAGCGGGGGGGTTCCTGGAGCTCTCCTGGATCAGGGATGGCGCTCGGGCTGGGGCTTAGCAGGGCCCGCAGCCTCTGGGGGCGCCGCAGCTGCCCCCAAAACCTCCGAAGCCTCCAAGGCCGCCAAAGCCGCCAGAGCCCCCAGAGCCCCCACGGCGTCCGGAGGAGCCGCCAAAGCCACCTCCAATGTAGGGAGCTCCGGCCGAGCCCACGGAGCTCTGCTGCGGGAAGGAGCTGAGGATGGGCCCGGGGAAGGTGACCACCGAGGCCGGGGGCTGGATGACCACCGTGGAGTCGGGGCACTGCCGCACGCAGGGCTCGTTGCAGGTGTCAGCCAGAGGGGCCGGGGTGGCCACCCCGCAGCTGGGCACACACAGGTTGGAGCAGGACATCCTTGAGACAGGGAAAGGCTTCTGGAAAACACTGCGGGGAAAAAGAGGCAAAGGTGTGAGAGAGGAGCTGTGCTGAGAGAGATCCCCAAGAGGCTTTGGAGAGCTGCACTTACCCAGGTGATGAGAGGAGTCAAGTGCAGGAGAGTGGATGGAGCTGTGGAAGGAGCTCAGCCCTTTTATACACCCCAGAGTGCCGGGGGCATCGTCCGGGAGTGCGGGCAGACCCCCCTTCCCCAATAATTACCAATTCACGCTGCCAAGCTTCATAAAGTGAAGGGACGCAGAAAAATTCTGTCATTCCCCCCATTGTGGACATTGGTGTGGAAATGAGTGGACAAGAGAGAGAGGGCCTTGAAGGGCCAGCCGTGGCCCATCATTACATGACAGACACGATGCTGCCGGAGCTGCACTCACAGCCCCAATAAACCCAGTTTTGTCCCTAATCCTTCAATTTGCTTACAGAGAACAATTCCCGGCATCTTGCAGCAGCTTTGAAGCGCTGGCCCAGCCATCACCCCTGTCATTACCGGCCTTTTACGGGCTGGTAAACAGAGGCAGCGCAGCGTGGGCCAAGCAGAAGCCACTCTCGGCGTGTCTCCCAAATCCCACCGACTGCCAGTGCCAGCAGAAATGTTCATGGCCAGGTTTTGGGGTCCCCTCACACGTCTGTGAATTGTCCTTCTGGGGTTCTGGAGGACGTTGGGGTTTGCATGTCCCAGTTTCCCTTGCTGGCCCCGCAGAGGGGGCAGATGCCACTGGTGGAAGCCCAGACCCGCAGGGAAGGGGGAGAGGGGTGGGACAGAGCCCGGGCCAGCCGTGACAGAGGGACAGCACTGGAGGAGCTGAAGGGTCCCTGCGGCTGCTCCCAGCCCGTGTCTGTGAGCTGGGTCCTGGCTGAGCCCTGCTGGAGGGTCTGCATTGCCCAGCTGGCCCCGAGGGCTGGCCCAGGGGGTGTTGGCCGAGCCCCCCAGAGCCAGGCCGGCCCAGGGGGTGTTGGCCGAGCCCCCCAGAGCCAGGCTGGCCCAGGCCAGGCCCAGCTGGGCACGGCTGGCTCAGGGACAAGGCCGGGCTGGGGCTCAGGATTCTTTGTAAGCAAAGAGTGGGATTAGGGACAAACCAGGGTTTATTTGGGCTGTGAGCTGAGTGAATTCCAGCGGCACCGAGTCTGTCATGTAATGATGGGCCTCGGCTGCTCCTCTCATCGGTCCGGGCACGTTTGCCCAGCAATATCTCAAAAAAGGCGATGACAAAGAACTGTCGCCCAGCATTAGCTGTGTCATTTACCTTGTCCGCTTGAATTCCTAATTACTGGGGTTTACCCCCACCCCCTGGACGGTGCCCCAGGCACTCTGGGGTGTATAAAAGGTCCGAGGGCTCCACAGGGCTCCATCCAGCTCTTCCCATTCAACTCTGCTCATTGATCGCTGTGGTGAGTCCGAGCCTTCCCTCCGTCCTCCCTCCCTCCTCTGCACCTTCCCCGGGGAGTCTCTGGCTGTGGAATTCCCAAGGGATCTCTGTCCCTGTGGAATCCCCAGGGGATCTCTGTCCCTGTGGAATCCCTGAGGGATCTCTGTCCCTGTGGAATTCCCGAGGGATTTCTGTCCCCTGCTCCAGCAGCTGTCCCAGGCCAGAGCTGGGATGGTTGGGGTTCCACCAGCGGGCTCAAGGCCTCGGGGACCCCGGTGCTTTGGATGTGGGAGTTTTTCTTCCTTGCCACGGGCAGTCAGGAGCCGGGGGTGGTGAGGGCAGCCGGGGATTCCAGGAGCCGCTCCAGCCGTGCCAGGGCTTGGCTGGCAGGCCTGGGATGACCCAGAGCGAGCCCTGGGACACAGGCTTCAGGCGGGCCAGAGCAGCAGGGCGTTGTGCCGAGTGCTCGGCGTGAGCCGTGGCTGTGCCTTGTCTTGCAGCTTTGCCAGCCCAACCGAAGCATGTCCTGCAACAGCCTGTGTGTGCCCAGCTGCGGGGTGGCCACCCCGGCCCCTCTGGCTGACACCTGCAACGAGCCCTGCGTGCGGCAGTGCCCCGACTCCACGGTGGTCATCCAGCCCCCGGCCTCGGTGGTCACCTTCCCCGGGCCCATCCTCAGCTCCTTCCCGCAGCAGAGCGCCGTGGGCTCGGCCGGAGCTCCCTACGTGGGAGCCGGCTCCGGGGGCGCCTTTGGAAGCCGTGGGGGCTCTGGGGGCTTCGGGGGCTTCGGGGGCTTTGGGGGCTATGGCATCTCTGGGGGTTTTGGCGGTTTTGGGGGCTATGGCAGCTGCGGCCGCGGTTCCCGGTCCTTCGGGGGCTCCTGCGGGCCCTGCTAAACCCCAAAGCCCGCCGGAGTTCAGTGCTGGCCCTGCCCGCGGGCTCCTGCAGCAGCCCCCGCTGCCTTGTGCCGCCGGAGCCGGGCTGAAGCTGCAGCCCCTGCTCAGGCCCGGCCCGGCAGCTGCGGGCTCCCTGTGGCTGCCGGCTGAGCCCGCAGAGCCTGGGCCGGCAGAGCCTCTGGGCTCCCCAGCACTGCCTCCAAAAGCTGCCCCCTCTCTGCGCCCCCAGCCAGCTGTGCCCAGCCTCGGCTGAGCTCTGCCTGTTCTGCCCGCCGAGCCCCGGAGCCGCCCTGGCCAGGGGCGATCTCTGGGGTGCAGCCCTGGGCTCTGCCTCGCTGCTGCCTTGGGATTTTTCGTCTTTCCGACGCGTTGTTGTGGGTTTGTCTCTCGCTGACAGCGCCTGTGGGCTTTTCATTCACAATAAAGAGTCTGTGTTGCTGCAATCCTTTGGATTTTGGTTGTTTTTTATGGGTTTGCTGCTCTGATGGCCGTGTGGAACTGGGATATGTTCACAGGATCCTGGAAACATCCCGGTTTTAAAAACCTCCAAATCATCATCCAATTTTTGACTGATCCCCACAGTTTCACCCAGCCCAGGGGTCCGAGTGCCATTTCCACTTGTTCCTTGGACAATTCCAGGGGTGGGGACACCAAACCTCCCTGGGCAGCCCCTTCCAGTCCTGCCCACCCTTCCCAGGATGAAATTCTTCCCCAGATGAAGCTCAAGGCCCAACATTTACCATCCATGAATGAACCGGCCCTCTGAGAGGCTCAGCAGCTCTCACGTTTTCCTGTTGCACCACACAAAGGAGGGAAACGAGTCATTATCCCTATTCCAAGGCTTGAAGGGAAAAGCATCAATTAATTTATTTATTCCTTTGTGGTCCTTCAGCAAAAAGTTACCATGCCTTCACTTTTCTCCACAGTGATAATTTTGGCAGTTCAAAGCACATCTCAGACACTGTTTTATATATTTATAAGCTGTTATTAATCTATTTAAAGCACAATTCTCTTCTCAGCTGCTTCATTATTGAAAAAGAGTCACTTCAAAGGTACGAGTTGAGGCAGTTCAATGTTTACTTTAGTCAGAATTTATTTTATGCCTTTGGAAGTTTCCATTCGAGTGTGGCTCTGCACAAACAGCCACGACAATGAACTGCTCCAAATCTGGATTTATTGCCAGTTTTATCTTTAGACTTCTTGGAGTGAGCAAAATATATGTTAAAATTCCATGAATTTTAACTCTTTCTTCAACCGGACCCCTGTTAAAGTAGCTAAATCGGGGCTGAGACAGCCGAATTTATTTTATTCTCACGTGGTCTCACTTGTGCATCCCGAGACACAGAAAGCTCTCCAGCTTTTATTTGGGAATTTGTCTGTAACTCCCCAGATTTTATTGATTAGAGATAATTAAAGAAAATATTAAAATTATGCCCAGTTGCAGCTGAATTTAGAGACCAGGATCCAGAGACTTGAGCTAGGGTTTTGAATAGATAAATTCATCAAAATTCATCAAAAGCCTTAGGAATTTTTTAATAATTATTATTTCTAGCCTGAAATTTGCTGGAAACACAACCCCCAGTTTTACTGGGAAAGGTTTTCGATGTATTTTGCGCTGAGCCCAATCCAGCTCTGTTCCCTTGGCAGGAGTGTGCCCTGGGAGGTTTCCTGAGGTCCCTTTCCACCCAAATTCTGGGATTCCGGGATGCCGGGATTGCCTCTGCCTGTTCAAAGGGCGGCAATTACGCTCACAATGATGAGGGTTCGAGGGTTTAATTGAGCTTTCCAAGCTCTTTTGTGCCCAGACTCGGTGATGAATAATTGGAGTCGCTCCTCCTCCCCAGGACGCGGTGGAACAGCCTGGGAAATTCACAATTCCAGCGTCATTCCAACGGAGCCTGGAGTGAAGGGAAAGTGAAAATTTCTGCTCTGGAAAGTGGAATTTTCTGCTCTGAAATTTGAATTTTTCTGCTGTGTAACAGATCGAGTCTCTCCAGTCGGAAAGACGGGAAAATCCCAGGCAGGGCCAGCACAAAAGCACGGCAGAAATAAGGGTTTTCTCCCAATTTCTGCTGTTATCCCCCAAAATTTAATTAATTAGCATCCGCTCCGTGTCTCAGTGATTTACAGCTGCTGTTGTGTCCAATGTCTGCACACCCGCTGGGACGCAAAAGTAAATTTAAAGGAATATTTCCAAATATTTCCTAGGAAATTCGGGATTTGGAATTCATTTTCTGAGTGACCTTGCATCGCTATTGGTTTGCAAAATGCGCGGGTGCAGCTGAGCTTAGAAGGAGTTTCAGAAAGGCCCCAGGGTGTGGTGTGACCCCGTAAAACACCGAGCTGGGGACAAAAATCTGTATCCAGGAAAAGCAGAACGCCAGAAAAAGCAAACCAGAGCCATTTCATAATGCTGCAACGTTTTTAATGAGAGGAAAGCTCACAATCACAATCTAAAATAGCACAGAGAGCAGAAAGCATTCAGGAATTTATACGTGCAAAGAATCTCCCGGTTTCATTGGTACAAATTTAGTTGTCGATTTTTCATTTCCAGACTTTCCCACTTGTTTCCAGTCTGGTAAAACCAAGCTGATTGGATGATTTGGGGTTTTTTGTCACCATTTCAAAGCAATGAAGTCAGAAATTCATCCCTGATGACAGGACAGGCACGCTCATAGGTTTCACTAGGAGCTGGGAAAGAGCCATAAATGAGCGATTTGTAACAAACATTAAACCCAGTTTCCTCTACACCACCAAACCCAGGGAGAGAAAAAAGATGGGGGAAAGCGTTTCGGAGGAAAATCCGAGAAACTTTAGGAGAACCCTGAGCTGAGCAGAGCAAAATCCACCCAGGAGCAAAATCCACTCAGGAGCAAAATCAATCCACCCAGGAGCCTTTGGGGCGGATTCTGGGGTTTTTGGGGCTCAGCACTGGTAGCAGGGGTAGCAGCTGCCGTAGGAGTATCTCTGGAAGTAGCGGGTGGAGTAGGGGGAGCAGTAGCGGGGGCTGAAGGTCGGGCAGCACTCAGAAGTGCGGTAGCCACAGAGCCTGCCGTAGTAGCCCTGGTAGCCACAGGGGCTGCCGCAGTCGTAGCCGCGGGAGCTGAAGACGCTGCCGTAGCTGCAGGGGGAGTAGCAGGAATCCTCGCACTGCCGCTGGTAGCAGAAAGTCATCTTGGGGCTGGAGGGAGGCGAGGCTGCAAGGGAGGGAAAAAAACCCGTGAGGTGAGTCCAGACAGAGAGTAAACCCCGAGTAAGCGCTGCAGGGAAGGGAGAGGCAGCAAAGCGCTGCCCAGTGCCCTCATCCATGGCTCCATCCCGAATTTAAGGCCAGTTCTTCCCCCTAATCCTCCATCCTGAGCTGCCCCACATAGCTGAAAAACTGGGCTGTGAACCGCGACCCCGAGCCAAAGCAGGGCTGGAAATTCCTCAGAGCTGCGCTGGGAAGAAGGCGTGAAGGGAAAAGGGGATCCGTGCGGGACTGGGGCTGTTTCGAACACTCAGACATTCCAAATCCAGGGAGGAAAGATTGTTTTGCACAGGGATAACTCCTAAGTCACAACTTCAAATCTTGGCGGCAACATCTGTAGATTAGCAGGGAAAAAAAGGAGGGAGAACAGCCCCAAATCCGTCCCTTCATCATCCTCTGAATTTCCCAGCTCTGTTCCCACTTACCCTTGGCTGCAAGGAGGAGAAGGCAGGAGCAGGGAATGGTTCCTCGGCAGGGATGCGGGGTTTTTATGGAGCTCCGGGTCCCGCCCCCCGCACAATTGACTCAGCCCCAATTCCCGGCCCCTTTTCCTCCCCTCATCGATATCCCGATGCTCCCCAGGGTCCGGCACCGTCACCGGGAGGCTCCTCCCGTCCCTTTCATCCCAAAGCCACTCAGCGCAATTAAAGCCTCGCCATCATCGCGCTGAATTTGCGCTTTTTGGGACAGCGGCGACTCCTCGGGATCAGCAAAGTCCCTCGGAATTCCCAACGCGGCAGCTTTGGGAGACTGAATGTGCTTTGTTGTGCTTTTTTCCCCCCTTGAATAATCGTGGAAAGCACGCACAACCTGTGCTTTTGCTGAATTTCATCATTCCTAATGACACTGGAGCATCCCTGACGATCCCTCCCAACATTTCCTGTGATTCCCGAAGCGTCTCTGTGATTTGGAGCCGCCGTGCCAGGGGATATTATTGATTCAGCCAGAAAAATATTGATTCAGCCAGGAAATATTGATTCAGCCAGAAAATTGGCCTGCAAGCATTGAATTGGCATGTCC
Source organism: Passer domesticus (assembly GCF_036417665.1). Taxonomy (NCBI): domain Eukaryota; kingdom Metazoa; phylum Chordata; class Aves; order Passeriformes; family Passeridae; genus Passer; species Passer domesticus. Next base: position 488,206 of record NC_087505.1, read on the forward strand.
AAGATGTATTTTTAGAGGGGCAAAATAATCTCCCGGAGACCCAGTTCCGAAGGTATAAATTAGAACTTTAATAAAGGCAGGAAACAGGACACCCCAATGCACGTTTTTGGAGCGGGTGTTACATAAGAGCGGGGCGTAGCAAGGTGCTGTTAATATTGAAATAATAAATCTCTTTGTGCCCAAAAATATTTAATAAGTCTTAATGAAGGCTTTGATATTCCAAATTTAGAGAAAGGCCCAGAACTCCTGACGTGCTGCCTGTCATTATCCTCCCTGGGGATGGGAGTAAACAGAAAAACAGGGTTTGGAGGTGAAGGTCACCCCAGCATTATTCACCTTCATTAGGGCAAATTAAACACCTCAACAATAGGAAGAATTTACATTAAACCATATTTAGAATTTGGGGGATTTTTCGGGAAAACTGCCATCGTTACAGAGATAAATCCCTGGGTTTTTTATCTTTGTCCTTGTCAGGAATCCCCAAGCGAATAATTTTGTGATCGAAGAGAAAACAAAAACCCAGCAGATCTTTTTGGAGACAGCGAAATTTGCCTTGCTTGGGCTGGCTCTGCAGGAAATTCAGTTCCTGAGTGGATTTCGTAAAACACGCCTGGAGATTTCAAATATCGTAAAATAAACCTGGGGATTTCAAACATGGTTAGTTCTGCTTGAAATAATTTAGATTTGTTGGGGATTTCTACTTGCTCTGACGTTCATTGAAGTCATTGATGTCTGGTTTTATTCAAATGTATTTCCAGTCTTACACGGAGAAGGATCCCCATTTCTTTCTACAAGTTTGGAGTTTGTCAAAGTTGGGTCGAATTACTTAATAATAATTTTTAAAATGTATATAAATAAAAATAATATAAATATTCTGGCCTAAGAACGCGATTTCGAAATAGAGCCAAACAATAAATTATTTCCAGAGATTTTCATTTTGAAAACCAATTGAAATTCCTTCTCCCTAAATGAACCCAGGGTCATTGAAGGTTTCACGTGCTGCCATTTGTCCATTCATCCCAAATTGGGATTGCGAGCATCCATTAATTCTGCTCTCAATATCCTTCCTTCCTTTTCCTGCTGTAACTCAGATTTCGCCACCCTCATTCCCCGTTTGTAATTGAGCCGGGAAGTCTGGACATGAAAGGAAAGAGCGGCGCGAAGTCATCCCTGTGGCAGCCCTGGGAGCTGAGTAAGGATCCCAAAGCGAGGAAAACAACCCCATCAGCTGCAGGATGACGTGAGGGGCGAGTTTGGGGCGCGACAAGAAGGAGTTTAAGCCTCACAGGCTGGGGCAGATAAGTGTATAAAAGGGAGAGAAACCCACGGCTCTGCACTCGCGCCTTCAGCCTCGGCTCTTGCTCAGCGTGGTAAGTCGGGCTTAAGGGGCAGGGGTGGAAGTTAAGCTTTAAAATTGTGTTTTAGAAGTGATTTAGTGGCCGTGCAGTTTGGAGTATTTGTTAAAAATGAGGTATTACTCCATATTTTACATATATATATATATATATATATATATATATATATATATAAAATATGGGTAAATACCCAATTTTTAACAAATACCACAGACTGCATGGCCATGAAATCATATATATACACACACACACACATATATATATATGTATATATGTATGTGTATATGTGTATACATAGGTATATATATACATATCTATAATATGGGTTAATACCCCATTTCATATTATGTGGTTTTTTATATATATATGTAAAAAATTATTAATTTCTACATTTATTAAATGCAGAAATTTGGCTTCTCTAGACATGCCCTATGAGAAATACTTTCTTTGAGTATATTATGGGTTATTTCAGGATTTATTGTGAATTGGCTGTGGCAGGGAGGTTTAGGTGGGACATCAGGGCAAGGTTCTTCCCGCAGAGGGTGGCCTTGGATGGAGAGGCTCCCTTGGGTTCCTCTCGCTGTTTTCCATCCTTCCACGGGGCTCCCGAAAGCAGCAAATTCCCTCTGGATCTGTCTCTGAGCTCACCTTTCCAATTGCTCCAGATGGGATGGGAGGGTGAGGAGGCCCTAAGTTCGGGATATTCCAGGGATTCCTCATCCCTGGAAGCATAGAAAGCCAGCTTGGAGCCCACCGGGCTGGAGGAAGGCGTCGTTGCCTGTTCAGGGGTGGAACAGGATGAGGTTTAATTCCCTCCCAACCCACTCCCCAACTCCCCCATTTTTCTTTTCCTCCCTTGCAGCCTCGCCTCCCTCCAGCCCCAAGATGACTTTCTGCTACCAGCGGCAGTGCGAGGATTCCTGCTACTCCCCCTGCAGCTACGGCAGCGTCTTCAGCTCCCGCGGCTACGACTGCGGCAGCCCCTGTGGCTACCAGGGCTACTACGGCAGGCTCTGTGGCTACCGCACTTCTGAGTGCTGCCCGACCTTCAGCCCCCGCTACTGCTCTCCCTACTCCACCCGCTACTTCCAGAGATACTCCTACGGCAGCTGCTACCCCTGCTACCAGTGCTGAGCCCCAAAACCCCCAGAAGCCGCCCCAAAGGCTTCTGCGTGGATTGATTTTGCTCCTGAGTGGATTTTGCTCTTGGGTGGATTTTGCTCGGCTCAGCTCCAATGGAAGCGGCTGTGGATCCCTGAGGGTTTGGGATCTCTTCCATGCCCACTGTTATTCTGATTAATTCGCTTTTTTTGCTGTTCTTTCTGTCTTTCGGGATGAGGTTTTTGTTTGTCACAAGGAGCGGGAGCCTCGTCTGGCTGTGCTGACAGCTCTGCTCCTCTCCTACAACACCTTTACTCCCCAAACCTCTGCTCGGGGGTGTAGCTACTCCTCAGTGTATGACGGTGTGAGCCTCCTGTGCTACTACAAACTGTAACTTCTTACTCTCATTAAAAGATCTTGCATCACACTGCTGCCTTGGGTTGTGTTCTAATGTTCTTTTTAATATTATATTTGACTTTGCTAATTATTTACTTGACACACATAGAAAAAAATAATTAAAAGTGGCACCAGTTTCTCAGATCTGTGGTTTTTAGCAGAATTTGAGGGGACAGAGGGCGCACTGAGCACCTCGATTTCTGTCTGCTCCAAAATTCATTTGCCATGTCCCAACTCTGCCCCTGTTCCACCAAAAACATTCCTGTTTCCAAAGCACCAGCTGAAAAATGTGAAGATTTAAGAAAAATTAATCAAGACTCGCCGGTGACATTTCCAGCCCACATTCTGCCCAGCAGGAAGATCCAGTTTTGGAAGGGATTTCCAGCAGGAATTGTCTCCCCACAGCCCCGGAGTGCAGGTGGGAGGTGGAATTCCCTTCCCAAATCCCCAAACCCCCAAATCCCCAAATCCCCAAATCCCTGTCGTAGTTGAGACAGAGATAAAATACAAAGCAACACTCCATTTTCAGAAGGGTTCAAACTTGATTTTATTTTAGCATGAATGCTTTCTGTACGTTCTTACAAAACTCATAAATTTACACTTATTGGTCACCAGAGAAAAACAAAATGCATATTGGAAGTGGCAGTTGCAGGTTTCTCTTATTTCTCCTTCTTTCTTGGTTTCTGTGTCAAGGACCTTGGTAGGAAATCCTTTCAGGGGTGAACATGGATCCTCTTCTCAAACTCCTCTTTGACTCACAGAAGTCGCTGTAAAACCTCTCCCACAAATCCTCAAATCCCCACATCCCTGATGGGAGCTCCGGCTCTGCTCCCCCCCGAGCTGTGCCAGGGTGGGAAATTTGGGAAAATTCCTCCTGGAAAGGGCGGCCAGGCCTTGGGAAGGGGCTCGGGGAGGGGTGGATCCCCATCCCTGGAGGTGTCTGAGGAATTCCTGTAACTCCGGGTGATGAAGCACAGCTTGGATTTGATCCTGGAGGGCTTTTCCAACCTCCTGGGATCCCGGAATTCCGGCTTTTCCTTTTCTGCTGGAGTTCAGATCTGATAAAACAGAGTAAAAATGCAAATCAACGTTTCCCTCCGCTGGTCAGGACGTGCAAATTCAGCAGCTGAAGGGATCAATTTCTTATTTAAACTTGCTCTGGTTTAGGCATGAATTTGGTTTAAAAGTTTAAACGGAGCTAAGGGCTGGTGGAGTAGGAAATAAACTTTCTTGTTGCAGAGTCTGAAAGGAATTGGAATTTATTTGTGTTTTCAGAGTGCATTTTTTCAAAATGTTCAGGCTTAAATTTTGTATAGAATATTAAAAAAAAAAAATAAAACACTGAAGTTTCATGGGGGTGAGCAGGTTTTAACCCGTCCCATGAATCAGAGCCTTTCATTAAATGCCTCCATTTATTATTCCCCTGGAATTTCACTCCATCTTTCTCTAATTAACTAAAGGTTCTATAAATTAGATTTCCACCTAATGATCGAACTCTTTCTTAAGTTCTTCCCTGTGTTTTTAGACACGGAAGTGAATTATTGCTTCTGCAGAAATTTCACATTTTCAGGGTTCAGGACACCCAAATTTTGCATTAATTTGGATCATTGAAGAGACTTTGGAACATGTCCTGCATTTGCTGAACTTCCCAGGGCAATTCCTGGCCTTTCAGTGTCCCTCAGCCCTTTGGGAGGTGCTTTGGTCACTCAGAAATTATCTGACCAATGTAAACAGCAACAAAATTAAATTTATTTGCCCATGTCACACCTTCAATTAAAATAATTGGTTTCCTCTCCATCGGGGGTAATTAATCTATTCTCAGCCCAACCTGGCAATACAAAAAAACCCACAATTTTTTTGTCTTAAAAACCTTTTTGGCTCCTCCTCAGCTTTAGTGATGAAATCCAGATTTCAGAAGAGACAAGGGAATTTATAGGAGTTAAAATGATAAAATTATGTTGCAGCAAATCTTATTAATGCCGATTTTCAGCCTTCTCAGCAGAAATCAAGAGGCTTTTTTTAAAATTCAGCAAATACCTCCATGTATGACCTTCCCCCGCAGTGAGCCAAGCCTCATTTGCATATTAAATGAGGATAATGACAGACATTGGGAAGTGCTGAGCCTCATCAGAATTTCTGGTATCAGTGCCCTCCCAAAACAGTCATTAGAGTTCCTTTGGCAATGTTTGGAGTATTTCAACCCTCCCGGTTTAAATTCCTCGAGTATCACAAGCAGAGAGGGGAAGGGAGCCCCGGGGGGAAAGGGAGGTTTTTCTTTCTTTAAATTATTTATATTTATTTCTAATTTCTGCCGTCCCCTGGAGCGGAGTGTCAGAGATCCTGCTGGAAAATGCCACCACAGCAGGTAGGGGAGCAATTCCTGCCTCAGGAAAATCCCTGCCAAGGGGAATGTCCAACCCTTTGTGCTCTCCGGCCCACTTGAGGCAGGAAAATAATTTGATAATTTTAATTTCTATGAGTTTTGGAGACCTGGATTTCATCCCTAAAGATGAGGAGGACCCCAAAAGTTTTTGTTTTGTTTTTTTTTTTTTTAAGGTAAAAGAGAAGATATTTGGTTAATTATTATGGATATGGAACCATGGACTGGGTTGGATTGGAAGGACCACATATCCCACTGTTCCAGGTTGCTCCAAGCCCTGTCCAGCCTGCTTTTGGACACTCCCAGGATGGGAAATCCATGGAATAACCTGGGACCCTCATAGGGAACAATTCCTTCCCAAAATCCCACCCAAATCCCCCCCCCGACCCCATTCCCTGTGTTCTGTCCCTGAAGTTCCTGAGGAAAAATCCCTCTCCAGCTTCCCTGGAGCCCCTGCAGATCCTGGGAGGGGCTCTGGGGTCTCCACAGGGTCAACATTCTTCATATTCCCATAATTCCAGCCTGGATCCATCGGGGAGGGGCTCCACTCCCTTTATCAACTTCATGTCTCCTCCGGGCTTGCTCCAACAATTCCAGGTTCCTTTTAGTTTGGGCACAACAGAACCTGGCACAGAATTCCTGGTGGGATCCCATCAGAGAGAGCAGAGCAGGAGAAGCCCCTTCCTCACCCCCCTGCCCATGGATGCAGCCCAGCACAGGGAGGGATTCTGGCCAGATCATGCCCATGGATGCCATATATAAACCCCATAAATATCTGACACGTGAATGATATCACAAGACACGCCTCAAGCGAGTTTTTCTAATAATTTCATCTAGGAAAAAAAATTTTAAAAAATCCAAAACCCTCACACCATAAAAATTAACCACATTTCTCAGATGCTGCTTTAATTGATCCCATTCCTTGGCCTGCACCTCTCCTAGGACAAATTATAGGCAGGAGAAGAATCTCAAAGAATCAATGGAACGCCTGTCATTAATTGTGACGGAAATCCTGGAGTGCTTGGGGTAATTCTCCTCCGCTCCCCGGCTGTTTTACGTCACCAAAATGTGCAGTGCCCACCTCCCTGGTGGGGCCACGAGGTAAAGAACCAATCCATGGGCTCCCAGCTGACCAGGAATTGGGGCTGGAGCTGTTCTGTGTAGCCTCCAGCCACATTCCCAGTTGTCCTCTGGGTGCTTTCCCAGAAATCCCTCTGTCCTGGAAAGTCTGGAGATGAAAGAATCTCCCGGGCTGTAATCACAGTGCCCAGCCCCAGGAATTCCAAAATTGTCCTCAATGCGGAGGAAAACAATTATAGCAATTGGGCTGCTGATGTACTTCCCAAATTTGTCCCGTGACTAAGGGGAGCTCTCGGGGAACTGCTCCGACATCCACAATGGGAATATAAAAGTGCTCCCAACCCCGGTGCTCCTCACACGGCTCCTCTTGGTTTGCTCTTCCCATCGAACTCGGTAAGTCCAGCTCCTCTTCTCCTGAAGAATCCTTGAATTTGGGGGGAAATCCTTTGCTCATGGGTATTTTCTTCTGGATGCTTTTAATCTGGGGGGATCAATGCATGGACATTCCCATGTCTTTGGAAAGATGGGAAGCTGAGTTAGAAGTTATGGGTTTCTTTTTTTCCAGTGGTGACACCTGGAATTTTCAGGCCCAGGCAGAGTGGTTGTGCAAGGAGGAAATGGGTCTTTGTGGCAGGATGTTGCAATGGGGAATATGGAAAAGTCCCAGGAATTGTTTTTGTCCCACTGATGTCCCTGGGGCAGCTCTGAGCTGCAGGGTTTAAACCTTCTCTGTCCAGCAGAGCGTCCTTGCTAGAACTGGCACTAACAAAGCCGGTGTTGCCCAGGAGAAGGAATTGTTTATGTGCCAAGATTAAAAGCAGACAGGGAGGCTGGAGACTTAATGAACTCCTTGCGTTGTGCGTTTCCAAGAACTCCAGAAAACGCTGGGAGGGATTCGAGTCAGACACTGGGACTCCTTCATTGAGATGGGATTTACCTCAGCTGCCTGTCCTGGGAGCCTGGACCCAAACAAATCCCTTCTTCGGGAAGATTTTCTTTTCTTGGAAAGGGTTTTCAGGATTTGGAAGGGAGGTTTGGAGTCCCCAACCCAAGGAAGGACTGGATGTGGCACTCAGTGCTCTAGGATGGGGTTGGACTCGATCTTGGAGGTCTTTTACAACCTCAATGATCTTGGGATCCTGGGGTTCTGGAATCCTGGGATTCTGGGGTTCTGGGACCCTGGCGTTCTGGAATTCTGGGATCCTGAGGTCCTGGAGTTCTAGGATCTTGGGATTCTAGGAATCTATGACATGAAAATCCCACACAAACCTGAGGGATTCACCCAACATTTCCACCCAACCACACCACGACTCTGCCCTTACAAACCCTTTTTCTCCCCCTTTTTCTCCCGCCCTGTTCCAGGATCACCTCCACCCCCTCACCCCAAGATGTCCTGCTGCTACTCCCCGTGCTGCTACTCCCCATGCTGCTACACCCTGTGCTGCTCCCCCTGCTACCGCACCTGCACCCGCACTTACAGCTGCAACCCCTGCATCTCCCGCACGCTGAGCTGCTGCCGCCGCTCCTACGGCAGCTGCTGCACCTCCCGGCGCTGCACCACGCGCTACTACTACCCCTCGTGCTGCTCCTACTCCTGCTGCTACCCCTGCTGCTGAGCCCGGGGAAAATCCCCGTGAACGGACCCGCACCCACGGAAGACGAACGGATGAGCCCGCTGTTGATGTTTGCACAAGCGTGAAGCCCCCACGGTGAAGTCACCACAAGTGGGGGCTTTGCTGTGCTCTGAAACCTCTTGGAATTTCTATTTTTGTTGTTCTGTCTGTCTCCTTCTTCCTGCCTTTCTCAACTCTCCTGATATTCTGCATTTAAACCCTCCCACGGCCCCTTCAGCAACGGGAGGGGCGATCTGCAATTCATGTGAAACTTCTTGGAGCTGCTGCAATGGGGCTGGAGGACCTCTGTGAAATTAGATTTGGTGTCATCTGCATTTTCAATAAGCACTTCCAGCACGGCGCTGCAGCCCTGGGTGAGGGAGCGTTACAGCTGTCTCGCCTTTGATCTGCATTTACGAGGACCTGAAGGATGAACAACACAACTTCAGCAAAAAGGAATGTTCTGGAGAGCCGTGACTCATCTCCTGGAGCTGCCTCCAGCATCCCAAAACTATAATCTTTCTGTGTCTGTGCCAGCTCTTTTTCTTGTTCTATTAAATACTTTCTGCATTTGAAAAAAACATCCTCTGGAGATTCAGTTGTTTTCTTGCCTGTGTCCTTGGTTTGGGTGGATATTCTGGGAGCTGTGGAATTCTGAAGGGACTTTCTGGACTTGAATCCGTGTTCAGCTCTGGGCCCCTCCTGGCAAGGGGGCATTGAGGGGCTGGAGAACTTCAGGGGAAGGGAATGGGGCTGGAGCAGCTGGAGAATGGAATGGAGATTCCTGAGGAAGGCTCAGCCTGGAGAAAAGGGGGATCCAGGGGGAATTTGGGATCTGCCAGGGAGGATTCAGGATCTGATCCCAGGGAACAGGGACAGAACAAGGGGAAATGGCCTCAAGCTCTGCCAGGAGAGGCTCAGGTTAGACACGAGGAGAAATTTCCTCCTGGTCAGGTCTTGGAAGGGGCTGCCCTGGAGGAATGAGGACATTTCAATCAGTTTTTTTGTGTTTAGGAGTATTTGCCTACCACCCCCCCCCCCCCCCCCCCCCCACTTTCTGGCTTCTTGTCCTTGGATTTACTGTGTTATTGCAACTCCACATGTAAAAATGGATTTTATTCAGCTGAAATTGATTTTCTTCTGTTCTGTGTGGAAGATCAAGAGAGTGGTTTGAGTTTTCCAGGCCAACATCCACACAAGCAAAGCCACCATCTTACTCTTTTGTCCTGTCCCTGTTCCCTGGGATCAGATCCCAAAATTCCCACTGGAAGAGCCCAAAATTCTCCGTGGATCCCCTTCTCTCCAGGCTGAGCCCCCCCAGCTCCCTCAGGATCCTCCATTCCCTTCTCCAGTTGCTCCAGCTCCATTCCCTTATCCAGACATGCTCCTGCTCCTCAATGTCCATCTTGGCATGAGAGACCCAGAACTGGACACAGGATTGAGTTCATAATTTTGTCTCCCAATCCTTTTGCTGTGAAGGATTTCATATTTGTATGTCCTCCTCTGAATTTCTGGCATTCATTGGAATTTAAAATAACATTAAAAAGAGCAAACAGGATGATAAGGCTTCCTCAGGATTTTGGATACCAAAGACTTCAAGCTGTTTGAGAAACTTAAATGACAAATAAACCCAGAAATGCTGAATTGATGCAGAAAAAAAATCTTTAATAGGAATGAAAGGCAGAGATAACTTTAAAGGGATACAGAATGGAAAGACCACACTCCCAAAAGTCACATGACACCCACATCATCCAGTCAGAAGGAACTTTTTGTACAGCACTGCCAAAAACACGGAGTTTGGTTTGCTTGGAGGATTGAGGAGAAGGTCTGGGTTGAGAGGAGAGCTGGGGCAGCGGGATGAAGGTGAATCACCATCATCCATTCAGCAGCAGAGCAGAGCTCTCAGAGCACCCCGGCCTTGCCTCTTCTCCCCAAAACTCTGCCCAGCCATGGTCTCCACTGCCGGACTCTCCATCAATCCCACCAAACCCGGGCTGGGTTTCAGGGTCGCTCCCTCTGGCTTTAGCAGCTGTAGCAGCCCCCGAAGCCGAACCTCTGGCCGTAGCGGGAGCCAAAGGGGTACCCGTAGCGGCTGGAGTAGAACCCGGGGTATCCATAGCAGTCCCCAGAGCCGTAGAAGCCCCGGTAGCCCCCGTAGAGCCCCCCGTAGCCGTAGCAGTCCCCGGAGCCGAAGATGCCCCGGTAGCCATACAAGCTGCCGCAGCCGTAGCGGTCCCCGAAGCCGTAGAGGCCGCGGGAGCCGTAGAGGCCCCCGTAGCTCCGGTAGCCGCAGGGGCTCCCGCAGTCGTAGCCCCGGTAGCCGTAGAGGCCCCCGTAGTTGCAGGAGGAGAAGCAGTCGTCGTCGCACTGGCCTTGGAGGAAAGTCATCTTTGGGAGATGGAGGTAAAACCTGCGACAGGGAGGAAAGGGAGAGTAGTAAGTGCTCCAAGGAGTAGCAGCAACCTCAGAGCCCGAAATCTTCCTCACCGGTCCCGTGAGAACAAGGGCAGAGGAAAAGCTATGACCTCAGCTCCTCCTTACGCCCCATTTGTTTAATCTGCTCATCTACCCACTGCCTTTAAATTATTTTATATTCTATATTAATGTAGATTCAATATATTAGTATTAAACTATTTCTGTGCTCCTGGGATTGGTAGAACCCCTGATGAAGGAATCACTGGCCATAGATCAAAACCTTGCTGCTGCTTCAGGGTTTTTTCCGAGGGAGCATGGTTAGGAATTGGCAACCCTAATTTTCTTTTAGGATATCAGCTTTTCACGGAGCTCTGCATTCCTGGCTCTATCAGGGAAGTCTTCCCAGAATTTTCCTGTGATAACACCCCTCAGGTTTCAGGTCCATCACCCTAAGATCCATTTCAGTGCTTTCCATCCATTTTAATTTGCACCTGAAAATGCTGAGAGCCCACAGAAGAAACCACAGAGCATGGACACACATGAGAACATCTGTGTGGACATACAGAGCCAAAATCCTGCCTCAAATAGGAGATTTAAGGAAAAACCCACCAAGAGTCACAGTGGAGAAACCCTTTCCTACCTCTGCTGTCCTGAAAATCCCTTTTCAGGGAACCCAGGTACCAACAGGACCAGGAAAGTTCCACTTTAAGCTTTAAAATTGAACCCAGCAAGCCCAGGTAAAAGGAACAGCAAATCCTGACAGTTCAGAGGAGCCACAACCCCAAGAGAAATTCTGAAAGGAAAATTCCCAGTCCAGGGGAAGAAAGGAGGAAAAGCTTACCGAGTTCACCGGGAGGAGAAGGCAGGAGAGCTGATGAGGAGTCCTGAGCTCCAAGCCCTTTTTATACTCCAGCTTTGCCCTCCTGGCTTATCTCAGACGCCCTGTGGATTCAAAAGGTTTGGATCCCTACTGGTTGGCAAACAAATTTGCCTGTACACGTCATATCTTCAATTAATGTAATTTTCCTCATTGTTTGGGATTATTAGTGTGTTCCCGTATGTCCCATATATTACAGGTTTCTTTCATCTTAACGTTTTCTGGGCCAGCAACATTCCTGATACCATTTTATTGCCTCCGTTGTCAAATCCAAAAATTTTTTTGTATTAGAGAAAAGTCATTTCTGATTTCTCAAGGTCATTTGAGACAGAGACATTTACAGTAAAAAAAGGAAAACTTTCCCACATGTTTGAAAGCATTTGTGTTCAGTAGAAAGATGCACCATGGGGTTTTATCTAAAGGAAATGTAAATGTAGGGATTTTGCATTAAACCTCATCAACTTCAGGAGAAAGGAACAGAACTATAAATAAATCTCAATTCCAAAGTTCTCCTGAATCAAAGCCATGCTGCTGCAGGAGCAGGAAGAATGTTTTTAACAAAAATCCAACTGCGTTTTCTGCATTTCACTGGAGGGTTTGACCCCAGTTCAGCCAAGCAAAGTGAAGAATTCAAACCTCAATTTGATCTGGAAATAAAGAAATTATCAGGATTAGTACTAAAAGAGCATTAAATGAACACTAAAGAACACTGCTGGTATTTTTTCCAAAAGAATCACCACGTGTAGAAGTTGAGATAGGGAGGAACCCTGGAGTTTAGGGCAGAGCTCCTTGGGTGACCTTCACCTAATTTCTGGCATTAATTTGAATATAAAATAAGCGTAATAATGAGCAAGCAGGATGTTGAGGCTTCCTCCAAATTTTGAATACCAAAGCACTTCATAAACACTCATTAATGTTTTCAATTTGCAAAGTGTTGCTGGATTTAAATATTAATAGTTTGCCACTGAAAGACACCTCCAGATTTAATAATATGGTCACACTTCAAGGTCTCTGCTTCCTGAGCCATAGTAAGGTGATGCTCTTCTATGAAAGTCAAAAAGTACCCCAAAAATCTACTTAAAATAGGAAGGAATATTTGCAAACCCCCACAAGATGGTTGGAAAATGTCTTTGGGTTGTTGTTGGAGAAGCTGGGGTACAAAGCCAGTGAGACACCTCCACCAGGAAAGTCACGGAGATGCTGAGTGGAGGCTCCTCAATCCTCAGCACACCAAAGCAAAACCTCTCACTTCGTCCTCCGCGAGCGACACCGGAGGCGCCAAAGCCAAGCTGATGGACCACCTCCTAGGCCACAGCCTTAATAATCTGAATATTTTCCCATATTAATAAATATCTCCTCAACTATTTCCCTATTTGGCCGCAAGGAATTCAGGGCAATTTCCCTAGAAATGCTTTAAAGAAATTCTAAAGGGTTTACATTGACGTGGCGACGCCAAGCACGGAAAATATTAAAATGGTTGTGACGTAGGTTGGAGGAATAAGGGGTGGGATGACACACTTTGGATGGTATTAAAGCGGACCCCCAACTCCAAAAAGTCATCCGCTCTTCTCCACTTCTCGTCTCAACTTCTCCCCGTGAAGCAGAGGTCTGTACTGACTCTATTCTCCTGTGCATGTTTCTCCAAATATTTCTTTATAAGTAAATATATATATATATATATATGAATATGGATATTAATATGAATATATATTAAATTTATAGTGCTTATTTATTTATTTATTTAATACGTACTGCTGTGTCTGCATATATTTATATAACATAGAAATACAAACTTGTATCTATGTGCAGATACAGACGTTATGTAGGATATTTCTTGTCGTTTTGGAGCCAACGCCAAGCACAAAATTCCCTGCAATCTCAAGGAATTGCTCCACTCAAAACTTTTTGCTCTTCTTTCCTGTGCTTTTTTAGTATTAGGCTTTCAGGTGCTGAAAACTGGAAATTTGCTACCACAATCTTGTAGTAAAAAGTAATTTTCAGTTCTGGGTTACATTCACTGCATTTTTCTTTCATTTATTGCATTTCTCTGATTTCTGGGGCGGGAAAAGTCAGCTCTCAGCTAGCAAAACCTTCATTTGCTACCTTTAGTCAGCAGTTTCCAAACGTTGACAGGGGAAAAAAAGCAAAGTTGTTTGGGATTGAGGAGATTAAAAAAATAAACAAGTTAATTAGGAGGGTGAAACCGATGCACAGGAGGGACCGAGTCGGAGCCTTTGCTCTGCCCTCAGCAGCCCATAAATTTTGTTTCTGGGTGTGTGTTCCAGGCTCTCCAAATCAACAAGGATGAATTCCTTCAAGGAGTGCTGTGACAACGCGTGCTGCGCCCAGGCTGGCAATGACAACTTTGGTGGCTTTGGCAGCTCCAGCTTCCGGCCCAGGCGTTCCTTCAGCTTCTACCGGGACCAGTGCCACGATGTGCCCCCGTCCGGCTTCAGGAACATAGGGAATTTCTTCCACCCCTCTGGGAACATCCATGGGATCGTCTACGCCAACCTCAATGGGGACATTGTTGGGAAGCTCTCAGGGAGGATTGAGGGGCTCTCCGGGCTCCTGGGGTGTGTGGGTAACTTGGGTAACTTCGGAAACCTGGGATTAAGTCTCCCCTTCTCCGTTCAGTTTGGGGACAGAACGCTCTGAGCTGTTCTCAGAGGGAATAGCGCCCACGGGATGGAATTCAGGACATGGATTCATGGCTTCAGTTCTGGTGCTGAGGAATGCCGAGTGCTCACACCTCCGACTCTGGGGGATGTGTGGGTGCCAGGCTCTGTAGGACACTCCATGTAACCCTCTGTAGGATCTTCTGTCCCTCCCGCTGTCACACTGAAAGGGCTGGGGCACCTTTAGAGAACTTTGGTGGAGTAGAAAGAGACTTTTGGGTGTGAGGAAAGCGCTTTTTAAGTTCATCTGCAGGCACTTTGTGTGGGAGTTTCTACAACAAAGTCCACTTTGTTCAACTCTGACCAAAGGTGACTTTTAGCAGAGGAGGTCCTGTTCTCTGTCCCTGCTGTGCCTCACCTGACAGTCTCCACAAAAAAAGAAAAAGGTGGCAAACTCCACCATTTCCACCAGGAAAAACACCGCCCACCATCGGGAATGCTTTGCTTGCCAAAGCCCCTTCTGTATCTCTGCCAGCTTCTTTCTGTTCCTCGCTGTTTCTCATTTCCATTAAAATTACTCTGGTTAGAAGCATCAAATGTCTGCTCTGCTTTTGTCTGAGGACTTTAAGGGGACCCTCAGCCACCCTCAGGAGCCCTGCAATGAGAGGGCAGTCCAGACTCCGGATGTTAGGAACTGTCACCACATTTCCATCTCAATGGCTCCTGCCTTGACTCATTTCCCCCAGCAGAAGGAGAAACCTTAACTAACCCTTGACTTTGGGTTTACCAGAAAGAGGAATCTCTCGCTTGATTTTGCCCCCAGAGAGGCTCCTGGAGCAAAGCTGGAGATTGTGTGTGGGCAATAAATCACAAAAACGAGAGATTGAAGGGGAATCTTGTGGTCGTCCAAGGCAGGAGATCGGTGATGCTCGAGGTTAAAGCCACCCAAGAGAAAAGTCCAAAGGCAGCCAAGCCATGGGTAGCTGCTGGAGGGTTCAGCTCCTCTGCAGATGGATCAGCTGGTTCTTCAGGGAGCTCCTGCCAGCCCCTGCCATGCCCCCGCAGGAGCACTAGATTGGGTTTGGCATGGTAAAGATGATCTAGGCCTAAAATATTAAAGATTATTTAGATTTAGAAAGCTAAAGATTATTTAGGTCTAAAATATTAAACATTATTTTGATTTAGAATAATTAAGAGTATTTAGATTTCAAATACTAAGGATTATTTAGATTTAGAATGTTAAAAATTATTTGGGCTTCAAATACAAAGGATTATTTAGATGTAGAATATTAAAAATTATTTTGGTTTTGCATACTAAAGATGATTTAGATTTAGAATACAAAGATTATAGGTGTTTCAACAAGCAGAGCCCAGGCAGAGCTGCCTGGATCCCCCATGAGCCCAGTTCCACATCAAAGAGCTCAGCAGAAGTCACAAATGTTATTGCAGGAGTGACTGTGAGGGGTCACCTCTGGGCTGATTTCCCAGAGATCGCCATGGCCACCCTTCCTCTTGCCATGGTGGCCTCCTGCAGAAACATTTCTGCATTTTCCAGCTCTCAGAGCAAAGGTTCGAGAAAATAATTAAGGGAGGAGGTCGGAGAAGCCATTCCATGGGCAGTAAACCAGGGCCAGTCAGCAGAAATGTTGATCCTCCAGCCCAACATCCATTTCTTTCCATGGTGTCACTGATTTCCCAAAACTCTGACCTGGAGCCAGTTCCAAGGAGCAGAGATGAGCTCCAGAGCTCCATTTCCTTGTCTGGGCAGGAGCAGCCCCAGCCAAGAGCGAGGTCTGGTCTGATTCCTCAGTGCCCCAGTTTGAGCAGGACAGCCCCAGACGGGGGTGCCCCAGGAAGGGAGGGGGTCAGGGAGGAGTCTCTCCCCAAGCAGAGCACGGCCCCAGAAAATCAGAGCAGCCCTTTGAAAGTGGCAAAGCCTTTAAGAGAGGTTTTGCAACGCTTCTGCTGTCAGCAGCGAAATGGGCTGGGTTCCCCGGGGAAAGCATTAGCAAATGGTGGAGTCTTGGTAAGCTCAGCTTATCTTCCTGGGATGCCTCTGGCACGCAAAGGCTTCTCCTGCCTGCACAGAGAGTGGGGAAGGGTTTGGACAGCCTTGCACAGGAGAGGAGATGGAATAAAACCCAGGAAGCCAAAGATTTGGGTGAAATTCTGAGTCCTTTGGTCCCACTTCACCTCCGCCCCTGCCCAAGTTTGCCAGCACAGCACCATTTATGATGTCCTTGCCTCCTGAATTCCCCCTTGGATCATTCCCTGGGGACAGGACACACAGGTGGTGATTTCCTGCCAGTCCCAGCCCTGTCACCCGCCATCACCTCCCGCCACAACGCTGACCTGGAGCCACCTGGCTCCCCCCTCACTTCCTCTTCCTGCTTTGAATGTCATGGCTCTGAGGGCGTCCCTCAGCTCCAGGGATCCAGGGCTCCTCCAGGATCTCCTCCTCTGCTGCAGGTCAACCTTCTGGAGACACTGGAGTGCCAAATTCCTCACCCCAGATGCTCCTGTCGCAGGAGTCACCAAACAGGGATGGGATGTTTCCTCACCTGTTCATTCCAGCTCGTCAGGAGAAGTCGGGAAGTCCCAGATCACCCTGGAATTGCAGCCCAGATCCCTCCCAGGGTCTCCCTGCTGACCACACCAAAGCTCGTTTTCCATGGATCTGTCCTGATACCTCAGGAAAATTTGAGTTTCTCCTATACTTATTCTGGGTGGGTGAAGTGACCTTAAAGATCATCCCATCCCAGCTGGCTCCAAGCTGGCCTGGGATGCTTCCAGGGGTGGGGAATCCATGGAATATCCAGTGCCAGGACCTCACATGGAAGAACTCCTTCTCAATATCCAACCTAAATTTCCCCTCTTTCGGTCTGAACCGATTCCCCCTTTCCTGTTGCTCCAGTTCCTGACCATCAGCTCCACCACAGCTTCCTTGATCTCTCCCAGATCCTAAAACCTGAATTCTTTCGTGTCCCGAGGCTCAGGAAAAGTGGGATGGTGAGAGGAACTTGCGGCCTGGCTGCGATATTATCATAACAGGCAACAGCCGGGTAATTTAAATAACTGAAAACCAACTCCTGTCATTCCATTCCAACTCGGAAATGTATTCACTGGGGAATTATCCATTTAAATATTCCCCTGGGAACATCTAATGCCACAGGAGTTGCCTCCAGCACCAAGATTCCCTGCAAGGCTGAGGATCTTCCCTAAAGACTAAACCTGTCCCAAATGAGAAATTGGGCACCTGATGATCGCCCAAACTGGACAAAATTTTCAAATTATTTGTTAAAGAGTGCAGCCTTTTAGGAGAAGGGAAAGTGGGGCATGGAACAGGGGGAAAAAAGGTCAAAATTCGCCATAATTAAATTGATATTGTTAGCTCATAATTATCATTAAACTGAATAATTGGGCTCAATAATGAACCTAAGAGATATTAGCAAATGCTTCCATCTTAAAAAGGCATTGAATCTTCTCAGTGAGACACCCAATATCTTTCATCCTCTGGAAGGACATTTCACACCAAGGGCTTATATAGCAACAGGAGTAAAAATGTATCAAAAATAGTTCTACCAAAACCCATTGGCAAAATTCCATAATTTCACTGATTTTTCTGGTTTGTGGTAAACGCAGATCTCAATTTAGGCCATGAAAGAGCATCTTGAGAGGTGTAAACAAACTGCAGCTCATTCCCAAATATTCCCAACAACAAAGACTTTTGAGGTTTGGGGGATTTTTCCCTGGCTTTTGAGGTTTGAGGGATTTCTCTTTTGTAAGGATTATGTGGTCGGGGAGAATCTGGTTTAATCACCTGCTCCAGAGTGCGCCAACATTAATTACACGTTATTACAGTGCCTGGGCAACTTTGTTTTCCTTCCACATGAGGATAATAATTCCCCAAAGAGTGACTACCCTGGAATAATCCCACATTCCGACGTCACCCTGCAATCCTTAAAGACACTGGCGCTGTTCCTCACACGCTATATAACATTTCAAACACGGCCAGGAGAGCTGAGGAAAGATTTATTATCAATTTTTTCCCAAAGAAATCCCCAATTCTATGAGGGAGCATCCGTGTCATGTCCAGGTTATCCTGGTTATTGAAAGGGGAGAGTGTCCAGGCATGGGAACAGGGCTGGAGCAGCTGGAAAAGGGAATGGAGGATCCTGAGGGAGCTGGGGGGTCTCAGCCTGGAGAAAAGGGGATCCAGGGGGAATTTGGGATCTGCCAGGGAGGATTTGGAATCTGATCCCAGGGAACAGAGACAGGACAAGAAGGAATAGCCTCAGGCTGTGCCAGGGAAGCTCAGGGTGGGAAATCTGGGGAAATTCCTCCTGGAAAGGGTGGCCAGGCCTTGGAGGTGCTCAGGGAGGTTTGGAGTGGCCACCCCTGGAGGTGTCTGAGGAAGGACTGGACATTGGTCTGGGTGACCAGGTGGGGATCAGGCACAGCTTGGACTCGGGGATCCTGGAGAGTTTTCCAACCCTGTGCTCTGCTCCTGCCACTGCCAGGATCCCCAGGACACCAGGAACAGGAGCCAGGAAAGCCAATACTGAGCAAAAATCTCCACAGAAACTGGGAATGTGGGGAAGGAAGGGACAACTGTGGCCGTGCAAAGGAGAACACCCACAGACCTTGGCCAGATCCCTCATGAATTTCACTCTCCTGGTGACCAGATGGGGTTGGTGCAGCAGGACAAGGACAGGGGACACACAGAGACACCCACACGCCAATAACCTGCTGCAACGTCTGGTTTAATGAGGAAGAACAAGTGAGACACAGCACAGGTTACAAATTGCCTACAAGCCGTGGTTTGATGCGGGGTGACTCAGGGAATGTCTGGGACTGCTCCTCCTGTGGTGGTAGCTAGCCCTGGTCACACAGCACGGCAGCAGAGCAGGGGCTGGCGCGCTGCAGAACCGTTTTTATCCATCAGTAGCCATGGAAAGAGCTTAGAAATGGATCTGAAGGGAGTCTCTGACCAGATCCTTGACATTGCCACAGTCACAGAAGCACAGAATGGTTTGGGTGAGATTTTAAAGATGATTCAGTCCCACCCCTGCCATGGGCAGGGAACCTTCCACTATCCCAGGTTGCTCAGAGCCCCATACAACCTGGCCTTGGAATCTTCCAGAAGGATGAGGCAGCCACAGCTTCCCTGGGCAACCTGTGCCAGGTCCTCACAAGAAAGAATTCCCTCCTAATTTCTCCCTAAAATCTAAATGTTAAAAATCTAAAATTCTAATTTCTCCCTAATCTAAATCTACTTTCAGTGGGAAGACACAAAGATCCCACCAAGCCCCCAAGGAACCAGGAACAGCCCATAGCTTTGAGAACAGAGTGCTTGGAAAGAGAGGAAAGCTTTAGAGAAGGAAAACCAGGAAGGGTAGAAGGATGGAAACGGATTTTTGAGGTGTTCAAACATACACAGATGGTTTTAATGCCACCCCAAATGCTCAGCTCTCCCTGATCGCCATGCCCCAGGGCTCGGCCATGGAGCCGCGTCCTGCCGGTCACCCTCGTCCGGCCGCCACATCTTGGCCTTAGCAGCAGGGTCTGCAGCTGCCCACTGGGTACCCCCGGCCCCACCTGGCCCCACCATAAACTTGGGAAGCTCCAGGGGTTCGGGCAGCACCAAAAGCACCCCCAACAACAGCTCCAACACCGACTCCGACACCAGCCCCAACAGCGCCTCCGACACCGGCTCCGACTTCAGGGACTCCCTCGGAGCCCACGACGCTCTGCTGTGGGAAGGTGCTGAGGATGGGCCCAGGGAAGGTGACGACCACGGGAGGAGGGTAAATGACCACCGTGGAGTCGGGGCACTGCCGGACACAGGGCTCGTTGCAGGAGTCAGCCACGGGCTGGGGCACAGCCACGCTGCAGGGGGAGGCACTGCCGTCAGTGCAGGGGCTCAGGGAGTGAACCATGGCTCAGGGGTGGGGATCTGTGGGCAAGAAAGAGCAGGAAAATAAAACAAAATTCACATCGGTTTCATGATCAAACATGAGGATAAAAGGCTATGAAGAGGATCAAGGGACAAGGAGAATTCTGATAGCTCGGCACCCAAAATACATCCCTGAATTGTGCACTGAACACAAATGGAATATTCATGGAATATTACTTAGATCTCATCCAGATCTGCATTTTTCACTGGCTGAGAAGTTACAAATGGATTCGTGTACACAATCCCAGAGCGGCTGAGGTCAGAAAAGCCCTCCAGGATCACCGAGTCCAGCCTGTGATCAACCCCCACCTTCCCAACCATACCACAGCACCAAATGCCACAACCAGTGGTTCCCACCAGGAGAATATCAGCCTGATCCCAAAACCACACTCGATGGTTTGGTTAGAGGAGGAATTCAGGAGCTCAGGAGTTCAGGAATTCAGGAATTCACTTACCTGCAGCACCAGAGAGTGAGACAAGAGAAGTGATGATGTGAGATGTGAGGTCGAGCACTTTTATACTCGGCCTCAAAGTGCCCAGCACGTGAATCACCCACATGCAGAACTTCCTAATCAATTACTAACCATGATTGTTTCCAGATCCAGCTTTGTTAACGGATGCCAATTGTTTTAGATAAATCACTCTTGCTAATTACTGGTTTGCCCTTGTGTCCTGCATGACCTGTCCTTTAGTGCCTTCCCCACTCTGCAATTTCAGCTTTATAGGGAGGGGATTCTTTGTCTCTGCATCTCAAAGGGAAAATATTTATGGGGTTTAGGCTTGATCTTCTCCATGACTGGACTCATTCCTTGGCAGGGGGGAACCAGCCATTTTTCTGGATAAAAATATATTCGACTGAGCCCAGGAAGAGCTGAAAAAGTGAGGGATAAACTGGAGTTCTGGGTTCTTGAGTGAAATATTTGATGAAAGATTAATAACCTGTGCTCTGGGTTCTTTAGACTGATAAAAAGTCTGATCAAAGCTCTGGCACAGTGAAAAAATCCTGAACTTTATAGTTATAGACCCAAATAAGCCAGGACATCTCTTTCAACCTGACACTGAGTACCCAATTTACACATTTGAACAATAAAACAGGAAAGAAAGGCAAGACCACACTTAATATCACGTTAAAAACCCAATATTTTTGAAACCACAAATCATGACTGGATTTGGAGAATGGCAAGAAAAGCCATAAATGGGGTGTGACCAAGGCAAGACCTCGTCAGGCATTTTTTCCATGGAGTCACTTCTCTGACCAAAGGGCACCTGAAGGTGCTGGAACAGCTGACGTTGGGAACAACAAATGGGAGACGCCTCTGGAATCCCAGCTGCTGATGAATCCCTGCTGGCTGGGGTTATCATCCTGCTAAACCTGAGGAGGAGGCTCTGGTACAGATGCCGAGGGTGGCACCGGTGTGAGCTGGATGGACACTCCCACCCTCAGCAACTGCCCCGTTCTGGTTCCCATTGGGTTAAAAAAAACAAAACTATTTTCCTACTTCTGCTCTTTTATTAAAACTCTCCTCAAAGCCTTCTCCCTTGGGTTGGAAGGGACTTCCAAGACCATCCCATTCCACCTTCCAGTGTCCCAGGTTACTCCAAGCCCTGTCCATCCTGGCCTTGGACACTTCCAGGGGTGGGACACCAACAATAATGGAAGATAACCATGGGGGTTGCAACATCCACCTTCACCTCAGATTAAACTGGCCAGTAATTCATCCCCAAAGTCAAAAACATTGGAATTAATACCTAATTACTGGTTTCAGCCAGCTGAAGATTAAGCTAGATGTTAACTCTTATCTTAGGGATTTGTTAATAATGAAAAGTCCAGATCTTTACTCCAGCGTGGGAGGAATCCACAGGGCTGGGATTTGTTCCCTCTGCTCGAGGCTTCTGTCACTGCAGGGTGGATTTCTGTGAACACAAACATTAACCCTGACAAGAATCATGTCAAGGCTTTCTGCAGGTGTTTCCAAACACACCATCAAAGCTCATTAGTGCCCTGATGTTGTCACTGTACCATTGTTAACAGAGTTGTAACAGCTCAGGCACAACCAGGAAATAAAAGTGATGAATCAACAGGTGACACGTGGCCAAAACTCAGCACCTGAGTGAGGAGCACAACACAGCAGTGTCAGCTCGATTTTCCAGCTCACGCAGGCTGAAGGATCCAATTTCAGCTCTTCTAAAGATAAAGATGCAAAACACAAAAAAATCACTGAAAGGGTGGGGGGAGATCTGAGCCCTGAGGACACCAGTGTGGGTGAAGTGTTCAGAAAAACAGGGACCAGGGATCCAACCTATCCCTGAGAGCAATGGAACACCAAAAACAGAATCCCAGAACCCCTGGGGTTGGAAATGAGCTCCAAGGTCATTGAGTCCAAGCTGCGTCCAACCCCACCTGGTCACCCAGACCAACGTCTGGGGATTCCTCAGACACCTCCAGGGATGGGGGCTCGAAACCTCCTGTCAGGAGTTTGGAGAGACAACTCCACCTCCCATGTGCCTGTGGCAGTGGTGGAATGAGGTGTTCTTGAAGGTCCTTCCCACCCAGACCCCCACACAATTCCCTGATGACTCTGCTCCCCTTTCCAACACACAAAAATGTGGTACATTTACTAATTCCATAAAACCACAGCTAAACCACCACGTCCAGCTGGGCTGTTTTTTCAGGGGATGCTCTGATCTGGAAAAAGGAAAAAACACCTTTATCAGAGCCTGTTCTCACCCCAAAAACTCAGCTTTGCCCTGCTGATACATGGAGACATTTTAGTGATAAATGAAGACACTCTGGTGATAAATTTAGATGCTCCTGATTAATGAAGACACTCTGGAGGTGCTGAGCTGGCTCATCCCGGTGTTTACCCGCACATGAAGCCGCAGCAGAACATTAAACAACACCTTCATAACAGGACCTCATAAACCCCTCAGAAACGCTCATTAATGTCTGACACGAGCCAAGCCAGCGCGGCTCAGCCCCATTACGAGCAACGCCAGCACAGAGCCAATTTCACGGCCGCGTCCCGGCACATCAAAGGCTGCTAATTACCCTAATGACATCACACATCGGCAGCAGGATCCCATCCGAGGGCCCAGAGCAAGGCACGGGGCCAGAGCCAGGGTCTGGGTGCAAAGCTGAGCTGTTGGGATGGTCCCAAAGCTGTTGGGATGATTCCAGATCCATTGGGATGACCCCAGAGTGGTTGGGATGGTCCTAGAGCTGTTGGGATGACCCCAGAGCCATTGGGATGGTCCTAGAGCCGTTGGGATGACCCCAGAACCATTGGGATGGTCCTAGAGCCGTTGGGATGGTCCCAGAGCCATTGGGATGGTCCTAGAGCTGTTGGGATGGTCCCAGAGCCATTGGGATGACCCCAATCAATTCCCACTCCCCCAGTGCTGCTTCCCTGTGGTCACTCCCACAAAAGGAGCTTTAGGAGGAGAGGGATGGATTTCTTCAGGTACCTAATGAGGTCAGCAGGATAAAAGGCGGCTTTTCCTTCTCCTGTAAAGCTTTCAAATGGAAAGAACCTGCAGGGTGTGAGGTGTTTTTCACGGGATTTGGGATAACAATACGTTAACAAGCCCAAGTGAGTAAAATAATTACAGCCAGTGGAAAAGTTGCATGTGAACAAATTCCCTGCTGTGCTTTATTAGGATTTGGCACTCTGTGGCTCAGGTTTTCCATGAAGCCTGAAGGACTATAAAAACTCCATATAAAAACCCCCATTTCCAAGCCTTCCATCCAGTCCTTACTCTCCACCGTGAGCTCGGTAAGTTGTTTCCCTATTTCTACACCTAAGAAAACACCATTCTGCTGGGACTCGGAACTGGAATCTGGAATGCCCTGACACTGGGAATGAAGAGGGTTGTTACAGTTAAAGGTCCTTTCCTGGGTTTGTTGCTGGCTTTTTTTAAGGCAGAGACAGAAAAATGGGTTTAAAGTTGAGCCTGGGATTTACAGAACCTCACCCCATTTGGGATGTGAGCTTTCTTTGCCTTCTTCTTGGGTCCGCATTCTTAATTTTCTTTGTTAAACTTGAGTTATAGATTTCTCCTTTGTTAGAGGCCACTTGTTTCAGTAGTGATAATTATCCAGGTTTGAATCAGTCTTTGCCAGGCTGGGAATGTTGGGAATGTTGAGCCTGTGGAGACTCCAGAGCCCCCCAGGATCTGCAGGGGATCCAGGGAAGCTGGAGAGGGACTTTTCCTCAGGAACTGCAGGGATGGGACACAGGGAATGGGATCAGGGGGACAGAGGGGGAATTTGGGTAGGATTTTGGGAAGGAATTGTTCCCTGTGAGAGTGGAGAGGCCCAGCTCAGGTGATTCCATGGGTTCTCCATCCCTTGAAGTGTCCAGGGCCAGGTTGGACAGGGCTTGGAGCACCCTGGGATGAGAGGAGGGGTCCGGAACATCCCAGGAGGTCCAAGGGCATTTTCTTCCTTTGCTTTTCCTTCTGCTGGCAGAAAGAAATTCCAGTGTCAGGTGAGGCACCTGGAAAGGAAATAAATGAGACTCCTTGTCCTAAAGAACTGAGAACATCAGCACCAATCCCAGGTCCTGAAATTCCTGTTTTCCCAGGGATTACAGCTCCCTGCTCCCCTCAACAGCTGGAGCTGTGGGGGAGTTTTTTAGGAAAAAGCGAGTTTGGGTGGAGAGCTGAGGGCTGAGAGCTCCTGTTTAGAACCCAGCAGGGAATTCCTTCAGCTCCCTCCTGTATTTTCCAGGATCCCCGGAGCCATGTCCTACTACGGCTACCAGTACAAGCAGCAGTGCTTCATCCCCAGCGGGATGCAGACCTCCGTGACCACCTTCCCCCAGCAGTGCCACACCTCCGGGCTGCTGCCCTGCGACCCCTGCTCACCCTGCACCCCTGTGGTGCCCAAGGTCTGCACCGTGAAGAAAACCCTGGCCAGCCCCTGCCGGCCGAGCTGCGTGGAGATGCGCGTGGTGGAAGGGCACTCCTCCTCCTCCTCCTCATCCTGCAGCAGCTCCCGGTGCCTGGATTCCTGCCCCGCGCCCTTCCCGCAGCTCCTGGTGCAGGGCCGGGAGCTGGGCGTGCCCCGCTGCGGGCAGGGCGTGCTCAGGTGTCCCCAGGTGTGCGCCCCAGCCCCCGCGTGCCAGGAGCGTTCCTGCCCCTACTCCTACCAGTGGTCCAACAGTTACCAGTACAACTGCCAGCAGTAAAACCTCTCCAGGCGCCCGCGGCACAGCCAGGGCATGAAGAGCAGGAGGACATCCAGCACTGAGGGGCAGCTCCTGGGAACACCACGCTCCTTCTGTTGAAACCACTCCTGAGCACTTTTGGAAACCTTCTGGGACCATTGGGACCCTTCTGGAACCATGGGGAACCTTCTGGAACCATCAGGAACCTTTGGGAACCTTCGGGAACCTTCTGGCTCTTTTAGGAACCTTCTGGAGCCTTTGGAAATCTCCTGGAACCTCTAGGAACCTTCTGGCACCTTTAAGAACCTTCTGGAACTTTTGGGAACCGTCTGGTTCTTTTAGGAACCAATGGGAACCATTGGGAACCTTCTGGCACTTTTTAGGAATCTTCTGGCACCTTTGGGACCCAGCCCTTGTTTCATCCTCTCCATGAATTCCCTGTATTAGATTTTGGGGTCTTGCAGCTCCTTTTCTTCTCCTCTTTTCTCCGGTCTCTGTGGCACGAGGAGATTCCAGTGGCCGTGTGAAGGAGATGTGGGCTCGGCCACCCACATGGATGACACTGCCTCCAGGTGGCCCCAGTGCCACCAAAGGGCTCCCCCTGCCAATGCTGCTAAAAATAAAATTTTATTTTTCTGCTTCCAACTTTGTTTCAGAGGGAAATTTGTAAATAAATTGCATTTTATTGACGAGGGAGGTGGTGGAGTCACATCCCTGGAGGTGTCCAAGGACTCAGTGCCAGGTGGGGATGGGGCTCAAGTCGGAGTTGATGGCCTGGGAGGGCTTTTCCAACCTCACGGATTTGAGGATTTTAATTCTATACAAAACAAACAGGAAAAAAAAAGAAATTAAAAAAAATACGATGGTGAAAACCAGGACTTGACTTTCTAGTAAAGGGAGGGTCTTATGTCAAGCAAATCACTCTCAAAGCATTTACTCCTTAAATATAACAATAAAAACTCCTCAGATACAATAAATATATGAAATACATAAAATATCCAACTGAGACGTATCAGCTGCAAGCCAGAGAATTTGCTCCGTGCTTTGCATTATTTCATTCTCTCCGGCACATCCTCAACATCCCCAGTAAAACCTCTGCTGCATGGAATTATTTGTTTATAAATTGGGGTTTTTTTCTCTCCCTTTTCACTTGATTCAGAGCTGAAAAGCCCCATTTTATGTCAACCATAGGGTCGCGGCCAGTCCAGGAGTGGGATGCGAGCTTCTCGTGGTGTCCTCCATGGATGGTCTTGGAGCACCCTCCTGTGGCCGTGCGGGCGCCGAGCCTCTGGAATGTTCCCTCCTGACTCACGCCACTCATTCCCCGGGCGGCCGGAGGCACTTGGGATGAGCTATTAATTATAATATACTATATTAGTTACATTAGTTATTATTATATTATATATTAATATAATGCATAATTATATTAATATAGAACAGAGAATATGGATTATCTATTATATATAATATACTATATATAATATAGTATCTATTATATATTATATAATATATATAATATATTGTACATTATATATTATATATTATATATTTATTATAATTACCAGGGGTGCCGGTAATTAACTGCTGCATAACGAGCTCTGCTGATTCCAGCCCAGATCCCGCCCTGGGAGGAGGAGCCAGACAGACAGAGGGACAGACAGAGGGACAAAGTTACTTCAAAAAAAAACACTAACCACTCCACAAACAAAAAAAATCCCACACAAACATAAATTACTCGGGACACTCCGAGGGATTTTAGGAGCTCAGACCGGCTCTGGGTGGGGAAGGTGGAGGAGGAGCGGTGTGGAAATCCCAAATTGCTGCCCTGCTGATGCCGCTGTGATAAAGGGATGGAGCAGGGCCCATCCTGTGTGGAGAGCTGGAAAAGCAGGTCCAGGCTCCCCGGGACTCCTCTGGGGTGGTTCTTGCTCTGGAAGGGAGCACAAATGTCAGATTAAACACTTTTCTCATCCAGAGATGAGGCAACTGAGGGGCTTTTAAAAAATTTTTATTCTGCTTTCAGTCTCATGTGAAGGGTGAGATAACGCAGATGTTATAATTCACACCATCACAATTAGAAGTTGACTATTTCTTAATTAAACAAAAAATATATAATAGATATAATATAATATATAGTATATATGATAGATATAATATAGACTATAGAATATAGACTATAGACTGTAGAAAATATATTATAGAATATAGAATATAGGATATAGAATATAGAATAGAATAGAATATAGAATATAAAATATAGAATATAGAATATAGAATATAGAATATAGAATATAGAATATAGAATATAGAATATAGAATATAGAATATAGAATATAGAATATAATGGGATTTGCTGTTTTTCTGAGATGTTTCTGCCTGTCCAACCCAACTTCCCCGAGCTCTCTCTGGGTGGTGCTGATGGGATGAGGAGTGAGCAGGGCTGGGCTCACCTGGCTGTGCTGCAGCTCCAGTTCCACCAGGAGGACCTGGGAGGACGCTGGCACTGAAATGTGAGTCCTAAGGGTGGTGGAATCTTGGAATGGTTTGAGTTGGAAGAGGCTGGAAGCTCATCCCATCCCGCCCCTGCCATGGGCACAGACAATTCCCACCATCCCAGGCTGCTCCAAGCACCATCCAACCTGGTCTTGGGCACTTCCAAGGACCCAGCATCCAAAACTTCTCTGGACCACCTGTGCCAGAGCCTCCCTGCCCTCACAATAAGGATTCCTTCCCAAAATCCCATCTGAACCTTCTCTCTGTCCATCTGAAGCCATTCCCCCTTGTCCTGTCACACCAGGCCCTTGGAAAGAGGATAAGGAGACTTCCAGATGTTTTTACCCCACACAAAACATCATATTTCAGATGTGTCCCACCAAACAGTTTATGTTTTCCTGTCCCCTACTGAAATCCTCATGGAAGTAACCAAAAATCAGCTGTTGGTGAGGGGGAAAGGCTGCAACATGCCCAAAAATCACAGCGAGGGTTCTCCCCACTCCAGAGCTGGCAGCTGAAAATTGGGGTTGGTTTTGGTGGCTCCAGTGGTGCCAGGAGCTGGTGACACTGAGAGGCTGCCCTGTGTTGGTGACATTCCTTCCTCCAACTGTCCCCAGAGCGGCTAATTCTGATTTAGGCCAAAAACCTTGTGAAGCCTTTGGGGAGTTCCCAGGCAAAATAAATTAACAGTCGGATATGACTCCCGAGGATAATGAATGGAGCAATTAAGACTTTCCATTTGATGACTGTAATTTTCTGAATAACAAGGGGAGGAAGCTGCCTCAGTGTCACAGGGAAAAAACTGGGCAGATGACCCAGTAAAGAGCTGGGTGGATCCTCAAAAATAGGAAGCAATGCAGCTAAACTGGCCAGGGCACGAGCAGCTCCCTCTTCCCAAGGAGTTTGTCCTGCCCTGTCCCCATGGATCCCTGGTGGATGCTGGAATGGGGCTGGCAGTGACGCTGGTGTCTGGGTGACAATGACAGGCTTGGCCAACAAGCTCTCCTGGCATCCCAGAAATGCTTCAGCTCCGTGGTGGAGAGAAAAGAGAATGGAAAAATGCCCAGGAGGGACTCTGGAAAACTCCTGGGGGGTGAAGAAAAAAGGGTTTGGAGCAAATAAAGATCAAATAAAAACTCACTCCGATGTTTGGAGCTGCTGGGAGTGACCCAAGACAAAACCACAAGGATTTATTTCCCTCCCTTCATGGTGGATGCTCTTCCCTCTGGGGATGCCTTGAAATGTCAAAATTACAGAGCCTCAGAATGGTTTGGGTTAGAAAGAACCTCAAAAATCACCTCGTCCCACCGAAGGACAGCTTTTCCTAGCCCGGGGTACTGGGAGACAGAAGAATTCCTGCTGGGAGGGGATCCTGCTGTGCAAATAAAATGCCAGGCAGGCCTGGCTCTCCTCATGCTGCCCCAGCCCAGGAATAATTAAAACTAAAATCTGAAAAACTGAAAAAAAAGCAACATTAAAACCAAAAATATTCCTTCCCTGCTGTGCCAGTGGGTTGGGCAGTGGCAGCTGATTCTCAGGACATCCTGTCAGGTGTCCTGTCCCCAAAGCCATGGAGGTGTCCCCGAGCTGATGGATCAGTCACCTCCAGCTGAGTGCCCTTATCAACACAGGAAGTTTGGCTCTGAGCTGGTGCCTCACTCACCCCACAGGACTCCAGGGTAGGTGTGGGACCCTCCCGTGGCTCATTCCTCAAGAGGAAGCAGAAGGAAATGTTCTTTTCATATGGGAGAGGTTTTAGAGCGACTTCTGTCAGCCAGAGAGAAGTTTGAGAAGAGGATCCATGTTTACTCCTCAAAGAATTTCCTACCAAGGTCCTTGACACAAAAACCAAGAAAGAAAGAAGGAGAAATAAGAGAAACCTAAAACTGTTTGTCTCTTGTGACCAACATATGTAAATTTATGAGCTTTGTAAGAATGTATAAAAAGCATTCATGCTAGAATAGTTTGAAGCCTTCTGAAAACGGAGAGTGTTGCTTTGTGTTGTCTCCACCTCAACTGCGACATTTTCCCACCCGAGGGGGTGGTGGGTGACACTCTTGGGGCTCTCTCTGGTCACCACCATGGTGGCAAGTCCAGCTCCAGGGATAATTTGATGGCAGCTGGGATGACACAACCGAAATGGGATGAAGGTTGGTGTGTGCAGGAAGGAAGTGGCCCCAATTTTGCTGCCATTACCAAACCCTCCCGTGATGAGGCTGTGGGTATGATAAGGGATCTGCACCTCTGAGGGAGCGGGGCTCTTGCTCAATTTTTACTTCTCCTCCTTTTTGTTTCATCTGCCGCCAGTGTCTGCCTCTGTCAGGCTCAGCTCCAGGTCTTGGTTTGCCAGAAAGTCACAGATGTAATTTATTTCCAAATGCTCTTCCATTTCTTTGGAAATTTCAGTTATTTAAAAGCGATCATTTCTGTTTGACCACATTGGGACACCTCCCACTGGCCCAGGTGGCTCCAAGCCCCCTCCAGCCTGGCCTGGAACACTTCCACGGATGGGAAATCCATGAAATAACCTGGGCCAGGTCCTTCCCACCCTCACAGGGAACAATTCCCACCTTAATTTTCCCCTCTTTCAGTGTGAACTCATTCCCTGTGTCCTGCCCATGCAGTTCAGGAGGAAAAGTCCCTCTCCAGCTTCCCTGGAGCCCCTGCAGACCCTGGAAAGGGATCTGGAGTCCCCAGAGACTGAGTATTCCCAACATTCCCAGCCTGGATCCATTGGGAACAGGCTCCAATCCCCTTCATCAACCTCCCGATCCTCCAAGCTTTGGAGGAATTTGCCAGAATTCATCGGAAGCATTTTGACCCCCAGGCCATTCCTGGGCTGAAGCCTCTGGGATTTAAAGCCAGTGGGTTGGGCAGTGGCAAGCTGAGCTTTGCTTTGGGCCATGCCAAGGGCAGGCCCAGCTCATCCCCTTCCCCAGCTCCCAAATTCCCAGTGAAGCTCCAAGGATTTCCCAACGAGCCTCGGAAGAATGAGGAACCAGCATGGGGGGAAGAAGAAAATGGAAGCCAGGGTGTGGCCGAGGCTTAAATGGTGGTGACAAAGTGCAGGGACCGAATAAAAGTGAAATTAGGGAAGTAAGGCACAGCTGGACAATCGACTGTTCCACTGCCAAAACCACTGGCAATTAATTATTGGGGAAAGTTGCCCTGGTTGGGGTACACAAACCTCATCAGCCATGTCGAAATTCCTTGGCAGGGAGATACAAATCACAGCAGGTGTTGAAATCAGGAGAATGGCTCCCAGAAATCAGTATAATTCCTCCCAGAAATCAGGAAAATTGCAACCAGAAATCAGGAGAAATGCACCCAGAAATCAGGATAAATGCACCCAGAAATCAGGAAAATTACTCTCAGAAATCATGAGAAATGCACCCAGAAATCAAAAGAATGGCTCCCAGAAATCAGGAGAAATGCTCCCAGAAATCCAGATTCATTTTTTGTGTGCCAGAACGTGCTGGACCCTGGCAGCTGCATCCTGAGTGCCCTGGATCCCGGCAGCAGAGATAAACAAGCTGCTCTAGATATGCCAAGGATGTGCTGCAACCACAGCCCTTCATCTGATTCCAGACCTGCACAGGATCCCTTCACCTCTCCCTTCCCTGCCCCACTTTCCTCCGAGTCCATGGAGGGATCTGGACATTTCCATTGGGAGCCAGATGTTCCTGAATTTAACTTTGAATTTAAATTCCATTAAAATTAATTTCCCCCTTGGTTTTGTGGGAAATACGGCACCAAATTTCAGGAGAGGTTGGGTGGGAAGGGGAGGTGACTTTTATTTTATTTCACTTTTTTGCTCTGTTTATTTACTGAATAGAGCAATTAATTATTGATTATTTTTAAAATGTTGTTATTGAACTATTTTGGTGGGTATTTGGCTTTACCCACTCACCTCTTGATCCTCCAACTGCCAGGTGTGTGTGAGCATCCCTTGGGAGTGACGTGGAGAAGACACTTCTAAAAGTTTTCAGAATAAAAAATGTTAATTATATATAGAGAGAGTTAATATTTTAATATATATTATATTAAAATGTTCATATTTTTAATATATGTTTATATTTGGGGACTTCTTATAGCAAAAATCCCATAAAATCCCATTCAGATGAGAGCCCCCAACACAGCCCTGGGGAGGGACCCCCTTGTCTTGTGCCACCCATGGTGGTGTCACCTCCAGCCAGGTCCTGTGGTGGCATTTGGGGAGGACGAGATAAAACTGAGGCAAGGCTGAGCAGCCTCATGCTCCAGGGCAGGATTTGGGCAGGATTTGGGCAGGAAGGTGGCACCTGGGTGGCACAGCCTGCGGCTCTGGCGCCAAGAACAGCCCTGAAATAATAAATCAACTTCCCGTTGCCTCAATCAGCTTCATCTGAGTGAAAGATCCTCCCAACTCTGGCACTTTGGAGCTCGCCTGGAGCTGGAGAGTTTTGCTGTCTGGAACTTCCTGCTGCTGTCTGGAACATTTCCAGGTTGGCAGAAGAAAAGCAGGAAAAGTGGGAGCAAACTCTATCCAGAGTGGGTTCCCCTGCAGTTCAGGGGTGAGGGCCTCACCACCCTCACAGGGAACAGTTTCTTCCCCATATCCACCCAAAATTTCCCCTCTTTCAAGTTTTAACCCGTTCCCCCTTCTCCTGTCCCTCCAAATTCTCGTAAAAACCTCTCCCTATGTTTCTTGTAGCCCCTTCAGGTCCTGGAAGGCCACAATGAGGTCACCCCAAAGCTTCCTTTCCTCAAGGCTGAACAGCCCCAGCTCCCTCAGTCTTTCTCCAAATCTCCGCAAGGACCATTGCCCCCTTCTTTGGGCTTCTTTGGGCTTCTTCCCTCCACTTCTCTGTAGGTCAAACCCTCCAAGGGCTGTAAATCACCCAGAGCCTCCCAGATTTGCATCACTCCAACCTCTGGCTCTAGAGGCATTTGTTGTGTTTTTGGGGAGCTGCAGCTCCTCGGACTCATCGGAGCCCAACGTGTCCCTGGCAATAACGTGGGTGTCATTAGGAACATATAATCCACAGCCTGGGTTGCATCACACCCTAATGACACGCCAGGGCCACCTCTGGCAGCTCAGAAATATTTTCTAGAATGAGAAATAAATTCCCCACATCCATAAAGACAAAAACCACCCCAGGTTTCCTCTCTGGAATGCTGCAGTCTTCTAGAGAGGGGTGTAAAATCAAAAATCACTTCTTTATGCTGAAAATGTGGCTGGTTTTTGGTGTTTCCTCACTTTGCTCAGAGTAGGTGGAGCCATCCAATAATTTTAACACCGCCAACAACAAAAGAGGTGGTGGAAGGAAGGGCGATAGCGATCTCTGCAATGACTGAGCCCGAGATTATGCGAGGTAAGTGGGCAGTCGGGGCTGGGCTGTAAATAAATCAATCATTGTTTCTTTCCAAGAGGAGGACCAGATCCTATATAAAAGTTCTCCCATACCACGTTCCCTCAGTCCCGTTGACTCCTTTCCACTGGTTCGTGCCGTGGGACACGGTAAGAGATTCCATGCTATTGATGGAAATTAATTTGGCTGATTAGGCTTGGAGTGCTAAAGTGGAAATGTGGGGTTAAATGTGGCTTTTGGGTCTCATGGTTCAAAAATTCCTCTTTATTTGCTGTTATTTTTTGGTTTTTTCCTACCAGTTCAGGGATCGTGTAACCACACAGGAAAAGGAGTGAGCTGGGACATGGAAAACCTGGGGTTTGGAGCCCCTTGGATTTCTCTGGGCCCAGCACTGCATGGTGACACCACACACACATACAACCCTTGAATATTCCTGGAAAACAAACCTTGAGGGAAAGGGCAGGAAAAAGAGGGTTTGCAGGTACTCCACAAAGAGTGGGAAACAAGGGAACAGAAACACAAAGTGGGGCTCTTTCCTCTTTTATCTGGGTGGGGAAGGGGTTTCTTTTCAGCACTTCATTTCTTGAGGAGCACTGATTGAGGAGCATTTCTTGAGGAGCACTTCATTTCCTGGAGGTTTGGACACCAGATCCTACTGATCTTTTCCTTTAAGAGCAGTCCCTTCCCTTCACAGGAACATCAGTTCCTGCTGCCGACAGACAAGGACGTGACTGGGGTGGGGATTAAGTGCTAAAGAAGAGCTCAAACTTCAGAGCATCCCTCAGGGACAGATGCACATCAAACCCTGCAAGTGCTGCCCTGGAGCTGCTGGAGTTTTGGGCTTTTTTTCCCCCGCTTCTTTTGCATCTCTGACAACTTTTCCACAGGCTGTTCTTCTTCCTTCTCCTTCTGGAGGGGAAATGAAACACTGAGCTCCTTTGAAAGCGGGATTGAAGAATTTCAAAGTGCAATGGAGTTATTGTTATGCAAATGACGAGCCGGGCTCTTTCCTGCGGTCAGGGAATATTAATCCCTGTCCCTGAGCATTGCAGCCCTTTCACAATTCCCAAACCACATTTGGATGAGGGTAATTCTGGGGTACCATGGCCTCGTGTGCCTCTTGCAGTGACACACCTGCTGCAAGAGGGAATTACTAAGGAATGATTTTTGTCCTAGACAAAAAAACCCCAACAAACAGTTATATCTGGATAAGGAGGTTATGTAGATGGAATAAGCTAAAAACTTCATGGGTTTTCAGTTTAATTCATTAATTCCTTAAATTGACAATCTTTGCATCAGTGAGAGGCATTGGAAGGAGCAAAAAGGGAAGAGAAGACAATTCCCTGTTGGAAGGCAATGGGGTGGCCCAGTAGCACAGCTTTCCCTCCCTCTGGAAGTGCTCAGGCCTGGTTTTTGTCTCTCCTGCAGGACTCCCATCACACAGACCATGGGGTCCCACCAGCAGAAGGGCGACGGCCAAGGGATGTCCCAGCAGTCCGGAGGGTGCCACGGCGGCGGTGGCGGCTGCGGCTGCTGCTGTCACCACGGAGGTGGAGGAGGATGCTGCCACAGCAGCGGTGGAGGAGGATACCAGAGCCAGGGATCATCCTGCCACGGAGGAGGAGGAGGAGGCGGCTGCTGCGGCGGTGGCGGCGGTGGCAGCGGTGGCGGTGGTGGGATAATTTATCAGACTCACATGCCATCAACCTCCTGTGGAGGTGGAGGAGGAGGAGGTGGAGGAGGAGGAGGAGGCGGCGGACAGCAGAGCCAAGGATCCATCTGCATTATTGGAGGAGGAGGAGGAGGAGGCGGAGGGGGCTCAGGGCAACAAAGCCAAGGTCCCATCATTATTGGAGGGGGTGGAGGCGGCGGAGGAGGGGGTTCTGACCACCAGAGCCATGTACCCATCTGCATCGGAGGGGGAGGAGGAGGAGGAGGTGGTGGTGGCGGTGGCCAGCAAAGCCAAGGTCCCATCTGCATAGATGGAGGAGGCGGTGGTGGTGGTGGAGGAGGTGGTGGTGGCCAGGAGGGCAAAGGAATCATCATCATTGGTGGAGGCAGCGGTGGTGGTGGAGGTGGAGGTGGCGGTGGTCACCAAGGCCAAGGTCCCATCTGCATTGGAGGGGGCAGTGGTGGAGGAGGAGGCAGTGGTGGTGGGCAACAAAGCCAAGGTCCCATCATCATTAGTGGAGGAGGTGGTGGTGGCAAGGGAGGAGGAGGAGGAGGAGGAGGTGGTGGTGGTGGCTCAGGCCAAGGTCCCATCATCATTAGTGGAGGAGGTGGTGGTGGCAAGGGAGGAGGAGGAGGTGGAGGTGGATGTGGTGGTGGTGGTGGTGGCTCAGGCCAAGGTCCCATCATCATTAGTGGAGGAGGTGGTGGTGGCAAGGGAGGAGGAGGTGGAGGAGGTGGATGTGGTGGTGGTGGTGGCTCAGGCCAAGGTCCCATCATAATTAGTGGAGGAGGTGGTGGTGGCAAGGGAGGAGGAGGAGGAGGTGGAGGAGGAGGTGGATGTGGTGGTGGTTCAGGCCAAGGTCCCATCATCATTAGTGGAGGAGGTGGTGGTGGCAAAGGAGGAGGAGGTGGAGGAGGCGGAGGAAGTTCAGGGCAACAAGGCCAAGGTCCTATCTGCATTGGAGGTGGCAGTGGAGGAGGAGGTGGTGGTGGTCAACAAAGCCAGGGTCCCATCATCATTAGTGGTGGTGGTGGAGGTGGTGGCGGCTCAAGCCACCAAGGCCAAGGTCCCATCTGCATCGGTGGGGGTGGCATGGGAGGAGGAGGAGGAGGTGGTGGCTCAGGCCATCAGGGCCAAGGTCCCATCATCATTAGTGGTGGTGGTGGAGGAGGAGGAGGAGGTGGCTCAAGTCACCAGGGTCAAGGTCCTATCTGTATTGGGGGAGGCAGTGGAGGAGGAGGAGGAGGTGGTGGCTCAGGCCACCAGGGCCAAGGTCCCATCATCATTAGTGGTGGTGGTGGAGGAGGAGGAGGAGGTGGCTCAGGTCACCAAGGTCAAGGTCCCATCTGCATTGGGGGAGGCAGTGGAGGAGGAGGAGGAGGAGGCTCGGGCCACCAGGGCCAAGGTCCCATCATCATTAGTGGTGGTGGTGGAGGAGGAGGAGGAGGTGGCTCAGGTCACCAAGGTCAAGGTCCCATCTGCATTGGGGGAGGCAGTGGAGGAGGAGGAGGAGGAGGCTCGGGCCACCAGGGCCAAGGTCCCGTCGTCATCATCGGGGGCGGTGGTGGAGGAGGTGGAGGTGGCTCCTCCAGCTCTGGAGGAATGTCCATGCAGCAGCAGACCCAGCCCATCTGCTGGCCACCGCAGACCAAGCGCAAGTAGTGGCTGCCAGAAGGACTCTGCCACCAAGGAAGCCCAAGAAATGAAGATGCCTGACATTTCCTCCTCTATTAAATTTAAGATTATTTATGTTGTTCTCTTCTCCCTTCCCCTGGGAATGTTCTGATGGGAACCTCTGGTGCTGTGTAATCTGTAATTCCAGCCAGGGTTGTTCCGTGTGTCTGTTCCTGCCTCAGTTTTCAAGTGCTTGCACCAGACAATAAAACTTGCAGTTCTAGAGAGTTCCGTGTGTGAGTGGTTGGATTTTCTGGCCCTGGTTGCTTTATTTCCATCCCTGGTTTGATTCTAGTGCTGTTGCAAAAAAGCCCCAGAGCAAAACTCCACTGAAACCGTACTGGTAGAAGAGATTTTGGATTCACTAAATATTCTCAGGTGTCTTGATGATGATGATGATGACCCCAACTTTAGCCTGTCAGAGAAGGTACCACAGAATTTATCACTGAGGTCTCTTTCTCACCAAAATCCTGGTGATGCCCAAGAAAGTTCTGAGTGGGTTCAGAGAGAGAAGATGACAAAATTCAGTTACAAAGGATTTCAAGGTGTAATTATGGGGTGAGAGAAGCTCAGGCCTCTCCTGAGATGGTGCAGAAGCTCCTGGTGCTCTCACAAGTGGAAGAGAAATTAAGTTCTCCAACACTTTTCCAGCACTCAGTGGAATCAGAGGCAGGCCCAGGACTCCAGCAAGGCCCTTCCAAGGGCTGGGATGCTCAGGCTGGAACACCTGGGGATTTCCTCATTCCCACAGGGCTAGAACAGCTCCGGGTGTGAGTCTTCAGAGGGAGTTTCCCTGTGGGGAGCAATCTCTTTGATGTGGTCTACTCCGGCAATTAGCAGGGAAAGGGAATTAAACCTCGGAATTGTTCTACACGAGGCAGGTGACGGACACCTGGAATTGTTCCAGGAGAAACAGGAATGACCCACAGCCATAACGGCTTCTCCTGTCCCTCCACCCTCTGCCCTCTCTCCCATGGGGACCCCAGTGAGGCAATCACCTCAAAACACATCCAGAGGAACCCCTTCAGCCAGTGTTGCCACTGGAATAGCCGAGTTTCCTGGATTTTATTATGGGAAGTCATCAAGGGTGCTAAAATTCCAGTGTCAGGGAACTGCACAAACACTGACATTGCTGGCACAGAGCAAAGCCAGAGTCTGGGGTCCCACTTCAGAGGGGTGGGAACCATGCTGTCAGAAATCCCTGCACCCAGAAATGGCCCAGGACCAAGAAAACCAGGATCCAAATTACAGAAATTCTCAGGGTGACAGCAGGAGCCACAGCACAGCCTCAAATCTTGTTGCTTCTTCAGAAATGCCAGAGTCATCCCCAAAACAGGCAGGAATTAATCCTTTTGGTCCATATCCATGGAGATGCTGCTGCACAGGGGGGATGATGGATCCGGTACCCTTCCATCTCCATCACTTGAAGTGGTGGATTCTCCCGGAGCTCGGCTCTCTCCTGAGTGGGGGAATCAAACAAAAATCCCCATCAACCCTTTGCTGCTGTGGTGGGAAATCTCCCACAGCCATGGGGGATTCCTGTGGTGCCCCAGAAACATGAGTCCCACCCCTGTTCCCCTAGAAATCACAGTCACAGGATTGTGGAGTCACAGGATATCCTTAGGTGGAGGGGACCCCCAAGGATCAACAAAGTCCACCTCCCAGCCTTGCACGGACACCCCACCAGTGTTACACTCCTGTTCCTCCAGTGTGTAACACTCAAACAAACGAGGCTCCCCAGCCCCTTCTGGTGTCGGTCACCAGCGGCATCTCCCGGCTGGAGTGGAGGGTGGCAACCTCCAGAATCCTACTGGAGCCCCAGAATCCTACCTGGGAATTCAACTGCGGGAGCCGAGCTCACGTGTGGGATCTGCCGTGGATGCAGGGCAGCCGAGGAAATGATGCACGGGAGAGGCATCGTCCGCATCCAGTGAGTCAGGACAAGTGGGAAGGAGGAGGAGAGTCTGTTTGGTAAATAAACCTATCACCATTCCTTTGGATGCCTCACTTCCCACTCAGGAAAAACGGTATAAAAGTTGGTGGATCTCGGGGTGCTTCATTCGCTCAGCTTTGCCCTGAGGTGTCCGTGGTCAGAGCCGAGAAGGGTAAGTCCAGGTCTGCCCAAGAGAGGGATTCTTCTCTTCCTTTCCTGCTTCCAAAATGCAAAAGTTTTGGAAAAAAACATCTGGTGGGTGGTGGTAGTAGGGCAGGGAAGTTGCTGGGATGAATTTAAATCTCTTGTGCATGCCTTGGTCCCACCAGACCAAGAAAAAGCAGGATCAGCCCGTGCTGCTGAAGGTTGTCTCTCATCAGCATTGAGATGGAGATGGAATGGCTTTGGGATAAGGAGATGGGACAACTTTGTGATAAAAATCTTTAAAAGATGATCCTGGACACAACAAAGTGGTGTTGGGCTGGACTGGGGTCACAGGCCTTGGGAAATTCTTGTGAGAACTGGTGGCTGCCCTGGAGTAAAAAACTTTCTCTTGCAGGGTCACTGCTCCAAGATGTGCTCCAGACAAAGCGGGTGCCACGGCTGCGGCTGCTGCTGCTGCTGCCGGGGCAGTTACCAGTCCCAGGGCTCCTCCAGCGGGGGAGGAGGTGGATCCTGCTGCGGTGGAGGATCCTCCG
Source organism: Passer domesticus (assembly GCF_036417665.1). Lineage (NCBI taxonomy): Eukaryota > Metazoa > Chordata > Aves > Passeriformes > Passeridae > Passer > Passer domesticus. The sequence continues at coordinate 526,986 of NC_087505.1, forward strand.
GAGGATCGGCCCAGAAGATCATTATCAGCTCTGGCGGCGGAGGAGGAGGAGGAGGCTCCTCCGGATGCTGCGGAGGGGGATCCGGTGGCGGTTCTTCAAAGAGCATGATGGGAGGTGGAGGCGGTGGTGGATCCTCTGGATGCTGTGGTGGAGGATCCAGTGGTGGATCTTCAAAGAGCATGATGGGAGGTGGAGGTAGTGGAGGATCCTCTGGATGCTGTGGTGGAGGATCCAGTGGTGGCTCTTCTGGGATGAAAGTCATAATGGGAGGTGGAGGTGGTGGTGGATCCTCCGGGTGCTGCGGTGGCGGATCCGGTGGTGGGTCCTCAAAGAGCATGATGGGAGGTGGAGGCGGTGGTGGATCCTCTGGATGCTGTGGTGGAGGATCCAGTGGTGGCTCTTCTGGGATGAAGGTCATAATGGGAGGTGGAGGTGGTGGTGGATCCTCCGGGTGCTGCGGTGGCGGATCCGGTGGTGGGTCCTCAAAGAGCATGATGGGAGGTAGTGGTGGATCCTCTGGATGCTGCGGTGGCGGATCCAGCGGTGGCTCTTCTGGGATGAAGGTCATAATGGGAGGTGGAGGTGGTGGTGGATCCTCCGGATGCTGCGGTGGCGGATCCAGTGGTGGGTCCTCAAAGAGCATGATGGGAGGTGGAGGCGGTGGTGGATCCTCTGGATGCTGCGGTGGCGGATCCAGCGGTGGCTCTTCTGGGATGAAGGTCATCATGGGAGGTGGAGGTGGTGGTGGATCCTCCGGATGCTGCGGTGGCGGATCCAGCGGTGGATCTTCAAAGAGCATGATGGGAGGTGGAGGAGGTGGAGGATCTTCCGGATGCTGCGGTGGCGGATCCGGTGGTGGCAGTGGGGGATCAGCTCAGAAGATCATCATCAGCTCTGGCGGTGGAGGAGGAGGCTCCTCCGGATGCTGCGGAGGGGGATCTGGTGGTGGCTCTTCAGGAGGGAAGATCATCATGGGAGGCGGAGGCGGTGGAGGATCCTCTGGATGCTGCGGTGGCGGATCTGGTGGTGGCTCCTCGGGCCAGACCATCATCATCAGCTCTGGAGGTGGTGGTGGAGGCTCCTCCCAGCAGAAATGTCCCGTTGTCATCCCCAGCGTGGTGTCCCACCAGACCAAGCAGAGCTCCCACTGGCCCTGCCAGCAGAAGTAACAGCCCTGGGCAGCTCTGGTTCTCATCGGGAACAGACGAGTGTTTGGCCTCCAAGTCTTCCCCCAGCACATCCCCATCCCTTGTGTTCCCTTGGTGCTGCATCCCTGTGCTGTGAACTCCCAGGTGGCTCCTCTGTGCCATAAATGTGACGGCAAATAAAGATTTCTGTGTACGGACAGAACTGGTTTGTGAGGTTGCTTTTCTCCTTTGTCAGTTTGCTTCCCAAAAAATGAGTAAAACATCCAAAACATTCTGCTCAGAAACGTTCTCCAGCCTCCAGTGCTGGAGCAGGCACTCATCAACAGATCATTCCTATATCCAACCTAATGTTCCCCTCTTTCATCCTGAACCCATTCCCTGTGTCCTATCCCTGCAGTCCCTGAGGAAAAATCCCTCCAGCTTCTCTGGAGCCCCTGCAGATCCTGGGAGGGGCTCTGGGGTCTCCAAACAACTTCCTCTACTCCAGGCTGAACATTCCCAGCCCTCCCAGACTGGCTTCCTAGGGGTGGGGCTCCTCTTATCAACTTCATGGCCTCCTCTGGACTTGCTCCAATAATTCCATGTCCTTCTTATGTTGGGGACACCAGAACTGGACACAGCATTCCCAGTGGGATTTCACCAGAGCAGAAAAATCCCTCCCTCACCATCCTGCCCACTCTGCTTTGGATGCAGCCCAGAGACAGTTGGCTTTCTTCTCAAAGCTGGAAAATCCTCTTAAAAAGGACTCCCAAAGTCCTCTTTGGAACTGGTGGGATTAGTCTTGAGTCCAGTAAACTTTAAGCCCAGAGGGTTTTTGTTCACCTCACAAACACACCTGGTAGGGAGGAAACAAATTTAGGAATTACACGGATCATCAGCCATGAAACTCTTGATGGATCACGACTGACAGATTCCTGCCTTTTGGAGAAAACTGGAGAGTTCTTTTCCAGGATCATGCCCCACACTGTCAGCATCACTGTGCCTGAGGGAATCTGGTGGGAAAAGGGATCGAGGGTGCTGTAGGATCTGGCAAGGGATTTGTCCTCTCTCATATCAACCACCCACCAAGGTGTTTGCAGTGAGGAGATGAAGAGGCACCACGACCCACCAGCCCTTCCCAAGGGCTCCAGGACTGTGGGGAAAAGGGCCCAGCAGAGCATCACAAAACTGAGAACGTGGCCCCAAAGCCTTTTACATCCCCATTTCCCTTTACCCAACACAGGTATCCAAAATTTATCTCCCTAATCTGGAGAGGATATGGTAGTGCTGACCTTGTGCTCCAGCCATGTTTTTCCTACACCTCTGGCAAACAAATCCATGTGCTACAGGTCCATTGCTTCCAAGGGTCCCACCCTGGGCTCTCCACACTCTGTGGTTTGCAGGAGCTCCTCTCACCACCCCTCCAAAAACCTCCACAGCCTTTCCTCATGCCTGGGTCAAGACGAGCTGCTCATGCTGGGTGTCCCTCTGTGCCAATGAGCTGCTAATCCTGAGTCTAGCTAATCCTAAATCCTAATCTGGGCAAGTCCCTACAGGTTGAAGGCACGGAAGGGATCAAGGTGTTGAGATCCTCAGGAGTACAACACCCACACATCAGAGCTGGGAGCCAGAACAGCAGTGACACCTCAGATCTGGAGATGAGAACAGAGATAAGGCCACGGAGGAACTCCAAAGCTGAACAAAGGAAGCCCCTGCACGTGTGTCCCCGTTGCTGGTGGCCATGTCCCCATCCCAAGGGTGTCGCGTGTGCGTGTTCAAAGTCACGTTTGTGGTGACAACTGGGACCTGCTGCTGCTGTCACTCATCCCCAAAGCCAAAAGCCCTATTAGTCCTTCCTCTATTCAGTGTCCCGGGAGGGCGGATGCTGCTGTCAGGCTCCAAACACGCGTGACACAGAGCTGGTGCTGGGACAGCTGTGCTGACAAACTGTCATCCTTCAGCAGGGAACATATCCAGGTGACTCCCCTGCTCAGGTGTGGGTGGGGTGGCCACTGAAGACCCTCAGGAAGGGGTCCTGTTGAGGTAGAAGTAATGTCCTAGTGTTCAAGGGTCAGGTCTTGATGGCCTTCAAGTGCAAGTTTGAAAACAGAAGGGTTCTAAGGTTTTCCCCACTCCAGCCTGGAGACTGAGACCCCTGGAAGCTGGAGCTGAGCACAGACTTCCACGGAAATCCAACAGCCACTTCCACCTTGGGGTCACAAAAGACTGGAGGAAAAATCCCCTTTGTCACTGTCACCCTCACATCATCCTCTGACACAGATCTGGGCAGCAGGGAACTCCATTGGGGTGGCACCTCTGGCCTTTCCCAGCAGGATGGACGTGCTCCTGCTCCCCATCTTGCCAGTCCTTGAGGGAATTCTCCAAAATTCTCTGTGACTCTGCTCAAGCACATCCTTTATCCTGGTCCTTCCATCACTTTCTGGCTCCAACTCACTCCACTTGGCATCTGCTCAGTCCCCACTCTGTCCTGAGCACCCAGGGAGCTCCATCCCAGCAGAAACACATTGCCCTCCCCTCAAAACAGACCCCCAGATGTCGTTTGTCCCGAAAATTCGGAGCGAGGTTCCCGGAAGGGAATCATTAAGCGGAATTAGCGACTACGATACAGAACGGGGCTGATGCGCCTCCTTCGCATCACCTCTGCTGCAAGTGAGTCAAGGAAGGAGGCAGCTGAGGCCAAGCTCTGTCAATAAATCTCTCAGCATTCCTCAGGGTGTCTCACTTCCCTCGGGAGCGCAATGCAGCCAGTATAAAAGCTCAACTATCCCAGGGCTCCTCACTCAACCCACACCGAGCATCGCAACGTTCCCACCAGCACTGAAGGTAAGTCCGTGGATATGGAAACTTCTGGAACCTCTACGCAGGGAGATCCCTCCACCAGTTTGTCTTTGGGTGTTCTTTGAACTGTGGCGGCTCCACCAAAAACCAACTGGAGGTGCCAACAGAACTCCCTTCCTTAGACAGGGGCGTTGCAGGTGGAACCCTGAAAGCTGAGCTTTCAGCTGCTGAGTCAGTGTGAGACATCCAGAAGGATCCACACCATTTTTTAGGCATGTCAGAGCATGTGTGCAAACCTCGGGAAGTGTTCCCAACCTTCCTGCATGCAGAGGGTTCCCGGAACTGCTGTGACCTGAAGAGAGCTCCCTGGGATGTCACGGCAGGTCTCAGGGTGGGAGTTCAAAGTAGGGCTGCAGAAAATGGGACAAAACGGGGCAAGTCCCGGGAACTCTTCCTGAGCTGGGAAGGCTCAGTTGCATCTCCAAGATTCTCCTTTCTGACAGCCCCGTTCCTTGCAGGGTCACTGCTCCAAGATGTGTTCCAGACAAAGCTCCGGAGGCTGCCATGGGATGTCTTCCCAGTCCAGCGGGTGCCACAGCGGAGGCTCCAGTTGCCACGGGAGCGGCTCCTCCAGTTACCAGTCCCAAGGCTCCTCCTGCTGTGGGGGTGGAGGGGGCTCCGGAAAAGTCATCATCAGCTCTGGTGGTGGAGGAGGGGGATCCTGCTGCAGTGGGGGCTCCTCTGGATATGGGATAGGAGGGGGATACGGTGGTGGCTCATCAGGATCAAAGAGCATCATTGGAGGGGGAAGCGGCGGAGGATGCTCAGGTTATGGCATGGGAGGAGGGTACGGTGGTGGCTCTTCAGGATCAAAGAGCATCATTGGAGGTGGAGGTAGTGGAGGTTCCTCTGGATGCTGCAGTGGGAGCAGCTATGGAATGGGTGGAGGATATGGTGGTGGATCTTCAGGATCAAAGAGCATAATTGGAGGGGGAAGCAGTGGTGGTTCCTCTGGATGCTGCAGTGGAGGATCCAGCTATGGGATGGGTGGAGGATATGGCGGTGGATCTTCAGGATCAAAGAGCATCATTGTAGGGGGAGGTTCCTCTGGATGCTGCAGTGGGGGCTCCTCCAGCTACGGAATGGGTGGAGGATATGGTGGATCTTCAGGATCAAAGAGCATCATTGGAGGTGGAAGCACTGGGGGTTCCTCTGGATGCTGTGGTGGAGGATCCAGCTATGGGATGGGTGGAGGATATGGCGGTGGATCTTCAGGATCAAAGACCATCATTGTAGGGGGAGGTAGTGGAGGTTCCTCTGGTTACTGTGGTGGAGGATCTTCGGGTTATGGCATGGGTGGAGAATGTGGTGGTGTGTCTTCAGGAACCAAGATCATATTGGGAGAGGGAAGCAGTGGAGGTTCTTCCGGATGCTGTGGTGGAGGATCCAGCTATGGGATGGGTGGAGGGTACGGTGGTGGATCCTCAGGATCAAAGAGCATCATTGTAGGGGGAGGTAGTGGAGGATCCTCTGGATACTGTGGTGGAGGATCTTCAGGTTATGGCATGGGAGGAGGGTACGGTGGTGGCTCTTCAGGAGGGAAGACCATCATTGGAGGTGGATCCTCAGGATGCTGTGGTGGAGGATCCAGCTATGGGATGGGAGGAGGATGCAGCAGCGGCTCCTCGGGCCAGACCATCATCATCAGCTCTGGAGGTGGCGGCGGAGGCTCCTCCCAGCAGAAATGTCCCATTGTCATCCCCAGCGTGGTGTCCCACCAGAGCAAGCAGAGCTCCTACTGGCCCTACGGCCAGCAGAAGTAACAGCCCTGGACAGTTCCAGTTCTGAGCTCCTGCCACGGCTCCTCTTTGCCTGGCTCTGCTGCCTGGTCCTTCCCAGTGTGTCCTCTCCTGTCCCCTGGACGCTGCACCCTCGTGTGAGATCCCCAGGATTGCTCTGCTGTGCCCTGCTCCTGGTGTTGGGGTGCCTTTGATAATGTTCTGCCACTTTTGAAAACCAATAAATGTTACAATTGCTCAAATCTACCCCTTTTTTGGGAGTTCACTTCTTTTTTGCACTACCAACCTGCACTTCATGTTCTTGGGATGTAGAAATGTCTCTGATGAGATGTTTCATTCCACACCACCCAGTTTATTGTCCCAGAGGTTTTGCACCTTCATTTTCCACCTGGGCTCTGTGAAGGAGGAACAGAAGACCCCAAAATTCGAAGGAACCACAGCACCAACACCCTTTGGTGCCTGGGCATGGTGCAGGCCCTCTGTGTCCTCTGAGGTGCCAGCACACAAATGACCACCTCTGTGGACCTGATGGGAGATGTGACCAGGCCCAGCAGGTTTAGTCGGGAAGAGCAGGGACTGGGGATGACCCAACAGCAGCTGGTGATGCCCCAGGTGGGCAATAAAACATCCATGACAACATCCACAGCCTTGCCATCCTCCCTCTTCCTGCAGCAAGCTGAGGGAACACCCTCAGCTGTACCAGGAGTGGCTCAGGGTGGACACCAGGAGGAATTTCTTCATGGAAAGGGTGGTCAGGCCTTGGATGGGGTTGCCCAGGGAAGTTTGGAGTCCCCATCACTGAAGGTGTCCAAGGAAGGATTGGATGTAGCACTCAGTGCTCTGGACTGGCTGACAAAGCTGGGACAGGCTGGACCCGATGGTCTGGGAGGGCTTTTCCAACCTCAGGGATTCTGGAATTCCATGATCTGTACACAGAGGGAAGCCTCACCTGCCAACTAGTCAACCCAACCCCAGATCGGGCAGGCGGAAATAAAACCACCATCAAATCTCTCAAGCACCTCCAAATCTTCCTCCTGGCCTCAAATCCCCCCCTCCCCAGGCTTTGCACCCTGCCCTGGCAGCACCCCCGCCCCACGCATGGATTTCTGCCTGGGATGGGGCTTTGGCCAAAACTGGGACTTTTTGTCCCCACAGCAGAACTCCCCGGAGCCGGTCCAGCTTCCAGGAGGGGCCGGGCTGGAGCAACTGGGGTCTGCGACCCCCACCAGGCCCCGGTGCTCGTTCCAAACCGGGGGAAGGAGATGAAAAAGAAGGAAGGGAGGGATGTGGAGGCATAATCCTTCATTAAAGCGTAATCCAGACAGGCTGGGTTTAATCATCAGTACATTCACACCTCCGCAAATTCTGCTTTTAAGATCTCTTTGGGCACCTCCAGCACCCTTGCAAAATTCCCACTTAGGGCATCAATCACTTTGAACGGTCTTCTGGTTCATATGCAAATGTTTTCCTCGGAAAAAGTTCCCCCTGGAGCCACCGGGGAGAGATCAGATTGTCACCAGAGTTTTGGGAGCTGTTCCTCCCCTGTGCCCCACTGTCCCCGCTCTCGCTGTGCATTCTACACCCACAACCCCCACCCACCTCTCCCGGGGCTGGGGGGCAGGAGGGTTCCTGTGTAGCCCAGGGCAGGGGCACAGGAATAGGCTCATTAAGCAGAAGTAACAATTACAGCAGCGAAATGAGCGGTGTGCAGGGAGATATGGATCGGGAGTCAAAGCAAACACTGAAATGGCAGTTCGGTAAATAAATCCTTCTCATTCCCGAGGGTGTCTCACTTCCCATACATGTTAAACGCCATATAAATGTTCCTGAGGCTGTTTAAGCTCCTCATTCAGTCGACCTTTACCTTCTAAATGTGTTTCCGATGGCTGAAGAGGGTAAGTCTGGGGTTTTTTTCTGGGATTTTATTCTTTCCTAGTCAGGGGATGCAGCTCATTTGATACCTTGGCTGGTGCTGGCAGCAGGACCCCTCTGCCTTGAGCCAATTCCTGGGGATCTGGGTGGGCTCCACCTCTGTTCTGGGTCCAGTCCCTGCGGAGAAAGGTGAAATCAGGGCACTAGAGAGGGATGCAGAGGGATGAGCAGGGTAAAAACCCGGATGGGTCTGTGGTGGGGCCAGCATGTGGGGACTGCACAACCTCTGTGGGTTTGAATGTGCAGGACACATTTTTATATTATTTAATAACAACCCCGAGCTGGACCTCAGAATGGCCACGACCTCCGTGTCTGGGCCAATCACCTTCTATAAAAGAATTTTGGAGCTGCAGTAACAGAGCCAGGATGGAAAACTTTTATTCATTGCTCTTGCAACAAGTCAGGAACAGAAATTAGGATGATCCGTGGTGTTTTTGCAGCTCTGTAGACATGAAAATGAGTGGGGGAAACCATGGCAGTTACTATAGGGAAAAATAATACATTTCAGATTTTATATTTCAGATTTTGGATTCAGAACATATTTCAGCTTTTGGATTCTCTGGAAATAGAGGTAGAAAGAGGAAAACTATCCCAGGAAGAGCCCAGATATCCTTGGATTTGAAGGACAGGGGCTTGGAGCAACCTGGTCTAGCAGAAGGTTTCCCTTCCCATGGCAGGGGGTGGCACTGGATGAGCTTTAAGGTCTTTTCCAACCCATACCACCCCACAATTCCACGATTCTCTAACAGCTCACTTTCAAAGCCTAGAATTGCCCCAGTCCCTGACCACACCACCTGGCACCTCCCCACCTGCCCTGGCGCCAACACAAAGCAAAACGGCCCAAATTTTGGGATGTTTTCCTTTCCTCTTCCAGATTTACCACTATCTGCGACGGAAATGCTCCCGGCGGAACCGGGGCTACAGCCGGGAGATGTCCCTGAGCCACCGCGGATTCTGCTCCGGGGACTTCGCCAACCGCCACGGCCGTGCCTCCTTCTCTTACGGCGGGGAAGGCTCCGTCACCTACAGCCGGCGACCCTCGTCCTGCCCGCCCCCGCCAGCGCCAGCCCCCTTCAGCATCTCAGGGAGGTTCTCGTGTGACGCCGACGGGTCCCTCGTGGTCAGCAGTGGGGACTGTGGGGTCACATCTGGCTGGGACCCCGTGGTGGGGACGGTCCCGGTGTACGGCTCCGGAGTGGGAATGGGGTACGGCAGCGAGGACTTGGGGCCGGTCATCAGCAGCTCAGGGGGAGGTGGAAGATCCATCTACCATGGAGGGAATTCAGGAATGGCCGAGGGAGCAGGGGCTGGGTATGGATACTCTGCACCCCTGAGTGACACCCTGAGCACTGGGGGGGTCTCTGAGGGCTCAGGGTACTATGGAGGAGGGTATGGATATGGGGCATATGGAACTGGGGCATTCCACGGCCCGGAGCTCGGCCCTGAGGGTGGGGGATGCGCCCAGGTGGTGCAGCAGAAATGCCCCGTGGTGGTCCCTCCCATCAAGAGCCAGCAGTGTAAGCAGAGCACCCACTGGCCCCCCATACAGAAAAAGTGACTGGCCTAGCAGCCTCTCCCACGTCTCAAAAGTGCCCCTGGATGTGCCACGGTGGAATTTTCACCCCCGATGGTGTCACTACATCACAGAGCTCTGCATTCCTCACGTGGGGCTGTGCTGACAACAGTCCCCCAGGAGCTGCTGGAAAAAGGGGGTTGTGCTGTGGTGATGGGAAAAGATTCTTTTCTCCATCTCCTCTGGATCATGGGTTGGAAAATAAAACTTCACATTCTGTGGGTAGTTTCAATATTGGGATGATTTCTTTCATTTCTGGCTCCACTCAAAATGCAAATGTGTCCTCAAGGAGCCTCCACAACACAAAGGGCCTTTTTCATATGTATTTTACACCCAATTTAAATGTAAATTTTATGTTAATACAATTAAAATACATCACTTTCAACTGCCAGAGAAGTTCAGGTGGTGCCAGACTCTCCCCAGTGGTGCCCAATGACAGGACAAGGATAAACCAAACCCCAATTCCACCTCGGCAAGAGGGAGAATTTATTTCCATGGAGGTGGCAAAGCTCTGGAACAGCTGCCCAGGGAAGAAGTGGAGTGTCCACTTCCAGAGATACCCCAAACCTACCTGGACGTGTCCCTGTGCCCCGTCCTCCCTCAGGAGATGTCCAGAGATCCCTCCCCACCCCAACTACTCCAGAATCCTGGGATTCTGCTCTTAACCTGGCTCTTGCTGGAGCTGCTGTTCCCACCCCACGGAGCCCTCACGAGCCTCATTAAGGAGATCTGCCAATCTCCCGGGGGATTTCCGACTGATTATTATTTACAGCGTGACCTGGCAGTGAAAGGTTGTTTACCTGGCACCAGCTCCCAGCTCCTGCCCCGGAGATGGCGAAACCCCGAGCACGTAGAACCTCATGCATGAGGCAACTCCAAGGAGCTGCTTGGCTTCCTCCCCATAACCTGCTCATGGCATTTTTTGATAGGATCAGGCCCTAAATTAGGCACGGGGAGAGGATGGTTCCAGTGCTGGTTGGGACGTGGGGTTTGCCCAACATTTAATCTTCTCTGGGCTTGTTTGACTCATCCAAATACTTGTTAGGAAGGTTAAAAAAAAAACACCCACAGATCTGAGTCCATTTAAAAGTGAGACATAAAATCACATTGTTTGTTTTACTTTCTGCTTTCACCCACCTGGGGGGATTTTGACTTTTTCAACTCAATAAAAATCTAGAAAACAGCCCTGGAACACCAAAGACCCAAATCCTCTCAGCTCTAAACCCATGTTTGATGCCACAGGATCCTTCACACATAAAGTGTCGTAAGATCATCATGTGGGGACAATTACACAAGACTTTGTCACCAGCCCTATTAAATTCCATTCTAAAATTAGGCAGCGTTATCATTTATTTGCATTTATTTCTATTTCTAAAATCTACCACTTCATTACTGGTATTTCTGTGGGTTTCCTTCCTTCATTAAGGGAGAAAAAAAACTCTGAAAGCTCAAACAAATTCCCAGAGAATTCCAGAAAACCAAGCCCGGAGCCTTCAAATATTTGTGTTTGTCCAACTGACCGAAAACCACCTCAAAATTTCAGTCCCTCCCAAAACAGAGAAAACAGAAAACACTTGAAAATCCCATTTCTTATTCCCTGGTTCTTGAGCTCCTATCAAAAGGCACTCCCAAAGTTTGGATGGTTCAATATTTAATAAACCCAGGACAGACAGCTTTGCACCCAAGGCTGGACACGAGGAGCCAGAGCTGATCCGCCCTCCCCAGAGCTCAGCTCCAGCCTGAGGCTGGGAGGAGTCCCAGGCTGGGTTTTATCCTTGGCACAGCGAGGTTTCCTCCCCTCTCCTTGCGCAACAGGGCAGGGACGAGTCATCCTGTGAGGAGCTCTGATAGCACAGGAGTCATCCCAAAGCCTGATAACATCCAGCTAGTTCCCAACTCTGATAAGCCAGGACTCATCCCCAGCTCAGATAAGCCAGGACTCATCCCGAGCCTGTTGGTGCTTGTCAAACCAAGGCCCCTCTCCTGCAGCTGTTGGTAAACAGGCTGAGCAGTAAACACAGCTCTGGCTTCTGGATGAAAGTCTCCAACTGGCGCCTCTTAATAGAAACTCCAGGAATTGTTTCAGTGATAGCAAAGGGGAGCCACCTCTCGGCTTCAGGGCATCTCTGCCCAACCAAACCTCATGGCTCCATGAGGGAGTTCAGGTGGGAAATGAGTGAGAAGACATCAGGAGTCTTGCTGGAATTCCATGGTCAGGCCGGGAAATGAGGGGAAATGAGAAGTCAGGCTGTTGCGAAGCCACGGTTGCATCCACGATTGCACCACCTCAGTACTCTGCACCCAGGTGCTCCCATCCCGCCTCAGGGAAGAGCTGGTGGAGCTCGGGATGCATGGTGAGCTCGGATGCGTGGTCTCTGACCCAGCATTTTACTCACAGCTTACTCACGGCTGCAAGGTTTGCACAAGCAGCTTCCGTTGGCGCCAATTTCCCATCGCGGCTCCAGAGCTCGGCAAATAAAATTGAATAAAATATGAGAAAAAATGGAAATTTCCAAAGAAATTCTGTGTGGGGCATCTTGGGGCTGGCCAGGAAAAACGTCAGCAATGAAAATCGGTGGTGACTGTGTCAGCGATGGTGGAATGGCCGTAAAATCAGGTGGGATGGAAACTCCAGGAGTAGATGTCCAAGTAGATGGACATAGGTAGGGAATCACAGAACCATGGAGCCATAGAACCACAGAAGCTCAAAATCCCTGATATCACAATCACAGAATCCCGGAACGGCGGGGGAGCAGGGTCACCTGGAGCAAGTGACACAGGGACACATCCAGGAGGGTCTGGAATGACCCCAGACACTCCAGCTGTTCCAGGGCTCTGCCCCACTCCATGGGGAGAAGTTCTCCCTCATGCTGAGGAAACCTTGTTAGATTTTTGGGGAATTTGCAGGTAGAAGCCAACACTTCCAACAGTGGCCTGTGCCACCAGCTGGGTTTGCCACGTCACCTCCCCGGCAGAGCCTCCCACAGTGGCCACAGACTTCACCATCCTGGTTTTGTTCCTTTGGGAAATGACCCTGCCAGAGAAGGGACCCTTGACTCAGTTCTGGTACCTTAAGGTGGCTCATGGGGTGAAAATTACTTTAAAGATGTTTTCTAAGCACATCCAACCAGGACTTTCTAAGAATTTGCCATTTTTCATGGGGAGAACCTGAGAATGGTGGTTTTTCTCCACAAAAGCCCCAAGGTTTTTCTCCCACCAAGACCAGTCAGGGAGGGCCGGGCACTGGGACCTCTCCTTCCTGCCAGACTCCAGGTGAGAGGTTTCGGGAGGACAGGAACCCCAAAACTCACCACCTTTGCCACCCGTTTTGCAACCTAAAATTCATCGTGCCGTGAGGGTGAGCCAGCCGGGCCGCCCACACGGTTTTCACTCAGTGCCCGCCAGGGGCAGGGTGCAATTAAAGCTGTGTAAGATGAGGAAGACAATCCAGAGCCTGACAAGTCAATCAAAGAAATCGGGTGGAAGGAGCTTTTGAAGGTAGTGGGTAATTAGGGGTGGGGCTGTTTTGTAAATACCTTGGTCATTTTTCCCCAGGGGGTTATTGCATTTTCAGGAAGGGACTTGGGAACTGTATAAAAGTCCTTGGAGGGGAGAGCAACTCATTCACTCAGCTCCGCTCCTCCTCAAGAGCCTTCACAGCCCAGGTGAGTGCCTGCTAACCTTTAATTCCTATGAGAATTCCCTGCACTGAGCTGAGCTTTGCTCAGGGGGCATTTCCTGGGGTTATTGAGAGCCAAATCCTTGGCTCTGTGGCTGGAGCTGTTTTGTGCTCCCAAAAATTAGGACTGCCTGTGCTGAGAAGCAAAATTTATTACCTGTAGTTCTATTTGGATTACTCTGGTGCTTTCCAGTATCTAAAGGACAAACTGGAAATTAATCAAAGCAAAGAATGGGATTTGGGGATGAATGGGAGACAGCAGGCTGATCTTTCATAAGACACCTCGGGGTTATGCTTTTAATTAATTTTAATTGCTTTTATAAACCTGCCTCCTTTACTAAGCTTCTTTGGAAAACATTCAGGGGCTGAAAGTATTAAAACGTCCCTGAAGAAATTTAGGAAAGGACAGAGAAGGCGGATTTAAACTGTGAGAGGAAGAAGCAGCAGGATCCTCTTCCAGCTCAGCATCCCAGATGCCTTTTGCCTTCCTGAAATCCCAGCAATCCTCGGCAGGGGGTTGGGATGTGCACAGATTTTCCTCATGCTCAGGAAATTGGACCTGGAGGGAGCAGAGGACACAAGGAGGGAGGAAGGCAGAGGAATTTATCTTTATTTTGGGCACCTGCCTTTGGAAGTGGATTTTTCTGGGGCTCTGCCACCAGTCCTGGCTGTGCCAGGGACCCTCAAGGCTACGAGATTTTTGGGATTCTTGCCAAGATGCCTCTTGCTGGTGCAGGATATCCCAGCATCACAAAGAGCATCTGCTCCTCCAGAAGCATCCTGGGATGCCACCAAGGAAGAACAGGGAAATGGCTCAAAAATAGCAGGGAAATATTTAAAGGGAGAGAAGGGAAATGGCTCAAGGAAGAAGAAGGAAATGGCTCAAGGAATAACAAGGGAATGGCTCAAAAAATAGCAGGGGAATGGTTCAAAAAATGGCAGGGAAATGGCTCGAGGAAGAACAGGGAAATGGCTCATGGGACCCAGCAGAACCAGAGGCCAGGGCTGCTGTGGGAACTCGTGGGGGTGTTCAGATGGTCCATGCTCATCCAGCACTGCAAGAGCAAAGCCCCAAACTGGGTGAACTGGGCGGGCAGAAAAGCAAATCCTGCTGGGGCATCTGGGAGCGATGGGACCTGTGCCTAATGCCAAACCTCTCTCCTTCCCAGCTTTCCAACCTTCTCTCACCCAGCCCAAAGATGTGCTCCCGTGAGAACAGAGGCTGCCACAGCTCCGAGAGCTCCTCCTGCCACGGCGGCAGCTCCTCCTGCCACGACAGCGACCGCTCCTGCCACGGCTCCGAGGGGGTCGTGTGCCACGAGGTGACCCCGGTGCCGGACGTGACCCCCGTGGTGGTGCTGACCCCTCAGTGCCCGGTGGCCACCGGCACGGGGCAGGTGCCCCTGGCCCAGGTTCCGTGCCAGCAGCAGCAGCAGCAGATCAAGCAGCCGGTGCAGTGGCCGCCGCAGCAGAAGTGAAGGGCTCGGAGCTGCTCCTGTCCCCTGTCCCTGAGCTTGGACAGGCCCTGCCTCATCCCTCCGGCCCCTTTCCCTCCTCCTGGGAACCCCAAGTGGCATTAGTGCGGTGGAATTGGGATTTGTTCTTCGTTCCCTGCTCCTGTCTCCAGTAGCAAAGGTGTGATACTGAATTAAAAACTAAAGCTCATCAAACGTGCTGGCGTCCTGGTGTTTTTCCACTGGTTTTCCTTATCTTTGGCATCCTTCTCAAGCCTGTCTGGGCTGAGGGGAGCTGCTTTCCACAGCTCCCTTCCCTTCCCATGGCATTCCAGTGGCTGGGGTGGCTCAGCCCTGCAGTCCCCACACCTTGGGCACCTGCCAGGCTGATTTCAAAAGCTGTCTGGGGCAGAAGGTGCAGATCAGCCTCTCTGCAATCCCAGCCCTTGGCTCAGAGCCTCAGACTCTCACGGGCACATTGTGAAGGGTTTGCAGTTTCTTCATGGCTGGTGAGAGCAGAGCAGGCTCTGTCCAGGAAGTCTGGGAATCCCTGATCTCCATAAAGAGGAGGACACGAGCAGAGGAAGGACCGGCTCGTGCTCAGTGTCCCTTCTGACCCCTATAAAATGGAGAATTTGGGGTTAAATTGGTCTTTTCTGCAAGGGAACTCTCCCTGCTTTGAAAATCCCATCACGAGTCTGTGTTCCCTGCAGGAAATCCCAGAATCCCAGAGGAACTGAGGTTGGAAAAGCTCTCCAAGACCTTTGAGTCCAACCTGTGCCTGATCCCACCTTCTCACCCAGTCCAGAGCACTGAGGGCCACCTCCAGGCTTTCCCTGGACACCTCCAGGGATGGGCACTCCAAACCTTCCTGGGCAGCCCCTGCCAAGGCCTGACCACCCTTTCCATGAGGAAATTCCTCCTGATGTCCCTTCTGAGCCTCCTTTTCTCCCAGTTGAGCCCCTGCAGAAGATCTTCAGACCCTCCTGCTGCTGCCCCAGCCCCTTTCCCAGCTCTGTTCCCTTCTCTGGACACACTCCAGCCCCTCAATGCCTCTCTTGAGTGAGAAAAAACACTCCCAGTTCCTTCCAAGGTTTAAACTGACCTAAACCATTAAAGTTCTGAGCCCCCCTTGTAGATGTGAAAGGGAAAAAAGGAATTTTAGATCTGCAGTTGGATTTCTCACTGCCCCAGACCCCCCCGGGCCGATTTCTGTGGGGACTGGGGGCTCTGTGGGATGAGAGAAGCACTGTGTGTAATGCACAAGACATTTAATTAGCCAAGGGTTTGTGCTCAACCTTTGAAAGGAACAAGAGAGGTACTATTAGCACTTGTTTTATTACTGCTCTTAATTAAAATAACAAGGAGCCTCAATGCCAGGTGTGAGGTCAGTGATTGCAGGAGCGGGGAATGAACATCAGGGTTGGGAACGTGCGGCTCCATCCTGGCACGGGGACATTGAGGGATGCCAGTCCCCATTCCCAGCACTCCTCACCCACCCTGTGCCCACCCACCCATCCAGACGAGCGGCTCCAGGCCGGGTTTGAGTCTGCCTTTGTGGGAAGGGCAGATAAAATCTCCAAGGTGAATCCTTTCCAAGCAATCCAAGGTTTCACCTACGCTCCTGGCTGAGCCGGAGCCATCCAGGCTGCGTCACTTCATGGAAGGAAAGACTTGGCAAGGGCCTGAGGAGTGGTGACAAGGAATCTCTCCCAAGCTGGAGTTGTGTTATCTCCACACACATCTGCGGAGGGAAGCAGGAAAGTCTGCAGGAATCCAGCAGGAAATTGTCCCCACCTTCTCCTCCCACAAAGGCCACAGCAGCGAAGGTGCTGAACCCCTGCAGAGAAATCTTCCAGGGAAAGCCTCTCCCCCTTGCAGCAAACATAGGTGGGTCCAGGCAGAGCCAAGTCTGGTGTGCAAACACGGAAAATTTTCTGTAAGTGTTCCAGACTGTTGGTGAAACCCCCTCAGTCAACCACAGGGAGTGGCAGTGCTGTTGCTGGGCTCCAGCTGCTCATCCCAGACCTCCTGGAGCTCATCCTGCACCTCCTGGAGCTCATCCTGCACCTCCTGGAGCTCATCCCACACCTCTTGGAGCTAGAAGCTTCCACAGTGAGCCACTCCTGGAGAATGGGATCTTTGCCCTCTCATGACCTCAGACGTTTCTGTTTCCTGCCCCACTTCCTGATATTTACATCTGACACCTTTTTTTTTTTTCATTTTTCCCTCCTCACCTCTCTCAGGTGACAGCAAATCTCCTCCCACATGTGGCCAAAAATCCCTGAAGTGCTGCCTGATCACAGCCTGACCCAAACCTCACAGGAAGGTGTTATGGGTTTGTTCTGTGCACCAGAATAACGCAGCTCAGCTTGTGAGTGCTCCAGTCTGAGGGATCCCGGTGAGTCAGCAGAGCATCACCCCAAATCCCTCGTGCCTCACTCCTAATCCCCAGTGCCATCCCAGTGTTGACACATTCCTGCCTTTTATGGGACAAGAAGATGTAATTGATGGGTCGGATGGGCATGACTTGTACCCAGGCATGGGAGACCAAAGTTCACCCGTGATTCACGGGAAAATCCAGGTTCTGAAGTGTCTCCTACATCACAGTGTTATGTTTGTGTCTCCATCCCTGTCTCACCATCCCTGAAATCTTTCCGGATGTGCTGGAAGCAGAACAGCAACAGCAACACTCTGTCCCTGCTAAAATAAAAAATTCTGGGTAAAATCAGAAGGGAAAATAACCAAAACCCCTCTGGGAGGGTGAGCAGGGCTTGGGCCATCCTGGAGGTGTGCAAGGAACACCTGGACATGACACTCAGTGCTCTGGTCTGCTTGACCAGGTGGGGGTTGGTCAAAGGCTGAGCTCAGTGGTCTTGGAGATCTTTTCCAACATCAGTGATTCCGGAAATCTGGGATTCAGCTCACCCCAAACCACCCTGTCCTGGCATTTGATACCATTGCCCCCAACAGTTCATTGCAAGACCAGACTGAAACAGCACCTGAAGCCTCAGGCTGGGTTTGCTTGGCCAGGTTTTGGTGGATGGGGATCCACAGAGGTGGCAGAACCTGTGGGCCATGGACAGGAACCCACTCTGGGGCAGGTGGGGTGGGTTTGGTGGCAGAACCTGTGAGCCATGGACAGGAACCCACTCTGGTTTGGTGGCAGAACCTGTGAGCCATGGACAGGAACCCACTCTGGTTTGGTGGCAGATCCTGTGGGCCATGGACAGGAACCCACTCTGGTCTGGTGGCAGAACCTGTAGACCATGGACAGGAACCCACTCTGGTTTGGTGGCAGATCCTGTGTGCCATGGACAGGAACCCACTCTGGTTTGGTGGCAGATCCTGTGGGCCATGGACAGGAACCCACTCTGGTTTGGTGGCAGATCCTGTGGGCCATGGACAGGAACCCACTCTGGGCATGTTTGGTGGCAGCACCTGTGGGCCATGGACAGGAACCCACTCTGGTTTGGTGGCAGCACCTGTGGCTTTGGTGGGCACCTGGAGGAGAAATCCTTGCTGGGCCACAGCAAGAAGGCGGGTTGGAATGATCATTGAAGGACAGATTTGGGCTAGTGCAAACCTCTTATTGAGATATCCGGCCCCATTGTGCAATTCCTGTGCAGAATTCCTGCCCTAAACCTAATCCTCGGGGATTAACATCAATAATTTTTTTTCGCACGGAGGTCGATCACGTGGAGCTCCTGGTCCACGTGGCCCTGAGGAATTTGGGATTACAAACACCTCGTCTGCCTGATCCACATTGTCCATGAACAGATCCATTGGTCACTTCCCGTGAAATTCCTTCCAATCTCGTTCATAGGGACGTGAAGGAATTAATGAGCTATTAATAATTACAATGTTAAAAGCACAGAGCATCAAAGGGAAAATACGGGAAGCTGAACACAGCGGATAGAAATGGGCTGGGATCTGTAATTAGGGATGCCTCATGTCCCAGATAACCCTGTGGAAAAGTATAAAAGGTTTCCCATTCCAGTTTCCTTCACTCGCTGCTCTGCTCCAAAACAGCTCCATCCCCACTGCTGGAAGGGTGAGTCCAATTTTTCTCTTCCCCTGGAGTTTCTTTAGGAAACTGGAAGTTTTTCCCTGAGTTTGGGTAGAATTGGAGTGTTGGACACTCCCTCCTCACCTCTGGATCTTGGTTGTGCTGGAGACCAAGATCTTGTTACCCACAAGAGCAAATTATTAAAACAAATTACAATCAAGGCTTTGAGCAGAGGCTCAAAGCAAACCAAAATAACAGAAAGGGTAGAAAATACAGACAGAGGGTTTTGTAGAAAAGGGGCTTGGAGGTTTCCAAGCAGGAGGAACCAGAGGATCTGGAGCTGCTCATGGGAAATTCATGTTAGGACCAATTTTTCTCTGGAAATCAAGTCCCCTCCGAAAAGTTTCTGGGTTTAGTGAGGGATTAAAGCATCTCCCAACAACACTGACCCCGCTTTCTCACCCCTGAAGAACTGAAAATTAGGAAGAACATGGGGAATCCCAGAACAAATGTCTATAAGCTGGTGCGGGCCGTGACCGTTCCTCTCTTCCCTCCAGCTCTGCCACCTCACCAGGACGATGTGCTCCCGCAGATCCTGCCACAGCCACGAGACCTCGTGCCATGAGTCCCGCTCCTCCTGCCACGACTCGGGCGCCTCGTGCCACTACACCATCCAGAGGCAGCCTGTGCAGAAGTTCAGCTACGTGACGCCCTGCTGCGCCCCGGTGCAGCCCTGCTACCCTTCAGTGCAGCCCTGCTACCCTCCAGTGCAGCGTTACTGCCCCCCCATGCAGCCCTGCTGCCCCCCAGTGCAGCGTTACTGCCCCCCGGTCTGCCCCCAGGTCACCAAGAACATCTGCAAGCTGCCAACATCCTACCCCAAGTACTGAGGGCACGCTGGATCACTCCTGCCTTGGATGCTCTCCATGCCTGAAGCTTCAATCGGTGGCTCTTTATTCCCATTTTTAATTTGACCCTCGAGTTCCTCGTCTGTGATTAGAATTGGGCTCCTTGTTTTGCTCTAATTTGGTTTAATTTGCTCGGCATGCAAGACCCAGCTCAGGTTGCTTCCCATGAAGCTGGGAATGATTCCTGCTGCTTTTCACCCATCTGACAGCCTCCAAAACAATAAAATTTGATTTCCAAAAGTAAAAGAAGTTCATGGTCTGTTTATTCTACGATGTTTTTTCTTCAGAATAATTGTTACCTCTGACTTCTTAGTCACCACTTCTCCCTCTTTTCCCCTCATGCTGATCACAAAATGCCCCTAAAAATTCAAAATAATAAAAGCCGTCGATTCCAGAGTCATTCCTGGAGCAGCTGAAGGCTCAGGGAGCTTGCCTGCACCCTATTAATTCACACATTGATACACGGAATAGGTATTTATACATTTATATCTTGGGAGGGTGGCACAGGTGATTCCATGGATGCTTGGAAGTTTCCGAGGCCAGGCTGGACGGGGTTTGGAGCACCCTGGGACGGTGGGAGGTGTCCCTGCCACAGCAGGGGTGGCACTGGAGATCTTTAAGGTCCCTCCCTATCCAGGCCATTCCAGGATTCCACTGAAGGGAACTGAGTCCCCTCCTCAGCAGCTCCTCACATTTCATTTGTCCCTCTGACTCAGAGACACAAACATTTTGAGGTGTCTAATAAATGCAAATAAGCACCTCGTGGCTTTTCCTAGCCCTCCATCTTTCACTGAGCTCCAAATTACTGTTTTCAGTGACAATTGCAGGCACTTAAAATAAATGTGAAATCTCTCTGGGCTTTTGACAACCTCAGACTTTCCTTATCTCCCAGTCCAGCTGAGACACTGGTTCCAGAACAGGCTGTGTGGCTGCATCAGCTTCCCTAAGACCTCAGCAGCCAGACTCAGCTTGAGTTAATAACCCTGAGAGTTGAATGAGATGTTCTTTAATGTCCCTTCCAACCCAAGTCACTCCATGATTCCCTGATTCCACGGATTCCTCCTGCCTGACGGAGATTTGACTCAAGAGCTTCCCCCAAAAAGGAGTTTAATCCACCCAGATGAAGCATTTCTACATCACAGCAGCTTCCAGAAGACTTCAGATTTTCCTAAGCTCTAAAAGATTTTCCTAAAATCTTTTGGGTTTCTCAACCACAGCCTGACAAATAAAATAAAAAGATTCATAGAATTGTAAAATAGTTTGGGTGGGGAGAGACCCTAAAGATCATCTCATTCCCCAACCCCTGAGTTGTTCCTGTGGCTCTCACCTGGATAAAAGTCACAGGAAAGGGACAATCACCCATTTTATTGTCCTAAAACCTTGGGCTGCTCTGAGAGAAACTTGGGACCAAAGAGTGAAATGGGGGAAAGAATAAAAATTACAAAACTGCTTAAATGAAAGAGGACCCTCCAGAAATCTGGGGTTGGCAACAGGTAAAATCCTCACACAAACCCTTCTGGTGAGGATTTGAAACCCCCTCCATCCAGGAGGAGCGCAAACAGGAAAATATCGTGGCACAAACAAAAAACAGCTGATGGTTGGGAAACGGAATGGAAAAAATTGGGATTGGGGGATGTTGTTCTGGCGTCACCTCCGGAGTAGAGGCGCTGGGTCCCAGGTAGTCACCAGGACCTCCCTCTAATGAAGTTCTTGGGAGTTGTGGCTCTTAATTACAGTGCCTTGTGTCAGGGGAAAAAAACCTATCAATCAAAATGTGACTCTGCCATGGAGAACCAGGGGCAGCACATGGGGAAGGAGTCAACCCTCCGGAGTTGATGCAATCCCGGTTGCCCAACGACAAATCACTTAATAACTCCAGGGATAGGTTCATTTTTGCCACGGGAATATGCAACTGCCTCCAAAATTCCCTTCTAAGCAGATTGGGAAATTCCTCACTTATTAAAGTGCTGAGGAAAAAGTCATCGTTGGTTTTTCTCCTGACTGCGTCAAGTCGGAAATGCTAAAAATGAGACACAGAGATAAATATGAATATGAGGTTTTGTGTCAGCATCGCCATGAGGTGTCTAATTCCCAGGACAACCCTTTGGGAGATATAAAAGTCCAGCATCCCCTGTCCATCCTTCACTCAGCATCAGCTCCCCGAGCTCTTCCTCTTGCTCCTGCCAAGGGTGAGTTGGATTGTGTTGATTTATCGACTCTTGAGCAGCCTAAGTTCATAGAGTTCCGTGTTTAGACCTTGCCTTTGTCTCAGAAATTCCTTATTTTTGATGGCTGGGTATCTGAACAGGCACAAGGAGTGCTTGGTTTTCTCACGGGTGGGATGGCAGGAAACAAGGAGCAATTGAAGGAGCAAATCTGCAAAGCCAGGGAGTCTTTGGGAGCCAGCAAGGTAATTCACTCCCAGACTGGCAGGAGATGGAGGCAGAGAGAGCTCAGACAAGTCAGAGCAGCTTTAGAAGGAAATTCTTCCTTGAAAAGCCAACAGGAGCATCTTGGGAGGGAAATTCCCATCAGAGCCACACCATCACGGAGTATCCTCCAAAAGGAAGGGACACCATGTCCTGAACATCCCAAAACAGAGGGAAACAACATTTCCCATCCCAGTCCCAAAGAAGAGCCAAGGAGGGGGCAGCTGTCCCAGCCTGACCATCTCTCTCTTCCCTCCAGCTCTGCCAGAACTCCAGCAAGATGTGCTCCCGCGGGTCCTGCCACGACTACGAGTCCTCCTGCCACGGATCCCGCTCCTCCTGCCACGGATCCCGCTCCTCCTGCCACAGATCCTGGTTCTCCTGCCACAGATCCCGCTCCTCCTGCCACGAGCCCGAGCCCTCCTGCCGCTACATCCAGAGGCAGCCGGTGCAGAAATGCACCTACGTGACGCCCTGCTGTCCCCCTGTGCAGCGCTACTGTCCCCCTGTCCCCTGCTGTCCCCCTGTGCAGCGCTACTGTCCCCCTGCCCCCTGCTGTCCCCAGGTCCCCTGCTGTCCCCAGGTGCCCTACTGCCCCCAGTACACCAAGAACATCTGGAACCTTCCACCGGCGTGCACCAAGTACTGAACAGGATCCAGCCCCGGAAGCCAGAGCCGCTGGCTCCTCCTTTGGACACCCCGACCTCGGCTTGTCTCGTCCACGCTGAAACCCCTGGGTCTCCGCCATGTGGGGATGAAATGCTCCCCTAATTAACATTTATGGTGTCATTCTTGCTAATTATTCGGGAAATGTCCTTTTCTAATTATTCAGGGTGTAGTTATTTGTTGGGAATCTTTCTCTGTCTTGCACTTCTGTTTCAGACTCATCTGGGTGTGGGAAGCAATAAATCTGATTCATGAGAACCTCGTTGCCTTTGAATTCCTTTATTCTCATTTTCCTTGATTTTTTTTTTTTTTGGTAATTTTTTCAGAGGTTTCCAAATCAAATATCTTTGTATTTCCAAAGTATCCCAGAATTTGGTGGCAAATAATTCCCACGTTCATTTGGGAATGAATGGAAATCAGTGAAGAAAAGGGGGAGATGGTGATGGTTAAAGATTGGACTCGATGATCTCAGGGGGCTTTTCCATCTCAGTGATTCCAGGAAATTAAATGGAAGGGGAATAAGTAGGCCACATTGCTCCTTCTCAGTATGCAATAACTTATTCTGAGCTCCATTTCAGACCTTGGATATAAATTTTCAAATATTTGAAAGCCTCTGAGCCTCCAAAAACAGAAGGCCCAAATTCCTGTGAAAGAAATGTGAGCAAGGGATGATGGGAACTCTTCTGGGATCCCGTTTTACTGAACAGGCCTTGAATTTGAAAGGTTCAGAGATGTTTTTTGGGCAGTTTTGGAAGGCTCTTGAGGAGGTAGAAAGATTTTGGAGAGCATCAATGTGGACGAAAGGAGAACTGTCACACAAGCTCCCACTTTGTCACCTGGGTGGCTGCTGAGGGACCCTCACCTGAGTCACCGAATGTCCCTGAGGAATTCCTGCCATCCTCCCTTGCTCCACAAAACTCCCCATGAGGAACTGGCTGCCTTTACCATTGGGAACAGCTGTGGGACACCCCAGTTTGGGAGATTTTCCCTTCCCAGTCAGTGAATTGCTCTAATGGGCACCGTTTTCCCAGGCTGAGGAGTTTCATTTCCTTGCACTTCAAACTGAGTCAAACAGGGCCAAAAATCCAGCTTTAGTGCCCAAACTTCCACCAGGAGTGACAAAACCCAGTATTTGCTCAAGCTTCAGCTCTTCTCCTCTGAATCCTTTGGTGAGGTCAGGTGAAAAAAATGTGAGGGATTGCAGAAGGAATGAGAAACCAAGGAATAGGAAAATTTAATGTCTTCAAACCTCGTTCAGAGCTCAGGGTCAGATGTTTTTCTCTTTAATAACCTGTGATTCATGTGGAACAACCTGATGGGATCATCCCAGTCATCTGCCAAGTTGAGGGACACGTGAAGAATTAGGAACATTTTATTTCTTGCCAGCCCAGGGAGCCGAGGAGATCCTGACGGATTTTCCGGCGTTGTGCCATCCCAGGAATTGCAGGCGGTAATCCCATTTCCTCTTGGCACTCAACAACAGGGGAATTAAAACCCTGACCTGTCACCTGCACCCAACGGGAGACCAAACCCAGGAGTCAGCGTTTCTGAGACTTTTCTGTGCCTGATGCAATCCCGGGTGTCCCTCATCCCTAATTAACGCCCGTCACATCAGTGTCAGTCTCCAGGAAATGGGAGAGAGCTGCCCTTCCGAAATCCCTGCCGTAGGAATCACCAGCGGGACGGGGCCCGGTGCGTCAAGGAGGGAACACCTAAAATCAGGGGAAGTGCAAACATCTGCGGGATTGAGCGCAGAATTAATTAAGGTGTCATCGTGAGGAGGTGCCTCACACCCCAAATAACCTCGGGAGAGGATAAAAGGTCCCTCAGCCCTGTCCTCCGCAGTCGCTCGCCTTTGCTTCCAGAAACTTCTCGCTGCAGCTGAAGAGGGTAAGATCAACGTCACCATTTCTGTTCTTTAAACCTCCACGAGAGGTTTTTATGGATCTCGTGGCAGCTGGGATTTAGGGAAGTGCCTCCTGTGTATGCTGAGGGAGGGAGGGATGGGGAATGGCGGATGGAGGACAAGGATTTCTGGGAATCCTGGGAAAGATGCAGCCCCCGGAGGGATCCTCGGGTGACACAAATGCTGCTGGAGCTGGGGCTTGGCAGATGGGCTCCTGGGGCTCCAACTGATTCACAGGGACCTGATTTCACACCCCAATTCCCAGAGCACACCAAGCAGACCTGGCAGGATCGAGAGGGTGTTGGGTCTGGATTAGGCAGGGGAAAAAAGGAGAGAAACAGTTCACAGGAGACATCAAGAAAAAATATTATTAAAAAGAAAAGTGGGGATATAACAAGAGAACCAGAACTTCCTCTCACCACATTGATCCCTTGCTCCAAACAGCCTTGCCAGAACTCCAGCACGATGTGCTCCCGCGGATCTTGCCACGACTACGAGTCCTCCTGCCACGGATCCCGCTCCTCCTGCCACGGATCCAGCTCCTGCCACTCGAGGCCCTCGTGCCACTACACCATCCAGAGGCAGCCTGTGCAGAAGTTCAGCTACGTGACGCCCTGCTGCCCCCCGGTGCAGCCCTGCTACCCTCCAGTGCAGCGTTACTGCCCCCCCATGCAGCCCTGCTGCCCCCCAGTGCAGCGTTACTGCCCCCCGGTCTGCCCCCAGGTCACCAAGAACATCTGCAAGCTGCCACCGTCCTACCCCAAGTACTGAGGGCAGGATCCAGCACCAGGATGCACCAGCTTGCTCCTCGCCCGCAGCTTCCAGCTCATCCCAGTGCTTGTGGCTCTGCAGCTTTGTCACTTCTCTCCAAGAAAAACCTTCTGAAACTGCCAGAGGTGGTGCAGTTTTAGGATGAAACCTCTCGGTTTAAGGAGCTCTGAGCTGTTTATCTTTCCTCTGCCAACGCTGGGAATGGTTCGCTTCTTGCTTTGCTGCTTTGTCCTTCAGCAAGACAATAAAAATGGTGTTTCAAGCCAACTGAACAGTCCCGGATGTTTTCAGTCACTGCTCCATTAAATGGGCTGGGTCAAGGGGCAAGAGGGGCATTGAGGGGCTGGAGTGTGGCAGAGAAGGGAAGGGAGCTGGGGAAGGGGCTGGGGCAGCAGAAGGGTCTGGACAACTCCTGGTGGGGGTCAGCTGGGAGGAAAGGAGGTTCGGTGGAACATCAGGAGGAATTTCCTCCTGGAAAAGATGGTCAGGCCTTGGAAAAAGCTGCCCGGAGAGGTTTGGAGTGTCCATCCCTGTAGGTGTCCGAGGAAGGCCTGGAGGTGGCACTCAGAGCTCTGGGCTGGGTGACAAGGAGGGGATCAGGCACAGGTTAGATTTGGTAGACTGGGACCTCTTTTCTCTGGAATTTCTCTGGGATTCCATACTGGTGTGGTGGCAGCTCTGTTTTCCTGTGGGTTTGAAATCATAATTTAATCCCTGGAGCTGGAGGAATGCCAAGAAAACATTAAATACATGGAAAATTCCTGCAGGGTTGGGAGGAGCTCGTGGGGTGAATTGCTGGGGGAAACAAATCCTTGCCCTAGGCTCAGCAGCTCTTTGGGTTCAGGTTTACACGTTACCTGTGTGTTCATGTTTTCCCCACGTGTTTCTGCTTTCAGAGCCACTGCTATTTTTGGAACCAAAATAAAATCAAATCCTGCAGGATTTGGAACATGTAACAGCCTCAATTAACCAGTTTCTGCAGTGTAAAATAAGTGAAGGTTTCCCCAGCGTGATTCATCCCTCATCACCCATCCCTGGCGTGGGAAACAGCCTGGAATGAGCTGAGTGCTGCAACAGCCACTAAATGACCACTTGGTCAATAAGCAATTGGAATTAGTTATTTATAGGTTCTGGAGAAAATGCTCATTAGAGAGGAATGGGTTAAAAAGGAAAAGTTGAGGTCGGGACAGACACCAATGAATGATTCACCTGCCTGGGGGTTCTTGCCCTTGCTAAGAGGTGGCTCAGCCTCACAGGAGCCTGAAAAAATGATTTTCTTACTCATTCCTGCCCTGCCTGCAGGTGGGAATTGAGTTAGTGAGGTTTCACGGCCATAGCAGTGGTTTGGTCTTCAAGCAGAGACTTTCACTTCCCTGTGCTGCCCCAGCTTCCAATTTTCTCCTCCATGACTGACCATGGCACGTTTTATTTCCTTTTCCAAATCTGGAGAAGGCCATAAAGTTGATAAGAAGCCTTTCCCCCCTGGACCAGGCTGGGAATGTTGGGAATGTTGAGTCTGTGGAGACCCCAGAACCCCTCCAGGATCTGCAGAGGCTCCAGGGAAGCTGGAGAGGGACTTCTCCTCCTGAACTGCAGGGACAGGACACAGGGAAATTATTTCAGAGTGATGGAAAGGAGTTTAAGGTGGGATGTAAGGAGGAAATTGTTCCCTGGGAGGGTGGTGAGGCCTCAAAGAACCACAAATATTTGGCAAGAGAAATCCTTTACTCCAGGTGGCCTGGAGGGACATTTCTGCTCTGCTAAGGACACGATGGATTCCACAACCTGGACAAACTGTGAGGAAACCCCCAGGGATTAACAGTGAGGAATTTGCCTCAGGATTGCCTTCCTGGATCTCCAATCCAAACAAACAGCGCTCTGCTCCTCTGGGCATCTTTCAGAGCCTGCACAGTCCTTTTACTCAAAGCAAAATATAATTCGACATTTTTATGGCCCTAATTTGAATCTTTTCCTCTGTGAAATCGCTGTTGGATTTATGAATCCACCTCGCAGAGCTTTAAACTCCTCTGGTGTTCACATCCAGCTGCAACAATGGGGTTGTTTTTGGCTCAGTGGATGAACCCATGCACCAAATCTGTACAAAGTCAACATAAAAAGGCCTCATTTTGGCCAAACTCTCTTCCGCCACCTCCCTGCTCAGGAACTCCCACATTTCTAATGCTGGAGTTTCTCTGGAGGCTCTGGAATCCCCTGCAGATCTCCCAGAACCGCGGGGGCTCAGCCGGGTTCGAATGTCAATCACTAATTAGGAGATAATGGGCGGCGCCCGGCTCAAGGTCATTAACAGAGCTGAAGCCAATAGGAAATTAAGCTCCAAGGGAACAGGAACGTTGACCTTGGGATGGCCTTGCCTGGAGAAGTGGTGACTTCACGGTCCTGTGAATTCCTTGAAGGACCAGCTCCTCAAATTGTGACGTGGCCAAACATCAAGAGCCGAACTGAGGGGAAACCGAGGATTGGTGTCACCAGGAACCAAACAGAAGGTTCTGGTGGCCCAAAGTGTCCTCAACATCCAGAATTCAATGAGCAAACACAGTCTAAATCTCTCCTCCCTCACGCCAGAAGAAGTGAAGCGTCTCCAGGAATGCAGGGGGTCCTTCGGTGCTCAGCCCCGTTTCCACCCCTGTGGGTGACCTCAGACACCAAACATTTCCCCTGACGGAGAAAGATCATTTTTTAATAAAGTCGTGGTTTAATTTGAGATCCTCGAGATGCTCAGGACATCACACGGAGCTTTTATGCAAAATAGATATTAACATCCGTCATTAATGGCTGATCACAACATGATCATTAGCATCAGCACTAATCGCTGCCAGCGGGTGACTGGGAGCTGAGCACGGAGTTTTTCCAGTATTAACATCCGTGGGTGGCTCTTCCATTACTCCAGGGCATCTTGGAATCTGGAAAGAATTGAATAGGAATTTTGCAGATCAAGTTATGCCCAGCATAAACAGAATGCAAAACTTCCAG
Source organism: Passer domesticus (assembly GCF_036417665.1). NCBI lineage: Eukaryota > Metazoa > Chordata > Aves > Passeriformes > Passeridae > Passer > Passer domesticus. The sequence goes on from NC_087505.1 coordinate 555,029, forward strand.
AGCGTTTTTGCATTTTGCTTTTGTTTAAATGCGCCAAAGAGGAATTGGAAAAACGCAGGCTCCGATTTGACCAGAAACCAATTCTGAATTTCCACAATTAATTTGCAGTGAAAATGTTTGATATTGGCAAGGTCTTGAGCCTGAGAGAGCTCAAGGATAGTTTGGACAACGACCTCAGGCACGGGTTGGAATTTTTGGGTGCAGGGCCAGGAGTTGGTCTGGATGGCCCCTGTGGGTCCCTTCCAGCCTGGGATATTCCATGATTCTATTCCTAGATGTTTTCCCATGCAGAGGTTCGATGAGGGATGGGACGTCAAGAACTTCCTGGGTTTGCCCTTCTGGTGGCCCCAGAGAAGGACTTCGGACTCCACCATTTCTGCATTCAGACACAAAGCACGGGACCATGGAATTGCACTTCCTGGAATTCTATTTTAAAAATCATATCAAGGAGCAACTGACGTCCAGAAGCTTCTGCACGCCTCTGGAATCCACTGCATCTCAATCTTAATTAGGATTTTTATGTCAATTAATCATCTCCATGCAGCAGCCTTACCATATGCAAAGCGAGCAGAAACAACGCCTTTGAGCGTCCCACAAGAATTAAGTCGACATTAAAAAATTGTAAAAAATTCACACAACAAATTGATAATAACCCAAAATTGAAGGGTTGGTCAAAAGCCACGAGGCAAAGACTAAACACATGAAGGCCCATTGGGTGAATAAGTACAGGCTTAGTGCGTAAATCACGGATTGCTGGGGGGTACCTCATGTCCGGCAGGACAACTCCGACCTGAATAAAAGGTCTCCAGGTGCCTCTGCTCCTCACACAGCTTCTGCTCTCAGCAAGAACAAGAACGGTGAGTGCTCCCTACCAGGGATGCTTGGTTCTCATTTGGCTTTGGGCAAGCGATGAATTGAGGCTGAGTTGTTGTGTCTGATCTCTGCAGGGTGTTGGGCTGGATGGACCTTCAAAGGTGCCTTCTGATCCAAAATGTTCTTTGGTTCTATGTCTTTGTGATTCCATGGGTTTACGGTTCCAAGGTTTTGCAATTCCATGGTTTTAGTGTTATGGGGTTCCATGAGCTACAGCTCTCTCTGAAATCCAGATTTTTCTGAGACTGTTGATCTGCTGACTCTTGGAAAAGATGGATAGAGCACAGTGGAAAATGAGCTGCTTGGGGTGGAAATTCAGAGAGGGAACATCTTGGATGAGCACAGTGCGGGCAGCTCCCAGGAGAGTTCAAATATCTCTGCGACAGAGCAACAGTTGGTTCGATTCCTGCGAGGATCTTGGGTTTCCAACTCAAGACAAGAAATAGGAACGGGGTGGGATGAGGGCTTGGGCAGTGTGGAAAGATGGATTGAATCTCAAAGTCCTTTGTGTTCCAGGTCCTCGCTCCGGCCACCCTTCACTCCTCTCCCAAAACCATGTGCTCCACTGGATGCTGTTCCACGGGATGCTGCTCTGTCGTGAAGAGCAAGACCGTGTGCTGCACCCCCTGCAAGACCGTGTGCTGCACCCCCTGCAAGACTGTGTGCTGCAGCCCGTGCAAGACTGTGTGCTGCAGCCCCTGCAAGACCGTGTGCTGCAGCCCCTGCAAGACTGTGTGCTGCAGCCCCTGCAAGACTGTGTGCTGCAGCCCCTGCCAGAAGCCCTGCTGTGACCCATGCCAGTCCTGCTGTGACCCATGCCAGTCCTGCTGTGATCCATGCCAGAAGCCTTGCTGTGACCCGTGCCAGTCCTGCTGTGACCCGTGCCAGTCCTGCTGTGACCCATGCCAGAAGCCTTGCTGTGACCCATGCCAGTCCTGCTGTGACCCGTGCCAGAAGCCTTGCTGTGACCCGTGCCAGACTTGCTGTGACCCGTGCCAGAAGCCTTGCTGTGACCCGTGCCAGACCTGCTGTGACCCATGCCAGAAGCCTTGCTGTGACCCATGCCAGTCCTGCTGTGACCCGTGCCAGAAGCCTTGCTGTGACCCGTGCCAGTCCTGCTGTGACCCATGCCAGAAGCCCTGCTGTGACCCATGCCAGTCCTGCTGTGACCCATGCCAGAAGCCCTGTTGTGAGCCATGCAAGACTGTCTGCTGTGACCCATGCCAGAAGCCTTGCTGTGACCCGTGCCAGACCTGCTGTGACCCATGCCAGAAGCCCTGCTGTGACCCATGCCAGACCTGCTGTGACCCATGCCAGAAGCCTTGCTGTGACCCATGCCAGACTTGCTGTGACCCGTGCCAGAAGCCTTGCTGTGACCCGTGCCAGACTTGCTGCGACCCGTGCCAGAAGCCTTGCTGTGACCCGTGCCAGACTTGCTGTGACCCGTGCCAGAAGCCTTGCTGTGACCCATGCCAGACTTGCTGTGACCCATGCCAGAAGCCTTGCTGTGACCCATGCCAGTCCTGCTGTGACCCGTGCCAGAAGCCTTGCTGTGACCCGTGCCAGACCTGCTGTGACCCGTGCCAGTCCTGCTGTGACCCGTGCCAGTCTGTGTGCTGCACCAAGGTGTGCCAGAAGTCCGTGTGCTGTGTCCCACGGCCCTGCTGCAGCCCCTGCGGGTCCCTGTCCTGCTGCTCCTGCGTGGTGAAGAAGCCCGTGATGGTTTGCTGCACCCCCGTGAGGAAGTACTGCACCCCCTGCATCCCCATCCAGCAGTGCTGTGCCAGCCTCAAGAAGTCCTGCTGAGCTACCCCGGCTGGCTCCAAGAATGGGCACAAGGAGCTGCAAAGCTGCTCATTTGCATCCGGTTCTCATGGTGATGGAGCCAATTCATAGAGATTTTCTTCTTCTTTCCAAGCTTAAGCTGCTGCTTCTTTCTGTCCTTTAGTTATCTATGGTCTTTAATTATTGACTGCTCATTGTATAAGGCATTAGATATTAGTGGGGTGTTAATTCTCCTCTTGGTGTTTGGGAAACCTTTGGTGTCACTGTGACCACTCTTCATTTCCTCTCTTGACTTGTAGACAATAAAACTTAGCATTAAGCAAAACACAACATTTGGTCTTGTGGTTGTTCTTACATGGCTTTGCCCTTAATTTGTCACCTTGCCCAGAATTTGTCACTTTGCCCAGGATTTATCACCTTGCCCAGTTCTTGTCATCTTGCCCAGGATTTGTCACTTTGCCCAGAGTTTGTCCTCATTCCGCCACCATCTGTGCCTTTGGCCAAGGTCCTGGGTGTGCCCCAGTGGGGACACAAAGAGCTGTCCAGCTCTTGGCACAAATTAGGTCACATCTGAAGCAAGTGGAGCATTCCTGATCCTCTGGAATGGGTGTCCAGAGGAGCTGTGGGTGCCCCTGGATCCCTGGAAGTGTCCAAGGCCAGGTTGGAGCAGCCTGGGATAGTGGGAGGTGTCTCATGGCAAGGGGAGGAATGGGATGAGCTTTAAAGTCCTTTCCAGCCCAAACCATTCCTTGATTCCTCCTTGCCCCTCCTGAGCATTCACCTCAGCTCAGAATTTACTACAGAACGGAAAGTTGAAGTAATTAAAACTCAAAGGGCAAGGACTGATTGAGGCATAACTGCACCGTCTGAAAACACAGCAATCCATTAATCAGAGACCCCCCTGAATATACTGACTTGGAAAGGATCCACCAGGATCATGGAGCCCATCTCCTGCCCCCCGACAGACGCCCCAAAATCCCACCCTCTCCCCGAGAGCGTTACCCAAATGCTCCTGGAGCTCTGGCAGCCTTGGCGCTGTGCTCATTCCCTGGGAAGCCTGGGTAGTGCCCCACCACCCTCTGGGAGAAGAACTTTCTGGAAATATCCAACCTAGACCTTCCCTGGCACAGCTCCAGCCATTCCCTCAGATCCTGGCCCTGGTCCCAGCACTGAGACGGGAGCTGCCCCTCGGGAGGAAGTTGTGGACAGCTGTGAGGTGCACAGGAGCTCACCCCTTACCTCTAAAGGGGTGTTCCAGTAGGTACCAGGAGGAGTTCACTACTCACTGGACAGCAGGCAGCATCTTCTTCCCACCACCATCTTCCAAAAAAAAAAACTTAGAAAACTCCCTATATCCTTGAATTTTTACGGGAGCAGAGCGTTTCCCCCGCGCATTCCAAGCCGAGAATGAAACCCAGGGTTGGCATCCAACCTAAAAGCCTCATTCCTGAAATAGCAAACCCGTGAGTCAATGATACCTTCCCTCCCTGGCTGGGACTTTCTTTGCTATTAATATGCAGGACTCAGCTCGGAATTGCAGGTCTGGAGAAAATGCCCGGAGCTCTGGCTTGATTTGCTTCCTCCAACCTTCACACACAACATCTGCATTAAAATCATCTTCTCTACGTGTTTGACTCTCTGAAAACATTGCTTGGGTCTTCAGGAGGGTTTTTATTATTGTAAATTAGGCAGAAGGATATCCCAGATCAGAATATTCAATAAAGTGCTTTCTCTTTAGGGAATCTTGTGAATATTCATTCCGTATTTGAGTCACAGAATCATGGGATGGGTTGGAAGGGGAGTCAAAAACCACCTCGTTCCAACACCCCTGCCATGGACAGGGACACCTGCAGCTAGACCAGAGCTTCATCCAACGTGGCCTTACCCTTCACTGGAAAAGCTGCAGGAAAAGATTCATAAAGGTCTCAAACTCACAGAACCACCATGGAAGTTTCCAAAAACATCACAGGATGGGGCATGGCCTATAAAAGAAACTTTGTGGGGATGTTATTTCTGACCCAAGCGCAGGTTAAATGGCATTGAACCGCAGGGAAAATGCTCTAAATACTGACAGTGGTGGGATGGCTCAGCCTGGAGAAGAGACAGGTTTAGATGGGATATTGGGAAGAAATCCTTCCATGTGAGGGTGGTAATGCCCTGGCACGGGGTATTCCATGGGTGCCTCATCCCTGGATGTTTCCAAGGCCAGGCTGGATGGGGCTTGAAGCAACCTGGGATAGTGGAAGGTGTCCCTGCCCATCCAGGAGGGTTGGACTGGATGATTTTGGGGTTTCTTCCAACCCAAATCATTCCGTATTTCTATGACTACAATACCAAGATCATCTTGGCCAACAGGACAGCAATAAAACCTGATAAAAATGTGATGAATGATTGATTCAAGGGAGATGTTTGAGGGTTTACACAAGAAGGACGTTACTTCCTGCAGGCAACTCTTGGTTATTATTGAGTGACCAAAACAATGTTCCCCTGGGGACAATTCCAGAGGGGACACCCGACGTCACAAGAGATCCTGGTCACATCCTGGAAAGGCAGATCCTGTCCCAGTCACCATGGATCACCTGCCACCACGTCAGCCTCACAGTCAGAGTCTCCTGGATGTGATGGCAGCCTCTTTTTGCCTGGAATTGGTGCTGCCTCAGCATCCTGGAATTCCCATCTTTTACCAGAGGCCCCTCTCATCACATGGAAACACCATCAACGTCTTCTAATGTGGAGCTGTCCCTGCTCTGCATGTGGCCACAGTTCCTCATGTGAACATTCAAATGTGATCACCACAAGTCTCCTCAGTCCCAGAAACCTTTGGGATAATCTCAAAAAATGGGATGTGTGGAACCAACACAGGAAAAAACCCTCCCGTGTGCACTGCTGCCTTGAAAGCCGCTTTGTTTAGACTCAACCCATCCATTCCATGAATGAACATTTAAAAAATCTTAATAATAGAACAAAAATTACAAAACAGAGAGTGTGAGGACCCAGCACCCTGAAGGGAGGCCCAAGAGCAAGAGCGAGAAAGGAGAAATTTCAGCCTAAACTTTGACCATAGAGGCAGGAAAAAAAGGATTCACATTGACCAAAAATTTCCACCCACCGGCCCCCAGAGATCCCGGCCAAGGGCAGAGGGGACACATGAGCAATGACAACTCCAAGTTCCAGGCGTGGTTGTCCCACTGCTTCAGCACCTGGCTCCCCCCAGGCACATTGTTAAGAGTCCCTGCGTCCCAAGGTCATTCCTTGGGAAGGGATGGGAATACCTCAGAGCTCCCTCCCTCCGGCGCCATTAACGCAAATCCATTAGAAAATTTGCATCTGTTGTTCCTCTGGAGGAGTAATTATGGGACACAATTGAGGTGGTGAGCAAACAGAAAGAGGCAGAGATTAAACACCGGAAGACACGTGAGGGGATACACTGGGTGATCCAGGGGGTCAGAATTGCCAAGGGATGCCTCATTTCCAGGGGAAGAGGCTTTGGAGCGTATAAAAGGCTCCCCATCCCAGGGGTCTTCATTCGATCATCTCGACTTCTCCTCTCCTCCCTTCACTGCTCAGCAGGGTAAGTTGGACTTTGCTACTTGTCTTTACTTTGGGACTCTCTTTCCGTAGGCTTCTCCAGCATTTTCTGGGCTGTCTGGTTTGGGACTGGACACTGCAGAAGATTTGGGATCTCAGATTGGTTTTGGGGACCAGAGATTGGTTTTGGGCTGTGCCCAGGTGGATTCTCTCTGGCAGAACCAGTGCTGGACAAAATGCCAGAAGCACAGGAGGCTGTCCTGGGATTCAGGACACCAGGCACATCCCCGGCCACTTTGGGATGGATTTGGGGATAAGAATGCTTTAAGCTGCCTCAGATTCAAGCAGAGAAAAAGTCAAACTCTCTTTCCCTTCCAGCTTCGCCTCCACTCCCATCACCAAGATGCCCAACGGATGCTGCGGTGGCGGAAGTAGCTACACCATGTGCTGCTACAGCAGCCCCAAGAGCTGCAAGAGGCCAATGTGCTGCAGCCCCATGCAGTGCTGCAGCTCCTGCTGCAGCCCCTGCTGCATGCCCTGCTGCATGCCCATGCAGTCCTGCTGCATGCCCTGCTGCTACACCATCAGCAGCAACAACAGCGGCTGCTGTGGCGGCAGCAGCAGCAGCGGCTGCTGCGGCAGCAGCTAAACCCACCCGGCTCGTTCCCTCTTGGATACGGATTTGGATATGGATAACACCCCAAAAGCTCCTCCTCCTGTGCTTAGAAGCTGTAGAACTCCTCTTCTTCTCCTGCCTTCCCTCACCTCCTGCGTGTGATGTGCCCTGAAGCCGCCACCCAGCGAGTTTCTCCTGTGAGCGCTGGCGCTGCTCTTCGTTCTCCTCTTGGTGTGTGGGATGTTTCACTCTTTTCATCACTCTTTCGCTTCAATCTTTCTGGAAAAAAACAATAAAATCTGTAGTTTGTGACCCTGCAACCTCCTGGTGTTGAGTTGTTTGTTTGCTGGTGGATCCAGAGGGTTTTGCCGTGCCTTTCGCCTTTTCCTGGTGTTTTTTCCCAGCGTTGGGATTCTCCTGTGTCCAAGATATCCACTCAAATAAAATCAGGGCATCTCCGATAGTAAACTAATTCAAACTGGAGTTTCTGACACCTCTGGGAGTGACATTTGCCCTCTTTGTATAAAATAGCAGAGAAGTAGGAAGAGAATAGGAGAAAAAAGGTTGTGTGGAGGCCTCAGAGCACCTTCCCGGATATGAAGTGGCTCCAGAGAAGCTGGAGAGGGACTTTTCATCAGGAACTGCAGTGACAGGACAAGGGGGAGTGGGGTCAGACTGACAGAGGGGAAATTGAGGTCAGATATTGGGAAGAATTCATTCCCTGTGAGGGTGGTGAGGACCGGGCACAGGTTTTCCAGGGAATTTTGGTTGTGCCATCCCTGGGTGCCCAAGACCAGGTTGGGCAGAACTTGGAGCCACCTGGGATAGTAGAAGATGTTCCTGCCCATGGCAAGGGGTGGACTACATGGATTTTTAAGGTCCCTTCCAACCCAAACCAGTCTATGAAAACAACTCACAAAAAACAGGAATGTTTTCAGGAGGAGTCTGACATAGACACATCCCAGACAGCCAAAATCTGCCTCAGGACCCACAGCCAGTCCCTGCAGACAGTCTGACACACCAAGTTAACAGACATGTAGCTGAAGTTATAAAACAAATGCTGAGGATCCTCTGCTGCCTTCAAGGGTCGGTAGGGGTTCTACCAAAACATGAAAGTTCTGCATGTCATCCTTTTGATGCATTTAATGCCTTTTTCTGACTCTGTTTCCACCCTGCTTCAGTCCCTTGTTTGCACTGTGATCCACACCCCACTCCCCAAAAATGATTTGGGCAATTTGGTTCCACCAGGAGCTGGACACGACCATCCAGGGTGGGAAATGCCCACCTCCATCTCCCTTCTCACAGCTGCCAATGGAAAATGTCCCTCAGAAGGCACGAGTGGAGTGCATCCCTTTGCTTCTGCCCCATTAATTCCTTGTAAATTAATAAATGGATCTGTCCAGGTGCATTTGTCTCTCCCAGCAGGAAGGAAATGCTGTGCGCGTTCTCCTGCCCTTCACGCAGAAGTCACAATTACCGCCTTGCTTCTCCCATGTTTCACTCCAGGAATTGCTCTCATGCCAGGGAAGCCTGGAAAGGAGCTGCTGGCATTTCCTGCAGGGATGAAACACTCTAAAATCTCAATGTGCTCCCTTTGCACTGCACAGAGAGCAAAGCAAGGTCCTTGTCACCATCCCCAGGGCTGGTCCCAGCTCACCTGGGCCGACCCCTCTCCTGAGCAGCCCCGGGATCCCTGAGGATGTCAGGCAGTAGCAGGGAACTGGCCAGGCAGGATCCACCATCCTCTCATTAGGCAGCTTTCAGGATAATGTGGCAAGGTCCTCGACTGAGAGCTGCAATTTCAGACTGTGAAAAAATTCCTCCCAAAATTCCTCCCTGGTGCTCCTGCCAGGGTTCAGCTGCCCAAGGCTCTGTCCTACGTTGTTGTCTCTCCCTTCCTCTGTCCCTCACAGAAATGGTTTCACCTCAACAAAGTCTCTTCCTGAGTCCCTGCCTCCCACTCAGCTCCACCAGCCCAGTGAGGAGCAGTTTCTGTGCTGGGCCATGTCTTCCACCTCAATCTTCCCATTTTTGGTTCATTCTGGGCTCCCTCCCCTTCCAACACCCTCAGAGGGTCCTGCACCAACTCAAGACCCCTCCATCCCTGCTCAGGGCCAGAATTACAGGATTCCTGGACTCCAGCTGGATGCCAGGGGAGGCTGCAGGAGGGAAATGTTGATTTGGGATGCTCCACACCCAGTTTCAGGGCCACCATCCCTCGTGTTGCCTCTTGCACAGGCAGAGCTGCCCCTTAACCTTTTAACTGAAATATTCATAAAAATACTACTACTAATAAAAATTAATAAATGAAGCGAGAACTTCCCAAACCTGGAAGTGTCCAAGGACAGGCTGGATGGAGCTCTGAGCAGCCTGGACATGTCCCTGCCCACAGCAGCAGGGTGGAATTGGATGATCTTTAAGGTCCTTTCCAACCCAAATCATCCCACAATGGATTTGCATGGAGTCACGTGCGGGTGACTGAGCCCCAGACATCCCAAACACTCTTGGCTCCCTCCTCATGTGCATGTCCAGTCATCAGGAGCAAACACCCCCATTTTCCTGACATTTTCCCAATTTGCTGCAAACGCCATTCTGACGGAACGACCGGCACGACACCGGGGTTGGGTTTGGGCTCCCGCACTGATTCAGCACCAGCTGCTGCTGAGTCAGTCCCAGAGCATCTCCGTCCAGCAGATACGAGGCCACATTTTTTGGCTCCCTCGCAAGGTTGTGGGGAGGACAAATTCATCCAAATTCATGGGAACCCTTTGATTATCTCCAGGCTAAACCATGACGAGGCAGAAGAAGCGTGGTGATCATCAGTAATGAGGTAAAATGCAAATTCCAGGAGACACCTATGGCTAAAAAATATGGGTTTGGATGGATAAACAGGGAAGCTGGAATGGTCAATGGCTGTCTCACTTCCAGGACGAAGGATGGCCGGGAGTATAAAAGGGCTCCGGGCCCAGCTCGCTTCATTCGCTCGTCTTCTCCTCCCTTCACCTCTCCTCACTCTTCAGCAGGGTAAGTGAGAACTTCTAACCCTTCCTTTGCCTCCCAAAAGGGAATTTTGGATATCCAAAATTTGGATATCTGCTGTTTATAGCAGATCCAAGTATTGCTGGGGGTCTGGGATGGGGCTTGGTTGTCAGGGTTTTATGGACTTTGCACGAGGAATTACGGGGATGATCTGGGAATGTTTGGGGAGGCTCTGAGGGTATCAACAGGGCCATGCAGGGGGGGGGCATGGAGAATATTCCAGAAGGGCCCAGAGTGAGGGCTCAGTGCTGGGTTCCTAAGACACCAGGGGTGCCCCGGAATGAGTTGTTGGGCCCCTGCACCACGGGAAAAACCCAGAACTGCAGCCACAATTTACAAACAGGACACCCGTGGGTTTGCTCTCCTAGAACCCCCAAAGGTGAATGAATGACCAGAGCCTTGAATTCACCCCAAATCCCAAACCTGCTGCTCCCACTCACAGCCTCTCTCTGCTCCTTCCAGCTCCGCCTCCACTCCCATCACCAAGATGCCCAACGGATGCTGCGGTGGCGGAAATAACTACTCCGTGTGCTGCTACAGCACCCCCAGCTGCTGCAAGACCCCGATGTGCTGCAGCTCCATGCAGTGCTGCAGGCCCTGCTGCATGCCCATGCAGTCCTGCTGCATGCCCATGTCCTGCTGCTACACCATCCGCAGCAACAACAGCGGCTGCTGTGGCAGCAGCTGCTGCGGCAACTGAGCCCGCCCGGCGGGTCCCCGGCTCGGACACGGATGTGGACATGGATGTGGACATGGATCCCAGCCCAAACGTTCCTCCTGCTGTGCTTGGACACGTAGAACTTCTTTTTGCTGCCTTTAGTCCCTTGGCTGTGCCCTGAAGCCGCTGCCCAGCGAGTTTCTGGCGCTGCTCTTCCTTCCCCTCTTGGTGATGGGGTGTTCGGTGCTGTCTCCTTCTCCCTTCTCCTTCTGTAATCCCCAATTAGCCATGAAAGACAATAAAATTTGTGACTTCTGACCCTGCAGATTCCTGGGTTATGTTTATTCATTTCTCTTTATCCCTTAAACAGTAGTGTGGGTTGTGTTTAGCATTTGCCTAATTGATTAATGTAATTAATTTTGCATATTTGGCATTCTGTGACAACACCCCCAGTGTACCCAGTGAACTCCTTGGGGGAAAATGGGACTTGCAAGTGAAAAATGTCACCTCAGCAAGAGGAGCATCAGTTTAATTCCATCTTTCTCCTGCTGATTTGAGATCCAGTTTGCAACCAAAGCATCTCTGTGGTCCTAAAGCCAGAGCTGGAGGTCTTTTTTTCCTAATAGGAATCTTCACAGAGAATTTGTTGAGCTTTAAAGGAGGGGTTTTAAATTATTAAATAGACCAGGGTTGTTCAGGTTGGAAGGGACTTCAAATCTCATCCAGTCCCACCTCTGCCATGGACAGGGACACCTCCCACTAGCCTAGGTTGATCAGATTTAGGTCCAGCCTAAAGGATCCAGAAACTCTGAGTAATTTTCTCTGGATTCTATTAAAATATGGGAAGCTTTAAGAGACCAGATCAGAAATTCAATATTCACACTTGGGGATTTGTGAAATCCTTGGGAAATGGCTCCAAAACTCCTCTAATGTAAAAAAAAAAAAAAAGAATCCAAGCCCAGCATAAACTTGGGACTCTGGCAATAAGTTCTAAACCTAAAATCCTGCTCGGCCCTAACAGATCCCGAGGTCTTTTTCCTCTTTCCACACAAATCCCGTGGCTTCCTGCCAGGCAATTCCACTTCTCCTGTAGCTACGGAATAAATTACAGCAGAGCCCTGTCAGGTGCCAGCACAGCCCTGGAGCCACACCCCCGAATTCTGCAGATGCTTTTCTCTGTGATTCAAACCCAAATTCCACTGGACAGAGCTCTAAGCATCCCTTACTCCACATGGAAATGCCTTTGGAGCCCCGGGGGCTCCTGGGAGAGGAATTTTCCTGGTACTTAAAAAATGTCTCGGCCACAGAAATGCAAACTGGAGCAGCTCCACGGAGCGAGAATCAAAGCAAAAATGCCAGAAAGGTGGACACGGTTCTTGGCAGAGCCTGGAATTGTTTCTGAGTGAGGTCATCGCTCCTCTGGTGTCCCCATTCCAGACTTTCCACACATAAAAGGATTTTCCTCGCCGTAGCCAAGGTGCTCTGCACTTGGGAGCGAATTAATCCATTTAAATCAGGGAATAAACCTCCAAATATCCCATCCCCATCCTGCCACTGTCCCCCCGTGCCCGGTGCCCGTAGGAATCCCGGATCCCCATCTTCCAGTCACCCACAGGAGAAACATCCGCTGCTCCTCGCGGTGCTGGGGCCACCCTGGATTCCCTCCCCTTCCTCTGGAAGTACTCCTGGGCCTTTCTGTGGTTTTCCCACCGCCAGCAGAGTCCCCTTCTGGGCGCATCACTCAGCATCCCGGCATGCCAGGTATCCGCATCCCGGGATCCCGTCTGACTAACGCGGGGCAGGAGCCCATCCGAGCACGGCCAGGACTAATGACATAATGGCACTGCCTCTGCAGAGCCCTGGTCACACCGGGGCAGGCGCTAATTGCGGCTGATTAACCCGACAGCGAGCTCCAGGAACAAAACACACACACGGCAGCGGCCTCAGAGCTCAGCTATTCATTCCCAGGACGTGCCTCATTCCCGGCACAGCTCGGCCGAATATAAAAGCTTTCAGCCCCGGCTCTGTCCTCAGGACTCCGACTCCCTGCTCAGCCCGTCCGTTTCTGCTCGCAGGGTGAGTTGGATTCTCTCAGATTCCTCAGTTTCCCCTTGGAAATAGCATCCAAAAAAACAAAACAAACAAGGCGTCGGTGTTTTGTTTGCTTTTTCCCAGGCTGTTTATGCCCAAGGGCTTGGTCACCCTCAAAGGATTTGTGAGTCATGGGAGAAGCAGCTCCGAGGGAACTGGGGGGGCTCAGCTTGGAGAAAAAGAGGCTCAGGGGGAATTTCGGGCTCTGCACAAGCCCCTGACAGCCGCGGGGTCGGGCTCTGCTCCCAGGGAACAGGGACAGGAGGAGAGAAGCTGTGCCAGGGCAGGCTGGGGTTGGACTCGGGAGGAATTTCCTCCTGGAAAGGGCGTCAGGGCTTGGCAGGGGCTGCCCAGGGATGTTTGGAATCTCCATCCCTGGAGGTGCCCGAGGAATTCCTGGACGTGGCACTGAGTGCTCTGAGCTGGGCGATGTTGATCCACCACGGGCTGGACTGGATGACCCTGGAATTCTTTCCCACCCTCAATAACTCCCCGGTTCTGTGATCTCTGCCCCAGGATGCTCCAGCAGAAAGGCGGCACCGACCACGACCTGTGCCAGCACCGCTCGGGCTGCGACCACAAGGGCCAGACATGGCCCAGCTCCGCCGGGCACTGCCACGACACCCCCGAGATCTGCCCCAACCCCCCCGAGATCTGCCCCAACCCCGGCAGCCTCAGCCACGACACCGAGGGCTCCAGCCAGAGCTGCCACTCCAGCGAGCTGTGCCCGCCCCGGCCCTCCTGCTGCCCAGCCCCGCAGAGCTGTAAGCCCCGGCGGCGGGTGGAGGTGAGCCCGGTGCCCCCCGTGTGCCCCCCGCCCGTGAAGATCCACCGCCGGCCGCTGGAGCAGCACCGCCCGTGCCCGCCGTGCCCGCAGCCCGACTCGTGCGGGAAGCCCCGCAGGCGAGTGGAGCAGTGTCCGGAGCACGATGAGGAGCCCCCGGTGGTCCTGCAGCCCCTGCCGCTGCAGCATCGCTGCCCCTGCATCCAGCGCTGCCCCCGGCCCGTGCCCTGCTGCCCCCGGCCCGTGCCCTGCTGCCCCCGGCCCGCCCAGCGCCGCTGCCCGCCCGTTGTCCCCCTGCCACCTCACCCCGGCCACCAGCAGCAGAAGCAGGTCACGCTGGTGCCTCTCTGCGTGAAGAACTGAGCCCAGGGACCCCTCCCCGCTCCTGGCTGGGCTGGGGGGATTGGCCCCCGGCCCAAGGGATGCTCCCAGCGCCGCTCTGGGCTCGCCGCTGCTCTTTGCACATCACATTTGGGGATCCCCTGCTTGGCCCCAGCACCGGCACTTTAAATTCGGGGTGTCCTCCCCTGCCGGGCTTTGGTTCTCCCTGGGGAGCAGCAGAGGGGGTTCCCCCTTCTGAGGACACGGAGGAACCGCCAGGGATCTGCTCTCCGGGGGTCCACCTTCGAGGTTGTTTGGAAGCAGCTCCAGGATTTTCCTTTGCAAGGAAAAAAGGAACCACTGTGAGGGCAGGAGCATCACAGACTCCTGCAGCTTTATCTTCCCCCCGTCTATTCAAGAATAAAGTTGAAAATTATTTAGCAAACCCTCGGTTCCTCTCTTTTTTGCCCACCGATGTTACAATAAGGTTTTGAAAGCCATTCAAACTCCCCCGAGGAAACTCGTACATTTAAATCGGAATCAGGGCTCACACGGGAGGGTTTCAGCTCTGCCCGCAGGGGTTTCTCCAGGCTGGAAGGTGGGAAATCCTCCCCACCGTGCTTTACCCACCCCGGGAGCTCGGGGTGGGCAGATCCGGGCACCAACATCTGCTCTGCGGCCATGCCAGCACCTTCATCCCCCGAACGGGAGCAGTGCACGGGGAGGGCATCCTCATTTGCATGTTCATTATGATAATGAGCGCGTGGCCCGGCACGGGAGGCGTGGCTGTGCATGCCGGGGATGCCTTTCCTCTCCTGCAGGAAGGTGCAGGCACACGGGTAACCTGCTCCTTCTCCTCACTTTGCCAGAAAAGCCTCCCGCAAAGGGCATGAAAATAAAGAATTTAATTTCTTTGTGTTGCCTCGGCATCGCCCGGGCGTGTCCTCACACAACCACCACGGAGAGCTGGGAAGGAAAAAAAGGAAATTCATCCTCGTTTTCTTCACCACAACAATTTATTTTTCTCGTGTCTAATTCTAGCCAAATAAAAAAACCACTTCCCTGTGAAATTTACCTTGGGAGAGCCCTTTTTTTATTAGGGATTTTCTTCCCAGCCTTTTCCCAGTTTCCAGCACGGTGACTCAGGGCCCACAGACCAAGGGCCAGCTCAGCCCTCGCTTCCAGGTCTGATTTGGTCCAGTTTATCTCTCAAGCTGCTTTTCACCAGCCCTCCCATCCCAGTTCCCCCATCCCAGTTCCCCCATCCCAGTTCCCCCATCCCAGTCTGAGGATTTTCCAAGTCCATCCCATTATCCAGGTTTTTAATGAAGGCGTTAAGCAGCAGCAGCACCAGAATCAGCCGCTTTTTCACCCCTGTATTTTTCATCCACCCAGTCCAAGCCTCCACCAGTTCAACCCCAAGGCTTCTGTGGGAGACTGTGCTAAAAACCTCACAGAAGTTGGGGCAGAACCATGGAATTGTAGAATGGTTTGGGTTGGGAGGAACCTCCAAAAACCAACTGGGGATGAGGGGAGGGGCAAGTCTGGAATGTAGAAATGGAGAGGAAATAGAATCAGGGAATGGTTTGAGTTGGGAGGGACCTCCAAGAACCAACTTGGGGATGAGGGGAGAGGCAAGTCTGGAATGCAGAAATTGAGAGGAAACAGAATCATGGAATGGTTTGGGCTGGAAGGGACCTTAAGGATCATCTCACTACAAATCCCACAGGCAGGGACACCTTCCACCATCCCAGCCCTGTCCAAGCTGGCCTTGGACACTTCCAGGAATGAGGCAGCCAGAAATTCCCTGGAAAAGCCACGTCAGGCCCTGCCCGCCCTCGCTCCCTCATGCCCAGAGCCAACCCCTTCATCACGGAAACCGACGGGCACAATTTGCTTTTGGTGACTCTGAGCTGGCTCTTCCCATCACCTGCTCGTGCTTCACCTGGAAATGCTCCTCACGGGCAGCAGGAGGGGAGGGTCAGAGCGGTGCCATCACCGCTCCTGACTCACAGGTCACCCTGCAGAGGGTGAATAAGTCCTTTATTACCTGGCTCACACAGCCAAAGTGGGGCTTAGGCCGCCTCAGTCTTTTATGTGCCCCGCTGGGTACCGATGTTATAATTAAAAGATGCTTATCAGAAATGGTGAGTCAAGCAGAACATGCCAGGCACCGGGAACAGCATCCAAATGGAGGAGATGTTTTGCCAGTAAATAATTTAATCCTCGTTCCTGCTGCGTGTTTCACGTTCAGGGAACACTCAGAGCTCTATAAAAGCCCTCTGCCCCTTGGCCTCTCACATTCTGCTCCCCTGGACAGTGCCTGTCTTCATTTGAGATCTGGTGAGGCTCATCACTTCTTGGATGGGGGTCTGGATTTGGGAGGTCACACCTGGACCTTCAGACCACACTCTGCCATGGAAGAAGCTCTTGTGGGACTTGGGGTGGGATTTACAGCGGTGCCACCACATGGTGGTGGTGCTTTGTAGTTGGTTTTGTTCTTGGAGGTGAAAAATTGGAAAGGGAAGATCAAAAAGAGGGTTGGGATGCAATTTGGATGCAATCTGACCAGCGCTGGGCAACTGCAGGAATTTCCTCTGGATCCAGGCCTTTAGGATACACCCCAAGGGAAATTAAACGGAACCAGAGGAGATGCTGACACCAACCCATCTCTTTTCCAGGTTTTTCCCCACAGCCCCGCCATGATTTACTCCTCAGGAAGAGAATCCTTCTTCAACCTGAACTCCACCTGGTACGACCCCTCCGGCTCCTGGCTGGACACGCGGCGCACGCCCTTCCGCTACGGCTACGCCACCTGCTGCTCCTCGGGCTGCCACGGCGAGGGCATGGAGGGCATGAGGGGCCACGACTACCGCCACTACGGCTACCGGCAGCCCCGCTGCGCCGAGCGCTGCCACGGCTACTCCAGCTCCTCGGGCTCGTGCCACGGAGGGGGGGCCAGCTGCGTCAGGAGACCCACGTACAGCTACGGGGGCTCCGGGGGGTGCCAGGGCTACGGGAGGTCTGTGTGCTCCGAGAGGTGCCAGGGCTCCTCGGGCTCATGCCACGGAGGGGGTGCCAGCTGTGTCAGGAGGCCCACGTACAGCTATGGGGGTTCAGGGGGGTGCCAGGGCTACGGGAGGTCCGTGTGCTCCGAGAGGTGCCACGGGTCAGTGGCCCAGGGTGGGAAGCCGTGCTGTGGGACGCCCGTGCAGAGCGTCCCAGTGCAGAGCTGTCCCCCACCAGTGCAGAGCATCCCAGTGCAGAGCTGTCCCCCCAAAGTGCAGAGCATCCCAGTGCAGACCTGTCCTCCTCCAGTCCAGACCTGTCCCTGTCCCTGTCCCCCCCCAGTCCAGACCTGTCCCCCTCCAGTCCAGGTCTGTCCCTGTCCCTGTCCCCCTCCGGTCCAGCAGGGCTGCGTGCCCGTGGCCAAGGGCATCCCCCGCCAGCAGCAGAAGCAGGTCTGCAAAGTGCCAGCCCGGAAGATCAAATAAAGGATGTGAGGAGTGAAGGGAAACAAAGGGAATTGTCCCTGTCCCCCCCTGCCCTGCGTTGTCACCCATCTCTGCTCTGTCCCTCTGCTTGTAACGCTCTCTGAAGTTGTGACCCGCTGATGCTGTGAAATTTAAAATGCTCTTCACCCGATTTCACAGCAAACGTGGAGGCAATAAAAATGCTGGCTCAAATTCCCCTCGTATCCGTGTTTTTATCTCCTCATCCCTCTGAGTGGTTCCTGGTCCTTCTGGTGGCCAGAGCTGGGTTTGCAGCGGGCTCACAGAAGGCTCCGGGTTGGTTCCACCTGGTGGCTCCTCGTTCCCACTCCAGGCAATTTCCTGGTTGGTAAAGTAACAGTTCTCATCACTGAGTGTTTATGCAACGGGATTATTAAATTGTGTAAGAAAAATCCACATTTTATCAGAGACGGAAAAAGCAGAGGGTCTGTTTGGGACCACGAGGCAACGGATACAGCTGGAGTGGCACCATAAACCTTCAAAAAAAAAAGCCCTGGGGAAAAAAGGCAGGAAGAGGTTTTGGGAATGGCTCTGAAAGCCCCCAAATTCCTGGTAGGGTCTGGTAGGGTTGGGAGAGGAATCCCCTGGGAGGATTTCTGGGGCCAAGCAGGGATGTGGAGCTGCTGTGAGTCACGGCACCGCGTGCTCCGAGCTCCTGGCACCTCCCCAGCCCAGGTGAGGGCCTCCATCCCCTCCTGGCGTCAGGATGTGGCACATGGCACCATCAGCCGCTTCCCCAGGGTGGGGATTTCTCCTGCTGGAAAAGGGAAAGAAGCAAAAGCAGGTGCAGGATGGGGGTTTCAGGGTGGACACTGACACTGACATCACCCCAAGCCTCCCTCGCCAACTCTGCAAAGGCAATTCCTTCATAAAACCAACAAACGACTCAAAACAAGCCATTTTCCACTCCAAATGGTATCTGTGGATCCAGGGATGCCTCTCCAAGGAACAGGAGCTTTGTAGGGGATACAGAGAGCAGCTGTAAGGTCAGCACAGTCCTGCCCCATACGTGGGCCCAGGTGCCCCTGGGCCTTGCTCAGGTGTTTGTCTCCATCGCTGAGACAAACGATGGAACAGGTTTATCCCAATAATGTAATCAGGGCTGTAATTAATCGTGAATAATGAGTTTCACAAGGATTTCTATTCTCCCAATGTTTGTGAAATATCCCGAGTCACGTTCGGATTTCTTCATCTATCAGTTACAGTGATTCAGCTCCAATGGGGACCAAGGAGTCTCCTGGACTCTGTGTTTTATTTTTATTCAATCCAGGCTGGTTTTAATATCACAGTGGCCTCCAGAGTCCTGCAGGAGATCAGGCCTGAAAGACACTTTTGTCCCCAAAGCAGAGCATTAAAGACGCAGATCCGGATGTTCTCCTGTTCCTACCAGGATGTTTCCCACATGATATGAGGCTTTAAATTCCTTCTGTTTGGGTTGAAATCCTTTAAGTAAAGAAAGGGCTGGCTTGGAAAATCGCAGCACTGCTTTTAGTGATTCTTTGCTGACTTTATTCAGAATTTTTGGTGTTTCTTTGATGTTATGCCCTGTCCAATTATGTTTATTTTTACTACCCACTACCATGGCCTTTTTGTTCCTTTTTCTTTTATATCTGGATTTTCTTTACAATTCCACAGTCCCACCTTCCCACCCTCTAACACCTGTCCCATCTCAGTTCAGGATTTGGGCACAAGGAACAGGTAAATGCCACAATCGAAGGTGACAAAAACTATCCCAAACTCTCCCAGCCCTGCGCCCCGCTGGGCCAGGCGTGGTGGGCAATTAACATTTTTATGGAGTAACTAGAGGGATGTCAGGATATCGATCTGCTCCGTGTGTCAAAACAGCAGAGCAAAAACTCCCAATTAGCCAAGTGCTCGGGGTGCTGAGCAATCAGGTCCCTCCAGTGGGGCCCCAGCTCGTTTCCGGAGGAGAAGCCCAAGCCAGGCTTTAAAAGCCCTCGCTCCGCGTTTCTTCTCAGCGTCGCGGCTCCTCAGCGTCTCCTCTTGAGCTCCTTCTGACCCAGGTGAGTCCAGATCCATCAGATTTTTACTCTCCTAATGCTCTCCAGCTTCTCCCCAGTCCTGAGCTCTTGGGGACTTCTCTTCCACATCCTATCTCCATCTCAGTCCTTCTGCCAAGTTGAAAAATGTAAAAATTCCTGGCTCGGGTGGCTGAGGGTTCTGCAGGTCTTGCTCAGGAGTCTGTCCAGCTCTTCTCTTTTCACTTCTCTCTGATGTACAAGACCAAGGTTCGCCCAAAGGGGCCACCATGGGCAGATGTGCAATGATAACTCTTCTCCTGCTCAAGAACCTGGCTTAGAACCATGGACTAATGGAATTATGGAATCATGGAAAGGGTTGGGTTAGAAGAGACCTTAAAGTCTGCTCACTGATTTTAGGGACACCCCCCACTAGCATATCCCAGGGTGCTCCAAGTCCCATCCAACGCAGCCTTGTGTCATAGTTGGGACGGAGACAATACAAAGCAACACTCTCAGTTTTCAGAAGGCTTCAAACCATTTTTATTCTAGCACACATGCTTTCCATACTTTCTTACAAAACTCATAAATTTACACTTATTGGTCATGAGAGACAAACAAAGTGCTCGTTGGAACAGGCAGTTGCAGGTTTCTCTTATTTCTCTTTCTTTCTTTCTCAGTTTCTCTGTCAATGACCTTAGTAGGAAATCCTTTCAGGGGTGAACATGGATCCTCTTCTCCAACTTCTCTCTGGCTCACAGAAGTCGCAGTAAAACCTCTCCCACAGCCTTGGACACTTGCAGTGTCCCTGTTCATTGCCTTCACTCACAGATGAGTTTTCCCAGCAGGTCGCCAACCATGTGCTCCCGCCAGGACAAGGACCAGTGCCACCAGCAGGAACGCTCCTGCTGCCACAGTGGCGGATCTGGTTGCCACAGGAGCAGTGGCGGATCTGGTTGCCACGGGAGCAGTGGCGGATCTGGCTGCCACAGGAGCAGCGGATCTGGCTGCCACGGGAGCAGTGGCGGATCTGGCTGCCACGGGAGCAGCGGATCTGGCTGCCACGGGAGCAGTGGTGGATCTGGTTGCCACAGGAGCAGCGGATCTGGTTGCCACAGTAGCAGCGGATCTGGTTGCCATGTGACCAGTGGATCGGGCTGCCATGGGAGCAGCGGATCTGGTTGCCACGGGAGCAGTGGGGGATCCTGCCAGCAGGAATGCCAGCAGCAAATCTACCAAGTGTCCTCAAATATGAAGTGATCACCCCACCAGCCACAGGTGATCTACAGGATTGCCCTGGATCCTGTGCCATGTTCCGAAAGCTTTGCATGTGCCCAGCAATTTCCAAGGACAATGTGTCCTTCCCTCCCCTGGTGTGTCCTGTAACCTGCCCTGAGCTTCTCTGTGGGTGCTGAAATAAATGCTTTGTTCACACTGGCACAATTGTGTCTGGATCAGTCTGTGACTTCATTTGAGCCGCCACAATCCATAATTTCTGAGAGATTTAAGTCCTATAGACAAAGAACACCTTTTTTTTGCCATTTGGCTCCAAAACACCGCCCCTGGGGGAGGTACCTCCACGTGCTGGTGGCAAACCCCCAGCCAGCCTTTCTAGAAATGCTGTGCCAGCCCTGCCAGAGCTCTGGGTCCTGTGGGCGTTGCTCCATTGTTACACAACGGGCTGCTAAATTTCTTCTCAGCTTGTAATTAAAACGAATTGGGTAATTTATTGTTCTGGTATTGCCATTCATGAAATGGATGTTACTGTGATAAGATTGTTCTCGAGTGCGTCAGGAGGATCAGAAATTTCTGGCATTGCTGAAAAGGGTGCAGGCAGCAGCTCACTCCCTGTTTTTGGAGCAGGGATGGCCCGGGAATGCTCCTTGTCCAAATCTGTCATTTGCCTTGAGCCCCCCAATTCAAAACCCATTTCCAAGGCACATCAAGGCGGCCAACCACAAAATGTAGAAGTGCCCATTGTTAATAAACTCAGAGCAATTAAAACATGAGGAAATGAACACAGGGAGATGCCAAGAGCCAAAAATTCCTTTGAGTGTTTTTTTTTTTTTCCCAGAGGTCATTGACCACATTTCTGCTGAGGCCAGAACAAAACCCAATTGAAGAGCAGCGACCAAACCCAGGCACAGTTTGTCCTGACACTGTTCTAGATCGTGGCAGAAGTTTAGCAACACAAAAGAAGCTTCAGGCTGCTCACCTGGTTCCTTCACCTGCCCTGTCCTCCCACCTTTCCCCAAATCCTCCGTTTTGGGTACCAGCAAATGTGCATGGGGTTTGGATGGCAGGAATCACTCAGTCTCCATCTCCGTAAAATCAACATGGACAAAGACAAATCAAATATTTTCCACCCAGGGTTTTCCAAGCTCTTTCACACCAACAAAGCCACAGCAGCTCCCAGATGGGAAAATCCGGATTTCAGCCTTTTTTTGCTTCCAGTTCAATGATTGCAATGTCTTCCATAAGCAGTGACAGAAAGAGCCAAACAAGTTCCATGGTCCTAAAGAATTCCCAGCCCACGCAGCAGAAAGGTACAGGGAGTATCCCAAATTATTGCTTCTCATGAGCTCTCCGTGTGGGGCTGCTCATCCGGGATTTGCTGGCCAATTAGGACCTAATTGAGGATCAGGCAAAATGTAAAAAGGGTGTTCCTGCAGCTCTGGAGAAAGTCCCGGGGGTCTGCCAGTTGCCCACAACTGTGTGTGGCCGAGGGCTCCCGTGGGATTCCTCTTCCTCCTTCTCCTCCTCCTCCAGAAGTACCGGGGCCGCTCACCTGGAATAAAACCATGGCACGGCTGCTCCAGAATTGTTCCCAGGCTGAGACTCAACCACATAATTAAGCACCTTGCTAATCCTGGATCACTACCCAGGGCAGGGCTTATTCCTTCCAAAAATAAGAATTCCAGCTGCCTGTGGAATTCTTGGCAGGAAACCTTGGAGTTTCCTCATCGCCCCACCGTGTTTTGGCGAGTTCTAAGAGGAACGAGTCAACGATGATTCCCAAAATCTCTGAGGTTGGAAAAGCCCCCCAAGGCCATCGAGTCCAAGCTGTGCCCAATCCCCACCTAGTCCCCAGCCCAGAGGGTCACAGCCAGGCCTTCCTTGGACACCTCGAGGGATGGCGACTCCAAACCCCTTCCAAGGCCCGACTGCCCTTTCCAGGAAAAAAATTCCTCCTGATTCCCACCTGAGCCTCCTGTCAGGGAGTTGTGCAGAGCCAGAAATTCCCCATGAGCCCCCTTTTCCCCAGGCTGGGCCCCCCCATTTCCCTCAGGAGTTCTCCAGCCCCTTGCCCAGTTTTGTTCCCTTCTCTGGACCCACTCCAGCCCCTCTTGCCATGCAGGCCCAGAACTGGACACAGCGCTGGACATTCCCCTCACCATGCCCAGCACAGAGGGAATTCCTGCTAAAGCAGAGTTTTCTCCTTTCCCAAAGCTGTTTTTGGCACTTCGGGGCCCATCTAAGTTTTTAGGGGAGTTGCAGGCCCAGAGAACCTCAGGACATTCTGGAGGGATGTTGTGGTTTGGGGATGAGACATCATTTCCCCCTGAACCCAAAGCACTCCCAGGGTGTGATCAACACCAAACCTGACCTGGGGAAACCGGGGCCACCCACACGGCTCCCCCAGCCCAGCCCCATGCAGGCAGAGCTGGCAATTAAATTTCTGTGGACAGGAAAGGCGACCTATAAGGAGAGGCAATCCCAGCGTGGATCAGGTGAGTCACCCCAGGAGCCCGAGAAATGGGGAGGCAAAAAAATAAAAAAAAAAGCCACCGGCGAATTAAATGAACGGGACAGGGAGGGGCTTCTGCAGGTGGGGTGTGCGGAGAGGATATAAAAGTGCAGCTGTCCCCAAAAGCCTCATTACCCTCATCCTTCCTCATCTCTTCCTGCACGAGCAGCTCAGGTAAGAGCTGGGGGGCTCCAGAATCCTTGGAGGGGTGAGTTTTGATCTCCACACCTGGAACGTGGCTGGGATTTGTTCTGGGGTGGGTGAGGAGAGAGCCCAGGGCTCCAGAGGGAGCAGAGGTGGGGATGTGGAGGGAGTGTCTGGGGTCTTTGCTCTGGTTTTGGAATGCCAGGCATGGCCTGGGTGTCCCCAATGCCTTTGGTGGGACAATGCCGGGGGGATAAAGATCCAGAGCAAGCTTCAAAAAGAAATATGGGATCTGGCTGAGACTGGAAAAGGAACACCCGGATTCCTCTTGCCTGGAAGGGCAGGAGGAAGGAAAGAAGGAAGGAAAAGCCGGTGCCAGCTGCTGTGTCCCCACAGGTGACCCAGCACAGCGCCATGTGCTCCCGCCAGGAGAAGGACCAGTGCCACCGGCAGCAGCGCCAGAGCAGCGGCGGCTGCCACAGCTCCAGTGGTGGTGGCTGCCACAGCTCAGGGGGTGGCGGCTGTCACAGCTCCGGGGGCAGCTCTGGGGGCTGTCACAGCTCCGGTGGTGGCGGCTGCCATAGCTCGGGCGGTGGCGGCTGTCACAGCTCCGGCGGTGGCGGCTGTCACAGCTCCGGTGGCTCCAGCTGCCACGGGAAGCCGCAGATGCAGGTCCAGCAGCAGCAGCAGCAGCAGCAGGTGCCGCAGATGCCGCAGCAGAAGATGAAGTGACAGCATGGCCCTCGCCTTGTCACAGCTCCGGCAGTGAAGGCCACACGGGGACCGGCTCCCTGTCACCTCCCCGGGGCTCCCGAAGCCTCCCCGGTGCCCTCCGGAGCCTGGCAAGGGCTGGGCTGTGCCCAATAAAGAGTCACATTCCCTAAATCCTTCTGGTGTTGGTGTTTCCTTAAACTCCAGAGCCAGGAAGGCTGCCCAGGATGGGGTTTTGGGGCTGGGATCTCCTGGAGAAGAAAAAAACACTTTCTCCTCTTTTTTACCGGGATCATTCCTGGCTTTATCTGGTGCCAGCTCCACAGCAGGGATTAAGCTCTGGGAACAGAAGGGGCTATAATTAAACCTGGGCTTAATTTCACCAAGCACAAGCAGAGGAACCTTTGGAAAAGCAGCACCCAGGCATTTTCCTACTGCAGGCAGGTGAAGCTGGCAATTGGCACGGGAAGGAGATAAAAACAGAGTGATAAAATCAGAGGGATAAAAATGGAGCGATATCCATCAAAATGAGTCAGGGAGCTGTAAACACAGGGCAACCAGTCAGGAATCAAGGTTGGAGTGACAGATCAATGACACCGAGCTGTCTCATTTCCGGGAAAAAGGAGGGACACCCCCACAGAGCTGCTCCCACCCCGGATCCTCATTCCCTGCTCTCACACTCAGGTAACTCCGGCAGCACAGGCGGATTTTCCTCCTTTTGGGGAGTCACTTCCCAGCGGAGCACGCGGAGCTGGGATGGGGTTGGGGCTGGGATCTCATGGGGTTTGGGATGCCGGGAGGGAGTTCAGGACCCGTCAGGACCAGCAGATGGATTCCTCCATCGTGGAATTACTCCAGATCCCGGGAAGGAGCTCTGGGATCCTGCACAGCAGCACTGAGGGACAGGGGAGGGTTAGAGTGGGGAAGGGACCCAGGGACAACTGGGACCATGGGGGTGGTGGCACTCCAGCAGCCCCTGCCAGCTGCTGTGTCCCCATAGGTCACCCAGCACCCCCGGCAGCAAAGGCCAGGTGGGGACTGGCTCCCTGTCACCTCCCCGGGGTCCCAAAACCTTCCCAGGACTCCCAAAGCCTTCCTGGGGGTCCCAAAGCCTTCCCGGGGGTCCCAAAACCTCCCCAGGGGTCTCAAAACCTCCCCAGGGCTCCCAAAGCCTTCACGGGGGTCCCAAAACTTTCCCAGGGCTCCCAAAGCCTTCCCAGGGGTCCCAAAGCCTTCCCAGGTGTCCCAAAACCTCCCCAGGGGTCCAAAAACCTCCCCAGTGCCCTCTGGAGCCCAGCAAGGGCTGGGCTGTGCCCTGGCCCCGTGAGGTGCCCAATAAAGAGCCACATTCCCTAAATCCCTCTGGGGTTGGTGTTTCCCTAAACTCAGAGTCACGGGATGGAGGAGGTTGGGAAAGACCTCTGAGATGGCTGATTCCAAACTTCTCATCCGCGTTTTCCACACCGCTGGAAGGATCCAGGTGGATTAATGCAGGGTTTGTGCCAGAGCTGGGATCCCCCTGAAGCCTCAGAATGCTCTGGTGGCTGTGGATCATCCTTGGGGGATCATTCTTGGGGGATCATCCCTTGGTGATCATCCCTTGGTGATCATTCCTGAGGGAATCACCCCTGTGGGATCATCCCTCAGTGATCATCCCTTGGTGATCATTCCTGGGGGAATCACCCCCGGGGATCATTTCTGGGGAAATCATTCCTGGGAGATCCTCCCTGTGGGATCCCAGTGTTGCAGAAATCCCAAAAACCTCTCCCCATCCCCAGCGTGTCCTCCTGGACCCCACAGCCCCCAGACCCCCAGGGCTTCCCAACCCTCTCCCCATCCCTCAGAGCTTCCCACCACACCCTCCTGCCTCGGGAGGCTCCTAAAATCCAGGCAGGCACCAGGTTGGACAGTTTTTATTGGGTTTTTGTGGTGTTACAACCGTTTATGTGAGAAAGGGAAAAAAAACGCCTTTGGGATATTTACAGTGCAGAAAGATCTCCCTGAAAACCACAACGAGCCCCTCAGCCAGAGCTGAAGGATTGGCTGCAGCTGAGGTGCATTTGTGGTGTGTCCACCGGCCCAAAAACCCGTGGGAATTTTGCTGTTGACTCCAAATGAGCTGGACATGAGCTCCCGATGATGAACTTTTAATTTTCCCCCAGGAGCTCTGGGTTCGTTATTGCTGTATGGGCTGACTCAAATAATTACTCTGCTCATCCCAGCCCTATTACCAGGGATTTTTTTCACTTTCTCCCCATTAATAACTGGGGTGAAGGGGCTGAGATTTCAGCAGGGATGAGAGCTTTTTATGAGAAAAAAAAAGAGAAAACTTTCCCCCAACCACCCCCCCCAAGCCTTCAAAGCTGCATTTTTAAAGCACCCCAAGGAGACACCGCTGGAGCGTCGGGACTGAAGGAGACCTGGGGATATTTTTGCCTCATGGAGGTAAATTGGTGGAGCTGGGCATGGTCCTCACTCGTCCCAGGATGTGCCTGGCCTGGAAGGAGGAGCAGGTAAAGCCTGCAAGGAGATCCCAGCAGCGGAGCAATCCAGGGATCCTACGGAAAGGGAGGAAAACCCACGGGGGGTTCGCCCACAAAACCTGGCAGGACTCGAGTCCCTCCCTCCAGCCCACTCTGCTTGGCACTGATTGGTGCCCAATTAATGCTCAGGTTTAATTAGAGCTGATTAAACGCCCTGCAGAGCCCAGCTCCTGCTCCATCCCACCCTCCCCGCTGGGCTGGGCTCGCCGGGGTGATCCTCGTCACCTCGGGGTGACACCGGGCACAGGGACGGCTCTGTCCCCTCCCCAGGAGGTGGCCCAGGGGTGACAGCTCCCTGCTGTCCCTTACCTGCTCCCTCCAGGTGCCAGAGCAGCAGGGAGCCCTCAGTAGACGCAGGATTTGGCCGGAGCCCTCTCCTTGTTCATGGGCTCCGTGTCGGGCTCCGAGGGCCGGGGGATGGCTCTGTACTTGCTGCTCGGGGACCTCTGAGGGGGGACACGACCCCGTCAGCCCCTCCCGAGGTGGGGAAGGGTCGGGACCCCCCCAGCCCGAGCAGCAGGCGGTGCTGGAGGATGCCCAAAGCCGGTGCCAGGGCTGCAGAGCCTGGGCACAGCTGGAGCTGCCCCTGCGGGAAAAGGGGAGGGGGCTCCGCAGGAAAAACCCCAAGAGTGGAGAGACCCCAGCCCAGCCCGGGATGTGGGGGGGGCTGCTGCAGACCCCCACACCCCCGGCCAGCCCAGGATACCTCAGAGGGCAGAGGGAGGGTTGTGGTGACAGCAGGAACGACCTCCCCCGGTGGCTGCAGCGTCGCCAGAGCAGGACGTGCTCCCATCCCAAATTTTGGGTGCCCATCCTACCTCTGTCACCCCGACCCCATTCCCTGTGTCTTATCCCTGCAGTTCCTGAGGAAAAGTCCCTCTCCAGCTTCCCTGGAGCCCCTGCAGATCCCGGAGGGGCTCTGGGGTCTCCACATTCCCAACATTCCCACCTGGATCCATCGGGGAGGGGCTCCAGTCCCTTTATCAACTTCGTGGTCTGCTCTGGACTTGCTCCAACAATTCCACATCCCTTTCCCACCCTCTTTTCCCCCTCCAGCCCCTGCTCTTACCTTGACAGGAACGAATTCCTGCTGGATCAGCTTCTTGAACTCGCTCCTGCTGAAGGTCTCCGATTTCCTGCCCTTCCTGGCGTTGCCCTGGGAGCTCTGCATCATGTCAGTGATGGCTTTGATGAGCCTGGACATGGCTCCAGTCCTGGAGAGGAGCAGAACCTGAGGCCACAGACACTGTCAGAGCAGCAGGAAAATCCCCACGTCCCTTTCCAAAAAATCCCAAACATCCCTTCCAAAAAAATATCACAAAAATCCCTTCCAAAAATCCCAAACATCCCTTCCAAAAATCCCAAACATTCCTTCCAAAAATCCCATAAATCCAAAACACCCCTTCCAAAAATCCAAAAATCCCTTCCAAAAATCCCAAACATCCCTTCCAAAAATCCCAAACATGCCTTCCAAAAATCCCGAACATCCCGCCTCAGCCTTCCTGCATTTGATTTCACCAGAGGTAAAAAGAAACTTTCCTTTCCCGGCTTCTCTGAGGACTTTCCCCTCGATTCCCTTCATTTCTCCACTTTCCCTGGTTCAATTAAAGGGAAGCTGCTCCCTGTACCCATCCCGGCACTTGTGGGGTGAATGAATCAGCTCCTGCAGGTGCGGAAAGTGCGTCCAGCCTGGGAGCTGATCCCGTCCTGCCGCCGGGTAAAACCAGTTCCAAGGCACCCCCGCACACACAGGAGCTCATTTCAAACACAGGAGCTCATTTCAAACACAAAAGCTCCTTCCAAAGCCGAAAAGAAGCGGCGGAGACTCACCTGCATCCGCCGGGGCCGGGTCGGGAGTGGTGGGAGCAGCCGGGAGAGCTCCGGGCAGGCTGGGCGGTGGGAGGAGGAGAGGATTCCTTCCGGTCAGTCCTGTTCTCTGGCTGCCTCTTCCCAGGGAGCCTCCCTCATTATCCCGGGCTCCGAGGATGTTTACGGCACACCTGGAGAGGTGTATGTAGGTCAGGGACAAAGCAACTCCTTGGGTCCCCAAAAACGCCAGCCAGAGGTTCCCTTCTCACATAAAACTCTGCATTTAACGTCCCCTAAATGGGTTTTTTTTTCTCTACAACACAAGGGGGTCGTGGGTTCACGGCAAAGTTTAGAAATCATCACAGATCAGAAGAATTCCTGGAGGAAAAGGGGGTTTAATCTTTTTAGGCTGTCCCAAATGTCAATGGGCCCAGACTGGTGGCACCTTGGGCCTGCACAGGCAAGGGCAGCAGAAGGGTCAGGATGTGATCGTGTCCTGATGGAGCCATGGTCAGGATGTGACCATGGGATGGGACCAGGCTCTGATCCTGCCCCGAATGGAGCCATGGTCAGGATGTGATCCTGCCCTGATGGATCTGGGACCAGGCTCTGATCCTGCCCTGATGGATCTGGGACCAGGCTCTGATCCTGCCCCGATGGATCTGGGACCAGGATCTGATCCTGCCCTGATGGATCTGGGATGAGGATGTGACCCATACCAAATGGATACAGGACCAGGCTCTGATCCATCCCTGATGGACCTGGGGCTAGTCTCTGATCCATCCCTGATGGAGCCGTGCCCAGAACCAGGCTTTGATCCTGCCCCGATGGAGCTATGGTCAGGATGTGATTGTGTCCTGATGGATCCAGGGCCAGGCTGTGATCCTGCCCCGATGGATCCAGGACCAGGCTCTGATCCTGCCCCCATGGAGCCGTGCCCAGGCTCTGATACTGCCCTGGTGGATCTGGGACCAGCCTCTGATCCATCCCCGATGGATCCAGGGTCAGGCTCTGATCCTGCCCGAATAGATCCATGCCCAGGCTCTGATCCTGCCCCGATGGATCTATACCCAGCACCAGCCTCTGATCCATCCCTGATGGATCCATGCCCAGGCTCTGACCCTGCCCCGATGGATCCGTGCCCAGCACCAGCCTCTGATCCCTCCCCAGACCCGGGAGAGGCTCGGGGGCCGCGACCGCTCCCAGCCCAGCTCGTTGAGCTCCGGAGGAGCCGCGGGGCTGCCGGGATCCCTCCCCCGGCCAGGGCGTGCCGCCCTCCTCGGCTCGGGCACGGCCCCAGATCTCCCGATAGGGGCACATCTCCCTCGGCATCTCCCGCGGCTGGGGCAGGAGGGGCTGCAGAGCCACCCACGCCCCGCGCTGGGTTGGAATTTTCCCAATTTTCCTTCCCCAGCAGGGTGAGGCAAGAGGCAGCAAGTCCCTGCAGGTCCCTGGCTGCTTTTGGGGCAGCTGCAGCAGCCCTGGCTGCTTTTTGGGGAGCCCTGGAGATTTTGGGGAGCCCAGGGCGGGGGGTTCCCTTCGGGGCTGGGTTTGGGGCGGTCAGGGGCAGCAGCACCTTTGACCCCACATTTGGGACATTTGGAATGGGTGGGTGGCCTCACACCAGCAGCTCGGGCCGAAAATGCAGAGCTTGATTCGGACACCTAAATGCGAATAATCGGATTTATTTCAGCGCTGGAGGAGCGGGGGGGACAGGACGGGGCCGTTCCGCGGTCGGGGCGGTCCTGGGGAGCTCAGGCAGGACCTGGTGGCCTCTCCAAGTGTCGCATCCTCGCGATGTCGCATCCCACCAGGTGGCAGCAGGAGCCCGGGCTCGCCTCCGGATCCCGGAATATTTTAGGGGATTATTATACTATATTATTATGGCATTATTATAATAATATTATCATTATTTTAATTTATTATTTATTATTTATATATGGATGTTTTCATTTATTAAAAATACATTAAAAATAAAATTTTAAAATAAAATTTTAAAATAAAATGTTTTAAAACACCTCTCAGTTACCCCCATCTCCAAGTCAAAAAAGAGCTTAATCCCACAGGGTTAGGATTAAGGTTAGACTTAGGTTTAGGCTCAGGTTTAGGGTTAACTCTGGCTCATATTTTGGGGCACAGAGCTGAGGGGATCCTGTTCCTGCAGCAGCTTTGACCCCGTTAGGAGGAATTTGACATTTTGGGTGTCAAAAGTGCCTCCAGAGGAAGCTGAAGCAACCTGGGGGTGAAGCAAACCTGGGGAAGTCTTGTGTTAATTGAGTCTTGTGTTAATTGTGTCTTGCTTCAGCTCTGCTGCTTTGGGGAAGCTTCTGGAAAGTTCCTTCCTGGAGCTGGGTGGTTTCAGGGCCTTGAGTCACCCTTGGGAAATCAGCTCTGCTACTTTTCCTGCCCCAAAAAGGGTTTGGGAAGCTCCATCCCTGCTCCCAGCCAGCTTTTCCCTCTGGGCAGCAGCTGATTATTAACCAATTAACCTTTTTGGGGCAAATTTGGGGTGTTCTGGGTCAGGGATTGGGGTTGTTTCACATTCTTGTCCACAAACTATTTTTTAAGTCCAAAACTTAATGTGTCCACCACCATCTGTGGAGCAAAAATGCCCTAAAAAGGGTTTTCCTGCAGAAAATAATGCTCATCCCTCCCCATCCTTCCTGCCACCACCACCGCTCAGCTCAGGACCCCTGTGCAGAGTTTCCAGGCTAAAAAATTGCATTTTTTCCAGTTGGAAATGCAAAAATCTGTCAAATCCTGGGTGCAACCCCAACCCCTGTGAGCCACCAGCAGCTGCTGGGGTGAATCCCAAATTCCCAGGCACCCACCCCAATTCCTGGGAAGCTGCAGCCTGCCCCAAAAGTGGATTTAGGAGAAAAAAGGAGGGAAAAGCCCAGGAAAACCCCCAGAGACATGGGAGAGCTTTGGAAACCTTTATTTGGCAGCAAAACCACGGCGCTGGGAGGAAGAGGAGGAGGAAGAGGAGGAGGGAGGGAGGGGTTGGAGGCCGGATTCAGCTCTGGAGCCTTCTCCAAGCTCCAGGATTCCTCTCCAGGCGGAGGGAAGCGGGGGCTGCCTCAGTGGTGGTGCTGCTGGTGGTGGTGGTGCTGGTGCTGGTGGTCCTCCACCTCGTGCAGGTGCTCGTGGGTGGCGCAGGTGACACGGGTCACCAGCAGCATCGTCTCTCCAAAGCTGATCTGGGCGTCCTTGTTGACGTCCAGGTCCTTCATGATCTGGTCGATGGTGGCCTTGTTCTTCACGTGCTGCAAAGGAGGAGCAGGAAGGGGCAAAATGAGGGGAAAATCCCCTCGTTTCTCCCCTGGGTGGAAAAAACTTTTGTTTGCATTTAAGAAGGTGAGTTCCAAACAAAAAATGGGTTTGGGGGGTGTGGCTTCCAGGGGAAAAAGGAAATTTTGGGCTGATTTTTGCAGAGAAGGGGATGAGAGCTGTGAGGGTTCCTTCATGGAGAACGTTTATGATGGGGTGGTTGGGCAGGAGAGCAGAGCGGGAAGGGGGTGAACCCAAACCCTGGGGACAATCCAGGCCCTGGGGTGCAGCCCCTCACCTTCAGGTAATTCGCCAGCTGCTTCTCAATCATCAGCTTGAGCTCGTTCTTGCTCAGGGTGTCCCTGTCGCCCTCGCGGCGGGAGTACTGGTGGAAGACGTCGATGATGACGTCCATGGCCTTCTCCAGCTCCGACAGCTGCTCCTGGCTCTGCTGGCCCTGCAGGAGAAACGGTCACTGAGAATAGCCAGGAAAATCTGGGATAACCAGGCTGGATCCAGGAAAATCTGGGGAGGAACGTTCCTTTTAGGAGGTGTTGGAGGCTGAAGGAACTCCTTCTCCAAGGAGGCTGAAGGACCTTGCAGCCTCTGTGCCCTACAGATGAGAGCTCTGAGCTGATTTGGCCCCAAAATGGGCCTGGCTCTGCTGATAAACCAACCAGAGCAGCTGAAAACACCCCAAAAACACCCCAAAACCCTCTGTGGGGACACCAAGCAGGTGACAACACCCCAAAAACTCTCTGTAGGGACACGGAGCATGAGATCTGACATCCAGGAGCCTCTCAGGTGGCCGGGAACCTCTTCCAGGAGGAAACCTCTCTCCTCATGGGCTCTGGAGATGGTTTTGCTCAGCCAGGACGTGGGGTTGAGATGAAGAGGAGCTCCCTGAGGATCCTCGCACCTCGGATGACCTGGAAAAGAGCACGGGCACCCCAAATGCCCCCTGCACTTGCCTTGCTCATCTTGTCACCACAGCAAGGTCCCCTGGGGTGGGTACGGGGCCGGTGCCACCCCGGTGTCTCTTATAGCCCAGCCATGAGGTGTCCCCATTGTGAAATATCCCCATCCCGTTCCTGGCTGGCCCCACAACACCCCTGGCATTGCTCAAGGCTCCGGGAAGTTGCCCAAAAGGGGCTCTGTGGCTTTTCCCGCAAGCTCGGGGTGTCACAGGCTCAGCTGGGGGTGGCCTTGTCCCCTCACCTGCTGGGATTCGCCACCAGCTCTGGGCAACAGCCCCTTCCCTTGGGATTTTTCCATATTTGGGATTTTTCCATATTTGGGATTTTTCCACATTTGGGATTTTTCCATATTTGGGGTTTTTCCATATTTGGTATTTTTCCACATTTTCCTCCCTTCCGGGGCTGTTTGCTGATGCCAAGTCACCCACAGTGCCATTCCTGCCCCACTCGTCCCCAAAATGTCCCCACCCCTGGTCCATCCCAGTGTCCCTGGTCCATCCCAGTGTCCCAGCCTTGCCAGGATCCCTGAGCTTGGAAAAAAAACCCCAAAATCACCAAGCCCAACCTTTGACCCCTCGCCGCAGCAGAACACCGAGTGCCACCCACTCCTGTGGCACTGTGTGACACAGGGCACAGGTGGCACCGGGACCATCCCCAGCCTGCAGCAACCAGCTGTCCATGAAAGACGATCCGGGCGTGTTCCTGGCCTGGCCCAGCTCCAGGAGCTCCGTTCCATCCGTGCCAAGGGTGGCTTGTCCCCACCCCAGGTGTGCCCTGAGCTGCAGAGCCCAGGTGTGGCTGAAAGGAGCATTTTGATTTTGCTTTCCAGGGCTCTGGCCTGGCTTTGTGGCTTTTTTGTGTTGTTGTTTCTCGGCTTTGTCGCACAGGCCCAGAGCGGGCCTGGCAGCTCCGAGCTGCCATGTTTGGGAGCAAAACGAGATTTTCCAGTGTTTCCTCATTAAAATGAGCTGCCTGATGAGTCAGCACACTCATCTGGGGTTTGTTTGACCTGCCCAGCTCGGGTTGGTCTCGGGCACGGTTGGTCTCAGGTTGGTCTTTGGCCTCCTTGTTTTGGAGGCCCAAACAAGGCCTGGGGCAAACTCAGAAGCTCCTTTCAGCAGGAATTTCCTCCTGGAAAGGGCAAACAGGGTTTGGAGTCCCCATCCCTGGAGGTGTCCAAGGAAGGGCTGGACATTGGTCTGGGTGACCAGGTGGGGACAGGTCACAGGCTGGACATTGGTCTGGGTGTGGGGACAGGTCACAGGCTGGACATTGGTGACCAGGTGGGGACAGGCCACAGGTTGGACATTGGTCTGGGTGGCTAGGTGGGGACAGGTCACAGGTTGGACTCAATCTTGGAGGTCTTTTCCAAGTGAAAGGACCCCGGAATGCTGGGATTCCGTCCCCAGCCCCCAGCCCTGGCTGTGGGGTGCTCTGCTTTCACAACGGGCAGGTTCTGCTGTGCAGGACATCCGGGGACATCGGGGACGTTTCACAACGGGGTGTCCGGGGAGTTTTGGTGCAATTTCAGGAAACTTCCTTGACTCGCTTTGATCACCCTGGAGGTGTCAGGGGGACGAGGATGGGGGACAGGGGGTTCCAAGGTGGCCTCAGCCAGGAGTGACTCCCAGGTGTGGGGACCCATAAACTAGAGCAGGAACAGCCCAGGATCTGCTGGGAGATGCCTGGGGACCCACAGAGACACCCCGAGGTTGCAAAGAGTTGCAAAATTCTTTCAAAACTCACTTTTAGGGGCAGGAGAGTGGCTGGTGTGGGAAGAGGGAGCAGCAGCTTTGTCCCCCCTGGGGTCCATATCCCAACACCCCAACACCCCAAGTTCCCAAATCCCAAATCATCATCAAGCAGAGCGTTCCCAGTGCCTGAGGTGCAGGATTTGGGATTTGGGATGTTTGGGTACTGCAGTGTTTGGATATGGAAGTGTCTGGACTCCACATTTCTCCCAGAACAACAGAAAATCATCATTAGCATACCCTGAAATCCTAATATCCCTAACCACAGGATTTTGGGCAGTGAGTTTTTTTTGCTTCATGAGGATTTTTTGGCATCCTCAACAAAACCATCACTGCAGATGACCCCACCCACCCCCCTCAGTCCCACCCCCTCGACAACGGATGAGGAGACGGGAAAGGCTCAGAGAACTTCAAGTGATGCTTTATTGTGCCAAGGGGCTGCTCCAGGCAGGCAGGGAGCAGCCAGAGCCCAACTCCCAAAGCTTCCCTCTCCCATTTCCCGTGCCAGGCTCAGTCCTTGTCCGGCCCGCAGCGCTCGGAGCCGTGGCTGATGCGGTGGGCGTCGTCGGCCAGCTTGCTCAGCACGATGGTGAACTCCTCAAAGCTCAGGTCTTTGTCCTTGTTCAGGTCGGTCTCCTGGAAGAGCTTCTCCAAGTAGCCAGCCCGGTTCCTGTCCTAAATTTGGGGACACAAGGTGGGGGTCACTTCCCTGCCCTGGCTCCACCCCAGAGCTGGGTGGATCCTTCCCTGCCCTGGGAAGGGTTTGGAAGCTGCAGGATGTCCCAACCTCACCCTTAGCTCCAAATTAAACTCCAAAAGGGACAGGATTTTGTCCCAAATCCTTGTAGGTGGGGACACAGCGGCTTTTGGGAGAAATCAATTGGACCAGGCCAATTTTGGGAATCATCAATTATGAACTTGCACCACTTTCCAACTTATTGAGAGAAACATTAATCTCCCAGAGCCCTCAGAGCTGAGGCCCAAGAAGCCCTTGAGAAGGTTGGTGAGGCCCTCCAACAAAGGCAAGCACATGGATGTCACAGACATTTAGGAGAAAAAATGCAGTTGTGTGGTCTCAGATTTCAATGGGACACCTCAAAGAGGGATCCAAATGGGATTTCTTATCCTATAGATCTCCAAAACCAAATTTACAACATTAGAAACAACAGCTGGGATCATAATCAGAGCCAGAGCAAGATTGCTGAGAACAGCAGGCAAAGATTTCACAATTTATCTGCCCTTGAAAAGAGAATCTTTCAATTGGGCATTGCAAAAACCAGAAGAATTGCAAATTGCATGGCTGGACCGTGTCTGATTCACTTTCCACCACCACACACAGCAGGAGGAAGAGCAGGGGTGGCCCCAAACTGGGTGTGACAGAAACCCCCCCAGTGCCCCCCGTGCCCCAGGTGCTCCTGAGCCCCATCCCTGTGGGGTTGTCCCTCGGGAACTCACGCAGGCCTTCAGGAAGGACGGCGCCTGCTCCGTCAGCATCGTCTTGAATTCATTGAAGCTCAGGAGGTCGATCTCGCCCTGGCGGACGCTGTACTGGTGGAACCTGTCCACGATGGTCTGCAGGGCCTTCTCCAGGGTGCAGTTCCCCGGGAACTGCCGGCCCCCGGCCTGGCTGTGGGTGCTGGTGGACATGGCTGAGCTCTGGAAGGACCTGCAGGGGTTGGGGACAAACCTCGAAGCTGAGAGGAGCCAAAAATCAGCGGGAGCTGCACCTGAACCCAGGGACACCTGCAGCTCTTTGGTGTGGAGCAGAAAATGAAGGGATTTGGGGATTTGTTCCAACCCTAACCCTAACCCTAACCTGGAGACATTTTTTGGGTGAGGGAAGCAGGGTCAGGCCGCTGGGGCACCACCAACGAGGGCGTTTAGGGCAGAGGGCACAGAATTAGTGGTGCCTCCACCAAAGATGGCACCAAAATCCCATTAATTTGTCTTCATTTTCCAACCCAAACCAACCTCCTGCTCTACCCCAAGGAGAACTCATCGCCCTGGGCTGGTGGATCCCAAACTCATCCTTTTCCCTGCAAGGACCATCCTCGTCCTACTCACCCTGGTCTCCGAGGAGGGTTTGCAGGAGATGGATCCATCTGTGTGACCCAGGAGCCTGGAGCAGCCCTTTTATACCTGTCTGAGGTCCTCTTTCATCAGAGCTGGTGACACACCTGCCACAAGCATCAGCTTGAGTTCACATTTCCCGCACCTGGAAATTGCCAGGTGGGAACCCCGAGGCCCTCCCAGCCTCATTCCTCCACTCAAGTTCCTGGTTGCACCCACCAGGCTTTGGAAATGTTGTCCTTGGCCCCTCCATCACCTCTGACAGGGCTCAGGGAGGGGAAAAACCCCGGCTTGGTCACACCTCCATGTCGAGGGCAAGGACGTTCGGGCAGAAGTTACCAAAACTTGGGGAGTTTTGTAACACAACAAAAAATTTGCACATTTTCCTTCTGCTGTAGGAGCAAACTGGGCTGTTCCACATGGAAACAGGGATAACTTTGTCCCCTGGGTGAGTTTTCAATGTGATTTCTGTTTTCTACAATGCCAACTGGTTGGATACTGCCCAAGACAAAGCAGCATCTGTATTTTATAACTTGTTTTCCAGAATATTTTCCATTGTTTTCTACTTGGATTTTGCTCTCACTCCAGAGGTTTTCTGGAGGAAACTGGGCACAAAACCAGGAGAAAACGCAAGGCTGGGGTCTTTTCTGGCTGGTGCAGGAACTGCTGTCTGTTTTGCAATTGTCACCTCTGCGTCACCCATGTTAGGGACAAGGACGAGCAGACAATGAGAAGATTTAAAAATCAGACAATTAGAAGGTTTAAAATCAGACAATGAGAAGATTTAAAAATCAGACAATTAGAAGGTTTAAAATCAGACAATGAGAAGGAGGAAGAGGGAAGGACCAGCTGAGCCAGGGGTGCCCATTCCTGTTTGAGGATGCTCCGTGTCCCCGGGGCATTGCACGGATTTATTCCGGTATCCCTGACTCACTTTATTGCTCCTTTTGTTTCCCGGCCCCGCTCCTTGCAGATTGGCACCCATCCCAAACTGGGATGTCAAACTGGAGTGTCACCCACCCCAAACTGGAATCCCAAATTGGAGTGTTATTGGTCCCAAATTGGAGTGTCATCCATCCCAAACTGGAGCGTCACCCACCCCAAACTGGGATCACAAATTGGTGTGTCACTGATCCCAAATTAGAGTGTCACCAATCTCAAATTGGGATCCCAAATTTGAGTGTCACCGAACCTAAACTGGAGTGTCACCCATCCCAAATTGCACCCTCGTCCCCCAGCTGGCAGGGAAATCCTCTGGTGCTCTTGTGCAGCTCCCACGCACGTCCCCTTTCCCAATTTTCCCAGTTTTCCCCTAAAACCTGTGGGGCAATGCCCAGCCCTGCAAGGGCAGCGATGCCCAAGTGACACAGGGGTGGCAGTGAGTGACATTTGCCTTAAGGGACAAGGGAGGGTCCCCAAATTCAGAGCTGTCCTGTGTCACCAAGGTACCACCCAAACCCCGCTGGTTTCACCCGGGACAGGCCCTGGTTTGGGCTGATGTTGGATCCTCCTGAGCCCAGGGGTTCCCTACTCAGTGTCCCCTCACTGATGGGTCCTGGAGCTCTTCTCCCTCCTGTTTCAGCCCCCAGGAGTCCACGGTGGCTTTTAGGTGTGTGGTGACCTGGGGGACGTGTCCCAAACCATGAACGGTTTGACTCGTTCTGCAGAGCGGCCGTTCCTCTGAGCAGTTCCAAGCATGGAGTTCCCAGAGCACCTCAGCCTCATCTTTGCTCTGCTGGGGCTGCTGGGTTGTTTTGGGGTCACAAAAACATCTCACACACGCCTGGGAAGTAGCACCCACAGGATGTGGCACCCTTGGGATCTGGCACCCCCAGAATGAGGCACCATCAGAGTGTGGCACCCCCAGGATGTGGCACCCCCAGTTCCAGGGCTGGGTCTTGGCACAGACCCTTGGAAGAGCCTCCCACAACTGTGTTTCACTTCTGGCACTGCCTGGAGCCTCACCCTGGGATCTGACACCCTCCAGGAGCCCACTTGCCCTGTGCTGCCCACTGGGGACCCCCAAAACCTTGTCCCGACCCCCTATGCCCAGAACAAGGACCCCCCTCCCGTGCCACTCTCCCCTTCCCATTGCTTTTCCCATCCAATCCCTGCAGACCCCAGGACACGGAACACAGATGGGTTTGGTGCTCAAAGGAAGGGATTTTATTTCAATGCCACAAAGGAGAAGCAGGTGACCAAGGTTTGGTTACAGGGCTGAGGCTCCTGGGGGGACGCAGAGTCCCGTGGCTCGGCCACCGTGGGAGACTGTTCCGTTTCAGCGACGGTGGCTGTGCCCATGCCCGTGCCCATGCCCGTGCCCATGCCCGTGGTCATGGCCATGGTCATGGCCGTGGTCATGGCCGTGGTCATCACCAGGGCCCTTGTGGGACCTGTTGTGGGCATCAATGGCCACAAGGCTCAGCGTGGTCAGGAACTCGGTGAACTTGAGGCGGCCGTCGTGGTTGGCGTCGGCCTTGGTGAAGAGCTGCTGGATGTAGCTGTCAATGGTTGTTTTGGGCTGTGGGGGAGCAGAGTCAGCTCGGGGTCATTCACCCTTAACCAGCGAGGGCTGAACCCCAAAAAACCCTCCTTCTCTTTTGGAAGCTCCTAAGATAAAGTTCTGGAATGTTCTGCCCAGGGAGGTGGTGGAGTCACCATCCCTGGGTGTGGCACTGGGTGCCAGGGTTTAGTTGAGGGGCTGGGTTGGACTCTATGATCTTGAAGGTCTCCTCCAACCCAGTGATTCTGGAATTCTGTGAACCCTCCCCATCCCCAAGGATCTCTGGAAGTGCCCAAGGATGAGCTCTGAGCACCCCAATCCAACGGAAGGTGTCCCTGCCCAGCATCCCTGGAATGAGAGGATCTCCCAGGCCCGTTCCCACCCATCCCATCTCATCCCAACCCATCCAATCCCATCGATCCCATCCCATTGATCCCATCCCATCCCATTGAACCCATCCCATTGAACCCATCCCATCAATCCCATCCCATCCCAACCCATCAATCCCATCCCACCCCACGTCTCCGGGCTCTCACCGGCACCGTGTTCCTCAGGAACGGCTCGGCCGTGTCCTTGAGCAGGCTGGAGAACTCCTCCTTGCTCAGGTAGTCGTCCATGGGGTACCTCATGGCGTACTGGTGGTAGACGTTGACGGCGCATTCCAGCGCCAGCTCCAGGTCGGTTTTCATCCTGCTGGGAAGGGACAAACAGAAAATATCAAACAGAACCCCAGCCCGGGCACCGGCCGCTCATCAGGAAGGAGCTGCTCACCTTGGAGGAGGTCTGGGCTCTGCAGAGGAAGGAGCAGGAGGATCGGGTGATGCCGAGCTGGGGATGGCACCTTTTATACCCTGCCGGAGCTGCCAGCCGTGCCAGCCTCGGTTCCCGGCAGGGCAGGAACCTCCAGGAGTTGTGCAAGGCAGCACAGCACGCCCAGGTGAGGATTTCGGGCTCCTCACCCCATCCAGGAACTGTTATCGAGGGAGGGGAAGCCCCAAACTCATCAAGGAAAACAAGGAAACACCAAAAATGGCATTGGGGGTCAGCGATGGTGCAGGAGCTTTTCTGGAACGTTCTACAAGTGTTCGATGGAGATGATGGAAGAGGAACTTTCTGGGTGGGGGTCTCCAGCTGACACTGGTTTCACCCAGTGGTTTGTCCCCGATGTTTTTGGTGAATTTGGCTGCTGGGGGGTCTCGGATTAAGCCCTTTTCTGACTCACAGATGGGGCAACTGAGAGACATTTGAAAAACTTTAATTTCATTTTATCGGGCTTTGAAAATTCTCCGCCAATCCACTTCCCACAGACAGGTGCCAGGGTGGCCAGCACATCCCACCCCTCCCTGAGGACATTCCCCATGATCCAGGGGACAATTTTGCTGGGTGGAACTCTTCCAGCCGCTCCTAGGAGGTGGCACTTCCCGGCAGCCGGAATTGCTGCCCGAGGATAACGCAGGGCATTGGCCAACGCTGCCCACCCCAGCTGTCCCCCAGGTCTGGGACCCCCCCAGTGCTCCCAGTGGAGCCCCCCAGTATTCCCAGTGCCCAGAATGAGCTGAAGAACCCCGAGTGTCAGAAGGGGGGTGGTGAGGAGCCTCCACCCGAGGTGGTCACGAAGGCTTTTGGGAAGTGACGATGACAGTGGTGGTGAAACATCTCCCGCCAGCCTCCTAATCCCAGGAACTGCTGCCAGAAAAACCCAAAATTGCAAAAGAGGGAGACAAAGGGACGGGGTTTGGGATGGGGACGGGCGCGTCCTCAACGGGAAGGGGACATGCGTGGGCTGGGCAGAGGGACACAGGTGACCCGGCAGGGACACGGGTTCAGACAGGCCTGGGGATGGCAGAGGGCATGGCTGGGCCACGTGGGGACAGGGACAAGGACAGGTGAGTGCCATGGAGACAAGCACAAGGACAGGTGAGTGCCATGGGGACAGGGACAAGGACAGGTGAGTGCCATGGAGACAAGCACAAGGACAGGTGATTGCCATGGGGACAGGGACAAGGACAGGTGAGTGCCATGGGGATGGGAGGGGGACAAGGACAGGTGAGTGCCATGGGGATGAGAGGGGGACAAGGACAGGTGAGTGCCATGGAGACAAGCACAAGGACAGGTGATTGCCATGGGGATTGACGGGGGACAAGGACAGGTGAGTGCCATGGGGACAAGCACAAGGACAGGTGAGTGCCATGGGGATGAGAGGGGGACAAGGACAGGTGAGTGCCATGGGGATGGGAGGGGGATAAGGACAGGTGAGTGCCATGGGGACAGGAGGGGACAAGGACAGGTGAGTGCCATGGGGATGAGAGGGGGATAAGGACAGGTGAGTGCCATGGGGATGGGAGGGGACAAGGACAGGTGAGTGCCATGGGGACAGGGACAAGGACAGGTGAATGCCATGGGGATGGGAATGGGACAAGGACACCTGTGTGCCATGGGGATGGCAGAGGGCGTGGCTGGGCCACCTGGCAGGGGGACAAGGACAAGTGAGTGCCACGGGGACAGGAGGGGACAAGGACAGGTGAGTGATTTAGGGTGGATCCCTGTGAGGGGGGACTGATTCAGGGTGGATCCCTCTGGGGGGGATAAATTTAGGGTGGATCTCTGTGGGCAGCATCATTCCACCCTCAGATGGCCACAGGTGAGGAGTGGGATTTTGGGGCTCCCTCTCACCTGCCCAGGGGTGCAGCCCCGTTCTCTGGGGGTTCACTGACTTTGGAGGAATGCAGAATTTTTTTCCCTAAATCTTTTTTTTTTTTTCCCTAAATCTTAGAATCCCAGGATCCTGGAGGTTGGAAACTCTCCAAGATCACAGAGTTCAAGCTGTGCCCAATCCCCACCTGCTCACCCAGACCAACACCCAGGAGTTCCCCGGACACCTCCAAACCTCCCTGGGCAGCCCTTCCAAGCCCTTTTCTCTTTTCCAGGAGGAAATTCCACCCCACGAGCCCTCCCTGAGGCCGTTCCCTCTCCTCCAGTCCCTCTGTGTCACCGCTGGAGCATCCCCAGCTGAGGATGACGGCGGCGGAGGGGGCGCAGCCACATCTGGAAGGGGCGTGTGGCACATCTGGAGCCCGCAGCGTGACGAAGCTTTTCACTGCGAGGGAAAAGGGCACCGGGGGAGGAACGGAGTGGCGGGGCCGGGAGCGGGACGGGCTGGCCCGGGGCACCGGGAAGTGGCGGCTCCGCACGGCCGCACCCCGGGCAGGAACGCGGCCCAAGCCCCGCGGCAGGAGGGGTGGGGAGGCGACAGTCGCGACATCCGCGGGGCGGCAGGGCAGGGACGGAGCCCGAGCCGGTGTAATTCCAGCTCTGAGCTGATCCCGCGTCCCTGCGGGATGTGAGCGGCTCCCGGGAAGGAGCGGCCGGGCAGGGCTGAGTCAGCCCGACGTGGCTGCCGGGAGCGGCCCCGGGGGCGGTTCGGAGGCCTCGGGGGATGGAGAATCCACCCTGGGCAGAGCCAGAACCAGAACCAGAGACAGAACCAGAGCCAGTGCCAGAATCAGAGCCAGAACCAGAGCCCGCCTGGGAGTGGCCCCAGGGGCGGTTCGGGAGGCCTCAGGGGATGCAGAATCCACCCCGGGCAGAGCCAGAACCAGAACCAGACCCAGAACCAGAACCAGAACCAGAACCAGAACCAGAGCCAGAGCCAGAACCAGAACTAGAGCCAAAACCAGAATCCAAGCCAGAACCAGAGTCAGAACCAGAACGAGAGCCAGAGCCAGAGTCAGAGCCAGAACCAGAACCAGAGCCAGAGTCAGAGCCAGAACCAGAAATAAAGCCAGAGCCAGAACCAGAGCCAAAACCAGAACCAGAGCCAGCCTGGCATCACCCCCAGCTTCCCCCAATCCGGGCAGACATCCCCC
Source organism: Passer domesticus (assembly GCF_036417665.1). Taxonomy (NCBI): domain Eukaryota; kingdom Metazoa; phylum Chordata; class Aves; order Passeriformes; family Passeridae; genus Passer; species Passer domesticus. The sequence goes on from NC_087505.1 coordinate 597,607, forward strand.
CGGGTCAAAAACGCTTCATTTGAATCGAGATTTATTGAAATGACATCGGGAGCACAACGGGAGGGTGCCGGGGCGGCGCCGGGCCCTGCCCTCACTTCCTGCGGGGCATCTTGTCCGGGAGGTCCTGGAAGAACTCGTTGCACATCATGGCCATGCAGGCCAGGAAGGTCACGTACTCCTGGAAGTCCACCTCGTTGTCGCTGTTGCAGTCCAGGTTGCTCATCAGCTTCTGTAAACTCGCCTCGCTGGTTTGCTTCTACCCGCGGGGAGGGAAAAGGAGGGGTTAAAACCGGGCTCTGCACGCCCCCGAAGCCCCGAGCGGCCCGGCACTCACGCTGAAGCTCGGCAGCTCCTTGGTGAGCAGCTCCTTAAGCTCGGCTTTGTTGAGCTTGTACTTGTCGCCCTCGTTGCCCGAGTACTTGTGGAAGGTGGCGACCACCACGGCCAGCGCCTGCTCCAGGGGACACGCCATGGGGACAGCGGCAAGCCTGGGGACACGGGGAGGGGACAGAGGAGTTGGGCATGGCCAGGCACGCCCGTGCCAGGCCCGGGCACGTCCCGGGATGCGCCGTTCCCTCCCCGGCTCCACCTCCCGCTCCGGCCGGGCTGCGCAGCCCCAAAATAGAAGGAAAATGGGGCAGGGAAAGGGTTCAGGTGCTTTTCCAGCCCTCGCCAGGTGAAATCCACGTTCCCAGCTCGGCACCTGCAGCAGGAACCTCTGCCAGGGGGAGGGGGCAGCCGCGCCTCGGCAACATCTGGAGAGCATCTGGAGAGGGAAGGGAGGGGGGAAAACAACTCACCGACAGCTCAGGCGGGATAAAGGAGGACGGGCAGGGCGGAAGGGGAGCCAGCCTCAGGCCCTGGCATTTATAGCCCCGCCTGGGCCACACCCGGCCGGGGAGGCAGCGCCGCTCCCGAGCCCGCCCGGACCCGGCCGGGAAAGGAGAGAAGGAGGAGAAAGGAAACCCCCCCCCCCCCCCCCCCCGCCGCGGGCGCTGGTTTGGGTTAGGAGGAGCAAAATGTGCCCCTGGGGCTGCCCAGCCACCCCCCGGGCCGGGAGAGCCCCCCGGGACTGGGGGTGTGCGGGTGGGCACCGCGACCCCCGGCGGGCACCGGTGCCCCCGGCAGCACCCCGGGGCTCGCCCGGGACCCGGCGGGGTTTGGCCGCGGGGGTGGCGTCGAGCCGGGCTTGTGCCGAGGGGTTTTTTTGCCTTTTCCAGTGGCCTGGCAGCGATTTGTGTTTCCTAACGGCGAGGGCGGCGTCCCCGTTGTGTAACGGGGCTGCTCCCGTGGCTGCCCGGCCCCGGCGCGTGTCCCGGAGCTGCGGGGGCACCGGGAACCGGCACTGCCCGCCCCACAGCCCTGGCAAGACCCCCGAGCGTCCCCCAGCCGGGCAGAGGGACAAAAACGGCGACAAAGCCGCGGTTGCTCAGGGAGGGAAATTCCCCAAACCCCAGTTCAGGGGGGGTCTTCACATTTTGGCTGAAAAAACCCCCCCAAGGCTGATCTTCGTCACGCCACCAGCGAGTGGAAATTTGGGGGAATCGCTGGGAGGGGCAGAAGCTCCGGGGGTTCTTTGTAAAGGGTTTGGGAAGGGGCAGGGGAAAGTTTGGAGCTGCTGGAAGGGCCTGAGGGGGCTCGGGGAGGAGCTGGGGGCTGGGGGACAGCTCTGCCCTGCTCTGTGGGGCTCTCACAGCCGGGATTGTTCTCTGGAAAGGCAGAGAAGCTGAGGGACCTTTCCCGAACCAGCCCCGACCTGCCCGGAGCTGCTGGGGGCGGGGGAGCCCCGTGACTCCCAAATGCCACCCCCGGTTGTGGCCACGGGGACACGCTGTGCCTGCTGCGCCTTGCCCAGGCTTGGGGTGCTCCTGAACCCCCCCGAGGCAGGCAGAACGTTCAGGGGGACATCCAAGAGCTATTTTAGCTCAAATTTTTCCAAAATAAAACCTCCCAGGGCTGAGGCACGCCGTGGAAAATCCCACAGAGCTGGAGGAAGGCGTGAGTCAGCCACTGCTGGTGGCCACCGAGCCCCAGAAGTGAGCCAGGATTGGGGGAAAACATGAACAGAACCCCAGAACTGAGCCAGGATTGGGGGAAATTCTGAAAAGAACCCCAGAACTGAGACGGGATTGGGGTAAAACCTGAACAGAACCCCAGAAGTGAGCCAGGATTGGGGGAAAACATGAACAGAAACCCAAAACTGAGCCAGGATTGGGGGGAGCCTGAACAGAACCCCAGAACTGAGCTGGGATTGGGGGAAAACATGAACAGAAACCTGGAGTGTGGCCAGAATTGGGGGGAACCTGAACATAAACGCAGAACTGAGCCAGGATTGGGGGAGAAGCTGAACAGAACCCCAAAATTGAGCTAGGGTTGGGGGAAACCTGAACAGAA